>NC_077248.1:27223755-28423755 GCF_947179165.1 Solanum dulcamara | reverse complement strand
TGGAAACTAAAACTATAGAAAATGGACAGCACTAGTTTTGAATTTGGCCATTTTTCATGTCATCAATTCATGTTTATGTACAATGACTGTCAGGTTAAAAATGTATCAGCTGCTTTTTTCACAGTGTTTCTCATAACATACAGGAAAAATCTTATTGCACCAAGGAATTTGGATTGCTTGAACATTCCAAATTTGTGGTATCAACATGATACAACATACTTGAATAAAACACCCATTCAAACACTAACGACACGCCTATAAAAAAGAATGTGAGACATTAAACTTCAAAACTTAGTCATAGTGCAACAACTTTACTGACCTTTTGTTCTACAACAAACCTCAACTTACCTTGACCTTCTCTGGTTTTTATTCCTGCCACTCTTTTTTTGCTGACCCAATATTCTGAAAAGAAGTCTATCGATAAGCTCATTATATTTTTGGCTAAGCAAAAGCAGCCAGGTTACGATGCCAAAGGCCACAGAAGATCTCAAGGCAAAACTTATATATTTCCCATCTACTGTTTCATGTTCAGAATGTCTGCTAGGAAATTGTGATGATCCAGCCCCTGTGGTGCCACTGCAGGTTTTCTTTAAAGGAAAATCGCACAGCCCTGAGTTCCCTTCAAAGGAATTTGCTGAGAATGTCTGAAGTTGGTTGCCTCTTAGAATCGTACTGGAAAGTTGATTGAAAGATAGGTTCAAGAAAGCAAGAAATGTGAGACTTGGAAGCTCGTCTGGAATTCTCCCACTTAATTTGTTTACCGAAAGATCTAAGGATCCAAGCTGAGTCAACTTTCCAAGGGCCTTTGGTATCCTTCCTGTCAATGCATTGTGTGAGAAGTTAAGAAGGTACAGCAATTTGAGATCTCCCAATACCTCTGGTATCTCTTCTTGAAAGTTGTTGAAGGAGAAATCGATGGATGTAAAAACTTTAAGAATATTCTCAATCTCCATCGCTTGACCTTTGAGAGTTAAAGTTACTCTATTTCGATAGTAGATGCCATAGCCGATGAATTCAACTTGCAAGTACTGGTGTCGTAGCTCTGGATTGCTGCTCTTCATCATGCCTTCCCAGCTCGAATGGAGTCTTTTCCTTCTAAAGGGTTGCATCCCTGCACTGTGCCAGAATAGGATCTTCATACTGGCGTTGCTTTACCTCTTCCATGATAGAGAATTTAGCAACTCCTCGAACAAAAACTTCACCATTACTAGAATCCACCAATCGAACTCCAAGGTTAGTTAACTAGCAAATATCATGGACTATCTTTTCCCGTTCTGGTTGTACATCTGCTAAGCTACCCATGGATTTACGGCTAAGTGCATCAGCCACAACATTTGCTTTTTCCGGGTGGTATAGGATATCAACATCATAATCTTTCAGCAACTCTAGCCACCTTTTCTGACGCAAATTCAACTCTTTTTGTTTAAAGATGTATTGGAGACTTTTGTGATCCGTATAGATATCAACATGTACACCATATAAATAATGCCTCCATATTTTCAAAGCATGAATTACTGCTGCTAACTCCAAATCATGAGTTGGATAGTTTCTTTTGTGCTTTCTTAGCTGCCGTGAGGCATATGCTATGACTCTACCATGCTGCATCAATATACAACCTAGCCCAACACCAGAAGCATCACAATAGATAACATAGCCATCCGTTCCTTCAGGAAGAGTTAGAATTGGGGCCGTGGTCAACTTGTCTTTCAGTAATTGAAAGTTTTTTTCACACGCACCGGTCCACTGGAACTTAGTTGCCTTTTGAGTTAGTCTGGTTAAAGGCGCTGATATCGAAGCAAATGTTTCAACAAATCTCCTATAATATTCGGCTAGCCCTAGAAAACTACGTACCTCCGTAGGTGTCGTAGGTCTAGGCCAAGTCTTTATGGCCTCAATTTTCTCTGCATCTACTCGGATACCATCACCTCCAATAATATGCCCCAAGAAGGCTACTGAAGTCATCCAAAATTCACATTTAGAGAACTTAACATACAACTTCTGGTGCTGAAGCACCGTAAGTACCGTTCTCAAATGATTATCATGTTCCCCTTCCAATCGTGAACAGACCAGAATATCATCAATAAATACAATCACGAATAGGTCTAAGAATGGCTTGAACACTCGGTTCATTAGATCCATAAATACTGCTGGAGCATTAGTCAATCCAAAAGACATCACCCTAAACTCATAATGCCCGTATCGAGTTCTGAACGCAGTCTTTGGAATATCTGCCTCCCTTACCTGTACCTGGTGATAGCCTGACCGCAAGTCTATTTTTGAAAAGCACTTAGCACCCTACAACTGGTCAAATAAATCATCAATTTTGGGGAGAGGGTATTTATTCTTTATCGTCACCTTGTTCAGTTGCCTATAATCAATGCACATTCGTAGTGACCCATCCTTCTTTCTCACAAACAACACCGGTGCTCCCCAAGGTGATGTATTGGGCCTAATGAAGCCTTTTTCTAATAAGTCTCGCAGTTGCTCCTTCAACTCTTTTAACTCCGTGGGTGCCATTCTATAAGGGGGAATAGAGATGAGTTGAGTATCTGGCAATACATCTATAGAGAACTCTATCTCGCGATCAGGAGGAAGACCTGGAAGTTCATCTAGGAATACATCTGCAAATTCGTTAACTACCGGAACTGACTAGATAGTCGGTACCTCTGCTTCGAAGTTATGAACACGAACCAGATGATAAATATAACCCTTTCTAACCATCTTCCTGGCCTTAAGGTATGAAATAAACCTACCCCTCGGCGATACTGTATTGCCCCTCCATTCTAGGATTGGCTCTCCTTGGAACTGAAGTCGAACTACTTTTTCTCTACAATCAATATTAGTATAACAAGAGGCTAACCAATCCATGCCAATAATAACATCAAATTCTGTCATATCTAACTCTATCAAATCGGCCTTGGTATGACGACTATATATGATCACCAAACAATCTCTATATACTTGCTTAGCTATAACAGAATCTCCTACTGGTGTAGCTACCTCAAATAGTTCTATCAATTCAGATTTTATTCTGATTCTATTTGTAACAAAGGGAGATTCATATGATAAGGTAGACCTTGGATCTATCAATGCATATACATCCTAAGAGAAGATCGATAGTATACCTGTAACCATATTTGGTGACGCCTCCAGGTCCTGCCTATTAGCCAATGCATATATATGGTTTGAAGGACCGCTAGAACTGGAAGCTCCGCCATGGCCTCTTTCTCGGCCTGCTGATGTATGAATACCCTGCCCCACAGGGCGCATAGCTACAAAGGAAGATGAACCAACAACTGACCCAGTAGGCTGAGCTGCACCACTTACATTACCCCTAAATAGACAATCCCTCATAATATGGCCTTGATGACCACAAGAAAAACAAGCACCAGTAGCGAGACGACACTCCCCAGAATGGGGCCTACCACATCGAGAACACCAAGGAAATGGTGGCCTCGACTGAATCAAACCCCTGGAAATTTGTGAACCTGAAGCCCTGGAGCTTTGACTGGCTCCTGAATACCCTATGCTATCAAATCTCTTACCTGTGAACTAAAAGTGTGCACTCTGGGCTGGCTGAGAAGGATACCTACTATACTACTGAGGCTGTTCTCCTCGAAACTCACTGGCCTCGATCATGATCTCTATCAGGATGACGCCTTCTGTGCCAATCCTTTACCCCCTGTGTATATGCCTGTACCTGAGCAATATCCATACCTGGCTGAGAAGCTATTACCATACAGTTATCAATCAAATAACGATCCAGCCCCATCACATAACGATGTACTCTGTCGGTCATATCAGCTACAATAGTAGGTGCATGTCTCGCCAGCGAATCGAACTCAAGGCTATAATCTCTAACACTCCTGCCATTCTACCTCAAATATAAGAATCTATCTACTCTGGCTCATCTCATCTCCGAAGGTAGAAAGTGGCCAATGAAGGCCTCCTCAAACTCACTTCACATAGCTGGAGGGGACCCCTCACCCCTAGACAACTCCTATGACTCATACCAATTAACAGCTACATCGCGCAGTCTATAGGAAGCTAACTCAACAGACTTTGTCTCAGAGGCCTTAATTATCTGCAACGTACGCTGCACCTGTCGGACAAACTCCTGCGGGTCATCCCCGATCCTTGACCCATAAAACTCTAGGGGAATAAAAGTAAAGAAATCACGAACCCTTAAACTATCATGTCTATCAGCATAATCCTAATCCATGCCTGTGAGTCTGCCCTTCCGCTATTCTAGTTAGTAACTGAACTGCATCTCTCATGGCCCTATCTTCTTCCCCTGGCTGGGGAGTTGGAGGCTCAGGAACTGAGGTATCCAAATCTTTAACTATTGCTGCTCTAAGTTCCTCTGAAGGTGGCGGCGTAGTAGAGCTCGCCGACTAGATTACAACCTCAGGCATAAATTGGGCACGCGCCCTAGTAACTCTTGGGGTCCGGCTAGTCTCTCCTCCTACTAACTTTCTCTTCTGGGCAGCAGTCGCTTTTCTTGGAGGCATCACTGTAAATATAATAATACATTAGGAAGAGATTATCTTGATAGTACATCTCTATCGCACGAGTTAAAGAAGAGAGAAAAAAAAATAGATAACATCCTAAATGTCCTGTAGCCTCCTATTTATAGATGTGGTGCACAACACACCAATAAACAAGACTCTACTAAACACGGTCTGTAGACACTCAGAGGATGAACCACTCTGATACCACTTTTGTCACGACCTAACCCCGTGGGCCATGACTAGTGTCCGAATTGGACACTCGTATACACACCTATTATCTATAGTCAATCGGCAATTAAACATTATATAGGATTTATACGGGCAGCACATCGTCTCAAACTGTCACTTATATATATAGCAAAATTACCTATCTCGTAGGGAGTCTTAATTGTTAAAAATATGATAACATAATATGTAACCCGACAAGGCTTCCACTTTGAATGTAAATGTCCAAAAACATAAGCCATACTAGTACACCGGACAACATCAATACGCAACCCACTCATGTGTCTAAAGACCTCTAAGAGGATTAACAATAGCATATGATGGGACAGGGCCCTGCCGTACCCCTAAATACACAAATATATATATTATAAGGATTAGTACCAAAAGTTCAGGCTCCGAGATAATGGAGCACTTCAAACCCGTTGAGTAAAATCCTAAGCTGGCGGCTCTCCAAAATGAGTATCTGTACCTGCGGGCATAAAACGCAGCCCCCCGAAGAAAGGGGGTCAGTACGACATATGTACTAAGTATATAATCATAAAATACAATAAGAAACATCATAGCTAAAGTAGAGATTTCCCGAGACAAGTATGATACTCAACAAGTCACTGTACCTGTACCTTATGAAATAAAGTCATGCATGCTTATATCATATATCATATCCAGCCCTTTAGGGACTCGGTGAATCTGTCGTATACATACATATCATATTCAGCCCATCATGGCCTCATGTCATATCATCATATACATATATACAGTACCCGGCCCTCTAGTGAGGAACTCGGTGAATTATGCAGTGAAATTGTGCACGAATACATACCCGGCCCGGGACTCGGTGAAAGATACATTAAGGTATGCACAAGTAGAGTAGTGAATAACCATATGCATTTAAATCATCATTTGAGAATCAATAGAATAATTCAAATGAACAATCATTTGAAAATCAAGACAATATTCAATTCAAGTAACCTCCGATGGAAATTATAAATTATTCCAAATATGAATTATACAGAAGTATGATTTATACTAAAATACGACTTATACCAACTTGGATGGCTAGAATCATACATATGAGTCAATACATAACGATATATATTCTGAAGATTAAGAACATTCGCCATCCTAGTATATCTAAGAATAAGAGCTTCGTTGGATTTTATACATTCGTCGTCCATTTATTTCATAAGATCATGCCAAAAGAAAGAAAGGTTAGCTTTACATACCTTTAGCGTTTATACAAATATGTTTCCCAATATTTTCTCAACCTATATTAAAACGTTAAGCACTATAGTTAAGCTATGGACATGAATAAAACGTACTCTACCGTTACTAGGTTATTTCTAAAAATATTTGGACAACACCTCCCCTATACCGCTCACTTTTCCCACTTTTAAATCAGCCATATTATCATCAAGTAATATCAATAATCCAAAATATTAACATAAAACAAAATTTATTATTGACAATAAGCCTAGAATGTTTCCACCCGAATTATGTTACCCAAAATAGTAAGTTTGGAAAACCGAGTACCTCAAGTTGTGTCCATATTTTGAAATTGAAAACGACAAAACTGGACTTAATTACCTTCATGAAACTTTTAGATCTATATCTTAAGGTTTTAACCCAAAAGAAATCAATTCAAAACTCATTTTGTACAAAAATATATCATCAAAACACTAACAGATATACATGAGGGATTTTTCAATCCAGAATCTGGACAGAATTTGTTTCATGATTCATCTCCTTTTTTCGACATAAAAACAACATATATAGACTACAACATAAACATAAGAGTTGTAGGTACGTGTATTATATTTCCAAAACATGTTTAATATCTAAAATCAAAGATCTACACAATTAGATATTCCAGAATTACTACCAGCTACACAATCCCTAAAACGGATTTGAACACTCACAGTCGTCATACACCTTTTTCCTCCAAATTCAAGAACAACAACTCATCAACAACATCAAAATAATATCAACCATTATTATACATCATTAATAAGCTAATTCCATCAATTTAAGCTACTTAAAACAACCCTTTGACCATAAATCTCAACAAATCATCAAACTAGTTTATAACGCTATTTTCTCCATTCTAATCCGTTAAAACTCTAACTAAACTTGTTAAAAATGAAAAAGGGACTTTAATATTACCTCAAGTGTGCATAAAACAAATTAAATCTTCTCCTTATTGGCTGATATCTAGCTCAAATTGAAGCCAACGCGACGTACAACAATTTTCTCTTTATGAGCTTCGGATTTCGGAACTCAAATTTTGGTCGGATTGGGATTTTCTCTCAAGAACTTCCTCTATCTCTCTCTCATGAAATTTATGGATGTTTTCTTATTTGATGATGAATATAGAAACTTAAACAAATCCCTTAAGGATATGGTTATTGGGCCTGACCCGAGTTAGAATTAGGTTGGGCCGAATCTACTATCCAGCTTGACCCCTCTGTCTTAAAACATGCATATCTCCTTATTCCGATATCACCTCCAGACCCACGACCTATGGTTGGAAAGATATTTCAATTTTCTACAATATTTTGAGGGTTTTCCCAAATTACCAAATTATAAAGGGGTTATGGCCTCCCGAAGTCAGCTTACCGAAAATGTGACTTTAAGAAAAAAAATATTTGATGGCTTCTATTTTGATTTGGCTCAAGGGTACTTCTTGAGATGTCTTTTACTTTACATAAATTATCCATATAACTAGTCATTTATAACAAATCATGTCATTTTAAAATTCAAAATTAACAGTCTTGAATTTATATCTGTTAGCTCACGAATAGTCCAAGAAGCAAAAATACGGAATATAACATTCTTCCCTCCTTTAGAACATTTGTCCTTGAATGTTAAATCCGCCTCATAAAGTATTGTAAGGAATTTGGGGAATTATTTTCTATACAACAACATATAGTTTAATATATAAATCAATATAATTGATCTACAAGTTTAGATTACCTGTAGGCGTAGAGAACAAGTGAGGATGCTTATTCTTCATCTCTTCCTCGGCTTCCCAGGTCATCTCTTCTCTATTTTTATTTCTCCACATTACTTTGACGGAAGTCACATCCTTAGTACGTAACCTTCTGACTTGGCGATCAAGTATAGCTATAGGGTTTTCCTCATAAGACAGCTCCTCCATCACCTGCATGTCATCCATTGGGAATAATTTAGAAGGATCACCAATATATTTACGAAGCATCGACACATGAAAGACAGGGTGCACTGCTTCCAAATTAGATGGTAGGTCCAACTCATAGGCAACCTTGCCTATTCTATGAATAACCTAGTAAGGGCCAATGTATCGCGGGCTAAGCTTCCCTTTCTTACCGAATCTCATTACCCCCTTCATGGGTGACACCTTCAAGAACACCTAATCATCAACTTGGAACTCTAAAGGTCGATGTCGATTATCTGCATATGATTTTTGTCGACTCTGGGCTGCTAATAATCTCTCCTGAATGAGCTTCACTTTATCCACGGCTTGCTGAATCATATCTGGGCCTATTATTTTAGTCTCACCAACCTCAAACCAATGAATAGGTGACATACACTTCCTGCCATACAAAGCCTCATACGGGGCCATTTGGATACTAGAATGGTAGCTATTATTAAAAGAAAACTCAATAAGTGGCAAATGATCATCCCAGCTACCTTTGAAGTCAATAATACAGGCCCGTAACATATCTTCTAGCGTCTGAATAGTATGTTCAGCCTGTCCGTCAGTCTGAGGGTGAAATGCTGTACTAAGATTTACTTGTGTTCCCAATCCCTTTTGGAATGATCTCCAGAAGCTAGCTGTAAATTGAGCCCCTCTATCTGAGATAATAGATATAGGAATCCCATGAAGTCTTACTATCTCCTTGATGTATAACATCGCATAATCTTAGCTGAATATGTGGTTCTAACTGGAAGAACATGGGCTGATTTTGTCAGCCTATCTACAATAACCCATATGGAATCATACTTCCATAGAGTGCAAGGTAAGCCTGTAATAAAATCCATATTAATTGCTTCCCATTTCCAAGTCGGGATTTCCATCTCCTGTAATAGTTCGCCAGGCTTCTAATTCTCAATCTTAACTTGTTGGCAATTTGGGCACTGGGCTACGAACTCTGCTATATCCTTCTTCATGCCATTCCACCAGTATAAATATATAAGGTCATGATACATCTTTGTTGACCCTAGATGAACAGAATATCGGGCATAGTGTGCCTCTCCCATAACCTGTTGTAGAAGCCCGGCAATCTCAGGTACACATAATCTGCCCTTATATCTTAGCACTCCGTCAGGTGTGAGCTCGAATGGAGTCTTTTCCTTCTGAAGGGTTGCATCCCTGCACTGTGCCAGAATAGGATCTTCATACTGGCGTTGCTTTACCTCTTCCATGATAGAGGATTTAGCAACTCCTCGAACAAAAACTTCACCATTACTAGAATCCACCAATGGAACTCCAAGGTTAGTTAACTGGAAAATCTCACGGACTATCTTTTCCCATTCTGGTTGTACATCTGCTAAGCTACCTATGGATTTATGGCTAAGTGCATCAGCCACAATATTTGCTTTTTCCGAGTGGTATAGGATATCAACATCATAATCTTTCAGCAACTCTAGCCACCTTCTCTAACGCAAATTCAACTCTTTTTGTTTAAAGATGTATTAGAGACTTTTGTGATCCGTATAGATATCAACATGTACACCATATAAATAATGCCTCCATACTTTCAAAGCATAAATTATTGCTGCTAACTCCAAATCATGAGTTGGATAGTTTCTTTCGTGCTTTTTTAGCTGCCGTGAGGTATATGCTATGACTCTACCATGCTGCATCAATACACAACCCAGACCAACACCAGAAGAATCACAATAGATAACATAGCCATCCATTCCTTCAGAAAGAGTAAGAACTGGGGCCGTGGTCAACTTATCTTTCAGTAATTGAAAGTTTCTTTCACACGCATCGGTCCACTAGAACTTAGTTGCCTGTTGAGTTAGTCTGGTTAAAGGCACTGAAATCAAAGCAAACGTTTCAACAAATCTCCTATAATATCCGGCTAGCCCTAGAAAACTACGTACCTCCGTAGGTGTCGTAGGTCTAGGCCAAGTCTTTATGGCCTCAATTTTCTCTACATCTACTCGGATACCATCACCTTCAATAATATTCCCCAAGAATGCTACTAAAGTCTACCAGAATTCACATTTAGAGAACTTAACATACAACTTCTGGTGCTGAAGCACCGTAAGTACCGTTCTCAAATGATTAGCATGTTCCCCTTCCGATCGTGAGCAGACCAGAATATCATCAATAAATACAATCACAAATAGGTCTAGGAATGGCTTGAACACTCGGTTCGTTAGATCTATAAATGCTGCTCGAGAATTAGTCAGTCCAAAAGACATCACCCTAAACTCATAATGCCCGTATCGAGTTCTGAACGTAGTCTTTGGAATATCTGCCTCCCTTACCTATACTTGGTGATATCCTGACCGCAAGTCTATTTTTGAAAAGTACTTAGCACCCTGCAACTGGTCAAATAAATCATCAATTCTGGGGAGAGGGTATTTATTCTTTATTGTCACCTTGTTCAGCTGCCTATAATCAATGCACATTCGTAGTGACCCATCCTTCTTTCTCACAAATAACACCGGTGCTCCCCAAGGTGATGTATTGGGCCTAATGAAGCCTTTTTCTAATAAGTCTCGCAGTTGCTCCTTCAACTCTTTTAACTCCGCGGGTGCCATTCTATAAGGGGGAATAGAGATGGGTTGAGTATCTGGCAATACATCTATAGAGAACTCTATCTCCCGCTCAGGAGGAAAACCTGGAAGTTCATCTGGGAATACATCTGCACATTCGTTAACTACCGGAACTGACTGGATAGTCGGTACCTCTGCTTCGAAGTTATGAACACGAACCAGATGATAAATATAATCCTTTCTAACCATCTTCCTGGCCTTGAGGTATGAAATAAACTTACCCCTCGGCGATGCTGTATTGCCCCTCTATTCTATGATTGGCTCTCCTGGGAACTGAAATCGAACTACGTTTTCTCTACAATCAATATTAGCATAACAAGAGGCTAACTAATCCATGCACATACTAATATCAAATTCTGTCATATCTAACTCTATCAAATTGGCCTTGGTATGACGACTATATATGATCACCAAACAATCTCTATATACTTGCTTAGCTATAACAAAATCTCCTACTGGTGTAGCTTCCTCAAATGGTTCTATCAATTTAGATTTTATTCCGATTTTATTTGCAATAAAGGGAGATTTATATGATAAGGTGGAGCCTGGATCTATCAATGCATATACATCCTGAGAGAAGATCGATAGTATACCTGTAACCACATTTGGTGACGCCTCCAGGTCCTGCCTACTAGCCAATGCAGATATGCGGTTTGAAGGACTACTAGAAGTGGAAGCTCCGCCATGGCCTCTTTCACGGCCTGCTAATGTATGAATACCCTGCCCCACAAGGCGCATAGCTATAGAACAAGATGAAACAACAACTGACCCAGTAGGCTGAGCTACACCACTTACATTACCTCTAAATGGACAATTCCTCATAATATGGCCTTGACGATAACAAGAAAAACAAGCACCAGTAGCGAGATGACACTCCCCAGAATGGGGCCTACCATATCAAGAACACCAAGGAAATGGTGGCCTCGACTGAATCGAACCCCTGGATATTTGTGAACCTGAAGCCTTGGAGCTTTGACCAGCTCCTGAATACCCTATGCTATCAAATCTCTTACCTGTGAACTAAAGGTGTGCACTCCGGGCTGGCTGAGAAGGATACCTACTATACTGCTGAGGTTGTACGCCTCGAACCTCACTGCCTCGATCATGATCTCTATCAGGCTGACGCCCTCTATGCCGATCCTCTACCCCCTGTGCATATGCCTGTACCCGAGCAATATCCATACCTGGCTGAGAAGCCATTACCATATAGTTATCAATTAAATAACGATCCAGCCCCATCACATAACGATGTACTCTATCGGTCATATCAGCTACAATAGTGGGTGCATGTCTCGCCAGCGACTTAAACTCAAGGCTATAATCTCTAACACTCCTACCATTCTGCCTCAAATGTAAGAATCTATCTACTCTAGCTCATCTCATCTCCGGAGATAGAAAGTAGACAAGGAAGGCCTCCTCAAACTCACTCCACACAGCTGGAGGGGCACCCTCGCCCCTAAACAACTCCCATGACTCATACCAATTAACAGCTACATCGCGCAGTCTATAGGAAGCTAACTCAACAAACTCTGTCTCAGAGGCCTTAATTATCTACAATATACGCTGCACCTATCAGACAAACTCCTGCGGGTCATCCTCGGTCCTTGACCCATAAAACTCTGGGGGATTACAAGTCAAGAAATCATGAACCCTTAAACTATCATGTCTATCTGCATAATCAATTCCTAATCCATGCCTGCGAGTTTGCCCTTCCGCTATTCTAGTTAGTAACTGAACTGCATCTCTCATGGCCCTATCTTCTTCCTCTGGCTGGGGAGTTGGAGGCTCAGGAACTAAGGTATCCGGATCTGCAACTGCTGCTGCTGCTCTAAGTTCCTATGAAGGTGGCAGCGTAGTAGAGCTCGCCAACTGGAGTACAACCTCAGGCATAAACTGGGCACGGGCCCTAGTAACTCTTGGGGTCCGGCTAGTCTTTCCTCCTACTGACTTTCCCTTCTGGGCAGCAGTCGCTTTTCTTGGAGACATCACTGTAAATATAATAATACATTAGGGAGAAATTATCCTGATAGTACAGCTCTATCGCACGATTTAAAGAAGAAAGAAAAAAAATAGATAAAATCCTAAATGTCCTGTAGCCTCCTATTTATAGATGTGGTGCACAACACACCAATAAACAAGACTGTACTAAACACGGTCTGTAGATACTTCGAGGATGAACCGCTCTGATACCACTTTTGTCACGATCTAACCCCGTGGGCCATGACTAGTGTGCCAATTGGACACTCGTATACACACCTATTATCTATAGTTAATCAGTAATTAAACATGATATAGGATTTATACGGGCAGCACATCATCTCAAACTGTCACTTATATATATACCAAAATTACCTATCTCATTAGGAATCTTAATTGTCAAAAATACGATAACATAATACGTAAGCCGACAAGGCTTCCACTTTGAATGTAAACGTACAAAAATATAAGCCATACTAGTACACCGGACAACATCTATACGCAACCCACTCATATGTCTACAGACCTCTAAGAGGATTAACAATAGCATGTGACAGGATAGGGCCCCGCCATACCCCTAAATACACAAATATATATATTATAAGGATTAGTACCAAAAGTTCAAGCTCCGAGACAATAGAGCACTTCAAACCCGTTGAGTAAAATCCTAAGCTGGCGGCTCTCCAAAATGAGTATCTGTACCTGCGGGCATAAAACGCAGCCCCCCGAAGAAAGGGGGTCAGTACGACATATGTACTGAGTATATAACCATAAAATACAATAAGAAACATCATAGCTAAAGTAGAGATTTCCTGAGACAAGTATGATACTCAACAAGTCACTGTACCTGTACCTTATGAAATAAAGTCATGCATGCTTATATCATATCCGTCCCTTTAGGGACTCGGTGAATATTTCGTATACATACATATCATATTCAGCCAATCATGGCCTCATGTCATATCATCATATACATATATACCGTATCCGGCCCTCTAGTGAGGAAGATACATTAAGGCATACACGAGTAGAGTAGTGAGTAACCATATGCATTTAAATCATCATTTGAGAATCAATAGAATAATTGAAATGAATAATCATTTGAAACTCAAGACAATATTCAATTCAAGTAACCTCCGATTGACATTATAAATTATTCCAAATATGAATTATACAGAAGTATGATTTTTACTAAAATACGACTTATACCAACTTGGATGGCTGGAATCATACATATGAGTCAATACATAACGATATATATTCTAAAAATTAAGAACATTTGCCATCCTAGTATATCTAAGAATAAGAGCTTCGTTGGATTTTATACATTCATCGTCCATTTATTTCATAAGATCATGCCAAAAGAAAGAAAGGTTAGCTTTACATACCTTTAGCGTTTATATGAATATGTTGCCCAATATTTTCTCAACCTATATTAAAACGTTAAGCACTATAGTTAAGCTATGGATATGAATAAAACGTACTCTACTGTTACTAGGTTATTTCTAAAAACATTTGGACAGCACCTCCCCTATATCGCTCACTTTTCCCACTTTTAAATCAGCCATATAATCATCAAGTAATATCAACAATCCAAAATATTGACATAAAACAAAATTTATTATTGACAATAAGCCTAGAATGTTTCCACCCGAATTATGTTACCCAAAACAGTAAGTTCGGAAAACTGAGTACCTCAAGTTGTGTCCATATTTTGAAATTGAAAACAACAAAACTGGACTTAATTACCTTCATGAAACTTTTAGATCTATGTCTTAAGGTTTTAACCCAAAAGCAATCAATTCAAAACTCATTTTTTACAAAAATATATCATCAAAACACTAACAGCTATACATGAGGGTTATAACGCTATTTTCTCCGTCAATTTAAGCTAATTCCATCAATTTAAGAACAACAACTCATCAACAACATCAACATAATATCAACCATTATTATACATCATTAATAAGCTAATTCCATCAATTTAAGCTACCTAAAATAACTCTTTGACCCATAAATCTCAACAAATCATCAAACTAGTTTATAACGCTATTTTCTCCGTTCTAATCCGTTAAAACTCTAACTAAACTTGTTAAAAATGAAAAAGGGACTTTAATATTACCTCAAGTGTGCATCAAACAAATTAAATCTTCTCCTTATTGGCTGATATCTAGCTCAAATTGAAGCCAACGCGACGTACAATAATTTTCTCTTCATGAGCTTCGGATTTCGAAACTCAAATTTTGGTCGGATTGGGATTTTCTCTCAAAAACTTCCTCTCTCTCTCTCTCATGAAATTTATGGATGTTTTCTTATTTGAGGATGAATATAGAAACTTAAACAAATCCCTTAAGGATGTGGTTATTGGGCCTGACCCGAGTTAGAATCGGGTTGGGCCGAATCTACTATCCAGCTTGACCCCTCTGTCTTAAAACATGCATATCTCCTTATTTCGATATCAACTCCAGACCCACGACCTATGGTTGGAAAGATATTTTAATTTTCTACAATATTTTGAGGGTTTTCCCAAATTACCAAATTATAAAGGGGTTATGGCCTCCCGAAGTCAGCTTACCCAAAACGTGACTTTAAGAAAAAAAATATTTGATGGCTTCTATTTTGATTTGGCTCAAGGGTACTTCTTGAGATGTCTTTTACTTCACATAAATTATCCATATAACTAGTCATTTACAACAAATCATGTCATTTTAAAATTCAAAATTAAAAGTTTTTGAATTTATATCTGTTAGCTCATGAATAATCCTAGAAGCAAAAATATGGAATATAACACTAAATAACAGTAACGATGTTGTGATTCTATTTTTGACTGCGTGGAAGCGTTTCGAGGTCATTCAAAAGGGAAAAGGTCTAGTACACTTATTTTGAGCATGCGTGTTCAGCCTACAAGTATGCTATGACTTTCCTTTCTTTAGATTGAGATGAAATATGTGAAAGCCCTTTGAAACTGTTGGAATTTTCGTTGGGTAACTTATTTTTTTATCTTAGGGGTTAGAAATAATGTTTTAGGCTTTTATTAGGTCTTTCAGGTAATTTGAAACAAGTGTCCCATTTCTTTATTTGTTAGTATGGTAAGAATAGTGGGATGATTTTGTTGTTGATATTGTGGAGTATGTTAGCCTTAGTGCAGGTTGTAAACTTGCTTTAGTACCCCAGACATCGCTCTGATGGACTTAGATCCTCGTAGAATAGTGAGCAGGCTAGGGCCTTGTAGTTTGGCCGTAGCTAGGATTACCTTGCTCTTAAGAATACCTTTATCCATAACTCAGCATGATTGTGAATTTTGAGATACGTTGGTGATACCAGACTTTTGGAATATTTAGGTTCGGCTATGATTCTACATTTCACAACTTATTAGTTGATTTATTAGGAAAGAGATTCTCAAAACTATTATCGTCCAAGTGGAAAGGAGAATATTCGACACTATGGAACAAATTATCTGTGAGCATCCAGATAATAAGTCTCGACCTCCGTTTTGAATACCCATTATGGAGCATTTGGGTACATAACCCCGGCCTCTGTCGGCTTGCAAGTATGACGGGCATCCATGTGCCGATCCCTCACCTCAATCGTACTGTTGACTTATGGTGACCATATGGGTACCTTAACCGGCCTTGATTGTACTGATGTTTTATGGTGAGCATCCAAGTATCCAGCCCCAACCTCGATCGTACTGATGTGTTAGGGCGAGCATACGGGTACCCAGCCCCATCCTCGATCGTTCCTATGTATTGTGGCAAGCATCCGAGTACCTAGTCCTGGCCCTGACCATATTTAATATTTGGGGAAGCATCTGGGTCCCAATCCTAGCATCGACCCTAAAGGATTTCTAGTTTATCGATTTTTGGAGATTCTGGCTTCGAAAAAGACATGGTTCTTCATTTCTTGGCATCACAGATTCTTGGTTTCTAGCCTTGGTATATGTAGCTATTCTTTGTACTCGGCAGGCTTATGGAGGTCCTTTTGAGTTTTATTTAACTTGCGTATAAGTGTCTTGGCTGGGCTTATGGGGGCCAAGTTGGGTGTAGTTAGTTGTGGTTCTCTTAGATAGTACTCGTTTCTGTTCAGATACTTATTATCACTCATATTTAGGCTTATTCCTCTTTTTCATATTGCTTTTACCTTTGCTTCTCAGTCGGCCTATGATGCTTACTGGGTACCTTTTTTCTTGGTACTCATACTACAGTCTACATCTCCTTTTGTGATTTAGGACCGAGCACCAACTACTGTCGTGGATAGATCAATCCTATTGTTGTCAGCTTCGGAGACTAGGGTGAGCACTTGATCTTTTGGAATTATTTTTATCTCCTTCATTATGGATGGCGTGTCTTTTTTCTTTTTCAGAGTAGCCAGTTGATATATATATTTTTGTCCACTTTTAAGACTTGTACTCATAGTTTATTTTGTAGTAGATCTGTACTTGTGACCTCCAAGTTCTTAGAGGGATCTTTCGTTGTATATATTAGGTTTTGGTTTTGCTTTCAATTATTTATTCTAGTTATTTTGGCATTTTCCATTCTTGATTAGTTTTTGCCCTCAAATCCATTACTTTCCATTTCGGGTTTACGAGTTGACTTACCTACTGGTGGGATATAGTAGGTGCCATCATGACATGAGAAATAGAGTCATGACAAAATAACTAACTAAGTAATCTACAGCTAAACTACATCTAACTGGACTCCCATAAGCTAGAAGATACACTCGTGTGCAAGTTTAAATAAAAACCTGACTGGACCCCCATAAGCCCGATGAGTACATATAATATCTATAACTACTGAGGACTGAAACTGAGAACCCATGTCTGGAGAATGTAGAACCAGATCTTCATGCCAAACAAAGAGAATTTAAAAGTATAGAGGTCGAACATTAAATCGAATGCTCTTCAAGAGTCTTGTATGGTTGAGGACAAAGCTTGAATCTAGATGTTCACCAAACTATCAAGGTGGTCGAGGCCAAACCTTGAATTCGGATGCCTATCGAAGATATTGCTATGGTCGAGGACAAACCTTGAATCTAGATGCCCATCGTAAGCATCAAGGTAGTTGCTGAAAGTCCTCCAAAAGTTCTATAGCCATAAATCTCTATGGATTTTGATCCACACCTACTGAATCAATTTCACCACCAGAGTTGAACTTCAAATCAAATCTTGAATCACAAAATGAAACTCTTTATCATTACCGAAAACTCATAAAAATGCAGAGTCATGGAGGTATGGATAGAAAGTCATCAAAAGAATCACACCTCCTAGATAAGGCTCAAACTATCACACTCAAGTCTGCCACACCAATCTATAAAGATCTAAGAAGGTCAAAACAAAATCGAGGCAAAACTAAGTCCTATCGGGTCCGAATCTTGCATTTCCTAAGAAAGCTCTAGCCAAACCTAGACTAAGTCCAAACATGATCCAAATTGATAATAAGACAAGTATAAAAATACACCACAAGGTATGGATTATTATCAAGATAAGTAACATGCTCACAAGTACTTTATAACTCTCAATTACACCTCTCGAAAGAGATATAGATGATCGATAGTAGTATATCTTACCCAACTAAGAATTGGGGTCGAACCTATAGGAAATAGGTTAAAACAAGTTCTATTAGCTATAACTATTCAGTCGTAGTTGCTACTTCCCAAAAATAAAGATGCATAAAGTAAAATAGAGGATTTGGTTGTGTTTTAGAAACAAAATTATAATGCGATGACAAATAAACAAGATTGAAGTAGTAAACTATATAAAGACTAGACTAGGATTGTGTTCCCCATGACTTCTAAGTTAATAGGCTAATCGTATTCATGATATCGTTCAATGTATTTCATGCAAAATCTAGAGAGCTGGGTAACATCTAATTCACCTCCCGGTCCTTCTTAGACGTATCCAATTCATCTTCTCCCGGTCTTAGAATGTATGCTATACTATCCCTCGACCTGGATCCCAGACTCTCCAAATTTTTGTTGTGAAGCCTTTTCATAATCACTAAGTCCCTGCCAGGCAAGCAACAAATAAATGTGAGTTATTAATGTATGCACTCACTAATAAAGTCTTTTGAATGAATAAACCACAATATATGCAAAAACAATTCACAAATATCAATCCTACATTTATCTATTCTAGTTAAGTTGTCATGGTCCCTAAAACCCTAGTTGTGGGATTAGTGTTGCATAATTTCAATGGATAACTAAATAAACAATGAATGAAATATGTATTATAAGTCTTACAAATAACAATGAAACAAACTCACAATTGAATAAGAAGATTTAGATTCAAATCACAAAACTAGAACTCAAAGAATATGCGTTGTATGTTCTTTCTCCGAAATCTGTCCAATTTCGTGTGGTGGATGAAAAATCCTTCAACAATGGGGTTTAATTCATGTAATATAGCCTATAAACAATAGTAAAAACGTGCAAAAAATTTCTAAGAGTGTGCCCTAAAAATATAACACAAGAGGAGTATTTATAGCAACCCAAAACTAATCCTAAACTAACTAGGAAACCATCGTGGTTTTGGAGTTGGATGGCTCTGGACGGGAACCACCATGGACTGTAGTGATCACCACGTTTCATGGTGGATCTCCTTGGTCATTTATTTTTCCTTTGAAAGTAGGCCACCCCCACCACGACACTCACCACGGCTCATGGTGAGGTCCGTGGAGTTTGCCTTGGCCATTTTGGTGGCTTTTGCTTGGTGGCTGCCTTCTTCACCACAGCCCTTGAAGGGTCTTGTGGTGTTCACCCTTGGTCAAAACATTAATCTTTCACCTCCAAGTGTCTATTACAAGATACATCAAGGCCCGGTGAAATTCTTTTTCCGAGTTCTCCTTTCAAGTTTTTACAAATCCTTGCCAAATCCAAGTCAAGTTAGCACTTCTTGTATAACTTGTTTTCCTTGTGATCACTCCTCAGAAAAAATCTTCCAACTTACTCCAAGTTCAATCAAATCCCCACATAAACCATACCAAATAACATCAACCCAAGCGTGCTTCAATTTCCCTGAAAACTAACTAAAAATAGATATCAAACTAACAAAATGCACTTGAGATCTTACAATAACTCCTTGTTTTGAGTATTGTAAGTGTCATATTTTGGATAAATATTAGTACTCAATAAAAACTTTAAATAAGCCTAAAGCATAATTTCTAACATGATTCAATCGATACCCAGCCCGAATTCTAAATAATCAACAAGCAATCAAATTTCAAAGCTGAATCTAATAAGGGAAAGTCGTAGCCTACCTCTTGGCCAACCAAGCACACTCTAAAATCATAGAACTGGAGCTTTTCCCTTCCTAATAGCCTTTGAACACTTCCAAGCTATCAAAAAGTAGTGCACGATTTTAACACGGTCATTTAGACATTAAATTTACTTAAATCAGAGATAAACCATTTTTAGAGTGAAAAAGGGGAATGTAGAATCCGCTCTGGTAATTATAGAATTGAATCCATGAAAAGGTCCTAAATGCTACCCAAAAATTATATTCCAAAAATGAACACAATCTGAGACTCGAATATGCCCAAACAATGAAATTCATTAAAACAAATTTTAAGCTAAAAATATCACTATGCATGGAAACTAATTACGTAAATTTACCGCACATGAAGCCTCTTCGACACTATGCAATCACAAACCCACGAAGCCTAAACAATTATAGAACCATAGGACTTGGAATCACTGAATTAGGCCTATCCTTGTTAAACTTATCACCCATTTAATATTTGGTATAATGGCTAATCATGTCTGGTCGGGGCCCACAGTTCACATCCAACTTTTGGAGGATTTTTCAGGAAGAGTTGGGTACCTATATCGACCTTAGCACATCTTTCACCCGTAGACAGATGGCCAGTCAAAGCGAACTATTTAGTTACTTGAGGATATATTATGGTCCTGTGTTATGGATTTTTAGGGTCAGTAAGACCAATTCTTGATCTTGGTGGAGTTTTAGTACAACAACAACTACTACTCCAGTATTCAGATTACCCATTTCGAGGCCTTATATGATAGGCATTGTCTTTCTTCAGTTGGTTGGTTTGAGTCTATGGAGTATAGGTCACATAATCCATACATGATCCAGGAGGCCTTAGATCACCTAAGAGTGATTCAAGATAGGCTCAGGACAGCTTAGAGTAGACACAAGAGCTATACGGATCATAGGCGTAGACCATTAAGATTTTTCATTGGTGATGGAGTATTCCTCCGTGTATCTCCTATAAAGGGCGTGATGAGCATTGGGTGGCAGGGCATGCTTAGCGGAAGATATTTTGGCCCTTTTGAGATTTTAAGGACAGTTGGCGAGGTTTCATATGAGTTAGGTTTGCCTCTGCCCTTTTTAGCTACTCATCAAGTTTTCTATGTTTTGATGCTATGCCGGTCTATCCTATACAAGTCTCATTTACTCTTATATGATGCGGTCCATCTGGATGATCGTCTAAGTTATAATGAGTGGCAGTTTCAATTTTTTATTGAGACATCAGACAATTGTGATCCTGAGCCATTCCTGTAGCTAAGGTCCATTGGAGGCACCTTCCAATCGAGGAGGCTACTTTGGAGACTGAGAAAGAGATGCAGACAAATATCTCCAGCTTATTTGAGCCTTGAGGTACTTCTTGACTCTTACTTTCACGGACAAAAGTTATTTTAGTAGTGGATATTGTATTGACCCTTCAGGTCATTTTAGGAATAAAGAATTCATTTGATCATTTAGAGCATTCCTGTAGTGACCCCAAGTAATTTATGACTTGGTAGCACTGACTATTCAATAGCTTAGTTGTTCACTTGGGTTTTAGGCCAGTTTCCCTGTTTTGGATCTTTTATAACTTGAAAGGGTGATTTCGGTCATTACTTTAGGTAAACAACCTCAGAACAAAATTTTGACTATTCAATCAGCTCTAGAATAGTCAAATTAGGGTAGTAGCATAATTGGCATAATTATCGATACAATCAGTATGAGTTTAGTGATATTTGGCATTTTTGACTTGCAAATTTGGCCTATGATTGACTTCGGTCAATATTCTCGATCGGATGAAAATTTTGTTTGTGCGGTTAGCTTTGAAATGCTGAGTTTGTTCTAGAACAACCCTTCATTCATTTCCTAAGACTTCCGGTCTAATCTCGAGGCCCGTTGTGGAATTTGGATTAAAATAGCACTTGGGTGTAGGACACACTTTTCATTAGAATGAACTCGCATGTTAATATATTTACAGATCACAAAAGTTTGCAATATTAGTTTAGCCAAAGGGATTTAATCCTTAGGCAAAGAAGGTGGGTTGAACTCTTCAAGGACTATAATATGAATGTGTTATACCATCCGGGTAAAGTAAATATTGTTGCCAAAGCTCTTAGTCGATTTTCCATGAATGGTGTTGTTGATGTAGAAGATGACAAGAAGGAGTTAGTTAAAGATGTGCATTGATTTGCTCATTTAGGGGTAAGATTGAGGCACTCTAATGATGGTGGTATTCTTGTTTAAAATGGTTGGGAATCATCATTGGTAGCAGATGTAAAGGAAAATCTAGACGTGGATCCACATTTAGTTGACTTGAAGAAATTGGTTGTTGATAAGAAGATTGAGGTTTTTTCGCAAGTGGAAATGGAGAACTTCGTTACCAAGTTCGGTTATGTATTCCAAATGTTGATGGCCTAAGCGAAATATTATTGAGTGAAGCCCATAGCTCTAGATATTCTATACATCTGAGATCCTCCAAAATGTATAGAAATTTGAGGGAAGTGTATTAGTGGGATGGTATGAAAAGGGACATAGCAACATTTGTGGCGGAATGTCCAAATTTCCAACAAGTGAAAGTTAAATATCAAAGACCGGGAGGTCTAGCCCAAGATATTGAAATTCCTACTAGGAAGTGGGATGATGTGAACATGGACTTCATAATGGGATTTCCTCATACCAAAAAGCAACATGATTCAATTTGGGTGTTAGTGTATAGAATAACAAAGTCAGGCCATTTTATACATCCATGAATTGGTAAATTTGCATGGTGTTCCTTTCTCCATCATTTAAGATCATGGTACACAATTCACTTCTCTTTTTTTGAAGTTCGTTGAAAGGTGTCTTGGTACCCAAGTTAAGCTAAGCACACCATTTCACCCTAAAACCTATGCAAGTAGAAAGGACAATCCAAACTCTAAAAGTATATTAAGGGCATGTATGCTTGAATTCGAAGAAAGTTGGGATGATCATCTACCATTATTGAGTTTGCATACAATAATTGTTACATTCAAGTATCTAAATAGCACCATTTGAAGCCTTGTATGGAAGAAGATAACGATCACCCATTGTATGGTCTGAAGTGGGATAGGGTGCCTTATTAGTACCCAAGTTAGTATTTTAGGCCTTGGAGAAGTACAAGATTATTCAATAAAAGTGAAGATCTACCCAAGGTCGTCAAAATTCCTATACTGATGTTAGAAGAAGAGATCTTGAATTCGATGTGGAAAATTGGGTTTACTTGAAGATTTTGCCATTGAAAGGGGTAATGCATTTCAGAAAGAGAGGGACACTTAGTCCCGGATATATAGGCCCATATAGGATCCTAAAACGTATTGGTAAGGTGGCCTATGAAGTTGATTTGCCAATGCAATTAGCCTCTGTTCATCGCTAGTCCATGTATCATTGTAGAGAAAACGTGTTTGTGATCCTAATACTATTGTACCTTTGGGTATGTGAGTGTTGAAGAGAACTTGACTTATGAGGAGATTCTAGTTGATATTTTGGACCTCCAAGTGAAGAGGTTGAGGAACAGTCAATCAAGGTATTATAGAGAAACCAAGAGGTTGAAAGTTCTAAACAGGAAGTGGAAGTTGACATGTTGAAATGATATCCCTATCTCTTTCCTTCCCTTCCGACCTATGGTATTTTTCTCTTCATACTCAAATCCTCCAAGCTCCTACGTGATGATCTCTCTTTGTCTCGTTCCAACCATTCATACTCATGAACCTATATTTAAATGATGTTTAAATTGCTTTATTTCATTCATACTGGGTTGTTGAGCTATACACTCTACTCAACTCAAGCTAGTTCTTCCTTATTCGAGGAAGAATGTTACCAAGGGGGAGATATTGTAATATCATAGACGTTTGATGGTTGGAATATGATATATGAAGGTTAAGCATTCCAAAAATGGTCTTCATGGATTTTTAGGACCCGTATATCAAAAGATAAAAAAATGCACAAAATAGTGATGTGTGTGGTTGGTCCATGTCACCCACTTCCTCCGACTTAGTGCAAGTTTTCCCATATTCAAAAGCTGGTAATAATCTCATTCGCTCAGAATTGGCCTATCTGAGAGCACGTTCATGTCGCGGGCTTTGGTGAGTTTTTTGTCCGAAATAAGTTTTTAAGTGGCGACACATTAAACATTTCCCTTATTGTTAGTTAATTAATCTAGACATTTTTAAATCCTAATTCATATATATTAACTATCCTAACTTTCAAATTTTATTCATTCTTCTACGATTCACCATTTCAAAAATTTCTCTCTCTACAATAGTTCTCAAGGGCTCCATTGAATACTTCCAAGAAATTCACTCAAGCTCTCAATCAAAAATCTCAAATTCTTCCAAATTATTTGGTCTTTTCATACAAGGTATGTGGGTAATTGATCCTACGGTATGTATGCCCAAGGAGTCCAACAAATTCTCTACTTTTTCAATCAATTAAAGTATGTATTTTTATGGGCTTTATGATCTTCATTATAATTGCATGAATTGTGATCCCAATTATGATTATGAGTCTATATTAATATAAATTGATGGTTATTACATTGAATTGAAGAGTTTTTCTATGAATTTCACTACATTTACCTTTAGGGTTTATGATATGAATTACGGGTATTTACAATTATATTTCCAAATGATATTATCTTTATGAATAATATGTGGGCTGATAGAAATTACATTATCATGCATGTTTTCAATCCATTTTTATGATTTTCAAGTCAATGGATCTTGTATTCATGTTTTACCCTAATTTCAAGTATATGTTATGATCTTGAATTTCAAGTATGTACGCAAGATTTATGAATGAGGGTGACTTAATACCCTAATAACGTTTTAAGAAAAGGATTCTTAGAGATGGAAGTCCTACACCCACATTACATGAATAACAAGATGATGAGCTATTCCTATGAACATGTTTATGAAGTTTGATTTATGATTATGTTATGATATGTATTCTGTGGGATGTGAACTTAGTACTGAGAGGACTTTGAGGTGGGGGCTTTACCTAAGCATTAGTAGCAACCTCTAGTCCCTTAAACTACATTCCCACCATAGGTTTGCCAATATGGACAAGTTAATAGATCCACAAATAGCACATGATTATGATAATGTTGGACGGAGTCTACCTTTGCAAGTAGCCTCCCCCCTTTTCTATGTGGGGATCATCGGATTCTATGTTATAGATCGCATGGTCTTAATGTCAGTTATGATTATCTCCTACATATGTATAGTCCTTATGGTGTTTTGAAAGATTACTCCTATCCTTTACTTTTATATGATATTCGTATGGTTAAAGTGCTTTGACCTTTCCCGTGCTTACTTATGATTTTACTAATTCTTTTCTCATGCTATTGAAATGGTCATTTGTACAACATAGTTTTATTTATGCATTGCATCAACTACATACTTAGTACATTCAAATGTACTAACACATACTTTATTGCCAACATTATATTATAATGCAGGGACGGACACTCCATCTTATTCGTGTGGCTAGTTGGTAATCCTTCTTGAAGATTGGTGTGGTGAGTCCTCATTCTTCGCGGGAAAGCCGAGTCATTTACTCTTTTATTATAATTGCTAGAATATGTTTACATTTTACGACTTTCTATGTCGTTTCACTACTCTTTTGAGGGTGAGCAAGGAATATGTACTAGTCCCCGCTTATGTAGTCATGTAGAGGCATATTGGACATATCGTGTAAAGGAGTGTATATTGTCATGATTCTCTCTAGTTATGCTACATTCTTGGACTTTTATGAGTTTTCTGCTTAGTATTTACCTTATGTATACATACGATATGCTAAGAGGATTTGTTGGGATTTCTTCTAGAATCCTAATTATCGTCTCATGGCAAGGCCCTAGCTTGGGTAGTAAAAATCTTGGTATCAGAGCACAAGGTTTTGAAGTTTCCTAGGGATTCCAACATGCCGCATCAATTAGTGGCTTATTCATGGTTGAGAAGTGTGCCAAATTTTTGAATAGGAGGTAATGAGGCATCTTGGGAAATCCTTACTTCTTTCATGAATTATGTCATGCGATAGAGTATACCCTATATCCTTTCCCTCTAACGATTGTTCTTTGTGATTTTAAGAAAATACCTCCAGTAATAGCTCCACTACCAAAAGGGGTTGATGCTAGTGAGAGACAAGCCCCTCCAGCTCCTAATGATCCTCTAGCTAATAAAGTTACCCGTGCCGAGTTCCGCATATTTATCTCTATGCTACCCTAAGCCACTACTACTTAACGGAACCAAGGACTAGCAGCTCTTCCTAATGTGTCTACACCGGCTTCAAGGGTTAGGGATTTCACAGGGATGAACTCTCTCGAGTTTAATGGGTCCAAGGTTAATGAGTATCCTCAGGACTTTCTTGATAAGGTGTATAAGATTGTTGATATTATGGGGGTGTCTATAGACGCACTACAAGAAACATGATATTTTGCGGCGACTTTTTGTGGCAACACATATGGTTGCCACAAAAACAAGAACTTTTGGAGCGACTTGAAAAGATTGCCACAAAAGGTTATGGTATTACGGGTGACCGTTATTGTTGCCACTAATAATAATGTTATTGCCGCCACAAAAGTGAACTAAATTTTTTTAATAAAACTTAGGTTGAAGAAGTATTAGTGGCGACCTATAAGATGTCATTGCTAAAGATTATTTGTGGCAACACAATTGTTACTAAAAGTTGATCTTTGGCGGCGATATTTTATGTCGCACCTAATTCTTTTCTTCTGATATTCAGCATTATTTTGAGATGAAAGTCACGTTTTTATAAATAGTTGTTGATAATTTATTATATATTTTGATTCTTTATTAGTAATAAAAAATCCTTTATTAGTAATAAAATCAATACTTATCGCAATTTTATATTTAAACACGCACAAAAAAAATATGGAAAAATTTTAATTACTAATTTAGAGTACTTGTTTAGCACGTGTGTCTAACGTTAATCAATAAAACTATATACAAGACAAATACCATAATTAAAAAAATAATAATTGACATTAAAATAAATATTATATCTATCCAAATTATAAGAATTTCATACATGAAAATTAAAAAATTATTTTAAAAAATGTGAACCTCTGTCTTTAATATTTTTGGTTCTTTTATTTGTTTTGTTTATCATATTTTATTTTTATCACAACATTCCTCAAAAATGTATCTGAGTTACTAGATACCAGAAAATAAAATGTTGTCTTTTAATGCCAAATTTTACACCAAATTATGATGGCAAAATTCCTATTTTCTGTAATGTGATTTTATTTTGCTTTATATCTTTTGCGATGCATCTTGTTTAAAATATATATTTTATACTTCTTAATTTTAAATATTATAAAGATAATTAAATAATAATTTATGAAAAATAATAAATGACAATTTTGTGTATTATAGTTTTTTTTAATGACAGACAAAAAATTTAATCAATATTTCTAAAAAATTTAATGTTTTTAAAGTAATATAGATTATAGTGTAGAGTTATTTAACTAAATTTAAAAAAGTTTTTTTTAATAATAGTTAGTGACTTTTTGGTTTTCACTATGTTGTTCATTAGATATCATTTTAATTTTTTAAATAAAAATATAAAGAACCAAAATGGTTAAAAAGAAGACTATTTGAACCAAATGTGGTTAGTTAAGATTTATTTAAAAAATATTTAATCACATTCATCCATTTCATCTCCATCAAATACCCAGATTCAATCCCAACCACTCATCAAAATCAATCAACTATCTAGATTAAAGGACCATTTATTTCCTATTTTTATCAAAAAAGACCCCAAAACCCTAAGGGACGATTTTTTAATACAAGGGAGATCCGCCGCTCCCTCTCCTTTTCTCTATATATCGCCGCCATACATTAGCGAGCAACCACCGCGCGTCGTCTCTCCGATGAGATAGTAGGAGCCCTCGCTTATCTCCACTCTCTTCTACTCTCTAATCTCCTTTTCTCTCTTTCTCCCTCTCCACCGCCGGCGGCCTCTCTCTCCCGTCGCCTCCTCACGCAGAAACTCCACTGAAGAACACCACTGGCTCATCTTTTCTCTCCTCCGTCTGTTCGTCTCCTTCATCTCCTTATTGCCGCTCCACCGACGAGAACCAAAGATATACCAGCCCCTCAAAATCCCTTTGCCCTTACTCCTCTCCTTTTCTCTCCCTACCACCAGAATCGAAGGCATATGTCGAAGAGAAGCACCGGCAGAGCCGACCCCATTATGGTCAAAGAAACTACTGTGAAATATTATGGATGCTGCATTTGGTATGATCTCTATTACATTTCATAGGCTATTGTCTTGAGTTGCATGATTTTTATGATTGTTATATGTATATGGTGTTTCTCGAATTTATGCTCAAATTCATGGAAAGATTTCACAATCTTTTGGCATACCTTGGTATTCTTCTCCTAGACATTTACTCTCTGCCCATTTTCTCCTCGTTTCTAGATTGGTTGACTCTTTGTTAACTTGACAGATTTTGAGACTCAATTTGATACGAATTTTCATTCATGTTTCTCAATGCTTGTGAGAAATCATCCCTAAATGCTACTGATTATTTTGTTTTTTTAGTTTTAATCCTAATGTTCTGCATTCATGTTCTACTTGTTCAAATTCCTTGTTCACTTTAGATGGGAGAAAGTGTTTCTTTGAGTCAATTATATAAGGTCTATGCATAATATTATATCTTTTCCATCGTGAGTTTGATTCACAATGACCTCCTCTTTGTGCTAATTGTTGGAGTTTTATCTCATATTATTACTTACAACAGCCTAAAATTTTGTTGTTTAGGATAATCTATGATTGATTCTGGGCAACTTTTACTATTGCATATGGCATATTAGGAATTGAATATTTCAGATAAAGTCTAGCTTTTAATCTTCTAATTTCATTATAATTATTTCACTTCTTTGATTCACGACAACTTTGCAGTATGTTATGGCAATTTTGAACAATCTGTTGTCTTTCCCTCTTGAATTCAGATTGTGACTACTCAAGATTTTTTCTACTATCGAATTAACCATATTTGGTTCTGTTAAAATTCATTATGGACAACCATAGTACTTGATTATATATGGTAATGATACCTTATTATATTCCATTAATTTAATACTCCTTTCCCCTTAATTTACCAAAACATCTTTGAAAACATATCTCTTGGTAGACTTTTACCATATTTAAGTAGTTGCTTTCCTTCCTTAAGTGATTTGATAATAACATCTTTGTGGTTGAATTTTGACATATTGTAATATCGTGATCTTGATATTTATTTATTTACTTATGGTAAATTCGAGTTGATTTTCTGGCGATTATTTGGTTCAATTTTATTAATTAAGGAAGAGGATTTGCCTGATTTTGCTTCTAACCAATTCTTTGGTGTAAAACATTATTTGTCTTTACTTGATTTCCTCTCCTTAATTAAAGAGATCACTTTGTTTGCTCTATTTTTTGGTCTGATTATAGTAGAGAATAGACTAAAAGAGAAAGAAAATCTACCTGATCTACTCTTACCAATAAATTCAGGCTCTTTCTTAATTTATTTATATATTGGTGGGAGATTGTCTTGTCAATTTACTTATATTGTAACCAACAATAAGCAGTCTCTTGAATGTAACTGTTACTGGAGTCTTTCTATCTTTGACTGTTATCTTCTATATTACCTTTTCTTTTGTTGCATTTCCTTTCTAAGTATACCATCATTTAGCCCACATTTTGTCAAAGATAAACTTAGTTTCCAAAGCTAAAACTACAATGATAAGAATAACTGTTGAATGTCATAAGGCCACTTTGACTGTTGAATGTCATAATCCCCTTAGTTAATTTAAGTGCCTTGCTGGAAAAAGCTTTCACTAATTTTTTTTACTTTATATGGCACAAAGTGCAGTCAAATCAATCTTTCTCACTTCTTCAATGAGCAAATGTGGTAGTAATGTAGAGAAGGGACCTTTGTTGTAACCTCTGTATGGTTCAAATGGATGAGTTAGCTTTTTTGGATGTATTTAATTTTCTTGATAAGTGGAAAAATACTATCTTTGAACTCCATGGATTTTTACTTTTTATTGCTTAATGTCATGAAGATTTCATTCTTAAAAGATAAAATAAAATAACAACCTCATCATTGCCATACTTGACTCTTTAATCTTCCCTGCAACGACTTAAAAGTCCGAAGTATTGAAATGGATAGTAGATACATACATAAATTATCCAAAAATGAGTTGCTTTACAATAATGTTTAGTGCTATAATTAAAGATTTCTATTATACTCCTCGAGTTTGTAATCCACCTTCATCTTTATTTAGTACTTAATTATGACGAATCTTTATCTAGAGGACACTTTGGGAAAGCTTCTCTTGGTTTAGGTGGAAGATTGTTGGAAGTTTTTTGTGTTTGCTCAATTTTCTTGGTGTCAATTTTGTTGGATTCTTCTTCATTAATATCTATGGCTATTGTACTGATCTGTGTCCCCAATTGAGTTTGCTCGACCACATCATCATCAAACTTGGTATAGGAATTGTCTCGTCCCCTGAAAACAACTTTGAAGTTCCAATTTCATTCGAGTCATTTGATTGGATTATGCGAATAAGAAATTGATTGTGTGTTTTTCTATTTTCATGGACAAGGTTCTTATGCAATGGGGCCCAATCAAGAAGTAGTTTCAAGGCGTGCAATGGAAGTTTTTGCTTTTTGATCATATATATGTATATGCATACACAAAAAAAATTCTTGTTATCATATGTATATAGATACAATGATAACTGAAGTACTAGCTAATATGTACGTACTCGGAAATGCTTTTGTTCTAATTTTGTGAAATACTATTAGATGTTTTTAATATTTATATACTAATTTTAGAGAATTTGATTTTAAAACACTAAATATTGTTCTTTAGTAACGAGATGAATATTACTTTTTGCAATGACATAAAAGTTGCCACTGATATTTAGTAGATTTTGCGGCGGAACAAGTTGCTGTTAATTAATTAAGTGTAGCAGCGACATAAAAGTTGATGCTAATAGTTTATACTTTTTTGCAGCAATAGAAGGCGCTACTAATTAATATCAATATTTATTAGCGAAATAAAAGTTGTCACAGTTAGTTAATAATTTTTTGTGGCAACTATGTCACCACTAAAGCTCATATTTTAGGAGCGACATAAAAGTTGCCGCAGTTAGCTAATAAGTTTTTGTGGCAACTACGTCGCCACTAAAGGTCATATTTTAGGAGCGACTTTCCAAATATTTGTGTTGTAAATTATTATTTTTTATGGCATATTTGTTTATATATTGTGAGGAATTATGTCGCCACAGATGACTTTTTATTGTGGCGAAATTATTTAATCATCACAAAGAACCTTTAATTATGGAACTACTATGAACAGAGCAATTATCATTGTTATATACCTTTAGCGGCAACTGTGGAGCATTTTGTAGCGACATATGGCGCCACAATAAGTCTTATTTATTGTAGTGACGATAAAGAGAATTTGGCGGCCTACAAATTCAAGGGTGTTTCTCAAGTATGGTACCATCAATGGAAGGCGGAAAAGGTTGAAGGAGGTCCCACAGGTTGGGAGACTTTCATTTTGCTTTTATTGACCGCTTCTTTCCACTTGAGTTGAGGGAGGAAAAGGTGTTGGAGTTTATCAACCTCAAGCAAGGTAATATGAGTGTGAGGGTGTATTCCCTCATGTTTACAAATTTGTCTAACTATACTCATTCTTTGGTGGTTGATTCTCATGCCTGAATGAGTAAGTTCATTTTGGGGGTGTCTGACTTGGTGATGAAAGAGTGTCGAACCGCTATGCTCATCTTGTATATGGATATTGCAAGGCTCATGACATATTCAAAACATATTAAAGGGGAAGCTTAAGGATAAGAAGGTGAGGGAGATCAAGAGAGCTCAATTCGAAGGTGGGTTTCTAAATCAAAGTCCGATAGTGGTAATGGCCATTTTTGGCAAGGTCAAAGGTTTCAAGGACAAGGTTCTTTACAAGCTTCTAGTCAAAGATTTGATAAGGATAAGGTGTCCAACTGGAAGGACTAAGGTGGAAGTGTTAGTGGTTCTATTCTTCCTAAGTGTCCCAAATGTGGGAGAAACCATGGAGGTAAATGCTTGTTTGGTATGGGTGCTTGTTTTTGATGTGGTAAATAGGGTGCAAAATCTCTGAATGCCCTAGAAAAGGGAGAGAAGGATGTACTCAAGGTTAAGCTACTTGCACTCCAAGCTAGGCAATATGTTGAGGAGTCTCTCGATGTGGTTATGGGTATGTTGCAGGTCTTTAAATTTGATGCTTATTCTTTACTTGATCTGAGTGCCATATTATCTTTTGTTACTCCTTACATTGCTATAATATTTGATATATGTCCCGAAATCTTGGTTAGCCTTTTTTGTTTTATACTCTCATTGGTTATTCGCCTTTAGCTAAGAAAGTCTATAGAGAATGCCCCATGTCAGTTTTGCATAGAATAATACCGTGTGATCTTGTTGAAGTTGACATGACTGATTTTGATGTTATTCTTCATATGGATTTTCTACATGCTTTCTATGCATCTATTGATTGTAGAATCCATTTCATGGCCCTATTTCTTAAGTCATAATGGCACCCAGTATAACCCCTGGTAGGTAAGCCAAACCCGTAACGCGGAACTGCAAGTAATGTGTATAAGGGAAAATACTTAATAGAAATAAGAGAAACCAAAATAAGGAGAAGCTAGATAAATAGATACACAAAACACAAAATTAATCCCTCTAAAACCTAAAAGTCACAAGTATAGAGCTGCTAACAAAATAAGACGGGCCATCCGTGCTGAAGGAGACAACAATGATCTCAAAACAACACATGCTCACCCTGGTCTCCGGAATTGGCTACAACAGGCTTGATCTATGTACGATGATAGATGGTTCTCAGTCTTGCATCATGAAAGTACATATAGAGTGTAGTATGAGTACTAGATATAAGGTACATAGTAGGCATCATAGGCCGACTGATTAGGAAAGAGTAAAACAATATGATAAAGAGGAATAAGCCTAAACAAGAGTCATAATAAGTAGCTATGGAAAGCATGGTAAATGTCCCAACGGAAGGGAAGATACAAACTAGGAAGACTAGAACTAACTACACCCAACTGGGCCCCTATAAGCCTAGTTGGGACAGTAGTGCACATATTTCAATAAAACATGAACGAACCCCCTAAAGCCCTCCAGGTACACAAAATCACTGTGACTACAAAGTCTAGGACTCTAGAATCTATATACTAATAACTAAAGAACCATATTACCCTGGAACCAAGAATCTACAAGAATTAGTTAACCATGAATGCTCTATAGGTTGAGGTCGGGACTAGTATCTGGATGCTCGCCAAAATTCTCAATATGGCCCAGGCCAGGACTAGGACTCGGATGCTCTCCATAATTCATAGGTATGGTGGAGGTCGGGCCTAGGACCTGAATTCTCACCATTCTAACAAGTCGGTAGAGGTCAGGATTGGGACTTAGATAATTCCCAATGAGATTCCAAAATGGAGGACGGCATTGAGACCCCAATGCTCATAGATGATTTAATCAATGGTGCCTAATATTCTAATTTCCAATTGGATGCTAACAATTTTCGAGGATCTCCTTTCATGCTGAACCAAATTGTCATGACCAGAGGGTATAGCCTAGACGTGACACGGCGATCAAGAACCCGAAGTATCCTAATAAAGCTATCTTAGCATACATTGAATACATAAGGTAGAGAAAATAAAACAAGATAAGTGGAAGAATCAACTCAATATAGAAGTCAAGGAAAGTACATTCAATCGTAATGTCAAAAATGTACGTACATCAATTTAAATGTCTAAACTTTCTTCTATACTTGACATTGATGGGGGCTTAGGAAAAGATCCTAGCTCACTCGAATCCTTTGAGAAAGTTAAAGTAGCAATATGAAAGAAAAGTCATGTCCTCGATGAATGAGGACTCATAAACTCTGGAGAACTTAAACAACTCTAGCCATGAATAGGATGGTCATCGCCCGCTCCTGCATTATGAGACAATGTACGAAAAATATATGTTCTTACATAAAAGGTACTAAGTATGTGTGTTATGCATGAACATGTAAAGAAACCTGAACAATATCATACAAGATGTGTGACCAACAAAATCAACATGAATTAAACTTAAAGCATTTGAAATATCATGTAAACCATGGCAAAGTATCATAAACTTCATAATAAACTTTTCATCTTTGCATATAACTTGAATGTGGTATAAGATGTTCAACTGATATCTTAACACCATGCGAGCAATACCATAAAATCCAATGTAACTCCCACATTGAGAAGAAAGAGGCTACTTGCCAACTTTATGTGGATCCACTAGCTAGGCCATAAAGTCAACCTACAGGGGTAACATAGTTTGGAACTTTAGATTGCTACTATGATTCCCTTGGGTAACTACCTACGTTACCTAAATAAACCACACCTATAAGTCCTCTCGGTTCTTAGTCAATATCCCAACGGATATCAGTAAAAATATATGAACATCAGCACTAACTTCATCATGAAAATAATCATAAGAAGCTCATTAACTTTAGTGATTCATAAGAATCCATAACTTTGATGAGAATTGTCCTTATCACCATTTAAATATGATTGTGTGAAAATAGTACTTATCACACTATAATAACATCCTTTGATAATAATTGATCATCATCATAACTTTCATCATTCAATCATCAATCTTAACTTCAATCGTAAAAGAGTTTCATGAAAATCCTCGTTGGACTTCGTAGTCATAATTGAAAGTAACTTTATGCATGAGCATTCATAATTAAATTTAAAATCATGCAATTCATATAGAAACATGCTTATATTGATCATTGATAACATCTAAAAACGAAATTGAAATAGCCCAATGCAAATCATCAAATCTAGGGTTAATAGGCAATAAGAATTTAAAGAAAACTTGAAGAAACCTCGTGACTCCATGGGTGAAAGAACCCATGGATCAATCCCCACATAACTTGATGAATTCACTCAAAAATTTAGAAGAGTCTGATTGCTTTGGAAACCCTAGATTGGAATTTGAATGTGAGCTTGAGAGGATTTGTGATCTTGCCTTGGGAGAATTTTGGTGAATGAATTAGAATAGAGGGAATTTCAAAGGGTTGGGTAGTTATAGGCTTAAACTTGGCCCATAACAGTGTCTAGGTTCATCGGACCAAACTTTGGGAAAATATAAAATTGCCCTTCGTTAAACTCAGAGACCTATGAATCTACCTCTACGACTCATCCAATCTATGATTTGTAGACTTGAGTCATCGTGAAGGTATTGAATTTATGAGATTTTGTAAACCTCTAAAGTTGGGTCTACGAGTCATGATTATGAATTGTCATAATGATTATGGTCATCGAATTTAGTCGTCCGTCTGGTCTAAAATTGTGCAAGTTTAAGGGTCTCTGAAGTTTTCTTAAGAGTCTTCCTTACGCCTTGTCAACATGACGACGACTCATCCAATTGAGGCGTAGGACTTCTCCTGAGAATATTTCTAGAAAATCCCTAAAGTTCACTCTACGACTTGTTCTTATGAGTCTTAGGAATGACAACGAGTCGTAGAAGGACTTTTAAACTTAGGGTCAGTCAACTTTTCTTGAGTTTTCCTTTTTGATCCAACTTTCCAATTTCTTAGATCTCACAATATCTCCCTCTTGAGAATACTCATCCTTGATTAAGATTCAACTAGTATATGATAAACATCGAAAGAGGACTATCAAACCAACATGAATATAAAGACACCTTATAATGCATAGAACATGAAGGTTTCAAACTTAACATAAATTATGACTTAAAATCAACTTTCATGAACATGCATGCATATGAATGACATAAGAGGGAGTGAATACATAGGAGTTCAATTCACTTGAATAAGAACAACTTCCTACCTTAAGCTTGAGTATAGGGAAAGAGGTATAGGTATTTTTTCATTATATCCACCTTCGCTTCCCAAGTAGCACTCTTTGCTTGTTAATTTCTCCACAACACCTTAAAGTGCACGACCTCTTTCTTTCTTAGATTCCTCACTTTCCGGTCTAAGATTTCCATAGGAGCCTCCGCATAAGTCAAATTCTATTCAACACTCACATCTTCCAAGGGAACAATGGAATTCAGATCACCCACAAGCTTTCTTAACATAGACACATGAAACACCGAGTGAACCGTAGCTACCTCAAATTGCAAATGTAACTCATAATCCATCTTGCCAATATCTCAATATCCTATAAGGTCCAATATATCTATGACTCAATTTCCCTTTCTTATCAAAAAGCATTACACCCTTCATGAGTGAAACCTTTAAATAGACCTAATTATCAATCTCAAATTCAAGTTCTGCTTTTCTAACATCCGAATACTACTTTTGACGACCTTGAGTCGTCTTCTATCTCTCCCTTATGACACTTACCTTTTCCATAGAATCTATTACCAAATCTAGACCAATCAAGCAAATCACACCTACTTCGAACCATCCCACTGGGGACCTACATCTTCTCCTACACAATGCTTACAAAGGAGCGACTTGGATGCTAGTGTGATAACTATTGTTGTAGGCAAACTCAAATAATCAAAAATGCTTATCCCAACTTCTTTAAAATCAATCACACATGCCCTCAACATAGACTCTATGGTAGGGATCATTCTTTCGGCTTGACCATTGATTTGAGGATGAAAAGCAGTACTTAACTTAACCTTTATAACAATACCCTTTTGAAACAACTTCCAAAAGTGCGAAGTGAATGGAGTACCTCGATCTAACATAATGGACAAGAGAACACCATGTAGTCATACCAACTCACAAACATAAAACTTAGCATAATCTTCAGCACTATAAGAAGTCTTAACCGATAGAAAATTAAATGACTTAGTCATTCGATCCACAACAAACCAAATGGAATCATATTGTTTGTTTGTACGAGGTAAACCCATTACAAAATCTATATTCACATCTTCCAACTTTCAAGTAGGAATTTCAATGTCTTGAGCTAAACCTCCCTGTTCTTAATGCTCAAATTTAACTTGTTGACAATTTGGACACCTAGACATGAACTCCGCCATATCCTTCTTCATGACATTCCACCTATACAACTCTCTTAAATCATGATACATATTGGTGGATCTTGATGAATAGAATACGGTGAACTATAGGCCTCATTTAATATCAACTCTTTCAAACCATCAACATTAGGTGCACACAAATGACCTAGGTAGCAAAGTACACCATCTCCACTTTGGGAGAAAGCCTCAATGGATTTTTTAGCAACTGACTTCTTTAATTCAACCAACACTGGATAATTGTCTTACTTAGCCTTGACATCCACTACAAGAGAGAATTTCGAACAATTTGAATAAGGATACCTCCATCCTTGGAATCAACCAACTGGACACCTAATCGAGCCAATATATGCACATCCTTAACCATCTCTTTCTTGCACTATTCGTAGACAATCTACTAAGTGCATTGGCAACCACATTAGCCTTAACTATTTGGTATAATACACGCATGTCATAGTCCTTTAACAATTAAAACCATCTCCTTTTCAAAGGTTCAAGTGTTTTTTCTTAAACACATATTGTTAACTCTTGTGGTTGGTCAACATATCTACATGGACACCCTAAAGATAGTGTCTCCAAATCTTCAAAGCAAACATAACTGCTGCTAGTTACAAGCCATGAGTCAGATAATTCTTTTTATGCACCTTAAGTTACCTAGAAGCATTGGCTATCGCCTTACCATGTTGTATCAAGACACAACCAAGTCCTACCCTTGAAGAATCATTATATACAACAATACCATCGAACCCTTCCGGTGGGGTCAAAATAGGAGAAGTAGTAAGACAATCTTTCAACTCTTGGAAACTCTTCTCACAAGCTTCCGACCATTGGAACTTTACTTTCTTTTGAGTCAACTTAGACAAAGGTGATGAAATCGAAGAAAACCCTTAAACGAATCTTCCATAATATCCAGATAGGCCCAAGAAACTTCTAATATCCAAAGGGAACAACGGTCTAGGCCAATTCTTAACCGTTTCAGTTTTCTTAGGAACAACCATAATCCCTTCACTGGACACAACGTGACAAAGAAAAGCAACCTCTCTTATCCAAAACTCACACTTATTGAATTTGGCAAATAATTGTCTGTCCCTTAAATTTTGCAACACAATCAGTAAGTGATTAGCATGCTCCTCCTCATTATAAAAGTAAACCAAAATATCATCAATAAACACACTTACAAATATTTTCAAATATTGTTTGAACACCCAATTCATCAAGTGAATGAATGTTGTGGGGGAGTTGGTGAAACCAAATGACATAACTAAGAACTCATAATGACCATACCTTATTCTAAATGTCGTCTTGGTAATATCACACTCCCTCACCCTTAGTTGGTGATAACTGTAATGTAGGTCAATCTTAGAGAAGTAACTTTCCCCTTGTAATTGGTCAAATAATCATCTATCCGCGGAATTTGGGTATTTATTGCTTATGGTGACTTTGTTCAAATTTTCGTAGTTAATTCACATAAGAAGCAAACCATCCTTATTTCTAACAAATAAAATGGGAGAACCACATGGGGATACTTGGTCTAATGAAACCTTTGCCTAACAAGTCTTTCAATTGATCCTTGAAATCTTTTAGTTCCGCCAGAGCCATTCGGTATGGAGTAATAGAAATGGGTTGAGTATTGGGAAGAAGGTCTATGCAAAAGTCAATTTCCCTTTTGTGAGAAATACTTGGTAGGTCATCGGGAAGCACATTCAAAAATTCATTATCAATATTGACCAACTCTAGAGTAGGGGCTTCAAACTTAGTATCCCTAATACTCACAAGATGGTACATGCAACCTTTGAAAATCATTTTCCGAGCTTTAAGGAACAAAATGAATTGACCTTTGAACAGGGAAATACTAACCTTCCATCTAGGATAGTCTCATTAGGGAATTGCAACTTAACCATTCCATTTCTACAATCAATAAAAACATAACATATATATAGCCAATCCATAACAAGTATAACATCAAAATCGGTCATCTCAAGTTTAAATAGATCACATAGAGTAACTTTATGGAAACTAAAACCGGACAACTTCTATAAACCCTCTTAGCCATAATGACTCACCTATAGGAGTATAAATACAAAAATGCTCCAACAATATTTCAGGGCTAACATCAAATATCATGGCCAAATAAGGCATAACAAAAGACAAACTTGCACTTGGATAAAGTAAGGCATAAACATCATAGTGAAACACCCGTAATATACCGGTAACAACATCGGGAGTCTCCTCCACCTCTTGCCTCTTATGAAGAGCATAAAACTAATTGTTGCGCTGAGCCCTTTTAAACTTGGCCCCAATAAGAAACTTGGCCTTGATAAAGAAACCTTACACTAATTACCATGATGACCTATCTTTCCACATCGATAGCACATATTCAAACCTACTAGACACTTTCCCTAGTGATTCTTTTCACATTTTTTGCATGCGGGGATAACTTGGCCAATAAGAGCACCTCCTTGAGGCTTAAGGTTGGGCACCCTTTATTTGTCAATCCTTGGAGTGGTAGCATTTGATAATACTTTACTGGACTACCTTTGGAAAAAATAAGGATGCCTACCACTTCCGAACTTAACATAAGAGGAATCACCACCATCGGTCCTTGCCCTCTTAGACTCCCTAGTTTTCTACTTTAGCTTATCATTCTCTATTTGCTCCATGTAGGTAATAATTCTAGAGATGTCCATTTAGAAAATCAACATGGCCATCTTACACTCTATACAAACAACATCTGACACACCCGACATGAACTTGCTCATATGAGCTCTTGGGTTGGAAACCATGAATGGAGCATATTTTGACAATTGGGTGAATGTGAGGGAATACTCCTTCACATTCATACCACCTTGCTTAATATTGATGAACTCTTGTACCTTAAAGTCCCTAAACTCTAGTAGGAAAAAGAGATGAAGAAAACTCCTTTGAATTCATCCCAAGACACGAGATCTGCCTCTCTAGGCCTCTCTTTTTCCATTGATCAAACCAAATTCATGAAATACCCTTCAATTGGTAAATAGCCAACTCCCCCTCCCAACCGGGCTAATTCCCATAATCTTGTAAATGTTATCAACAAACTCTTGTGGATCCTTGTTCTCCTTAGAACCCTAAAATTGTGAAGAATTCATCCTCATTAAGTCATGAACCCTTTTTTCCACCATACCTATACTTGGGTTTGCGGGAGCAACCACCTCACGATTAGCTTATGCCGTAACGGCTTGAGAAAGCACTTTAAAGGATTCTCAAAACTTAGCATTAGAGACTTGGTCATTCAACGAATCATTCTAAGCTTGTTGCTCCTCATCAACCACATTCCTTAGAGCGGAGTATCTTCTTAGAGGCATTTTCTAAAAATTGCAAAGAAAAATCATTAGAAAAAAAAGCCTAATATTACCATTCTATAACACGACATAGATTATAAAATAAGAGAGATTTTTCTAAGACCCTTTATAGCCTCATATTCAAAAATGTGGCATGCTTCACACCGATAAATAATACTCCATTTAATGCATCATGTTAATCTCCCTCGGACACTCCTAACCCTTGTGCTCTGATACCAAATTTGTCACGACCCAAGCCTAGGGCCTATATGTGACATGGAAATCGGGAACCCAAAGGATCCCAACCAAGCCATCTTATCACACATTATATACAAAAGTTAAGGAAACATAACAAGATAAGGGAAAGAATCAACTCAACATAGAAGTCAAGGAAAGTAAATTCAATCCCAATATCCAAATTGGACTTAAAATAATTTAAACATCTAAACATGCCTCAAAACTAGACTTTGATGGGGGCTTAGGAAAATCTCCTAGCTCACCGAATCCTAAGAGAAAGTCAAATTAGAAATATGAAAGAAAAGTCATGTGCTCGATGAATATGGACTCACCAACTCTAGAGAACTTAAACAACTATAGCCACAAATAGGATGATTGTCGCCCACTCCTACATTATGAGAGAATGTAGGAAAAATATATGTTATTACATAGAAGATACTAAGTATGTGAATTATGCATGAACAAGTAAAGGAACATGAACAATATGGTATAAGATGCATGGCCAACGTAATGAGCATGAATTAAACTTAAAGAATTTGAAATATCGTGTAAACCATTGTTAAGCATCATAAACATCATAATAAACTTTTCATCTTTGCATACAACTTGAATGTGGGATAAAAATCTTAACCGACATTCTAAGACCATGCGACCTATAACATAGAATCTGATGTAACTCCCACAATGAGAAGAGAGAAACTACTTGCCAAGGTAGACTCTGTGAGAAACAGCTTTTACCTTAATAGCTATGTGTGGATCCACTAGCTAGGCCATAAAGGTGACCTATGCGGGAAACATAATTTGGGACTTTAGGCTTCTTGTGGGATTCCTTTGGATAACTAACTACATTACCGAACTGAACCCCACCACTAAGTCCTCTCGGTGCATAGTCAATATCCCAACAGAATTCATTAAAACATATGAACATCATCATTAACTTCATGAAAATAATCATAAGAATTGGTCATTAACTTTAGTAATTCATAAGAATACATATCTTTGGTGAGAATTGTACTTATCACACCATAATAACTTCCTTGGATCATAATTAATCATCATCATAACTTTCATCATTTAATCATCAATATTAACTTCATTCGTAAAATCTCTCTTTTGAAAATCATTGAATTCATAATCAACTCATGAAAAATCCTCTTTTAACTTAATAGTTATAATTGAAAGTAACTTCATGCATGAGAATTCATAATTCAACTTGAAATCATGTAATTCCTATAGAAAAATACTTATATTGATCATTGATAACATCTAAAAACAAAATTGAAATAGCCTAATGCAACTCATCAAAACTAGGTTAATCGACCACTAGAATTTAAAGCAAACATGAAGACACCTTGGTACTCCATGGGTGAAAGGAACCCACATAACTTGATGAATTTAATCAAAAATTGAAGTAGAATCTAATTGCTTTTGAAACCCTAGCTTGGAATTTGAAGGAGATCTTGACAGGATTTGTGATCTTTCCTTAGGAGAATATAGGTGAATGTATTAGAATAGAGGGAATTTCAAAGGGTTCGGTAGCTATAGGCTTGAACTTGGACATAATAGTGTTCAGGTTCATTCAAAACATCGGGAAAAAAAGATTTCCCTTCATTAAACTCGGATTTTGAATTACAAATCCACTTTTATGACTCGTCCTAAAGTCTACAACTCATAGACTTGAGTCGTCGTGCTACTCCTAAATTTCTAAGATTTTGGTAATCTCTAAAGCTGGGTCAAGAGTCCTGATTATGACACATCATTATGATTATGATTCATCAAATCGACTCATCCTATAGGTCTAAAAACCTGCAAGTTTAAAGGTCTGAAGTTTTCATATGAGTCGTCCTTATGACTCGTTAATAGGACGATGACTCATCCTGTTGAGTTTTAGACTTCTCCTGAGAATATATATGGACAAGCCCTAAATTTCACTTTACGACTCATCCAGGCAAGTCATAGGAATGACTATGAGTCATAGGAATGATTACGAGCCATAGAGGGACTAAAAAACTTGGGGTTAGTTGACTTTTCTTGAGTGTTTTTTAATCCAACATTCCGATTTTTGGGATCTTACACAAATCAATATTTCACCTAGACACAATAAAAACCGAAACAAGCCAAACACGAAGACTAGCATCACTGGAACTTCCAAAAGTCACAATCGTAGGAAATTATGGATAAGGTCGTTCATAAGAGGAATATTACCACCTAGCTAAGGCCAACTACAAGGCACTAGCCTGCTGCATCATTTTACAAGTATCTAAGCCTGCCGAAGCGACGCTAGTTCATCTAAAGCAAGTTTCACAATATATACTAAGGAAACATGCTCCACAATACCAAAATATGAAATCAACGACAATTACAATGCTAACATTTAACATAAGAATCACATGCTTTCAATTACCCGAAATACTCGATAAAATGCCTAAAACATGATTTATATCATCTATGATATAAAGATAAGCTACCTAACCCAAATTCTATTTATGTCAACATTAGTTCACACATTCCAACTGAATCTAACGAAAGGAAAATTGTAGCTTACCTATAGGCTGAATACGCATGCACTAAATCACTTTGTTAGAGCTTTTTCTTTCGAACAGCCTCGGGACACTTACACACTCTCAAAAACATACTCACCACATCAATACAGTTGTAATAACATTACAATTATTGAATTTGTAAATGGGCCAATTTGGGAGTCAAAAATTAGGAATTGTGGGCCCGCTCTGTAACTCACAGAATTGACTCCAAAAGTAGGTCCAAAATGTTACCCCAAGCTTCTGTTCCAAAGATGAACATAATTTACATATTAGAATCAACTACAACAAAATATGCAACACATTCCCACTTAATCACCAAAAATCACTAAAGTCGCAGAGAAAAGAGCAATTTACCTCAACCAAAGCCTGTAATCCTAGTTCTAAGCACACCATAAGATTCCCTTAAAAAACCACGCAAAATATCCCTTGGAATCACTCAAATCTCCTCTAATTTAGAAGAGACTTCGTATCTCAATATTGCAAGAAATAATTGAATTTCTGAACATAAAACGAGCCTCTATATCGCAAAAGCAAATACTCGATGGTCTCTTAAGCGACACCCACCAAGAGGCGGGCATCTCTTTAGCGACACAAGTTCTCTTAAGCAACCTGTCGCTTTAGCGATGAGGTGGTTGCTTTCGTGACTCCTGTCCCTAGGTGACTGGTCGCTTTAGCGAGCTCCTAGTCACTCTAGTGACCATGGGACTCTTTAGCGATGGTACCAGACTCAGCTGGTGCAAAAAAAACTTAGCATGTCAAACTAATCAAAATCGATGTTCTAGAATCAATGGTACATTTGAAATTACCAAATGAGGTCATTTTAATGAAAAATGGGTCCTACACAGTGTCATTTTGAGCCTAACTCCATAACGGGCCTCGGGGTTATATTAGAATCCTCAGGAAGAAAACTAAAGGGTTGTTCTAGACCAAACTTGACAACCCAAAACTAACCGTGCTATCAGAATTTTGATCCGAGAATGTTTTCCAAAAATGTTGACAAAACTCAACCATAGGCCAAATTTCAAAGTCAAAAGCGCCAAATGGTGCCGAACTCTTATCATTGCCTCAATACTCATGCCGACCATTCTACTAGCCTCATTTGTCCATTCTAGAGTTGATGAAATTGTCAAATTTCTATTCTAAGGTCGTTCACCTAATGTTATGACCGATGTCAACTTTTGAAGTTATAAATGCTCTAAAATAGTGAAATGAGTTTAAAACCCAAATAAACAACCAGGCGATGGAGCTATCGGTGCCAGTAGGTCATAAATTAGTTGGGGTCGCTATAAGAACATATTAAACAACAAATGGAAGTAGAAACATGAAATGACCTGAAGAGTCATTACAACATCCACTACTAAAATAACTTTCATTCTCAAAACTAATGATAAGGATCTACTTGGAGGCTCAAATAAGCTAGGGAACCACTACTGCATCTCCTACCCGGTCTCCCAAGTAGCCTCCTCGATTGGAAGGTGCCGCCATATGAGCTTTACCACAGAGATGGACCTGGAACATATTTGGCAATAATCTCTAGCTAATATAGCAATCGACTCCTCAAGAAAGGTCAGTTTATCATCCAACTCAATAAAATCATGTTGAAGCACATGAGACTCATCTAGGATGTACCAGCACAACATAGAAACATGGAAAACTAGATATATAGCTGATATTGCTAGAGGTAGAGACAACTCATAAGCAATCTCTCCAACTCTTCTCAAAATATTAAAAGGTCCAATATACCAGGGACTAAGCTTACCTCGCCTGCTAAATATCATCCTGCCCTTCAAAGGAGACATCCACAAGAATACCTAATATCCAACCTCAAAGCACACTAGCCGGTACTTATAATCAGCATAACTCTAGTGTCCACTATGAGTTGTCCTCTGTCCATCTTGAATAGTTCATACCCTAGCTAAGGCATCCTACAATAAGTTATTACCATATAGCCTAGACTATGAAGACTTGAACCAATTAACTGGAAACAATGCCTACTATATAAGGCCTTGAATGGGGCCATCGAATACTAGAGTGGTACTTGTTGTTGTACGCAAACTCCATTATAGGCAAGTACTTCTCCCAACCACCCTAAAACACCAATACACAAGCTTGCAACATATCCTTTAAAACCTAAATAGCATACTCTGACTGGACATCGATCTGTGGGTGAAACACTATGTTAAGATAAATTGGGTGCCCAACTCTCTCTGAAAAGCTCTCTAGAAACTGCAAGTAAACTGAGACCCCCTATCTGATATAATAGAAATTGGTACCCTATGAAGATGGACCACCTACAGAATATAGACGCGAGCTAGATCTTCTTTACTGAAAGTACACAGCACCGATAAGAAGTGTGATGACTTGGTTAATCGATCAATGATGACCTAAATACCATCACTACCTATGGGTATCTGTGGTAATCTAATCACGTAGTCCACAGTAATACGCTATTATTTTAATTCAAGAATGGGTAATCACTGAAACACTCTAACAGGCCTCTGATGAGCCTTAACCGGCTGGCAACTCAAACAATGAGACATATACTCTACTATATCTCTCCTCATTCCAAGAAACTAATAATGATGTCTCAAATCCTGATACATCTTTGGGGTTCCAGGATGAATAGAGTATCTGGAATCGTGGGCCTTATGAAGGATCAACCGAATAAAATCTCCAACTCTAGGAATGCAAAGATGATAGTTAAATCGTAGTACCCTATCTGAATCTATAGAAGCTTAGCCATCTTTGACTCTCAATACCAACTCCTAAAGGTTTACTAATACTCCATCCTCAAACTGTCAGCCACGAATCTGATCCAATAGAGATGGTCGATCTTCTATAAAAGCCAAAATTTGTTCAGACATTGAGATGTATAACCCGACCTTCCTATTAGACAAAGACTAGCTATCCAAGGCTAAGGGTCGATCCAAAGCAAGAAAGTAAGCTAAATTACTCATACTTCCCTCCTTCCAGCTCAAGACGTCTGCTATTAAATTCATCTTACCTGAATGGTAAAGAATAGAGATGTTATAGTCTGCTAAAAGCACAATCTAGCATCATTGTCAAAAATTTATGTCCCTCTGACACATAATGTACTCTAGGGTGTGATGATTTATACATATCTCACAATACACCATGTATAAGTAGGGCCTCCATATCTTGAGTGCAAACATTACTGCCGCCATCTCTAAATAATGAATAGGGTAGTTTCTCTCGTAGACTCTCAACTGTCTGGAAGCATAAGAAATAACTCAGCCCCACTGTATTAGAATACCACCCAAGACCTAAACCATAAGCATCATAATATACTGAAAAGCTCTCACACTTAATGAGAAGATTTAGAATAGGAGCGGTGGTAAGTAACTCCTTGAGCCTCCGAAAGCTTGACTCGTACTCCTTAGACTATATAAAAGGGACATCCAGACTGGTCAAATGGGTAAATAGGGCTATAATAGTGGAGAAACCATCAATGAAGTACCTGTAATAACCAACCAATCTGACAAACCTAATAATCTCTATAAAAAATGTGGGCCATCCCAACTTCGAATAGCCTCAATCTTTGTCGGATCTACCATGATACCCTCCTTAGAAACTATGTGTGCCATGAATTCCACAGACTCCAACCAAAACTTATACTTTGAGAAGTTAGAATAAAGCTGCTGATCTTTTAAGGCCTGGAGGACAATCCTCAAATGCTACACGTTCTCCTCTCTACTCCGCGAATATACTAGTATATCATCGATGAACACAATCATGAAAGAGTTAAGATAAGGTGAGAATACTCGATTCATAAGGTGCATAAAGGTTGTGGAGGCATTAGTAATCCCAAAAGATATCACAAGGAACTCGTAATGGACACAACGAGTCTAAAAAGCAGTCTTAGGATTGTCAGTAGCTCGAATCATCAATTCGTTGTAGTCAGACCTCAAATTGATCATAGAAAATATGAAAGCACCCTGTAGCTGGTCGAATAGATCATTAATGTGTGGCATGGGTAACGGTTCTTCACCGTCACCTTGTTCAGCTGACTGTAGTCAACACACATCTGTATAGTCCCTTCCTTTTTCTTAACAAATAGGCTAGGAGCACCCCATAGCGACAAAAACAGGCAAATAAAGCCCTTACCAAGGAGATACTCAAGGTGCAAACTTAGATCCTTGAGCTTTTCAGGGGCCATAAGGTAAGGTTGAACAGAAATGGGCTTAGTTCCCAGCTCTATGACTATAGAAAAGTTAATATCTCTCTCTAGTGGTAGGCCAAGTTGATCAGTATGAAAGATATTGGTAAACTCCTTGACAATAGGAAATGAATCAACACAAGGGGCCTTGCTAGACTCATAACCAACATTTTCTAAGTAGGCCAAACACCTAGACGAAACTAGCTGTTAGGCCTGCATAAAGGATATAATCCCCATCGACGAGCGGCTATAAGTACCCTTATATAAGACAGGGGAAATGCCAGGCATGGCTAAGGTAACAGTGTTGGCATAATAGTTCAAAATCGCATAGTGACAGAATAGCCAATCCATGCAAAGAATAACATCAAAGTCCAGCATATCAAATAAATAAGTTTTGCCCAGGTCTCATGCCCCTAAATAGTCAACATATAGGATTTACAAACATGATCCACAACTAAAGAATCCCTTACTGGGTTTGAAACATATAATCAAACCTCAAATAAATAATACAAAATAGCCAAATGAGGAGCAAAATCTATAGACACATAAGAATATGTGGAACCTAGATTAAATAAAGCTAAGGAAGTCTACTGATATGAGGATAGTACTTGTGATGACATAATCCGATGCCTCAACCTCCACTCGAGGTGGAGTAGCATTAAAATTCCCCTATCGACCTCCCCCATATCCATCTAACCTAGTACCTGATCTGCCTTTCGGGGACCTCCTTGAACATCCTATTGGCCATCGCCATGACCCTGACCCTAATCTCTGCCTCCAGGTAGAGGTAGTACTTCGGCCAACAGTCTAGCCAAACTTGGGCACTCTCTATCCCAATGTTTTAGTAAGGCACAGTCATAACAACCCAAATCTGAGCGGCGTATGATAACCTATTCAAAATAAAAAGGAAGCGAAACTGCTTCTGTCGAGCTCTACCTTATGATAGAGCCCCTTCGAATAGGGCTGACTACCTTCAACTACTTGTAGTGCTTCCTAACCATTCTATAATGATTGACCCTAGTCGTACCTTCATACTAGGACCACTGGCGGGGCTGTCATAGCTTTCCTAGCCCTAAAATTGGGACCCACTGAAGCTGAAAATAATGCATAGGCCTCTTATTGCTGTCCCCTTGAGCTTGGAGATGAATAATCTCTATGGTGCGAGCATGGTCCACCACATCTAAGAAAGGTAGGCCAGCATAAACCAAGTTCTCCATCAACAATCTCAAGTAGTACATCAACGCATGCATAAAACACCAAACTCGCTCCTCCTTGTTGGGTAAAATCATCGTGGCATGCATAGATAGCTGGGGGAATCTTTCCTCAGACTCAGTGATAGTCATCTAACCCTAATCCAACTATGTAAACTGACTTCGGAGTCAGTATGTGATGTTTCTGGGGATGTACCTAGCCAATAAAGCAACTAAAAACTAATAACCCATGAAATTGGTAAGTGGTGAAGTTGGTGCCTCTAGACTCCACAAGTCCTAAGGAGTGAAGTTGCTCCTGGAAGGTAGTCAAAAACTCCATGGCATCCTCACTAATGGCTCCAGAAAACATTGGGGGTGACATCCTCTGAAATACCACCAACATTTTCTGCTTCCATAAGGACATAACACCCTCTAGATATACTGGCGTGGGTGCAACATTAGGTTAGGGTGGCTAAACCTCAGGTACTAACGGCGAGAGCTTGACCCATGGTTGTAGTATTTTGATAGATAGAGCTGGTAACTATGTATAACTTTGATAGCTATGAGGAGCAAAGTAATCACCGCCTGTAATACTAGGATCGTAACTAGTGCAACTGGAGTCTATGCTGCTGGATGTGGCCTCTATGACTGAGAAGGAATAGAGGCATCCTGATGCTCCTATATATATGCAAGAGTTATATATTGATTAAGGACTAGTGTTGCTCTGCTACTTATGCCATGGGGCCGTCCTCTAGACGTACCCTGTCCTAGTGGATTATTGTCATAAGTAGTGCCGCGAGTATGAGTCATCCCTGTGAAAGAGTGGAACAAAAGAGATTTGATGAAACCAATAAGACACACAACTGCACGAAATGATACAATATAGGGAACATTCCTAATGACACCCTGTAGCCTCCCAAAGATAAGTCACAGATATCTCTACACCTATCCTCGACACTCTACTAGATGTTAGCTCTGTATAAGTGAGACCAACGAACTTGGGGCTCCGATATCTGTTTTTCATGACCCGATTTCTCATGTCATGATGGCACTCACTATAAACCCTAGGTAGGTAAGACAATCTCGTAACCTAAAACTCAATGTAATGGGTATAACGGAGAAATACTAAATAGAAATAAAAAAAGTGAAATAAGGAGATTCTATATAAATATATACGTAAAACACCAAACGAATCCCTTCTCGAACTTAAAAGTCACCAATATAGAGCTGCTACAAAAATAAACTGAGTGCAAATCCCAAGCATGAACCAAAAATATAAATACAATACTATCTAGTCTCAAGAGTAAAATACGATGGGCCATTCAAGCTGAAGCTGACAAAAATGATGTCAAAATGGCAGGTGCTCATCCTAGTCCCCCTAAATTGGCACCAATAAACTTGATCTATCCGTGACAATAGCTATTGCTTTGTCCTATATCATGATACTAGATGTAGTATATAGTATGAGAATAAGATATAAGGTACCTAATAGGCATCATAGGTCGATTGAGCAGAAAAGGTAAAAACTATTTGAGAAAGAGGAATAAGCCTAAACAAGAGTCATAATAAGCAGCTAAGTTCAGGAAGGTAAATATCCTAATGAACGTGAAGATACAAACTAGGAAGACTACAGCTAACTACACCCAATTAGGCCCGCATAAGCCCAGTGAATTATGCACAAGTTTAAATAAAACTCAAATGAACCCCTATAAGCCTGCCAGAACATAAAATAGTTATGACTACAAAGGCTAGGAACTGAGAAACTACGATACCAAGAACTGAAGATCCATATCCTCCTCGAACCAATAATCTCAAGGAATTAGTTAACCATGAATACTTTAGAGGTCGAGGCTGGGACTAGCACCTAGATGCTCATAAGAATTCTCAATATGGCCATGGTCGGTACTTGGACATGGATGCTCGCCATAATTCATCGATATGGTCAAGGCCTTGATTGAGACCTAGATGCTTGCCATACTAACAAGTCAGTAGAGTCCGAGAATGCGACACTAATGCTCCTCGATGAGATTCCAGAAAGAAAGACAAGATTAGGACTTGAAAGTTCACAGATGATTTAACCGATGGTGCTAAATATTTTTATTTCCAACTTGATGCTAATAATTTTTGAGGATCTCCTTTTACGATGAACCAAATAAATATTTCACTTTGGTTTCAACCAAAACAGAAATAAGTCGAACATGAAAACTAGAATGACCGGCGCATCCTAAAGGTCGCAATTATAGGAAAGTATGTATGAGGTGGTTTCTAAGGTTAACATTACTGCCTATCAAAGGCCGCCTGCTACATCATCTACGAGGATCTAAGCTTTCTAGAGCGACGCTGGGAATCTAAAGAAAGTTTTACAATCTATACTATGGTCAACAAGCTCCACAATATGAAAAAATAAAATCAATGCGACTTATAATGGTAAATTTAAATGGAAGATATCACATGCTTTCAATTACCCAAAATACCTGATAAAATGCCTAAAACATGATTTCTAACACCTAAGATATAAAGATAACACACCAAATCTAAATTTCATCTATGTCAATATGAGTTCACACATTCCAACACAATCTAAGGAAAGGAAAGTTGAAGCTGACCTATAGGCTGAACACGCACTCTAAATCACTTTGCCGAAGCTTTTCCTTTTTAAACGAACTCAAAATGCTGCCACACTATCAAAAATAGACTTACAACATCAAGATGGTCATTATGACATGAAAATTATTGAATTTTGCAGATGCGCCAATTTTGAAGTTAAAAATTGAGAATTATGGGACTCGTCCATAAATTACGAAAATGACTCTGAAAGTAGGTCCTAAATGCTACGCCAAGCTTGTGTTCAAAAAAGGAGCACAATTCACACATTATAATTAGATACAATCAAACATGCAACACATTCCTAATTAATCACCAAATATCTCTAAAGTCGTAGACAAAAGAGCAATTTAACTCAATTGAAGCCTTTAATCCTAGTTCTTAGCAAACACAAGAATCCCCTCGTAAAACCATGCAAAATAGCCCTTGGAATAACTCAAATCACCTATAAATTAAAAGAGAATTTGTATCTCAAAGTTGCAAGAAATAATTAATTTTTGAATTTCAAATAAGCCTTAGGTGTCGCAAAAGTGAACACCCGATGGTCGCTTAAGCGACACACATGAAGAGGTGGGCATCGCTTTAGCAACACAAGGTCTCTTAAGAGATATGTCTATTTAGTGATGGCTTGGTCACTTTAGCGACCCCCACCCTAAAGTGCATTGTCACTTAAGCGATCATGGGCCACTTTAGCGAAGGCACAAGACCCAGCTAGAGCAAAAATAAACGCGATGCTTGAGATTTATTCAAAAACTTGAGCATGCAAATGAGATATGCTACCCCAAAAAATTCGATGTTTCACACTCAATGATGTATTTGAAATTCCAATGCGAGGTCATTTTAACTAAAAGTAGATAAAGGGTCATTCTAGACCAAACTCGGGAAGTAGATAAAGGGTCGTTCTAGACCAAACTCGATATGTCGGAACTAGCTGTGCTATTAGAATTTTCATCCAAGAGCATTTGCCTAGAATGTTGACCAAATTAAACCATAGACCAAATTTCAAATGCAAAAGCACCAAATGGACCCAAACTCATATCGATTGCCTTGATACTCATGTAGACCATGCTATTAGCCTCATTTGTTCATTCCAGAGCTGATGGAACCATCAACATTCAATTCTGAGGTCGTTTACCTAAAGTTATGACCGAAGACAACTTTTCAAGTTATAAAAATCCAAATAGGGAAATGAGTCTAAAACCCAAATGAATGACCAGGTCACTGAGTTGCCGATGCTAGGAGGTTATAAGTGACCCGGGTCACTATAGGAATAGTCTAAATGATGAAATAGAAGTAGAAATAAGAAAATGACCTTGATGATTAATACAACCTTTGTGGTCAAATTCCAATATCCTAATGAGTCGGTTCTTGAGTAGAAGGGAAATGATTCAGTATTTAGGGGTCAATTCATATCATGCCTAAAAGATAGGAAAATAATTTCAAAAGGATGTATCTATCATCTAGTTCGAGTTAGGGATACAAATTCTGAAGCTCCTTTTATTGAGTCAGTTCCCCTTGTGAATGAATTTACTGATGTGTTTTTGAATGACTTTCTTAGTATTCCTCCAAAAAGAAAAATCAATTTTGGTGTAAATATCTTTTGCAGCACTCATCCTATCTCGATTCCTCCTTATTATATGGCCCCAACAGAACTTAAGGAGTTGAAGGAATAATTAAAGGATTTGTTAGAAAAAGGTTTCATTATGCCAAGTATTTCACTATGGGGTGCTCCCGTGTTATTTCTTAGAAAGAAGGATGGGTCACTTTACATGTGTGTAAACTACAAGCAATTGAATAAGGTCATCATAAAGAACAACAAGTATCCTATCACGACCCAACCCCATAGGCCACGACTGGGGTCCGACCTAGACCCCCCATATACATATCTATCAGCTGTGGTCACATTGAACTATAAATAAACAATATCCTGTAACAAAGCCCTACTGGGAGCTAATATTTTCATAAACCTGTAGCCCTTTTCATTTGTATCACAACATGATAGGACACGCAAGCCAACAAGGATGCCATAACATAATAACATATATCATATATCATGTAGACCCAGCTGAATCAAACTGACATACACAACCCACATATACATGTCTGCAGACCTCTAAAAATATAAATGGCAACATATGGCGGGATAAGGCCCGCGTCGTACCCCCAAATGGAAAAAACAATGTTATACACCAGTGGACAGTATCAAAAACTAGGCCCCGAAACAATGGAGCCTTTTCCAGATGAGCTGCATGGAATCCTAAGCTGACGGACTCCCAAAACTTGTATTTGTACCTGCGGGCATGAACGCACCCCCCCGAGAAAGGGGGTCAGTACAACATATATACTGAGTATGTAAAACATAACATGATAAAACTGGAAGCATATCTGAAGTAGAGAAGCAAGGGATAAAATGTCAAATCAGAAACATGTACCAGTACTCTGTGAATCACAAAAACATGCATGCTCAAATTTTCAATATAGTCAGCCCCATTAGGGGTCCGGTGAATCATATATGTAGTATTACTATCAGGCCCCATGCCATCGGCACCTTATTATAAAACATCATCATCATATATATACATACGTACTCGGACCTCTAGTGAAGAGCTCGGTGGATAATACAGTAAATTGCACGAATCTGATAACCAGCTCGGGACTCGAAGAAGAAGTGTTACAGTATACACGAGTAGAGTAGTGAGAAACCAAACACAGTTTAAATCATTATCTGAGACTCAATGAATTCATCAAGCGAATCATCACTTGGAGGTCAGGGTAGGAATGTAATTGTTTCAACTATCCTCTAACTGTCACTCGGGGCTATATCAGTTAGGATCTCAGGGATCCTAGACGCATACTAAAGTAAGGACAATTCACTTATGGAACCAGAACATTTGTTATCAAATAGTTTTAAGACATGGAGCCTGTACATTTGGTACTTTTTTAATATATACAAGTTTCAAGGGAAGTAGTTCAACTACTATCAGAGTTCGATATTAAAAAGTAAATAGGAGGTGTTAAGAATGGAGTTACTCCGGAGCTCACATCATATTGAACTTACAACTACGACATGCCAGAAAAGAAAGTGAGTAAACTCTACATGGTCTGTATTTTTCTTCAGGTGGTCATGACATACATATCTCGTACCCGGCCCTTCATGGGGCTCCGTGAACCACGATGGCATTGTAATCTCATTTTCTTGTCAAATACATCTCACTGAAAATGAGAGATAGCTTCCCACACATTCTATTCTGACACATAGAAGCCCTACTAGGCAAAACTTAATCTTCACAGGAACTCTAATACTGAACAGTGGATAGGGGTTATGAGGCGTACTGGGGAATCCTAGGAATGGAATTATCCCCACAGTCCACACACAATTCACTTAAGGCCAACACTTGCCAAAAGGAAAGAAAAATAGTTGTACGAACTTATACTAAAACATGCCAAGAGAAAGCTTTACATACCTCTTGGGAGTTATTCTTTATCCTGCTCGTCTCGTCGTCCTCTGAACCTATTCAATATGAAATTAATACGAATGTCAACTACTCTTAGCTTTCCAGCATCTTAGGTTGCACCCTAGCTATCCAAATTTCCAATTAGGTCCCTAAGACCTACAGCCAACCAACAAAAAGAACCTGCAGCAATTCATACCAACAATATACAATATAAACTCCAAATGACTCATTCAAAAAGATGATATCAAATAGGGCGTCTAGTCTTTATTTTGTAACGCCTTGAATTATACGCAATGGGGGGTCATGTGGCTTCGACAATAAGCACCCTAACCCACCTTAGGACATATTTAGGCCCTGCAACAACAATCCATACCCCTGCAGCAGCACCTCACAAGAGCAATACTTTATTTCGACGACAATTCAACTATAGCGATTCCAATTTCGCTTATTTCGAACACCAAACTTTTCAAACCTTTTACCTAAATTCCAGCATCCCCTAAGGCGTGTAATACACCCTAATTTAACATCATAAACTTCAAATTATAGGGGAAGAACTTACCTTTCCCGAAATTGGCTAGAACTTGCCGAAATTGTGCCTCGGAACTTTCTATAGCGCGTTGTAACGTCATGGCAGCTTGCTGTCCGATTTTCACTGCACCAAACCTTAATTTTATACTAATAATATCTCCATATCATCTTATTATACTCTAAGTAATTAATTTATGGAACGAAAATGGGACTTACCCCTTTTTTTCCCCAAACCCGTAGCTCCCTCTTTGTTGTTCCTAAGGTTTTCCTTCAACTTCTCCTTATCTCTTCCAAGTTCTAAGCTGAATAACTGATTCCATAAGCATCCGAATATACATATATACACCCCCACGTGTTTTAGGAACACCGTAGATAATTAATTCGCGGAAAAAAAATGAAGAACTCACCTTAAATTCTTAGAAAGCATGGCTTCCCCTTTCTCTTCTTCTTCCAACGTTTTTCTCTCTATGTTTTGGACTGATTTTTGAGTTCAAAATAACTTAATAGTCATCCACACACATATATCCACCTTTTAATAAGGTGCCACGTGGCATCCCCTTAGGGTGACATGTGACAGCCCCTAGAACGCCACATAGGTTCATGCGGCCTATCCCATGTCGCCACGTGGCAGCGGGGTCCACCCCCAAGCAGGCAAGTGAGTCACCTGCTTGCTTGTCACCTGCTTGATTGAGGTGCTTGCTTGACTTTCATAAGTTTGGAAACTAGTTTTTGCTTCCTCTCGTAGGTTTGTAATCTCGTCTTATTTTAAGAGCCTATGTAACCCATGCTACACAAGATTGATACGTACTCCAATAGCCTAAGTATGTAAGACTTCCAAGTGAGTAGCTTAAGTAGGTAAATTGAGTCCTACGACTCATTACTTGGCCTCCAATTCCTTCCGGATTCTTATGACTCCATCTCCAATCTTCTCTACTATGGGGTATCACATTCTCCCTTCCTTAGAGTCATTTGATAGTGTCGTAGCATATCCGTCTCACATGATAATGTCCAAGGAACTCATGAGACATTCCGAGTTTAAAAAGGGTGGGGTGTAACATCCTTCCTCCCTTTAGAACATTCGTCCCCGAATGTTAGATAAAACTTCTCTTATCACCTTATACAACTCATAGGGAGATTCTTTGCTATTTCCCTAACACATACTTCCATAAAAGTACTTAATATATGTATTTCAGGAGTTGGGGTTACCTGTAGACATCGGTTACAGGTGAAAATACTTGTGTTTCATGTTCTCTTCAGTTCCCCGATCATCCTCTTTCTAGTTTTGGTTTTTCCATCATAACTTGACGGAAGGCACGTCTTTAGTCTACAATCTTCCTGTTTGCTGATCTAAGATGGCGATAGGTATTTCCTCACAGGATTCCATCTCCTGGACCTAACCTATGGCATATACCCTGGATGGCTCGTCAGTATCTTTGTAAAGCATTCTTATCTGATGGACTGGGCGTATAGTTTCCAAATGATGTGGTAAGCTCAACTTACCAGCCATATTGCCCACCTTATGAGCAACTTGATACAGTCTAACATATTCTGGGTTAAGTTTCCTTTTCTAGGTGACCCTTTTATGAACATCCAATCATCAGTTTGAACTCTATATGTCAATGTCGATTATCTGTATATCATTCCTGTCGACTCTGGGCTTTTAGTCAATAGCTCGCTTAATCATGTTGGGGCCTTTTTAGCTTAGTCTTTCTAACATCTACCCATCTAATAGAGGACTTACACGTCTTACTCTACTAGTCTGATACGGAGTCATTGGGATACCAGAGTGGTAGCCATTATGGTAGTTAAACTTAATAAGTGGTGAACGATTATCTCAGTTACTCTTAAAGCCAACCATATAATAGTATGCTCAGTCGATTCAGCAGCTCAAGGAAAAATGCAGTACGAAGACCTATCTGTGCTTCTGAGCTTTTCTTGGACTGATCTCTAGACGTTAATCATAATTGAAGTCCCTCTATCTGAGATATTAGCAGGGGAAACCTCACGGAACCTTATTACCTCCTTGTCCTATAACTTCACCTGGTTTCAACTACATAGGTGGTTTTGTTGAAAGCAAATGAGCTGATTTGTTAGCCTACTCGCAACAACCCGTATAGCACCCTACTCTTACAGAGTATAAAATAGGTGCATAATGACGTTGATAATTTGGGAATCCTTAGCCTCGTATAGTCCTTCTCGACTCTTTTTAGAACTTTAACTGGCATTCGATCTTTTGGGTCCTTCTTCCCCTCTTTTTTCCCAATCCTTAGGGTTGACTACCGAATAATGTTGCGTCCCCTCATATAATGGCTCTCATAGTCATTTTGTGCTTTGTCCAGCATGATCTGGTATAATTCCAAAACAGTTTTGGAATAGAAGCTCGCTATCCTGTAGTAACTAGCTAGTTCAGTTAGTTTTACTTAAACTCTTTCACCATTTCCCTTACCTCCGCTTGTAATCTTCTAGACCCATTATCTTGTGTCATTCTTTACCTTTACAAGAATATGAGAGGGTACACAAAGTATCCTAGCGTTACCTCGCTAGTCCTCATGTTTTACCATGCCTTTTTCCCCCTTATCCTACACTCGATGTCAGGGTAGATCTTTGGTCCACTCATGGCCACATCTTACTCCACCCGTAGCACTAATTATATCTCGGTAATTTGTCTTAACCTATCTTTGTATCTCTCGATAGTTAATTACAATTTGGGCTCCCTTGCCTAGGACAATAGCTGTGGGGACTCCGTAAGGTCCTACTACTCTTTTACTCTACAATTTTACACCTTCTCGGCAGAGTAGGTAACCTTTGATCGAAGGAGCAGGGACTAATATCGTTAATCCACAAGTAAACTTCCCTCCAGAGTCATCTGGTGCTGGAGTGCAAAATGAGTTTTGTAGTCCTGGTCATATTGTGGAATTTTTGACCTTGGGCACTGTTTCCTGTAATTCGTAAATTACATCAATTGGTACCCTTACCTTTTGGGTTCTGCTTTTTCGCCCTCAAGGTTGGCTACCAAATGGTGTCGACATTCCCTCGCCCACTGGCCCATATAGCCATTCTGCGATTTTTCTCTCATTAACTAGTTCTATGTTGAAGAGCTGTGGCATTCGAGTGCATCATCAATTAGAAATTACCTAATCCTTCTTGTTATGCTTAAGATCTTGTTACAATTTCCTTAACGTATCTTATAATACTCTGGGTACATAATCTCATATCGTATCTCCATCACTAGTTCAGATTCCTCCATCTCGCACGATCACACCATCACTAACGCATTAAGTTCCATCAGAATTTTGAAGTTAAGCGTGCTGGAGCGAGAGTAATATTGGGATGGGTGACCTCCCTGGGAAGTCTTCATGTCGCGTTTCATTATAATCCTTGCCATAATGTGTGGGGCACTCGACTTACCTCCAGATTTACCTCACCGTTGTTTCGCGAGTCTTTATGTTTTGCCCTGTCCTTTCGTCTGTTATCTTGCATCCAGTGTCGGCGTAGACCTTTAGCCCCACGATCCTTTATTCACTTTGTGTTCTCCTCATTTTCTACCACAGGAGGCTTTCTATTCCTCTTTCTTTGATTATTTATCTATCGCAACATTTTGGATTTTGGTCTAGCATGCTGTCATTATCCTTCGTAATGTCTCTTAAGTTGATTGATATCCTTTCATAGTTACACTCTTTTGTTTTTATACACACCCTCCTTCTAGTATTATGTTGTTTAGGGTCCCATCACAACTTCTAATCGCTGCTTTATGTAGCATTCTGGCTCCAATCCAATTATTGGTAGCTTCCGGACCTTTCTAACTTGGTTTGGCAAGATATCTTATTGAAGTTTAGACGCCCATCTCAAATATATTCCCATATCGATTGCCTTCGCCTTACTTTTGCCATTTTCTCATTAACTTCCCCCCTTTAGAGGGTACTCATACTTTCCTTTGTTTGTACTTGTAGTCATTCCAATTTCAATTAGGCAGTACCAGTATTCTGACGATAACTATTCCAGGTTTTCTTAAAGTAGTGGGTTTGTCCCAACCTGTATCCTTTGTTTCTTGGGATGAATGGAAATTGTGCCATTTATTCCTTAAGTTTGTCGTCCTCATCCCGTAAGGGTTCCACTATTTTTGGGGCAACATTGTGTCCACACATCATTTCTTTATATCTTAAGCTCCATACTCTTACTGCGTGCTCAACATAGGCTTTTAACTTAATCAACGTATACCAAGTGCGTCTTACTAGTGGTTCTACTTTATCCCTGCATACTTGTATCACACTATTCAATTCATACTTACATATCCCCCTTTTAATTCGTATTCGCATTCAGTTCCTGACATCTCTTTGAAGTGCTTTTTTTTATAAGTTCTTTCCCTAATTAGTCGGTGACAAATTATAAACTGTTATCGTAAATCATTTTCCAACCATTGTTGGAAAAAAAATAGAACCTCTTAAACATCACAGTACTTCTTTTAATACTTGACCTACCTGGTCTCCTTCTGAGTTTATCCTCGAGTTATGAAAAACTCATCTAATTTACAATTAGGAGTTGAGGGCTTGGTATTTTTTTCAAAAAGAGTGAAACTCATTTGCGGGACATCTTATCCTTCATCCTGAGCCCTCTGTTTATATTCCTACAGTACAAATACGGCTCGAGATACTGTAGTCTAAACTTTATTACTTAAATAAGCTTTTGTTCCTCCGAAATAAAATTCTTCAAGTGAAAAGGGTGCCCCTTATCAGCGACTTGAAGGATACCTCTTACAGCTTTAGTTAAACACAGTAGGGGTACTTGGTATCAATTTCTCAGATATCTCAAAAATCTACGTTTCATTTCCTTTTCCCTGTTCTGGGAAATTTTTGGCAGAGTTTCCTCTACACTTCTTACTATCCTATAACCTGCACGCAGAAAATACCAACAACGCCTCATAGGGACAACACATATATATGTTCATATCCCATCACAACCGCACAAGGCTTTCAATATCATCTTACACCGCAGCCACACGGGGCTTTCAATATTAACAATAATATAAAAATACTGGACTTACCTCGTATGTCCAACTTCAAACTACATCTGTGGCATTTCCTGTTTGCCTTCCTTTCAGGTTTCAACTTTACATTTCAATATTATTTCAATACCTTACCAAACAGATATCTTCCGTGGCTTTACTTTACTTACCTGCATGCTACGTAACTTTCCATATCGTCAATTACTTCCTTCGGTTGATGTCGTCCTTCTTTTAAGATCCAAGGTTAGTATAAGGAATTTTTCTATGACTCGAATCTAAAGCACGATCTCAAATGTAGAAGAAAGGTAACATCTTAAATGTCTTGTAGCTTCCTATTTATAGTTGTGGCACGCAACACATCGATAACCAAGACTCTACTAGACACGGTCTGCAGACACTCCCAGGACAAACTGCTCTGATACCATTTCTGTCACAACCCAACCCCGTAGGCCACGACTGGGGTCCGACCTAGACCCCCCGTATACATATCTATCAACTGTGGTCACATTGAACTGTAAATAAACAACATCATGTAATAAAGCCCTACTGGGCGCTAACATTTTCAAAAACTTGTAGCCCTTTTCGTTTGTACCACAACATGATAGGTCATGCAAGCCGATAAGGCTGCCATAACATAATAACATATATCATATATCATGTAGACCCAGCTGAATCAATCTGACATACACAACCCACATATACATATCTGCAAACCTCTTAAACTATAAATGGCAACAAATGGCGGGACAAGGCCCCCGACGTACCCCGAATGGACAAAATAATGTAATACACCAGTGGACAGTATCAAAAACTAGGCCCCGAAATAATGGAGCCTCTTCTAGCTGAGCTGCATGGAATCCTAGGCTGACAGACTCCCAAAACTTGTATATGTACCTGCGGGCATGAACGCAGCCCCCCGAAAAGGGGGTCAGTATGACATATGTACTGAGTATGTAAAACATAACATGATATAACTGGAAGCATATCTAAAGTAGAGAAGCAGGGGATAAAATGTCAAATCGTAAACATGTACCAGTACTTTGTGAATCAAAAAAACATGCATGCTCAAATTTTCAATATAGTTGGCCCCGTCAGGGGTCCGGTGAATCATATATGTAGTATCAGTATCAGGCCCCGTGCCATCGCCACCTTATTAAAACACATCATCATTATATATATACATACGTACTCGGCCCTCTAGTGAAGGGCTCGGTGGACAATGCAGTGAATTGCACGAATCGGATAACCGGCTTGGGACTCGGAGAAGAAGTGTTACAGTATACATAAGTAGAGTAGTGAGAAACCAAACACAGTTTAAATTATTATCTGAGATTCGATGAACTCATCAAGCGAATCATCACTTAGAGGTCAGGGTAGGAATGTAATTGTTTCAAGTGCCCTTTAACTGTCACTCGGGGCTATATCAGTTAGGATCTCAGGGAACCTAGACGCATACTAAAGTAAGGCCAATTCACTTATGGAACCAGAACATTTGTTATCAAATAGTTTTAAGACTTGGAGCCTATACATTTGGTACTTCTTTAATATATACAAGTTTCCAGGGAAGTAGTTCAACTACTATCAGAGTTCGATATTCAAAAGTAAACAGGATGTGTTAAGAATGGAGTTACTCCGGAGCTCACATCATATTGAACTTACAACTAAGACATGCCAGAAAAGAAACTGAGTAAACTCTATATGGTCTGTATTTTTCTTCAGGTGGTCATGACATACATATCTCGTACCCGGCCCTTCATGGGGCTCGGTGAACCACTATGGAATTGTAATCTCATTTTCGTGTCAAATACATCTCAATGGAAATTAGAGATAGCTTCCCACACATTCCATTCTGACACATAGAAGCCCTACTAGGCAATACTTAATCTTCACAGCAACTCTAATACTGAACAATGGATAGAGGTTATGAGGAGTACTGGGAATACTAGGAATGGAATTATCCCCACATTCCACACACAATTCACTTAAGGCCAATACTTGCCAAAAGGAAAGAAAAATAGTTGTACGAACTTATACCAAAACATGCCAAGAGAAAGCTTTACATACCTCTTGGGAGTTATTCTTTATCCTGCTCATCTCGTCATCCTCTGAACCTATTCAATATGAAAGTAATATGAATATCAACTACTCTTAGCTTTCCAGCATCTTAAATTGCACCCTAGTATTCATGGAATCTATTTCCTTAGTCGTTTCCTCGACTAGTTCTATAGTTTGTTAAGGTGTTAACGAAAATTGGGCAGCACCTTCCCTATAAGGTGCCCTATCCAAATTTCCAATTAGGTCCCTAAGACCTACATCCAACCAACAAAAAAAACCTGCAGAAATTCATACCAACAATATACAATATAAACTCCAAATGACTCATTCAAAAAGATGATATCAAATAGGGCGTCTAGTCTTTATTTTGTAACGCCTTGAATTATACGCAACGGGGGGTCATGTGGCTTATACCAGCAGAACCCTAACCCAAATTAGGACATATTTAGGCCCTGCAACAACAAGCCACACCCTGCAGCATCTCCTCACAAGAGCAATACTTTATTTTGACGACAATTCAACTATAGCGATTCCAATTTCGCTTATTTCGAACACCAAACTTTTCAAACCTTTTACCTAACTTCCAGCATCCCCTGAGGCGTGTAATACACCCTAATTTAACATCATAAACTTCAAATTAGAGGGGAAGAACTTACCTTTCCCGAAATTGTCTAGAACTTGCCGAAATTGTGCCTCGGAACTTTCTATAGCGCGTTGTAACATTGTGGCAGCTTGCTGTACGATTTTTGCTGAACCAAACCTTAATTTTATACTACTAATACCTCCATATCATATTGTTATATGCTAATTAATTAATTTACGAAACAAAAATGGGACTTACCCCTTTTTTTCCCAAACCCGTAGCTCCCTCTTTGTTGTTCCTAACGTTTTCCTTCAACTTCTCCTTATCTCTTCCAAGTTATAAGCTGAATAAATGATTCCATAAGCATCCCAATATACGTATATACACCCTCACATGTTTGAGGAACACTGTAGATAATTAATTCGCGGAGAAAAAATGAAGAACTCACCTTAAATTCTTAGAAAGCATGGCTGCCCCTTTCTCTTCTTCTTCCAACGTTTTTCTCTCTATGTTTTGGACTGATTTTTGAGTTCAAAATGACTTAATAGTCATCCACACACATATATCCACCTTTTAATAAGGTGCCACGTGGCATCCCCTTAGGGTGACACATGGCAGCCCCTAGAACGCCACCTAGGTTCATGCGGCCTATCCCATGTCGCCACGTGGCATCAGGGTCCTCCCCCAAGCAGGCAGGTGAGTCACCTTCTTTCTTGTCACCTACTTGCTTGAGGTGATTTCTTGTCACCTGCTTGCTTGAATTTCGTAAGTTCGGAAACTAGTTTTTGCTCCCTCTCGTAGGTTCGTAATCTCATCTTATTTTAAGAGCCTATGTAACCCATGCTACACAATCTTGGTACGTACTCCAATAGCCTAAGTATGTAAGACTTCCAAGATAGTAGCTTACGTAGGTAAATCGAGTCCTACGACTCATTACTTGGCCTCCAATTCCTTTCAAATTCTTATGACTTCATGTCCAACCTTCTCTACTATGGGATATCACAATTTCCTTTCCTTAGAGTCGTTTGATAGTGTCGTAGCGTATCCGGCTCACATGATAATGTCCAAGGAACTCATGAGACATTCCGAGTTTAAAAAGGGTGGGGTGTAACATATCCCATTTGAAGAATAGATAATTTGTTTGATTAACTCCAATGTTCAAGTCATTTCTCTAAAATTGATCTTCGATTCGGTTATCACAAATTGAGGGTGAGGGAGTGTGACATTCTCAAGATGGCGTTTCGAACTAGATATGGCCATTTTGAGTTTTTAGTTATGTCACTTGGGTTGACTAATGCTCCTGCTATTTTTATGGACTTGATGAATGAAATTTTCAAATCATTATTAGATATGTTTTTGGTAGTTTTTATTAATGATATATTTATTTATTCTCAAAATAAAGAAGAGCATATGGGTCATTTGTGAATTGTGTTGCAAACCTTGAGGGACAAGCAATTATTTTCCAAATTTAGTAAATGTGAATTTTGGTTGAAATCTGTGCCATTCCTTGGTCACATTGTTTCCATAGATGGTATCATGGCTGACCCAAAGAAGATAGAGGCGGTAAAGAATTGTCCTAGACTATTGTATCCTTCGAATTATTGTAGCTTCTTAGTTTTGGCCAGATATCATAGAAGGTTTGTAAAAGGATTTTTATCTGTTTCATCACCTTTAACTAGGTTGACCCCAAAAAGGTGAAATTCCAATGGCAAGATGAGTGTGAAAGATGTTTCTAAGAATTTAAGGGTAATCTCACGTCCGCTCCTATTTTGACATTGACGGAAGGTCCGGATGAGTTTGTTGTATATTTTTATGCCTCGTGGGTTGGATTGGGTTGTGTTTTGATGAAAAATAGCAAGGTTATAGCATATACCTCTAAACAACTAAAGGTGCAAGAACGAAACTATCAAACTCATGATCTTGAATTGGTGGCGGTTGTTTTTTCATTGAAACTTTGGCATCACTATCGTTATAAGGTGCACGTATATATATTTACTAACCACAAAAGCTTGCAATATGTGTTTATCCAAAGGGATTTGATCCTTAAGAAGAAAAGATGGGTTGAACTATTAAAGGACTATGATATGAGTGTGTTGTACCATTAGGGTAAAGCAAATGTTGTTGCTGATGCTCTTAGTCATTTATCCATGAATAGTGTTACTCATATGGAAGATGAAAATAAGGAGTTAGTTAAAGATGTGTACCAATTGGCCCGTTTGGGGGTAAGATTAAGTGACTCTAATGAGGGTGGTATTCTTGTACAAAATGGTTCAAAATCATCATTTGTAGCAGATGTAAAGGCAAAACAAGACATGGATCCAACTTTAGCTAAGTTGAAGAAATTGGTGGTTGATAAGAAGATTGAGGTTTTCTCACAAGGGGGAGAGGAAGTACTTCATTACTAAGATCGGTCATGTGTACCAAATATTGATGGCCTAAGAGAAATAATATTGTGTAAAGCTCACAGCCTTGGATATTCTATACATTCGGGATCCATGAAAAATGTATAGGGATTTAAGGGAAGTGTATTGGTGGGATTGTATGAAAAGGTACATAGCAAAGTTTGTGCCAGAATGTCCAAAATTGCCAACAAGTGAAGGTAGAACAATTAAGGTCAGAATATGTAGCCAAAGATATTCAAATTCCTATTTGGAAGTGGGAACATGTGAATATGGATATCATAATGGTTTTTCCTTGTACCCAAAGAAACAAGATTCGATTTAGGTGGTAGTGGATTGAATGAAAACGTCACCCCATTCTCTACTAGTTAAGACTTCTTATAGTGCTGAAAACTATGCCAAGATATAAATTCGGGAATTGGTAAAGTTGCATTGTGTTCCATTGTCCATAATTTCAGATCTTGGTACTTAATTCACTTCTCATTTTTGGAAGTCCTTTCAAAGTGACCTTGGTACCCAAGTTATGTTAAGCACCGCATTTCACCTTCAAACCAATGGACAAGATGAAAGGACAATCCAAACTCTATAAGATATGTTAAGGGCATGTATGATTGATATCAAAGGAAGTTACCGTTATTTGAGTTTGCATACAATAATAGTTACCATTCAAATATCGAAATGGCACCATTTGAAGCCTTGTATGGAAAAAGATATTGATCACCTATTGGATGGTTTGAAGTGTGAGAGGGTGCCTTTTTAGGACACAAATTAATGTTTGAAGCCTTGGAAAAGGTCAAGATTATTTCATAAAGGTTAAAGGCTTCCGAAAGATGCCAAAAGTCCTATTCAGATGTTAGAAAAATAGATCTTAAATTCAATGTGGAAGATTGGGTTTACTTTAAGATTTTGCCAATGAAATGAGTAATGCATTTCGTAAAGAAAGGGAAATTTAGTCCCCAATATGTAGGCCCATAGAGGATCCTAAACCGTATTGGTAAGGTGACCTATGAACCGGATTTTCCAATGGAAGTTCGCCTCGGTTCATCCGGTATTTCATATATCAATATTGAGAATATTGTGTTGGTGATCCCAATACTATTTTGCCTTTGGGTAATATGAGTGTTAAAGAGAACTTGACTAATGAGGAGCTTACGGTTGAGATTTTGGACCATCAAGCTAAAGTGTTGAGGAACAAGGAAGTTTCATGCATCAAGGTATTATGGAGAAACCAAGTGTTGAAACTGCTACATAGGAAGCGGAAGCATACATGATGAAACGATATCCCTATTTCTTTCCTTCTAAACTATTTAGCTCTTCATACTCGTATCCTTCAAGCTCTTACGTGCTGATCTCTCTACATTTCGTTACATGTAGGCATACTCATGAACCTATATAAATGATGTTTAAATTGCATTATTGCATTCATGTTGGATTGTTAAGCTATACACTCTACTCTACGTAAGCTAGTTCTACCTCATTCGAGGAAGAATATTCCCACGGGGAGATATTGTAATATCGCGAATGTTTGTAGGTTGAAATATGATATATGAAGGTTAAGCATTCCAAAAATGGTCTCGGTGAATTTTTAGGACCCGTATATCGAAAGATAATTTTTTTTTAATAAATTGCACAAAATAGTGAGGTGTGAGGCAAGTACGATCGCCCACTTTCTCCCACTAAGTGCAATTTTTCCCTGAGTCAAAATCAGGCCAAAATCTCATTCGCTCAAAATTGGCCAATCTAGGAACACATCCTTGTCATGGACTTTGGTGAGTTTCCTGTCTGAATTTAGTTTTTAAGTGGGGACACTTTAGATTTTTTTCTAATTGTTAGTTAATGAATCTAGACATTTTGAGGGCCTAATTCAACTCCGTAAACTATCCTAACTCTTAAATTCTATTCATTATTCTACAATTCACCTATACAAATTTTTCTCTCTCTACAAAAGCTCTCAAGGACTCAATTGAAGACTTCCGAGAAATTCACTCATGCTCTCCATCAAAACTCTGAAATTCTTCTAAATTCTTTCGTCTTCTCATACAATGTATATGGGTAATTGATCCTAGGGTACTTTTACTCAAGGAGCCCAACAAATTCTCTACTTTTTTCAATTAATTAATGTATATATTTTTATGGTTTTAATGATCTTCATTCCAATTGCATGAATTATGATTCTAATTATGATTATGAGTCTATCTTAATATAAATTGATGTCTATTTCATTGAATTAAAGAGTGTGTCTATGTATTTCACTATATTGGGCTTTAGGGTTCATTATATGAATTATATGTATTTTCAATTATACTTCCAAATGATATTATCTTTAATAATTATATGTGGGCTGACACAAAATATATGATCATACATATTTTCAATCCAATTTCATTATTTTCAGGTCAATGTATCACATATTCATGTTTACCCTAATTTCAAGTATATGTTTATGATCATGAATTTCAAGTATGTGAGAAAGCTTTATGAACGAGGGTGACTTAAGACCCTAATGATATTTTATGAAAGGGATTCGTAATGATGAAAGCCCTACACCCACATTTCATGCATCACATGATGATGAGCTATTCCTATGAACAAATTTATGAAGTATGATTTATGATTATGTTATGACATGTATTCCGTGAGATGTTGACTTAGCACCGAGAGGACTTTAAGGTGGAGGATCGACCTAAGCCCTAGTAGTAACCTCTAGTTCCTTAAACTACGTTGCCATTGTAGGTTTGCCAATATGCCTTAGCTAGTGGATCCATGTATAGAACATGATTATGATAATGTTTGATGGAGTCTACCTTGTCAAGAAGCCTCCCCCTTCTCGATATAGGGATCATCGGATTCCATGTTATAGCTCAAATGGTCATAATGTCGGTTATGCTTATCTCCGATATATGTATGGTCCTTTGGTGTTTTGAAAGATTAGTCCTATCTTTTACTTTTATATGATATTCTTATGGAGTAAAATGCTTTGACCTTTCTTATGCTTACATATGATTTTACTAACTCTTTCCTTTTTTTTTTTATGGGAACAGACCCTACACGAGGCTCCCACCTCTCGTGCACAGTCAGGGGTTGAGCAACACCCCCAAGCCTTAACATAAATAATCAAAATAAAATACAAGGAGGGGGACATAAACCTTACCTCCGATCCTATGGTGGTTCATAAGTCGGCTAACCTATTAAGGTCGGCTAACTCATCCCCGATACAAAAAAGAGACTAACTATAACTAGAAAGCATTAAACCTGTGAGAGGACTCCTCTCGGTACAAATCAACTAAGAAAGCATAAATGAGGGAGACTCTCCCCTTCCATGAGAATATAAGAAAGTAGCCTACACTAGTCCTATTCAATTATGCTACGACTCAGGCATAGCTACATTGAGAAAGAACAAGTATACGAACCTTCTATCTCGCATGGGTTGGGGAAATTCTTTTCATCTTTGCTCTTTTTAGACATGTCGTACCAAGTAGGTCCAAGGAAAGTTGCAGAAACAACAATCGTAGCTAAGGGGGATGAAATGATAGGAAGTAAATGTAGCCATAGCAGCCAGTTTGCTTGGGATTGTAGTTAAGGAAGCTGAGGGACAAAATAGGTGTAATATGCATTTTGTATGTGGTGCAGCCCTGACTTGAACAGCTGGTTGGATGGTTCCAGTGTTGTCTACTGATTCGGGGGGTACCTGCATATCTACAAATAAGCCAAGCAAGAGTTCTAATGCAGCCTTGGCTTAGATGTTTGACTGAAGGTGCCTTGGACTTTGGAAGGGGCCATTGTTGTTGTTCAATGTGCCTGCATAGCAGCAAATAAACAAAAAGAGAGTTGTGTTTGTTGGAGCTCCATCTTCTTGTCTTCTCATCAATGAGAGCAGTCAAGGAGTCCCAAAGGACTTGGATGAAAGGGGGCTGCTGCAGGTGTTGGATGAATACAGCAGGTATGCATGGATAGTTGGTGGGATTAGGAAAGGCCCTTGCAGTAGTGGTTGTTATGTCCCTTTTTCTGTGACTTTGTTTACCTGCATAGACATCAAACAAAGAACCAAACAAGTGTCATAGTAGTGGGGGTTGTTGCAAACCTGTAGGCTGCTTCTTGTTGCCTCCAATGGAGAGATGAGCAGCTCCTTAGAAGGTATCTTATGTGCCTGCACATAACAATTAAGAAAGCAAGGAGATTCAAGAATTTTGGGATGCAATGGGGCTGCTGCAGGTGTTGCAGGGATGGAATATGTATGGGTGTAGGGCTGGTGCTAACTCTTTCCTTATGCTATTTAAAATAGTCATTAGAACAACATGGTTTTATTTATGCATTGGATCACCTACATAGTTAGTACATTCAAACTTACTAATGAATATCTTATTGCCTACATTATAAAATAATGAAGGGACGGTTGCTTCACCTTATTCGTGTGGCTAGTTGGTGATCCATTTGGAAGATTGGTGTGGTGAGTTCTCATTCTTAGAGGTCAAGCTGAGTCATTTCCTCTTTTATTTTCATTTCTAGACTATGTTGAAATTTTAAGTCTTTTCTATGTCATGTCACTACTCTCGAGGGTGAGCTAGGAACAGGTCCGAATATGTCCTAGTCTCTGCCTATGCAGTCATGTAGAGGCATCTTGGGCATATTATTTAAAGTAGTCTATGTTGTCCTGATTCTCTCTAGTTATGTTGTGTTCATGAACTTTTATGAGTTTTCCTCTTATTGTTTACATTATGTATGCTTAGGATATGCTAAGAGGCTCGGATAGTGTTTCTTCAAGATTCCTACTTGACATGTCACGGCTAGACCCTACTTGGGTCATAACAAGCTCACCCAATCTCTAAATTAAAACCTTCTCTACACCAGTCCATGTCAATGGTGATAACCCATACTATGACTTGTAGGATGGTGAAGTTTAGCATGAGTACAAAATAAATGGTACTCAGTAGGAATAGCCCAACTGAATTCCATATATAAAGAAAGTATAAATAACATATAACTAAGTCAATAAAACACAAGCAATTAATTAGGAGCTAATACAAAGTAGTACATGAAATAAGGAAAAAAGATAGAATGCATAGACGAAAGAGTAGAGTTAAGAAACACACCTGATAGCGCAAGCCAACAATCTATTTACAAAGTTCAGATAGTTAGAACGAAAGAGAAAACTCTCAAAATTTACTCGTAGAAGTATTTATGATTTGTAGAAATGACTCATAACTAAAGTTCAGATACTTTTAAAGTTTGCAGATTTTGACACTTGTAGGACGAGTCCAAATGACTATCCGTCGTAATAAATACGAGTCGTAAAAATTACTTGTTCAAAAACATCAGAGGCTTGAAATCCACCCCTTTTCTCAGACCTGCAAGATGAGTCGTTTTGATGACTCGTCATTATTTCTATGACTTGTAGAGTAATTTCATAGGTCCAAATTCCAATTTTTAATTAAGGGTAATTTAATCATTTCTCAAGTTTGGTTCAATGAACCTAGACACAATTATTGCTAATTTCAAGCCTATATCTACCTAATCCTTTAAAATTTCCCTCATTATAAATCAGTCTTCTAAAAATATCTAAGACAAGGACCAAAATTCTCTCAAGGATTCATCTTCAAGCATCAAGCTAGGGTTTCAGATTTCACCAAGGTTTCTTCTTCAATTTTGAGTCATTTTAATCAAGGTGTGTGGAGATTGATCCATAGGTTCCTTTCACCCATGGAGTCCTAATGTTTTCTCAAAGTTCCATCAATTTTCAATTGATTTATGAACCCTAGTTTTGATGAATTGCATTGGGTTTTTTCAATTTCGTTTTGAATAGTTATCAATATTATTATAAGCATGTTTCTACATGAATTTCATCATTTTAAGTTGAATTATGGATGCCCATGCATAAATTTATCTCAATTATGATTTTAAGGTTTAAAGATGATTTTCATGAATTGATTATGAGCTCAATGATTTTCAAGTAAAGTTTTCATGATGTAAAGTTGAGATTATGATATTTTTTAATGTTGAGGTTTTGATATTTTTTACGGTCCTCTATTCAAGATTCTATGTTGTGAGACTATTTCCACATTTAAAGTCTATCTTCTAGTTTATACTTTGAATCATCATGTTATGCATGCTAAGAGGCTTGATTGAAGTCCTTTGGGATTCTAATCGTTGTACCATGTCTGAGACCTAGCTTGAATCGTGACATCTATGGACCGTAGATCCCATCCGCGAAATTCAGGATAAAAATTTAAGTCTCTAAAGTTTATTCCATGAGCCCAAGTTATGACCCGTGATTTGATTTACGACCAGTGGTTGCATCCATGAAAAACAGGCTGAAAAATCAAGTTTTAGGACTTCATTTCATGAGCTCAATTTATGGTCTGTATATTGATTCACAACATGTAGATTGAACCCGTAAAACTTATGTCCTGAAATCTCTAATGGGAGTTCTCTAGTAAAATATTCATAACATTTTACTCCAGACTTAAATTAACAAATGATCAATGGCATTGGAAAGAAGACTCATAGACATTTATTTTGGTAGGTCATAGGCCACCTAACTCTTCATATTCTTAGAGATATGATCATTTGAAGTTGACCCTTGTATGAACTCATGCGAAAAATTTAGCCGCTAGAAAAGCTATGAACTCAATTTAGTGCTAGAATTCCTTTATTACCCTAAACCACATCTGATACACTTTCTACACTTGGGCATAGACCTTAACACACATGAAAGGTAGGACATCTCCTGGTCCAAGTATACGCTTATGATGAATAGTTCAGATCTTTGGGGTAGAATTTTGCGAGGTGTTATAATTATATGAGAATGGTCTCTGAAGCTTTTAACCACCTACCCAGATTGTCCTCAAACCTACACTGTTGAGCAGAGATATCGTAAACCACTCCAAATGCATTTATAAATCTTCTTGTATCTGAGCTAAGTAGGAAAAACTAGATACGTTTCAATCCTAGCCACTAATCCATCTACAGATGAACCCCACTTCCCTTAACCCATGTTCTATTACTAGATTATGTCAATCGAGTTCCTTTATCAATTACTCATTTATGTATTGGTAGCTAAGCTTCATAATAGTAAGCATAGTATTAAGATAATAAAATATGAATGGTAGAATCTGCAATAGCAATCAATAATTAGGATATCATTTTGCATACTATGGTCAAAAACCCTAGAAAGAGAACCTTTAGTTACTCACAATCTTATTACAAACGCTAGAATTTGATGTATGAACAAGATATAAATCTAGCTAAAGCGATAAAGAAGTAAACCCTACATAGTTTAGCATCTGCTCGTGCTCTATGCCTCCACAATCTTGAATTCTATGAAATCCTCCCTAAAAATGAGTAAGGATGAGTATTTATAATATTTAGAAATCAAAAAATGACCAAACTTTTGGCCATGTCTTCACTGCCTCTCCTCGCGAGGTCGTCTATTGTGCCCTCCCCTTGATTCGTGCAGGGGTAAAATTCATAGGGGGGTGTTATTTTGACCCCCCTCCCATTTCTTTCCATCTCATTGGGCGAGATCCTGACTTCACTTTCCACTTTATTTTTTGAGTTTTATCCATTTTTTGCTTCATATTTTGTCGATTTCAAGATCTTTCACCTGAATGCACAAAACACCTTCCATAAACTCAAATAATGTAATTTAGTGAAAATACTAAGTATTAAGCTAGATATACTCAAAACAAGGCACAAATATGGGTGAAACACGACTAAGAAGAGTATAAATTCAATTAACATTGATTGCTCCCAACAAGAGTCTAATTTAATATTGCAGTACGATGCAAGTCACATTTCAGGATTCTCTCATCCTCTTATGCCTATGATTTTCTTCAATATCTTTCTTACTCTTTGAGGTTCATCTTTTTCAACTCTTAACCACTTTCTTTTTATCTTACCATTTTTAGGTTCAAGCTCTTTTCATTTAATCACTTTCTTCAAAAACTTGTAGTTTCATCCATAATAGACTCAGATTCTATAGGGTCAAGTAGAAAAACCCCACACTTATCTTGTATCACCTTTGTGATTATGCATAAATCTTTGTAGTAGGAAGGAATAAGGAGTTCTTTGTATATCTTGAATGACATCTCTTCACCATGCACTCTCATTTTTGACTGGACCAATCAGACATCAATCAGTGACTAAGAATGGGAGCCCCAAAATAATTGGCACATTGTCGTTTATATCAAAATTTGGAATTATAAAATCAATAAAAATTACAAATATACCAACTCTGATGAGCACATGTTCAGTAACTCCTTTTGGAGTACCTCTAGATCGATCAACTAATTGTAAAGTGATAATTATAGGTCACGACTCTCCCTAATCAAGTGTATGAAACATAAATGTAGGATAGATTGATACTTTCCCTAAATCACACAAGACTTGACCAACATAACTTTCACCAATTTGTATGGTGATAGTGAAACTCTCAAGACCCTTGAGATTTTGATGAAGATTACTCAAAACCCTTGTACTGCATTCTTTAGAGTGTGCCACTGTCTCAAACTCTACTAGTCGCCTGTTGTATGACACCATATCTCTAAGTTATTTTGCATATTTCCGTATGCCTCTTACGAATCAATCAATTGAATATTTATCTGTAGTTCTTTAAAGATGTAAAAGAACTTTCTAAAATTTTCATCCTCTTTGCTTTTTTGGAAACTCTGAGTAAATAGTAGTAGGAGTCACTCTACTACAATATCAAGCTGCTTAATAACCTCTGTTTTAACTACCTTTTCTGACAAAATCATTGGCTCTGGTTCTAGTATTTGTTCTGGAGCCGGTGTATGAATCAATCTCCATGGAAAAGAGGTAGAATTTTGCGACCCTAGAAAACTATCTCTCTTAGTAGGCTCTTCTTTAGTCAACTTCTTCCTGCTCCTCAGTTTAATAGCCATTACCTGCTTTGGACTGATCTCTATTTCACTAAGGCACCTCCAGTTCTGGCATATTGCATAATAAACAACTGCATTATTCATCGTTCTAGCACATTTCTACATCTTATTTATTATGGCTTGTTGCTGAGTAGCAAGATGTTTCTACTCAATTGCCATTTTCTGTTGGTAAGCCATCATTTCTTTTAAGGAACTATTTGCATGTTGAGGTAGAGGTTGCTGAAAATAATGAGTCCTATAATTGTTCTAATTTTTACCCTATGCTTTATTTTTTTATTCTTGATTGTAGTTGTTGCTATATTGGTTCTCTTAGTCACCACCAAATCTATTATGTTGTCCAATGTAATGGATGGGTTAAAAATGATCTCATAACTTCAGCCCAAAAATTTCCATTTTCCCAATTAAAATCAATAATTTAAAGGTGAAATCATCAATAAGGAATCATGTTAAAGTACAACATAACTTCAGGGAAAGAAATCAGTTAGCAGATAGACTAGCAAACAACTCTTTCAACTATTCAGGGACAAGGCACTACAATGCATTTTATCATCTACTAGGCAATTGTAGAAAGATAATAACATCGACAAGGCACAAATAGCAAGAATAAAAATTAAAACAAGGAAAATCAAAGAGAAATCAGACTAGCTTGAACTACATACAATATTGATTGGTACTACATGAGGTCCCACAATTATTATATATACACAGTAAGTTTATTCCATTATCAGAACTTAATAATTGTGAGTCTAGCTAAGCTACCTAGTCTAGGATTTAACAGTTTACAAAAAGGGCCACTAACAACAGTCGAGGGATACACAGTCAAATAGAAAGCATCATCTCAGCATCCAATATTAAACCACAAGAAAAGGAGCTAGGGAGCAACTTTTTTTCTCCACTGCTGCTTCTACTATTAAAAATGGAGGTTGAATAAGTTATAATAAAGCTACAATGATTAGGGGGAAAAGAAACTTACTTGAGAAATTAACAAAGGCATACACGAATAAGCACCTCTTTTGGGTCCATTTAGAACTTTCCACCAGAACACACACCTGTAAGAAGAAGACCTGTAAGAAAGAGGAAGTCATCAACAAAATCAATATTGGGGAGGAACCACCACAACTAAAGTTTAATATGATGATAAATAATGAAAATAAATTGGACACGAGAATTTTACGTGGAAACCCTCAAACAAATAGAGGGAAAAAATCATGGGGTAAAATTTTTTTTACTATTATGATATGGAGTACACTGCTCTCAAATACAAGGAAAAAACAACAATTAACACTTCTCTCTTGTAAAAGAAATAACTCACTAAAGAGGACACTCAAGACTATAATATTTATCTTGGTGTATAACTCTCTTTGTATTTTTACTCTCTCTCTCCTACACAAAACTCTCAAAGCCCTTAGGACTATATTATAAATTCTTTCATGTTAGAAGAAATGAGCTTATATTTATAGAGTCATAAACATTTTTCTATAAGAAAAGGACTAGCCAAATATATGAAAACTTTGTATTTTCCTTTTAGGAAAAGGAAAACCCAATTATACTAGGAAATTCTTTTCCTTTTCTTTTCCTTTTTCTGCCTACTTTTTCTGTCTACTTTTTTCTTATTTGAATTTGACTTTACTTAGCAGCCTTTGTTGACTTTTCTTTCAATCAATAGGTTACTTACCATTCTAAGCTGCAGAAACAAGCTCAATTTATCCTCTCCATGAAGGAACATTCACCACCCAAAAGAGAAAGAGGAGGAAACTAAGGTTGAAGAAAGAAAAAGTCATTATACTGAAGAATAAATTGCTAGATTAAGAAACCCTTAGAATGCCTAATTTGAAAAAGATAATATATGATTTTAGTAATATGTAGAGGACCGATATGATTTGCTGGTCCAACAGATTTTATTTTATATGAATTTTTTATTTTTGGGCCTGATTATGGGTCTATTTTTTGTGCTGATGTTATTTTTGTTTTTTAAAAATGAGCTTAGTGCTAAAATTTCATTTAAAAAAAAATTGTAACAAAAATGTATTTTTGAGCTCCCAAAATCGAGTTATGGGATTAAAGTTTAAAAACGAAATTTAAGTTCTACTGATATAATTGTTCTTTGTGATTGTGATTCAATCCTCGTGATCGTAACCTATCGACCCGACACACCATTGTGAATGTGACAAACCCTTGAAGAATGTGAAGCAAAACTCAATTGTACCGAACCTGAACCTTTAACCCTTCACGAGTGCTAGAGCTCGCCTACGCGATCACGATGACCCAAGAACCCCCTACATGAATACGACGCCTTTTTCGCGATTGTGAAAGGAATCAGCTGACACCAGATTAGAAAAACCAGCAGTTTAATTAACTTCTCAAAAATCTCCGAACGGATGCTCAAGATTCGTTTGGAATCCTTTTGAACGCAAACTAAATATGCTACTAGACTAAAAATATCATTCCACACATACTAAAACCATCAAAACACCGGTCTAATATCATCTTTTCCAAATGTAGACTGAGGTCAACTCTTAAGTAAGAAATTTCCAAACTTCCATGTATTGACTCAAAACTCATCTGAATGCATCGGGACCCAAATTAAAGGGTCAACTAGCTCAAACATCACTTTTTAGAGCTAAGAGAAATGTCAAAATTCCATTCCAAGCTCAGCTTTTGCAAATGTTGATTTTGTTCAATTATTCCAACTTCCCAAAATAAAAAACTCATCAAATCCTATTCAACCACCTCGGGTATCGTGTCACTCACCCTTATAGACCACAAGCGTTATGTTGAAGCTATAAAAAAAGGGTAAAACAGTTTTAAAAACACATAAAAATTTTAAAAAGGCCAAACCCATCGCTGGCCCCTTAAAGTTGGTGTCAACTTTCACTTAGACAACTAAACCAAGATATGTTCATTTTAGACACTTAATGTAAGGGTATATTGTGTCATTTTGATACTTTTTAATCAATCCGAAGTTTGAGCGTAGAGTGTGTATTACACTTTCCTGCACATAAATTAACTGACCAATTAAATTCTGCCAACACTACCAACTTTACATGTCATATAACTTTAAAATTAAATACTCAAAAGTTGATCTTCACCAGTTCAGTGTCTCTTCAGTTCAAAGAAACCCTCTTTTCCTTCTTCACCGATCAAAACCCACGCAAGTGTATGGAAGTTCAATTTTCGTTGATTTTCATTCAATGCCCAAAACTTGAACTTCAACACAATGTGTCCATTGTCTCTTCAGTTCAAACGAAACCATCTTTCTTCTTCACTGATCAAAACCTAGGTAAGTGTTTGAAAGTTCAATATTTCTTGATTTTCATTCAATTCTTAGTTAGTACTAACTGTTGTGTTTGTTTATGTTGCCAATTTCCAGGTTTAAAGATTGAAATCAAGTGTTGGAGATTGTATTTTTGTTGGGTGTTTTGATATTTCTATCAACTGCTTCTTGAAGTGACATTAGTTTGTGTTTGCATATTTCATCCTTGAAGAAGAAGGTGTATGTTTTGGTTTGGTTGTGTCCACTCTGTGTTAACATTTTGTAACTAGGTTTTTTTTTGGAAATTGCACTGATAAAGTAAGGGGCTTTTTGAGTATTTCCTTGTTGAGATATGGAAGACTATATATTGACATGTTTTCATCATAGGGGTCATGTGATCGCAAACCCTAATCCTACTTATAGAGGAGAAGTAGATGTATTTGCCGTTGCCATTGATAAAGATCATTTTAGCCTTGTCGAGTTTCTTTCATACATTGAAGACCTTGGGTACACAAATGTGAAGGGTTTTTACTGTCAAAATGAAATTAACAATGAACTTGTTCAAGTTACTTCTGATATTCAATTGTTAGACTATGTGAAAGACTTAATAGATGGTGATAACTTTCATGTTTATGTGGTCCATGAAATTGATGAGTTAGAGGAATTGCCAATTCTAGTTGGTCTTTTGCTATGGCCAGGCTCTATTGATGTTGGAAATGTGGAGAATGAGGCTGTTTCAGATGTGAATGAGACTGAGGATATTTCAGATGTGAATGAGTCAGATCTGCATAGTAGTGACTCAGATGTAAATACCATTCCTGATGAAGATGGTTTAAATGTTGATGAAGAATTGAGATCTTTTAGATCTGAAAGGAGGAACAAAAGAAATCCTAATCCTAAGAGAAAAAAGAAAGTACCTGAAGAAATATCAGTAGGTGAAGCTGGTATTGATAGAGGCTTTGAAGATATTAGAAGAAATAAGAAGGATATATATGTTGGCAGATTAGGAGGAGATGAAGATTATATTGATAGCTTAGACTGTGATAGTAATAATAGAACAGATGTGGTAGATGTAGAAGTCGTTAGGGGTGTTGATCAATCAGGAAGAAGGAAGAGTAAAAATGTCAGGTATGATGCTGAATGTGAAGTCTCTATTTTTGAACTTGGAATGATTTTTGAAAATGCTAAACAATTTAGAAAGGTTTTGGCAAATTATGCAGTAGAAAATAATTATCAAATTAAGTTAAGGCCTAATGAAACTCATAGAGTGAGGGCTACATGTAAATTCAAAGAAAAATGCAAATGGTTGTGTTATGGTGCAACTGATAGAGATTCTGGTAACTTTTTGATCAAGAACTACCATCCTATACATAAGTGTTCTCCATCAAATAAGAACAAAATGTGTACAAGTAAATTCCTAGCAAACAAATTCAAGGATGAAATAACTAAACAATCATTCATAAAGATTTGGAAAATACAAAAATTATGCAGGGAGAAGTTAGGATTGTATGTGGGTAGGACCATCTATTACAAGGCAAAGCTAATGATTCTTAGAGAATCCATGGGTGACTAGAATATGAAATTTGCAAGATTATGTGATTATGCTGAGGTTATAAAACAGACCAATCCTGGTAGTTCTGTTTTTTAAGAATGGATGGAGAAACTACACCAGGAAAGAATTTGTTTGTGTACTTCTATGTGTGCTTGGAGGCATTGAAAAGAGGGTGGAAGGAAGAATGTAGAAGAATAATAAGATTTGATGGATGTTTCTTAAAGGGTGCTTGCAAGGGTGAACTTCTAGTAGCAGTTGGCAAAAATGAAAACAATCAGATGTTTCCTATAGACTGGGCAGTTGTAGATAAGGAAACTAAGCATAGTTGGAGTTTCTTCATCAATTACTTGAAAGAGGACCTGCAGTTGGGTACTAGAAAAGGTCTTACTATGATAGCAGATATGCAAAAGGTAATTACATATTACATTTGCTAAAGCTATCAGATTATCTATTAAGTATTGACTTGCATTTTATTCTCTTTGGAGGGTTTTCATGCAGCAGTTGCTGAACTGCTACCAAATGCTGAAGTTAGAATGTGTGCTAGACACATTTGGTCTAATTGGAATCAAACCTGGAAAGGAGAGGAAAGGAGAAAACAATTTTTGAGATGTGCAAAGTCAAGTTTTGAAGTGAAGTTCAAGGATGAGTTTCATGAAATGAGAAAACTTGGTAAGGATATTTGTGCTGACTTATTGCATTATCCAAAGGTGTCATGGGTTAGGGCATTCTTTCAAGAGCATTCCAAATGTGATGTAGTTGAAAATAACATGTGTGAGACCTTTAACTCATGGATCATATCATGTAGATACAAATCTATAATAACCATGTTGGAGGAAATTAGGAGAAAGATGATGACAAGAACTGTGGACATGATTAAGTTTGCCAACACCTGGATATCTGATATTGCACCTATGGCTAGACTTATCTTAGAGGAGAATAAGGACAAGTCTAGGACATGAAAGGTGCTTTGGAATGCTAATGTTGGGTTTGAGATTGGAGAAGGGGAGTACATACATACAGTTAACTTGGCTGATAGAGTTTGTAGTTGTAGAACTTGGCAACTGAGAGGCATTTCATGCCAACATGCTATTGTTGCTTTGTGCCACATAGAACAGGAGCCTGAACCTCTTGTGGAGCATTGGTATAAGAAGGATACCTTCTTAAAGGCTTATAGTCATTTCATCCAACCAATTCCAAATATGAAGATGTGGCCTGAAACTAACAATTCACGGATTGAACCTCCTGAACCTAAACCAATGCCTGGCAGACCTGCAAGAAATAGAAGAAAGAGCAAAAATAAACCAAGAAAGAAGTATGGAAAAATTTCTAAACAAGGGGTGAAACAGACTTGTTCCATGTGTAAACAAGGTCATAACAAGAGATATTGCAAGGTAACATAATTTATACTTGCTTGTGTCTTTTTTAATCACTTGTTGAATTTTTAATGAACATATATTTTGTGGTTAAATATTCAGGTTGCTGCTCAAAACTCATAATTTACAGGTCAAAGCTCACAAGGAAGTAGCCAACCTCAACCAAAAAACTTCAGTCAACCTGAACCAACAACATTCAGCCAACCTGCATCAACTACATCAAGCAAGCATGCTTCTTCAAAAATAGTTTGTGCGGATACAAGTAGAGTTAAGAGGGTGAATGATACAAGCTCAATCCAACCACCATCATATGTGGATACAAATATTCCTTTTACAAGAGGAATAACAAGTCAAATACCTCAGAGAAGAAAAGAGATTGCTGGACAAAAGAGAGGAGTTGCAGCAACTGGAGAAGACTATGCAGGAGGAGGGACAAAGAAGCCATCATATGGTGGATCAAGTAATGTTGGATTTGGCATATTCACAAGTGCAAGTGGAACCCAAATACTCAATGTATGTTGTTTTGTCCTTTGGTTACATATTAATCTTCAGTAAAGCGCAGCATACTAACTAATTTTGGTTTCTCTTTTTCTGTAAAAACAGCTAGGGATTTCAAGTCAAAGGATTCTGCCAACAGGTTCAAATTATAAGGATGCAAGTTCAATAGGCATAGACCTTGGTTTTAAGCCTAGAGGCTTGAGATGGAAAAATAGAGATGATGTCACTACCAACCAGTTGCAGAAAATGGTAAACAAAAAGAAGTAACAGCAGCTTGAAGTTTTGAATACTAACTGTGTGTAATGTATTCAGTTTTGACGATTGTGTAACCTTGTTAAACCAGTCCACTGATCTTCGTATTTAACATAATGTTAACTTTGAGTTTATTGTTGATTATGTTTTTGTAGTTGCACTGTGATATTGTTAAATATTTTTGGTATTAAATTTGTGAAGTCTCTATTTTTGTTGTTGGTATTAACCAGTCCACTCAATTTGAGTTACATTGTGCAGAAATTTTGAACTTTTAATAAGTGAAATATGACATCAACAAGATGTGAATTGTATACAACAATAACATCAAAATACATACAAATGTGGTCTAGCTAGAAATTAACAGCAACAACGAAGATTATTTCTTCACAGCAACAACAACATCACCCATACATTAACTTTACAGCAACAACAACATCAACTTTACAGCAACAACAACATCAAAATAATACTGCAAAACATAAGCAATTTTACAGCAGATTCTTGAACAAAACATAATGTTACTTTAAGGCAAATACACAACACATTTTAACAACTAGGCTTCAATCTCCATATTCCAAACACTACCAACCCAGCAACGATCACACCAACAATAAATATATTTCTTGCTTGGTTTATTTTTCATCAAAAGCCTTAACTTTCTTCAACAAACTCTAGATCACCTTATTTGCTTGAGGAGGGTGTCGATCTTCATACCAATAAAATAAATCACTTCCACCCATTTTCTACAAAATCAATCAGAAAAAAAATTAGAAGCCCACAATTAACGGAAAATACTTATTCCTTTTTTTTGTACTTACACGAAATAAATGGAGCTTTAACATTCACATTGAATAAAAGTTACAATATATGAGTAAAAATATCAACATAAAGAATTACTTTACCTTTGAAAGCTTACAAGTAAAAAATCTACGACCTAGATTTAGTTGAGTTCAAGAAGTCTTTAATAGTGCTTCATTACCACATTTACAATATCGACATTCATCCAAAGAGGCATGGAAGAGTTGCAGAAGCTCGACATGAAAGTGTAGGAGAAGAGTGAGAGAAAAACAAAGAAGAAGAGAGAGCTGATTTTTGCCCTAAATCAGAGAAACAATCTAAGAAATTAGGGCAAAAAAGAAGAAGAAGATGCATAAATATATAGATAAGAGGGATATGACCGTTATAGGCCAAGTCTGATGCCACATCAGCTGAAAAATAGCTTCTACGCGCCTCTAGTAAGTGCAAAATACGCGAGGGTCCAGCTGATTAAAAAGTATCAAAATGACACAATATACCCTTACATTAAGTGTCTAAAATGAACATATCTTGGTTTAGGTGTCTAAGTGAAAGTTGACACCAACTTTAAGGGGTCAGCGATGGGTTTGGCCTTTATAAAATGACTTTGAGGATCGTTACAATATGAATTTTGTAATGCATTTGGAGCCCTCTAATAGGATAACGCTTAGATTACAGAATAAATATTTGTCTAGCATACATATTTCTTAGTGATAATGTTATCTTGATTTTTATTATTTATTCAAGAGAAAAGGGCCAAGAATATCCCTAACCTATTTGAAATGACTCAAAAATATCCATCTTCGACTTTTGGTTCAAGAATACCCAGAACCTATTGGAAATGACTCAAAAATACCCTCCTTCCACCTTTTGGTCTAAAAGTACCCTTCACCTTTGTTTTTGGCTAAAAAATGTCACTCCTTTCATTTTTTGGTCTAAAAATACTCCCAAATAAAATTAAATTGAATTGAATTTTTTTACTAATTAGTTAATTTTTTTATTTTTTCTAAAAGAATTTTTTTTATTTATTCAAATTTTTAATATTATCTCTCCTCAAAATATTTAAATAAAAAAAATAAAAATTTATTGTGTAAATATGAAGAATAAAATTTTTATCTTCACCGGAGACCTAAAGGTGGAAGGGGGTATTTTGAGTCATTTTCAATAGGTTTGGGGTATTCTTGGATCACAAGGTAGAAGAGGATATTTTTGAGCCATTTTCAATAGGTTAGAGGTATTCTTGACCATTTTCTCTTTATTCAATACTCAAAGTTTAGTCCAAAAATATCCCTACTATTGTTATTTAATATGTCAAAAATATTCATTTTATAATAAATAAATTTATTCATTTTTTTAAAACAAATTCATTTTGAATGAAAGCATTACTTTTAAAGAATTCTATTCTGGTTTCTTTTCTTTAAACTCACTTAACCAATAAACAAATATGAAGTAATCTAATCCCATTTTATCAATTAAAATAAAATAACTCCACATACCTTTTTAACTTATAATAGAGGTTATATATATATATATATAAGATTATAGTAACTCCATCATTAATTTTTTATATAAATAATGATTAAGAAAATTCTAATAAAATAATAAAAATAATTATCTTCACCGGAGAATCTTGAAATCATGCCAAAAAAGTCGGGAATTTGAAATTAGAATAGGATAAATATTTGCTAATTAAAAAATTACTATTTGAAAAGGAATGTGTTTAAAAAAAAGAAATAATATATTTATTTAGGAAAAAAGGATCAAACAATAGGAGTATTTTTTTTTGGATCAAACTATTAATGGTAATAACATTTTTAGATGAAACAATATGATATTTTTGTTCAATTTAGGTATAGTTTAAAGATACAACAACAACAACAACAAACCCAGTATAATCCCATAATGTGGGGTCTAGGGAGGGTAGAGTGTACGCAGACCTAACCCCCACCTTGAAAGGTAGAGCGGCTGTTTCCGAAAGACCCTCGGCTTTAAGAGAGGACAAGATAAAAGGTCAGATAGGGGCAAACATACAGAAAACAAGATGAAAACAGGAATAGCAAAAGGGAAAGTCGTGGTAGAGTGGTACGGGAAGAAAGAGGCATAACTACAATAAATAAATAAATAAGATAAGATAAGATAGATAAGACAATCAAAGTACAACGGTGCCACAACTATAAACAGCAATACAATGCAGAAATCAAAAGGCAATAAACAATGAGCAGAACTACAACTACTATGGTGCAAAAGATGAATCACTTAGCCTTTAATCCTAATCTGAGTCCTCCACAAAGGAAATTATAGTGCACTAATGCGCCTACTAATAGGGTAGGGTAACGCGACTATGTACTAGCCTTCTACCCGAATGCGGGTCCTCCACACACTCCTATCTAAGGTCATGTCCTTAGTAAGCTGTAACTGCGCCATGTCTTGTCTAATTACCTCTCCCCAATATTTCTTCGGCCTACCCCTACCTCTTCTGAAGCCATCCATGGCCAACCTCTCACACCTCCTCACTGGGGCATCTGTGTCTCTCCTCTTCATATGCCCAAACTACCTAAGTCGCATTTCCCGCATCTTGTCTTCCACTGAGGCCACTCCTACCTTATCTCGAATAGCCTCGTTTCTAATCCTGTCGCTCCTGGTATGCCCACACATCCATCTCAACATTCTCATCTCGGCTACTTTCATCTTTTGGACGTGAGAGACCTTAATTGGCCAACACTCCGCCCCATATAACATAGCCGGTCTAACAACCACTTTGTTGAACTTGGCCTTAAGTTGTGGTGGCACCTTCTTGTCACAGAGCACCCCGAAAGCGAGCCTCCATTTCATCCACCCTGCCCCAATACGATGTGTGACATCGTCGTCAATCTCCCCGCTGCCTTGTATGATAGACCCCAGGTACTTGAAACTACCTTTCTTTTGGATGGCCTGGTCACCAAGCATAACTTCCGCGCCAACCTCATTGGGTGTCTCACTGAACTTGCACTCTAAGTACTCTGTCTTGGTCCTACTCAGCTTAAACCCTTTAGACTCCAGGGTGTGTCTCCAATCCTCCAGCTTAGCGTTAACTCCGCTACGAGTCTCATTGATCAGGACTATATCGTCCACAAAAAGCATACACCATGGCACCTCACATTGAATTTGTCGCGTCAATACATCCATCACCAAGGCAAAAAAAACGGACTAAGGGCTGATCCTTGATGTAACCCCATCACAACTGGGAAGTGTTCTGAGTCTCCTCCTACTGTCCTTACCCTGGTTTTGGCGCCCTCATACATATCCTTGATCACTCTAATGTACGCCGTCGGTATACCTTTAGCCTCCAAACATCTCCATAGTATTTCTCGTGGAACTTTATCGTAATCCTTTTCTAGATCAATGAATACCATATGCAAGTCTCTTTTTCTCTCCCTATACTGCTCCACCAGTCTCCTCATAAGATGGATAGCTTCAGTAGTTGAGCATCCCGGCATAAATCCAAACTGGTTCTCTGAAATAGACACGCCTTTCCTAACCCTCATCTCCACCACTCTTTCCCACACTTTCATAGTATGGCTTAGAAGCTTGATACCCCTATAGTTGTTGCAACTCTGGATATCTCCCTTATTTTTGTATAGAGGGATTAGTACGCTCGACCTCCATTCTTCGGGCATCGTTGCTGTCCTAAAGATGACATTAAATAACCTAGTCAGCCACTCCAAACCTACCTGGCTCGTGCTCTTCCAAAATTCACCAGGGATCTCGTCAGGTCCGGTCGCTCTTCCCCAGCACATCCTACGCACAACACCCTTAAGCTCTTCGACCGAAATACTCCTGCAACACTCACCAACGCGACGCCTCCCTGTATGTTCCAAATCTCCCAACATAATCTCTTTGTCTCCTTCTTCGTTCAAGAGTTTATGGAAGTACGACTGCCATCTCTGTTTAATGAGGGTCTCTTCTACCAATACTTTTCCATGTTCGTCCTTAATGCACTTCACTTGATCCACATCGCGTGCCCTTCGCTCCCGCATCCTGGCTAGCTTGAACAATTTCCTATCCCCGCTTTTTTCTTCTAGTTCAGCATAAAGGCGTTCAAAAGCTGCCATTTTTGCCGTCGAAACTGCTGACTTTGCCTCCTTCCTCTCTATCTTATAAAGTTCCCTATTCGTCCACTTCTCCACCTCGTCCTTGCTTTCTATCAGCTTCGCATACGCTATCTTCTTCACTTCCACCTTCCCTTGCACTTCTCCATTCCACCACCAGTCCCCTCGGTGCCGGCCACGGCTACCTGTCGAGACTCCCAACACTTCCCTTGCTACAACCCTAATACAACTAGCCATCCTATCCCACATAGTGTTCGCATCCCTACTACTATCCCAGGCCCTCATATCCTTTAATTTCTCCCCCATCTCCAGGGCGCTAGTCGTGGTCAAACTCCCCCATCTGATCCTAGGTCGGTCATTCCGGATCCTCTTCTTCCTCATCATCTTGATCCCTAAATCCATCACCAAGAGCTTATGTCGGGTCGTAAGGTTGTCGATCGGAATGACCTTACAGTCTTTGCGCAGACCTTTATCATCCTTCCTAAGGAGTAAAAAGTCTATCTGGGTCTTAGCCACCGCACACCGGAAGGTTATCAAGTGATCCTCTTTTTTAGGGAAACTCGAATTGGCTATCACCAACCCAAAAGCTCTTGCAAAATCCAACAATGAGACTCCTCCTCCATTTCTGACCCCGAAGCCGAAGCCTCTATGCACATCATCATACCCTCCCGAAGTAGACCCGATGTGCCCATTGAAATCCCCTCCCACGAAAAGCTTCTCAGTAGACGGTATGCCTCCCACTAACTCGTCCAAATCCTCCCAAAAATGCCTCTTATCCTCCTCGTTTAAGCCTGCTTGCGGCGCATAAACACTAATAATGTTCAACGTGTTCCCTTCAACGACCACCTTAATCGACATCATCCTATCATTGTATCTCCTAACCTCCACCACCTGATCCCTTAAGTTACTGTCTACTAAAATGCCTACCCCATTCCTATTCTTCGATCTACCAGAGAACCAAAGCTTATACCCGTCTACCTCCTAAGCTTTAGAACCTACCCATTTGGTCTCTTGTACACACGCTATATTAATCTTCCTCTTCTTTAGGATCTTAACTAACTCTATGGATTTTCCCGTCAACGTCCCAATGTTCCAAGAGCCTATTCTCATTCTAGACGCTCCTTTAACCCACTTACCCCTCCTAACCCCCGTCCCCGTCCCCGTTCCCGTTCCTGAGTAAGAACATGACCCTAGTCTACCATCACTATCCAAAGCCACGAAAACGTGTATGAACTAATAAATTATTCGAAGGTTTAAAGTTAGCAAAATGTAACTACAATTGTATGAGTTAGAAATAAATAGGGGAAGATATGGGAACCGGAGGTACCAACTCCAGTTGAAATAAACCTGATTTCCAAGGTGATGTTCACAACGATTTTTGAGTTGTGCGGGTAGCAGATCTTGGGTTGAACAAATTCTTGGGCCAAGCACCCAAAAATGATTGCATTTAATGAAGCAGTATTTCGTTGAGGAATTTCGTCGAACACCTTCAAGGCACCAATAAGGTAACCCTGCAAAGAAGATAAGAAAACAAGAGAAAAGAGAAATACCTATAAAATGTTTCTCTAATGAAACAATATATATGTAAAAGATAAATTTGCTAAACAATAGATAGGAGATGCAAGCAAAGATGGAGAAACTTCAGGATGACATGAATAACACAATGCAGCAAAATGGGGTATACAATCTGTGTTCCTCCTCAAAGATCGAAACTGTACAAATCAAAAGAGAAGATGGAATTGTTGTTTTTCTTATAAGAATTATGAAAACAATAAATTAGAAAGAGATAAGCATAATAACTAAATCACGAAGAAGGTTAGTGTTATGAGATTAAATATGAAAAGAAATCTCTGAAATTATACAAAAAATCTTACGTATTATTATTATTTTTGGAACAGGTCATAGTTTAAAGATATTTTTAAAAAATAAATCCGTCCAAAAAAACAAAGTGTTAAGGGGTGTATTTTTGGGGGTATTCCTTTCCCATATCAGTGGATCCCCATTTCCGCCTAATTGTTCTCGTCTCAGTTATCTCTCCATTCTTTTCTCTAACAGTATAGGTGTGTATCGAAATCCCTAATTGCTTTTTCGACAAAATCCTTTTTGGTTTGTCGAAGAAATTCTTGTTAATTATCTCTCCATCTCTAATTTGTTTGTATTCGAGTGGATTGTAGCTGAGCTCATCTTGTGATGGAACCCAAAACCTTCAATTATGGCCTAAATAATTGATTAAAACTGATTTTGGAGAAACTGACCATTCTATTGAAGATGACCTTAGTGAATCTCTTTGATATATAGGTTGCCATCTTTACTTCTATGTGCACTTCCTCTTATGGGTAGTAATGCTTTTATATTTGGACTTCAAATCTAACTACCTTTTGCTTGTTTGTCTGTGTGAAACACTTGAAATCGATACCATATAATTTATTTCTTATGTCTTTTGGTTTCATATTTCTTATGTCACTCTTCTTTTTTTCATGTTATGCAACTCTTAAATGGGATATTCTTCTTTTCCCTAAAGATTCAAACAATTCATGCATAATTATGCTGTGACTTTGTAACATCATTTGTCAAATGTGGCTAACATAATCGTAATTCGTCAATTCAGATCCATGGCAACTGGAACTTCTTCATCGTCTTTACTTCCTTCTGATGAAGAAGATGAGATACTGATGTTATATGGGTCGGAATCGGGTTGGGTTGAGCCCAAAAGTTACTGTGATCACCTCGCTTCTCTGTCCTCTGATCTCACCCATATTCCAACTCCTGATACTCCTTGCAACAGGTTCATCTTGTTACATTCTTCTCCTTTCCAAACTCCTAAATACCCAATACATATCGTATGTTATTACGCTACTTCCTGTCACACTAGGTTGTCAAGTGTACATTTCTCTTTGTTTCATTTTATTTTCTTCTTTTTTGAGCTTGTAATGAGATTAATTTATGTTAATTCTTTTATGCAATAATTAGTCTAATAAGCATTTTTATTTCTATTAGACTTCCAATGTTTAGCTATTCAAAACTTGTTTCTAGATTGAAGTGTCATGAATTAACATCATGTTTAACAGTTAAGGTATTTTTTTCCCCATAGTAGGCACTGAACACTCCTTTTCTTCTACGACCTTACATCAGTTCTCTATTTGCCATGTTGTTATTAATTTACACCAAATATAAGGAATAGTGAATGTAAGAAATGTTAGCAAGTTCCAATTTGACAAGTTCAAACACATGGAAAGAGAAGAAACATGGACTGATTTCAAGGTTGAATAAACATATTTAGAGTACTTCTCGCTCTTTTTCTTTTAAGAAGGAAAGGTGAGTTTTATATTCCTCTAAATTTTATACATCAATATCCTTTTGGTTCTAAATTGTATTTTTCGCATTCTGTGTGCTATTTGATATGCATTACTGTATGTCCTTAAGGAACTTGCTGGTCAGTCCACTTTCAGTTCTGTAGTTTCTAACTTTGTATTTTGGAATTAATAGTACATTTGTTGCTTTGGCTTACTGATATCATATAGGCATTTAGCGATTTGATACACTCACCTATATGTATAGACACTTACAGTTATTCCAGACTAGGAAAGACTGGTTTTAATTTACTTCTCGTTTCTTCATTATTAAACCTACTATACCTGTGAGAATTAGCTATAAATGTTTATGGAAATTCTGGTTGGAAGCAAAGGAATTTGGTGACATTGTGCGAAAACCTTTTTGAAGGTGCCAACATCCAGCAGAGAACTGGCTATGTTTGTGCTGCAAGGAGGTTCTCTGCAGTCGATTTGTTAATAAGCACATGCTTGAGCATTACAAGCTGACCAATCACTCTTTAGCGCTCAGCTTTAGGTAACTTTTGTGAGACAAGACATCAATATTTTTCATCATTTTATTTGTCTTTGTGAATAAATGCATCTTTGAGCAGAAAATAACACATTTTTACTGGATTTGCTTTCTTTTTCTTGAGCAGTGATTTATCAGTATGGTGTTTCTCCTGCAATGCATACTTAGATGCTCAAGCAATAATGCCATTGCAGTCTGTTCATTTCACCGCCTACATACTGAAGTTTAATGAGCCTCCACCTTTGCGAGCAGTGGAGTGTGTACAAATTACAGATAACAGAGCAGACGGCTCTACTTCTGGGAAGTAATCACGCCATCTTCCCTTTGATGCCTATGATGTTAGGTTGTTCAAACATTCTATTCAAACTGATTTGTCTATAGGAAAATGGTTTAGCGAAAGGCATTTTTATCTAGATGTTGACACATTAACCTCTTCTTTCTGTGCTTGGTAAGCAAAATAGTTTCTTGAGTATACGGTGCACTAAGAAGGCACTGTCAGCATAAAAGTTTCAGTGTAGACATTGATGGAATCTAGGATGTTTATCATTAACAATATTCATCCTCCACTGGAAAATCATCTATTGATACATGTAGTAGACCTTACAAAGAGTGTTTCTTTTCCTTCAAAACATTTTTGATACTTTTTTCCAAACACAATCCAATAATGCATCAGTGAATAGCTATCAGATGGGTACTGCAGTCCTAGGACCCTGGTTGTATGCGTTAAGAGATTCAGAAGCAGGCACCATCTCTGCAAGTCATTTTTGTCATGGAACTACTATCTCCTAAATTTGATATGTTTATTACGAAAATCTAAAACAGCAAACCAGTCGTGAGAGCAAAAGTAAGGACTATTATGTTTAGCATAACTTAACCATCCGAACCAAATATTGTCTAGAGGGAAATTGTTTTTGACCCAATGACATCATTGATCACAGGGAAATTGTGCCAAAAAAGAAGAAAAAGTGGGATGCACCTTGGAGTAAGAATAAGAACAATATAAGATATGTCTGAACTCCAAAAGAAAAAATAATTAGAGTTTAGAACTATCAGTCTGCTGGTAAAAATTGGCTTGCCCTCAATTCTGGACATCTCTGTTAAAAGAAGTGGAAATTCTTGACTCAAGAAGAGATTATTAAGTACTTGTATAAAGCGGTATGATTATACTTTTCAAAATTTCAAAGGGATAAAGAAACGGAAATTGAAGAGCTCTGAATTCACAGCATTCAAGTTATATTTATATTATACCACTTTTTGAGTACGCAGCCCACATTAATGAATACAAAATGTAAGAAATATACATATTTGATTTCTGACACCTGCGTTGTACATGTTTTTTCAAGGTACAACTATTTTTTTTTACCTTAAATATTACTATAATTTTATCCAGATTTTTTCTTGTCTAAGGTTGCCTGATTTCTTTTGCCTGTTTTTTAATGTGAACCACTTCTAATATAGAGCGAGTTGTATTGCAAGTTTCGTTATTCACTCGATGACAATAATCATTAAGAAGTCTAACCCTAAGTCCTGCTTTTTATTCTTAAAAATACATCAAAAACTGTAATTTTTTAATTCAAAATTATCATTTAAAATAATTTGAACCCAAAATTAGTAGAAGTAAGAGAATTACCAAAAAAAATCTAAAGAATTTGATATAAATGAAAGCTAATAAAGGAATTGCAGAAATATTTGTATAATAATAGTTTATGATAATAAAACTGTTCCAAAAGATAGAAAATTGAAAAAGTATAAAAATCAAATTCAAGTTCGAACACCAGATTTTGAAAGTTCGTTCAATACAAAAGCTAAAATTTAAAAGCTTCTTTTTTTTTGAAATTTTAAAAGCTTGTTCCAAACAAACTCCAAACTTTTCGTACCCTTATTTGTGATAAGATTAATTTGCAAAAGAGTTGCTTAGTTTCTTTCTAGCAATCCTTTAAACTAACACTATATTAGATGATAGACATAAAAAGAACCTGAAAATACTTTCAGATTATAAAAACATGTAATCACATTTTGATTCAATAATTTGGCAGAGTTGTGAAATGTATGATGTTTTATAACAATTACAAATAAAATATATTTTCAAGAACCATTGAAACATGATTTTCAACTGTTTCATTGCACATAAAATAACATATATGCAGAGATAGAAAAAAACAATGAGTTCTAGTTAGTACAATAAATACTTGAATACAATACATGAATAATAATTATAATTATAAACATGAGTAATTTTCATAAATTGTTGAGTATTAACCAGATGAATTCATAATCCGATGATGTATATGTACACTCGTTTAAATTTTCAAGAAAAAATCACGTTTACTAACTATGGCACAATTTTCAATAAAAGTTTCAAATATCAAATTTTAAAATATCGTTCCAAGCAAACACCAAAATGTACAAGCATCGGTAATATCTCATCTATGACTATTTTTCTTTTCCTCGTACTAGTATAAGTTAATTAAAACTTTAATGATATATAATGGGTAATCAAGATTGGGTTTGATTGATCTACACTATTTCGACACTACCTAAGTGAAGAACCAAAATTTTTAACTCATGATAAATTGTCCAGATTTGGTTAGAAAAGCAAAAAGAAAGAAGATGCAGGTTTTGCGAAAGAATATTAAAAGACCTAACTTGCGTTATGGAGAAGATGAACAGTAAGGAGAAAGATTCATTCGGAAAATTAATTTTCAAAGACAATGAAATTATAGGCAACTCTTGATTGAATCAGTGTGATTGTAGTAGATTCTTGAAGACGTGCCTTTCCCTAGGGTAGCATCGGTTCGGAATCAAACATCGCTAGTTAATTTTGACTGAAGATTATTTAGGTTAGTAAGGAGGGTATTTTAGTAATTTAATTTTTAAACTTAAAGGGTCTTTATGTAATTCAACTTTCAAAATAGGGAGTTCATGCTTTTAAAATAAATACTAGTGTCTATGAAGGTGTTTTGAGCGTTACTCCCTATCAATTATCATACAAAAAAGAGCCCTAATGACTAACTAGGAGTCCGGTCCCGCACCTGACACTTGAATTGGGATTCAACTTTCGAACCACGACCCGACACCGACTCCCGACCAGAACTCGATCCAAAGTCCCAAGACTCGATCCGAGAACCAACTTTTGTCTCGAGATTCAATCCAACATTCGACCCAGAACCCGATTCGAAACTCAACCTCGATATCTGACGTAGACACGTGGCACCCACACTGATCTGGAACCCGACTTCCGACTTAGGACCCAATTCGAATCTCAAATCAGGACCCAACTTCGACCTGAGATTGGATCTGGCACCTGCCTTTCAAATCGGGATCTAACCCCATCCGACCCTAACATCTGACACGAGGCCCAAACTCGAGTTCCGACTCCTCACCTCGCTCAAATTTCAACCCAAATATCCGACCTTGACATCAGACCTGTACCTGACTTGCGAATCTAGATCTCACCTTAGTACCCAATTTTAACTTCTAATCTAGAATCCGATTCCGACTTTAGATTGGGTCCTTAATAGATCGTCGGGGTCGAGTGTCGGGATTGGATCCCAATTCAAAAGTTGAATTTCGTGGTTGGGTCCTAATTCAAAAATCGGGTCTGAAATTGAGAGTTAGAGTTGAGTCCTTGGTCAAAAGTCGATATCGGGTCCTAAGTCGAAAGTCGGCGCCGGGTGTTGGGTTCAGATCTTAGTTTGCAACTCAGGTCCAAGGTTTGATGTTGGGGTCAGGTCGGAAGTTGGGCCGGGTCTAAGGTCGAAAGTTGGGGTTGGGTCTCATGACGATTGTTAGGGTCGGGTAAGATCAGATCCCTATTTGAAAATTGATGCACAGTCGAATCTCAAGTCGAAAGTCGGGTCCCAATCTGAGATACGAATTGGGTCCTAGGTCAAGAGTTAATGTCGAAAGTCGGATCCTAGATCAGTGTTGGATGTCAGGTATCGAGGTCGGATGTGGGATCGAGTTTCGAGTCGGGTCCAGGGTCGAATGTCGGGATCAGATCTTGGGTCGAGTCCTGGAACAAGTGTTGGATGGGTCCTAGATTGGGAGTCGGGATCAAGTCTTTGTTCAAAGTTGAGTTTCGATTCAGGTGTCCGGTGTCAAGGTCGGATGTCGAGGTCGAGTCCCGAGTCGAGTGTTTGGATGGGACTCCGGATTAGTTATCGGGGTTATTTTTTGTATGATAATTGATATGGAGTAATGTCCAAATCACGTTCATAGACACTAGTATTATAAAACGTGTAGAAATTTTCTACTCATAGTTTACTTGAAATATATTTAATGTTAAGCTCCTAATATTAATAGGATAATATGTATCCTGCAATAAACTTAGTCCTAATAGAAATATATTTTTATTTAGTCCTAGTACAAAATTATATTTATACTCATTAGTAATTTTTTAGATGGATAAATTTTTAACTTAAAAAGGCAAATAAGTAAAATAACTTTTAGTGGATATTTTGATCAATCAACATTTATATTCGTGCTTTTATAATAATATAGATAGATAGATTAAAAATGAAAACCTTAAAACTTAAAAATTAAATTATCTAAATAACTAATTAGGATCAATGATCCCTCTATGGTACATGATTATTTGATTAGGCCTTAAAAGTATATGTCACGGTTTTCATTTTGGATGTTTAAGTTATTGTGTCATGTGATAACTTACTGCGTATTTACATTCAAGGAAAACAAACAAGATAAAAAAACATTAATAAATTCGTTTACTCCGATATCAATATTACTACAATAATAAGCGATCAGAAGCAGGTAGTTGTTCACCGATACCTGCTTTTGACCGAGTGCATATTTGAATCTTTTGTGTTTTTTTTTGTTTTAATTTATTTTTAATCTGTTATTTATATTTGAAAATTATATATCACAATAATTAATAATTTGAAATATCTCAAAAATATATAAAAAATTAACTGATTCTCAAAATTTTGTCTGTGCCACATAAAATGAAACAGATGAAGTAACATATATTATTTGGAATGACATAAAAAATATTATAAATCTAAATAATTAACAACTTAAAATTTTAAAAGACATAAAATATTTAAATGACTTTCAAATTTTTATTAATGCCACATGAATTGACATAGAGGGGAAAATATATTATTTAAAAATTACGTAAACATAACTATAAATCACAATGACTAGCAATTTAAAAATATTTATAAGACATATTAAAGGTAGTTGACTTTTGAAATTCTATCAGTGTCACAAAAAATGGAACAAAGAAAATAACATGTATCATTTAAAATGGCATAAAAAATACTATAAATTACAATAATTAACAACTTAAAAAATTTAAAAGACATAAATATTGTAAAATAATATTATATGTCCATGAGATCCACCACTATATTAATGAGATCCACCTCTATAATTTATTTCCACTACAATTTGTTTCTTTTTAGCCCTATAAATGGCCATTATTGTAAGGAGGAGAAGTAGACAAAAAAAAAGAATGGGTTATTTCCTTGTTCTCTCTCCCCTTTTCTTAATTTAGTTTTTCATTTTATTTGTAACACATTTCAGCACGAAGTCTCTTATAAGGTATGTTTCGATGATATAACTATTTCTATTTTTTGTGATGACCTTAAGGGTCATTTTCGGAAATTTGGACGAAATTACCATTTTATACCTATCATTAGTGGCCCGAGTATTTATTTGTTCAGATTATGTGGTTGAATGTGTTAAAATCTTAATAGTTAGTGAAATGGGCAAATTCTTGAGTTTTATAGAGTTAAGATGTGAAAAAGTGGTTTTCGGTACCAATTGGAGCTACGGGTCTCGGAACAGAATTCCATCAGTTCCATCAGCTCCAAAATGTGGAAATTGGTCTAAAAGTATTGTCGAAAACAAATGGGGTTGAAATGTGAATTTGAGGTCTTAAGTTGAAAAGTGAGGTTTTAAATGAGTTGATTTGACTTCGGTCAATGTTTTGAGATTCGAGCGTTGGATGAGAATTCTGTCAGTTTCTTGCGTCTGGAACGTTGAGTTTGATCTAGTTAAATATTGACTTAAAGCCTCGGGACCTTAATCGTCGTTTTGATTTTTTAGGACAAAAATTGAGTTTTAGGCCCATAAGGGGTTCAGGAGGGTATTTTGGTCAAATAATCTTCTTTTAAAAAATCTGACGATTTCATTAGACCCATAAGGGGTTCGGGAGGGTATTTTGTCAAATAATCTTCTTTTTAAAAATCTGACGATTTCATTGAGTCCGAAATATCAAATTCAATAGAGTAGTATATTCAATTTATTTTTATCGGACACCAGATGATTTCCGAGGGTCTAACCGAGAGTATTTTGGATTGTGTTTCAGCTGCTGTTTCTAGTTTTGGTGTAGCACTCTATTGTTCTTCGCGATCGCGACCTTAGGCCAGCGATCGCGATGTGTCAAAGCATTTGTCTTCACGATCGCAATGGTCTTTTTATAAGGTCCCGTGGATTTTGATGGTTGGAATGTGTCATAATAAGGTAAAATAGAGGAAAAATGGCTTCAGAGGATTTTTCGGACTCATATTTCGCGAGATGAAATATTTTAAGAATTGGCCAAAATAGAAGACTCTGCGATCAAGGCGCATCGCAGAGCTATTCCCTAATAGAGCAAAATTGCCCGAGCTCAAGCTGAACTCAAATCTGGTCAAATTTGACCTAGCGCAGAAAATTGTACATAAAACGCATTTGATGCATGCGTTTTATGTGTAATTTGTGTTTCTATGGGCTCCGATCTTGATTTACCTATTTCGGAAGAAAATGAACTGAAATGGAACATCTCTGCATCGCGAACTTATTTCCAGATAGTTCAAATTGTGCGAAATTTTTCAGATTTAAGAGAGGGCAACTTGGACATTTCCCTAAACATGTGTAGGCGACTTTTGATGATTTATAAGGTTATTTTCCACCCTTATCGCTATCTAGAATTCTAGAATTCATTCCTCCTCATTCCCAAATCACCTCCTACAAGATTTCTGTAATAATCCCCTAAAAATGTTGTATATGGTGTTCCAATTCTCCATGAAAATGATACTACTTCTGTATTTTGGGCATAACTTTTCATAGGTTGGTCTAAATTAGGTGATTCAAATTTATTAATAACTCCAACGTCATTACCTACAACTTTTGTGAAGACAATAACTTATATTTCAGAATCTAAGTACGTCAAATAAATTAATCTTTTCAAGATATGGTGATGTGACAAAATGAAGTATTTGTAGAGGAAAAATAATATCTCACGGTAGGTTGTTCCAAATTATTATACATAAAACAAAACTAAATATATATTAATTTTATTTTTATAGAAAGAGAAAGTCAAAATTTGTTCACTTTTTTTCCTACGTATACATGTAATTTGTCCTATTTAATTTGCCGTGTTTTCACTTTGAAAATCTCTTTCCAATAATTTCCAACTCATATATATATATAACCACAAAAGCTTCACTTCTTCATCTACTCAAAATTCAAATTTGGTCATATTTGCAACTTTCTTGAATTCTCCTTCTTTGATTAATCTTGAAATTTGATCCCAAAATATACAAATGGAAGAAATTCAAATACCCCCTTATTTTATTTGCCCGATTTCACTAGAGATGATAAAAGACTTCTAGAGCTATAATTCATATGAAGATACCAAATCATAATTAGGAAGTTATCTTGTTCAAACGTAGCTCCGAAAATGGGTATTCCGTAAAAAGAAGATTCATCTCACCAACAATGGAAGATCTAGATCCATTTGATATCATCCATGACATCAATAGTCCTCCATTTGACATCACAAATGACATCACAATCCTTTATTAAATTTTTAAATTTTTCTTTATAATTATTTTAATTATTGTTAGGTCCCTCCTTCACACCTATAAATACCACCTTATTTTATTATTTTGTTCATCAAGCTTTTTTAAGCAACTCTTCTCTCTATATACTTCTTTATTCATTCTCAAAATATAGTTTTAGATTTTAGTAGTATAGAAATACTATTCTGGTGATTCATATACTCCGAAAAGTACACAAAATGCTCTGGCGATGAGAACATGCTAGGATTCAAGAGTGTTCATTAAGTCCTTCAATTTTGAGTAAAACTTCAGATCTAAGGTATGTGGGTATTGATTCATGGATCCTTTCATCCATGAAGCCCAAATGAATTATCAAAGTTTTCCATTTAATTCAAGTATGAAACTTTATGGGTTTTCATATCATGATTCCAAATGCATAGCTTATTAAGTATTTGAAGTTTAGTTACTGCCCTACCTAAACCAATCATCATATCGGTCCCTAGGCCCCATTGTTGGAAAGGCTTGGCTTCAAAACCATACGTGGAGCTTCCGCCTCATATGACTTTTCTTTCAAAATATGAGAACACGTCCGCCAAAGGCGCCAAAGAAGAATGAGAAGAAGCCCGAAAAAGAGCAAACATGGGCTTTGAACATGTGCAGGTTTCCATCCTGATGAGAGACTGCTAGAGGATGGGCTTTCCAGTTTTCACATTAATGAGACAAGTTTGGTAGAAAGAGGACGTCTCTGTCCCCTCACCTGACACCTACTGCTAGGCAGAAATCCCCGCTTTCATTGAGGGAATATTATTGAAGTCTGAAATCTACTTGAAACTCGAAAGGGTTGGTGTGGCCACAACTACAACTACTGACGCATCAAAAGGCTTAGATTAAGGAAAGATCAAAGGAGAGGTGGGACTTATCTTATATTAGCGTGTGTAAGGCTTCAATGAGAGTATTCCTTCAATTCTCATGCGTAAAGTATTTTGATTATATGATAAATTATGTTTATTTTATTTAAACTTTACTCTAAGGTATGTGGGTATTGATTCGTGGATCCTTTCATCCATGAAGCCCAAATGAATTATCAAAGTCTTCTATTTAATTCAAGTATGAAATTTTATGGATTTTCATATCATGATTCCAAATGCATAGATTATTAAGTATTTGAAGTTTAATTACCTATCTTATATTAGCGTATGTAAGGCTTCAATGAGAGTATTCCTTCCACTCTCATGCCTAAAGTATTTTGATTATATGATAAATTATGTTTATTTTCTTTAAACTTTACTCTAAGGTATGTGGGTATTGATTCATGGATCCTTTCATCCATGAAGCCCAAATGAATAATCAAAGTCTTCTATTTAATTCAAGTATGAAACATTATGAGTTTTTATATCATGATTCCAAATGCATAGATTATTAAGTATTTAAAGTTTAATTACCTATCTTATATTAGCGTATGTAAGGATTCAATGAGAGTATTTCTTCCACTCTCATGTCTATAGTATTTATATTGTATGATAAATTATGTTTATTTTTTTTAAACTTTACTCTAAGATATGTGGGTATTGATTCATGGATTCTTTCATCCATGAAGCCCAAATGAATTATCAAAGTCTTCTATTTAATTCAAGTATAAAACTTTATGGGTTTTCATATCATGATTCCAAATGCATAGATTATTAAGTATTTGAAGTTTAATTACCTATCTTATATTAGCGTATGTAAGGATTCAATGAGAGTATTCCTTCCACTCTCATATCTAAAGTATTTTGATTATATGATAAATAATATTTATTTACCCAATTTTCTATAAGTTTACTCTAAGGTATGTGGGTGTTTATTCATGGGTCATTCCATCCATGTAGTCTAAAACTCTTTCAACTAAATTTCTTGATTTCAAGTAAGATTTTCTTATGAGTAATTCTTATTTCTACTTAATAGCATGAATCATAGTTAAACTTATGATTATAGGTCTATTTTGATGCAAAATGATGTCATATGTATGAATTGATGGTTTTCAAGTATTTTTCCTATTTATCTCTTTCAAGGTTCTTTAAATTAACGGTGGGTTGTTTAAAACATGATTTTTAATTAATGGATTTCAAAGTATTTATGCATATTCATATACATACATGTTTGAAAGTTGAAGTGATTTGAACCCCTTTAGTTTTACTATATTTTCAATGAATTTTGACTTGAAAACTTTGACTCCAAATGAATGTTTATGAAAGCAATGTCTATGATCAAAAGAGAGTATTATAAAATAAAAGAATAATGGATTCTTTATGCAATAAGAATAATTCTTGCATATTTGAATCACCAAATATTTTAATGAGCTATTCCAGCGGATAAGATGTTTTGAATTCTCAAGTTATATGCTATGAATATTTTGAATTATTAAACTATTACGTGGGATTGACTTAATACCGAATGGGGTATTGAGGTGGGATTTGGTAAGTTAATCCTAGTAGCAACCCCTTGTCTCATTAACTATGTGCCAATATAGGAGTCCTTGTAGGCTTAGGCTAATGGATCAATGAAAGCCCTTAAAGTTAAAGTTAAAGAATGTAAAATTGATGGAGTTCTACCCTAGGCAAGTAGACTCTCCGGCCAACGTAGGGTGTTATGATGGATTCCATTTAATAGTTTGCATGATCTTAAATGTCGGTTATGGTCATCTTCCCCCAAAATAAATGTTTTAAATGATATCTATATAATTGATTATGCATGCATTGAATTATGTTTCATATTGCATAAATATTTTAATATTTCTTAATGTTCATGAATTCCTACAAACTTAGTACATTCAAAGTACTAACGCATACTCTTTTGCCTATATGATATCACCATGTAGGGACCGGTGCTCCTCCTTGTTCTCCTTCACTTGGCTAGTTGGGATTTCGTTTGAAGGCTACTTTTAGTGAGTGCACATGTTTTGGGAACAATACTCCTTTGTCTTTTTAGTTTATGATATGTTGAGACCTCTAGACACTTACTATGGCAATTCATTCTATTTTGATTGAGGGTGAGTTAGAAACTTATCTTAGCCCCCGGTGAATCTAAAAGTTAGAGGTAATGTTGGACATATATAAGTTGAAGATTTACTATTATGATTTCTGCTTGTTTTTTTTATCATTACCTATGAAAGGCTAAATCAATATTTAGAGTCTTGTTTGAGGTACTTTCGGGTTCCTCATTCATCGTGTCATGTCTAGGACCTAGGCTTGAGTTGTGACACATAGATTCAGTTCAAAATCATACTCCATTTAATGCATAGAAAATCCTTCTCATCAACTCAAAATAAATGCAAATGTATACAAAAATCATCAATTCAACCAGGGTTCATGGAAATAAAAAATTGAACAACAATACAAGAACTCAAATCATAAGAATTATCACAATATACTCATGTGTATAAGGAACTTAGTACAAAATTACATAGATAACTCAGGAACTCAATTAGACGGAATCAAAACTCAAACTCAAACTCAATCTTGACTGAATGATGATGTAGGGCATGAGGACGAACTTAGTCCAACATTATGATTAGCCTTAGAGCCTGTTTGGATTAGCTTATAAGATATTTTTAGCTTTTTTGAGTGTTTGACTGGTCAATTTAAAGTTATTTTGTGCTTAAAATAAGCCCCAAAAATTAATTGAGTTTGTTTGACTTAGCTTATCTAAAATAACTTATAAGCTGAAAATAGCTTATAAGCCACAAAAATATATTGGGTACCCACCATTTTTTATTCTTATAATAAACAGTTTTCAACTTATAAGCAGCTTAAAAAAGCTTATCCAAAAAGTATCTTACATACCTAGATATCAAAGGAACGATCGAAACTCGAATGAATTACTTGAAAATCTTGAACCCTAACTTTTTTCCTTCTCTTCAGTCTCTTCTCTCAATTTTTTTAAGTATTAATGAGAGGAAAAACCCTATTGGGTATGATAAGGGGTGAATTATTTAGTCTCTAAACGCTTAGAATTCAGTTGGGAAAAGCTGGGAAAAGACCGGAACAACCCTCATAAAAAATGGATCAGACACCTTCACGGAAGGCCACCACTGCCTATGAAGCTCACCATGGGTCATGGTAGTGGGGTTGAACTTGGGTCAGGAGGGGTCAACTCCATGGAGGTCACCACGGCCCATGAAGCTGTCCACGATCTGTGGAGCCTGTCATGGTCGTCACTCCACTTAAGGGGGGGGGGTCTTGGGGTCAAGTTTACGGATGGAGTCACGGTCCGTGATACTCATCACAGGCTATAAAGCTCTCCATAGATCCTTATCCCCACTTCCCTCATTTTTTGCCCCCACACTCTCCATGGGTCGTGAAGATGAGTACGGCCTGTGGTGGGTCTCGTGGTCCTAGCCTGATGAAATTCTCAGGTCATTTTAGAGTTAGTTTAGGCTAGGGACTTCAGGGGTGTTATAATATCCCCCCTTGAGATCAATCCTCCTCAAATGATGGCCAAGCTAGGAACTCATTCAAGGAACACAAGCAAACCTAAGGTATGCGAGTATTGATTTATGGGTCCTTTCATCCATAAATCCCAAATAAATTATCAAAGTCTTTTATTTAATTCAAGTATGGAACTTTATGGTTTTTCATATCATGATTCCAAATGCATCGATTATTAAGTATTTAAAGTTTTATTACCTATCTTATATTAGCGTATGTAAGGCTTCAATGAGAGTATTCCTTCCACTCTCATGTCTAAAGTATTTTGATTATATGATAAATTATGTTTATTTACCCAATTCTCTTCAAGATTTACTCTAAGGTATATGGGTGTTTATCCATGGGTTCTTCAACCCATGTAGTCTAAAACTCTTTCACTAAATCTCTTGATTTCAAGTAAGATTTTCTTATGAGTAATTCTTATTTCTACTTAATAGCATGAATCATAGTTAAACTAATGATTATAGGTCTATTTTGATGCAAAATGATGTCATATGTATGAATTGATGGTTTTCAAGTATTTTTCCTATTTATCTCTTTCAAGGTTCTTAAAATTAATGGTGGGTTGTTTAAAACATGATTTTTAATTAATGGATTTCAAAGTATTTATGCATATTCATATACATACATGTTTGAAAGTTGGCGTGATTTGAACCCTTTTAGTTTTACTATATTTTCAATGAATTTTGACTTGAAAACTTTGACTTCAAATAAATGTTTATGAAAGCAATGTCTATGATCAAAAAAGAGTATTATAAAATAAAAGAATAATGGATTCTTTATGCAATAAGAATAATTCTTGCATATTTGAATCACCAAATATTTTAATGAGCTATTCCAGCGGATAAGATGTTTTGAATTCTCAAGCTATATGCTATGAATATTTTGAATTATTAAACTATTACGTGGGATTGACTTAATACCGAATGGGGTATTGAGGTGGGATTTGGTAAGTTAATCCTAGTAGCAACCCCTTGTCTTATTAACTATGTGCCAATATAGGAGTCCTTGTAGGCTTAGGCTAATGGATCAATGAAAGCCCTTAAAGTTAAAGTTAAAGAATGTAAAATTGATGGAGTTCTACCCTAGGCAAGGAGACTCCCCGACCAATGTAGGGGGTTATGTTGGATTCAATTTAATAGCTCACATGGTCTTAAATGTTGGTTATGGTCATCTTTTCACAAAATGAATGATTTAAAGAATATCTAGATGATTGATTATGCATGCGTTGCATTATATTTCATATTGTATAAATATTTTAATGTTTCCTCAATGTTCATGCATGCATACATACTTAATACATTTAAAGTACTAACGCATACTCTTTTGCCTTCATGATGTCACCATGTAGGGACCGGTGCTCCTCCTCGTTCTCCTCTATGTGGCTAGTTGAGATTTCATTTGAAGGCTACTTTTGGTGAGTTCTCATGTTTCGGGAAAAATACTCCTTTATTTTTCTAGCTTATTATATGTTGAGACCTCTAGACACTTACTATGGCAATTCATTCTATTTTGATTGAGGTTGAGCTAGTGACTTGTTTTAGCCCCCGGTAAATCTAAAAGTTAGAGGTATTATTCGACATATATAAGTTGAAGATTTACTATTATGGTTTCCGCTTGGCTTTTTGATCATTACCTATAAAAGGCTAAATAAATGCTAATAGGTTTGTTTGAGATACTTTTGGATTCCTCATTCACCGTGTCACATCTAGGTCCTAGGCTTGGGTCATGACAATTTCCTCTCAAGATAAGGATTCAAGCTCCCTATTGAAGACCAATCATTAAGATTTCTCCAAGTTTCTCAAGACTTCTCCAATTCTTCTTCAAATTCTTCTCTAAGGTATGTGTTTCTTCATCTATGAGTTCTTCCACCCATGGAGTCCCAAAACCCTTTCCAACTAATCCTTTGAATTCAAGTATAAATTCTTTATGTGTACTTCTAATTTCTTCTTATTAGGATAAAACATGATTGAAATTATGGTCATTGACTCAAATTGCATAAAATTGATTACTACCTATGAATGCCCTAATTTCCTATATTGGGTTCTATGAATTTTCAAATGGGTCTTGTTCAATCCTTCTCAAATTGCTAGATTACGATGAAGATTATTGATATTATGTTCAAGTAAGCTTATACTACTACTCAATTGCATGAATTGTTGAATTTCAAGCAAATTTTCTATCTCAAGGTATTATGGGTCTTTTAAATGAATGATGGGTTATTTGAAGTATATTTTGAATTGACTCAATTAATAATGTTTATGCATGGTCCTTTTGAAAAGCATGTTTGAAGGATGAATTGAATAGAACCCACCTAGTTTTACTATATTTCTAATGAAGTATGACTTGAAAGCTTTTGACTCCAAATAAATGTTTATGAAAATAACGTCTATGATAAAAAAAGGGAGTCTTATGCAATGAAAGAATGATGAAATGATATGAATGAAGGATTCTTTATGTGATAAGGACAATTCTCACATATTTGAATCAATAAAGGTTTTAATGAGCTATTCTACCGAATGTGATGTTTGAATTCTGAAGCTATATGTTATGACTATTTTAAAGTATTAAACTATTCTGTGGGATTGACTTAACACCGAATGGGGAATTGAGGTGGGATTCGGTAAGGGAATCCTAGTAGTAACCCCTTATCTCACTAACTATGTGCCAACATAGGAGCCCTTGTAGTCTTAGGCTAGTGGATCTACAATTTGCCCTTAAAGTTAAAGTTAAAGAAATGATTAAAGTTGACGGAGTTCAACTAGGCAAGTAGTCTCCCTGTGCCAACATAGGGGGTTATGTTGGATTCCATGTAATATCTTGCATGGTCTTAAATATCGGTTACGATCACTTTCCCGCAAAATGAATATTTTAAGGTTTCATATGACGATTTCTCATGCTTGCATTCACTTAGACATATTTCTTATAAATGTCTTGATGTTCTTTCTTATATATCATGCTCATATACTTAGTTCATTCAAAGTACTAACACATACTTTTGCCTACATGATGTCACCATATAGGAACTGAAATCGCTCCACACTCTCCTCCGCATGGCTAGATTGTTCGTTGAAGGGTACAACTTTTGGTGAGTTCTCATGGTTCGGGAACAATACCGCCATTTCCCTTCTAGCTTATGTTATATTCAAACACTTGAGTTACATTTTGGCATTTTAACTTAATCTTGAGGGTGAGCTAGGAACATGTATTAGCCCCCGCTAAGTTTTTAATATAGAATGTATTGTTGGATATAGTAAATGATGTTATGTTGATTTTGACTCTTATTGAATGTCAAATCCCTTAGTCTTGATATCCCTTTATGTTTCTACTTGAATTTTTTATCATTACCGATGAAATGCTCAATGAATGCTAAGAGGATTGGGTGAGGTATCTCCGTGTACTTTATTCACTGTGTTACGCCTAGGCCTTAGGCTTGGGTCATGACACTTTTCCTTCTAGTGTTCTTCGTGATTACGAGGATTAGTTGCTCGCGATCACAATGCATAAATTGTTTTACCCCTAGTTTTAAAGCCTATAAATATGGGTGTCATTGAATTCTTTATGATGTATATGTTTCATTATTGATAGTGGATTATCATTTCTAGTGTTGAATTCAAAGGTTGATCATCCGATAGAGCGTTCGAGTTCGGTTTCATCAATTGAGTTAGGCTTGACTATCCTTCTTGGGCTGAGTTGGGATGATTAGTCAAATTCTATGTTCTAGACTTTGGGATGGAGTCATAATGTAGCTTGGGACTGATAATTGATATTTTGATGTCCGTGTAGGGAATTATATATGCTATGTAGCCCGTGTGGGGGTCTTATATGATATTTTATTTGTGATTGGGACCATGTAATCTATGACTTAATTGAGTAGAGATGTGAAGAGGTTAATTGAATTGTAATGTTAGCCTTAGGGGTTGAGTTGAGGGTTTTGAGCATGCTTGAGTATTGAGATACTTTCGAGAAAGGGGTAAACACTTAAATTGATGTATTTTCTTTCCATTATTGTCTATTTGTCATGACCCAACCTCGTGGGCCACACTGGGGTCCGACTTGGACCCCCGTATATGTATCTATCAGATATAAGAACCAACCACATAAACCCAGTGGGTGATAAAATATTCATACACATGTAGCTTCTTTCATTTACATCATGTCATGAAAGGGAAAGCCAGCCGACAAGATTGCCATAGCATAGTAACATTTATAACACATCGTACAACTATAATTGCACAAAACTCACACATTACCCATATACACATGTCTACAGACCTCTAAGAATAGTAACGGTAACATATGGCGGGATAGGGCCCCCGCCGTACCCTTGAATAAACAAACATAAATATATCAAATGACCCGTACCAAAGGTTAGGCTACGGAACAGTGGGGCACTTCCAACATCGCTGAGTGGAAACCCTAAGCTGGCGGATCTCCAAAATAAACATCTGTACCTGCGGGTGTGAAACACAGCCCCCTGAGGAAAGGGAGGTCAGTACGATATATGTACTGAGTATATAAAGCATAAAACACCATAACTGAGACAACAACTAAAATAGGGGTGTAGGGGGAAAGTATAACATTTAGCCATCTACCGTACCTGCATTTTATAAAATAAAGGCATACATGCTATCATCGCGTACTGTATCTGTCCCGTTCGGGGACTTTGTGTAATAACTACATCATTTTGTCATCATAAGAACATAGATACCATTAGTATTATGGAGAGTACATCCCGATCCATGTATATAGAAAGTACATACCGAGGAATGATGGTCCGATCCACATATCTTATAATAATGTTGAGGAATGACGACCCGATCCAGATATCGTATAATAATACCGAGGAACGACATCCCAATCCATATATCATGTAACAATGATGAGGTATGATGGCCCAATGCATATATCTTATAACATGCCGGGGAACGTATGACCCAATCCTTATATAGGAAGATATACCGAGGTATATTTAGCCCGATCCATATATATCATAATGCATATACGTGCATGTAAAACTCTGTAATATATCAAACATCTCTTAGATATCACCATAAAGCATGTTGAAGAGCCCCTAGGTATAGGAGCTTACACATCCCAACACTATTCAACCTATAGGAGGCTCAAGGGTCGTAGTTCAACTACTTCAAGGCCCTTATCATTCCAAAGTGAGTACAAGTCCTGAGTTATACCCGAAACCTATAATGGAATCACCTCTAGCTCATATCATATCTCGCTTTACTTACCTTAACTATTTCAAGAGAAGGAAGGAATAGGCTTCACGTGTACTACTGTTAGTCATGTAGAAGACTTACAAGTCCATAACTCAACTATCGCAGGAGTTCTAATATCGAGAAGTGAATAAGAACCTTAACTCACACTCAGAGTTTTAAGAGTGGAATAACTTCAACTTCATATAGGTAATACTTACATCTAAGTCATGCCAAAATAAAAGAAAGGGTAGCTTCACATACACTACTTTTCAGCATATAGAAGACTTGAGGAATGGGAGCTTAACTACTTTAAGAGTCTTTAACATTCAGAAGTGAACACGAATTATGCATCATGAATCATGTTCAGAGCTTATGAATAGAGTTACCCCAGTTTCATACACATATCATTTGTCACTTAAATCTAAGACATGCCCAAAAGAAAGAAAAGATAGGTTTTACATACTTATGCCAAAACATGCCAAAAGAAGGAAATGTTAGCTTTACATACCTCTTATGAGTTACTCTTAACACGTTCTCCTCGTCATATCTTGAACCTATTTAACATGAAAGCAATCCGAGCATCAACAATACCCAAATTTCCAGCGTCTTAATTTACATACGAGTATTCATAGAACTCATTTCCTCGCTCATCTTCTCAACTAGTCCTTTAGCTAGTTAAGGCGTTAACAAATATTGGGCAGCATCTCCCCTATAATATGCCCTATCCGAATTTTCAATTATACTCCTAATAGATACAGCCAACCAACAACAATAACCTGCAGCATATATATACAATTTACATCAATCTTATACTACATAAACTTCAAATGACTCGCTCGACACCACGATACCAAAATAAGGTTTCTAGTTTCCGTTTTGCAAAACCTTTAACCGTATGAAGAGGGGGTCATGTGGATTCAACCAACATCTCCTCCACCTCTTTTAGAACACATTTAGTCACTGAAACACACACCACAAAACTAGTAGCCTCCTCCAAACACACAACACCTTACTTCGACTACAATTTAACTACGATGACTTCAATTTAGATTGTTTCTTTCGCTGAGCATATTCACGACTTTTTTATACTTCAAGAAGTATAAAAGTACATAAAAACCTCAAAAACAACCCCATAAACTCCAAATTTAAAGGAGAAACCTTGCCGTACCCTAAATTGGCCAAAACTAGCCAAAATTGCACCTCGGAAACCTCTTTAGCGTGCTGGAAGTTGCGTGGACTGTTTGCTGTCCGTTTTGGCTTCACCAAGCCATGATTTTATACTTATAATACTTTCATATCATCATGGTATACGCTGGATAATTAATTCATGGAATGAAATTGGGACTTATCTATTTTTTTCTCCAAGCCGTCCTCTTTTTCTCTCTAGACTTAGGGTTCTTTTTTCTGGTAGCTGCTGAAGTTTTCTGGATAGAAATGACCTTAAGAGTCATGTAATACATATATATATATATATATATATATATATATATATATATATATATATATATATATATTGTCTTAAGAGATGACACGTGGCAGCCCCCTGGGGTGACACGTGGCATCCCCTTAGGGTGCCACCTCATCCGAACTTCCAACCCAAAACTGCCACGTGGCAGAGTGGGGTACACCCCAAGTATGTGCGTCGTCTCCTTATTTCTCTTCCGTAGTTTTATAAGCTCATCTCACTTTAAGAGCCTATGCGTTCCTTTCTACTTAAGCTCAATGTGTACTCAAGTAGCTTAGTATGCAAAATGTCCCAAGTAATAACTTTTACAAGTACGTCGAGTCCTACGGCTCACTACTTAGCCTCAAACTTCTTTTGGATTCTTGTAACCCTATTTCCAATCTTCTTTCTTATGGAGTATCTCCTTCTCCTTTCCTTAGGATTATTTGATAGCGTTATAGATTATCTGACTCATATGACGACTTCTAAGAAACTTAAGAGCCTTTCCAGAAACTTAAGAAGCTTACAAAGCATTCCAAGGTACCAAAGTACGGGGTGTAACACTATTGAGGGTGAATATTATGCTTAGGTTAGGTTTTGAGAACTTTGAACCTTGCATTAATTTTTGAGTTAGATATTACCTCCATGCATTAAATTTTGTGAATACAATTATCCTCACTTATATTATCATTGATAATTGAGAAGTTGAGAAATGTGAAAATCCTTTTGAGAAAGAAAATGTGACACCTTTTGTATCTTTGACCACAAGATAGGTGGCAAGCGAACAAGACATTAGTATCATGAGTCCTTGGCCATGAGCTGGATGATGAGGTACTTGATACATTGAGATTGTGGCTAGATATATGGTTTGCGAGACCCCCATGGGTCCTTTTTGGTAGTACAACTTGGCAGGTGTATATGACAGGTTGTATAACAGTCTTGACCCTATTATACCATAATATCATTGCATCATCATAATGTATTGTATTGCATTGATGCCTGTGATATTTGTTCTATCTGTTAATTGTGATATTGAATTATATTTATGTATTTACTTTCTTTGCGCTGTTCTATATAAATTAGAGGCAGCGTAGCCAGAGTGGAATTTTTCTGCGTGTAGGTGGAAGAGTTTCTTAATTTATTTCATAGATTTTGATTAATTTCTTATTCTTAGTCGGTTAAATCTACTGAGTACATATGGATTGTATTCACCCCTACTTCTGTGTCCCTTTTTAATACAAATCCTAGTCAGGGTATTTCATGTGGCGGTTAATCTTCTTCTCTCACAAATATTTTATCATTCAGATTAGTGGTGAGGTCTTGAGATTTGGATCGCCATTATTTCTAGGTTTTTTTCCATTCTTTATTATTATTCGAAGACTTATGATGTATATCAGATTTGATCATTTTATTAGGTGGTTTTTATACTTATGACACTAGCTTTTTGGGATATTTTAGTTGTTATCTTTTATTTTGTGTTTATTTGTGGCTTGACTTCCCTTTGGGAGTTTTATATGGTTTTATTTTTTGGCTTACACATCGGGATGGGGTTTGAGATTTGTGTCATCATGAACTTGATTTTTGGATCATGAAAAATTGGTATTAGAGCGCTAGGTTCACTGGTTTCATAAGTTAAAGAGTAGGTGTCTAGTAGAATTTTGTGGATCGGTAGGTAGACGTCTGTACTTATCTTTGAGAGGTTACAAGATACTTGTTAGGATAAATTACTTCTTTTGATTCCTTTCATGCAAATTATTCATATCAAGTATTGTATACCTCTAATTTATTCTTTTTGCATAAATGGTGAGGACTAGAGCTAGAGTCACCAAGAGTGAGGCTGCACCTGCTACCTAAGCCTAGTTCATGAGTGAGGCAGAGGATGTGGTATATTTAAGGGATGAGGCCAAGCTAGGAGAGAGACACTTGCTCATGGATGAGCTAGAGAGTCATCAGCTGAGCTAGTGTATGAGAACGAGGGTGATTATGAGAAGCAGACTAAGGAACAGAGGCCAGCCTAGCCTCCTACGATCCTCGATAGTGCTCCGATGCTTCAGGAGCTATTGATCAAATTATAGGCTAGACTAGATGGTGCTCTTAAAAGACCATGACATTTCAATAGACTGATGAGTGTGAGGTGAGCTTCAAAAGGTCAAGGAGTTATTTACCTCAACACCTATTGTAGCCTTACTTTAGAAAGGTGTGGCCTTCATTATGTTTTCTGATGCTTCAAGAGTCGGATTAGGTGGTGTATTGATGCAAAAGGGTAGAGTTATAGATTATGCTTCTCGACAGTTGAAGGTACATAAAAAGAAATATCCTACCCATAATTTAGAGTTGGAGGCGGTGGTGTTTGTTTTGAAGTTGTGGAGGCACTATCTCTATCATGTGCATTGTGAGGACTTCACTGACCATCGTAGCCTTAAGTATATCTTTTCTCAGCCAAATATGAAATAAGGCAGTATAGATGGTTGGAGTTGTTGAAAGACTATAACATCACCATCCTTTATCATCGGGGCAAAACTAATATGGTAGCAGATGCCCTAAGTCGCAAGACATCTAGTATAGGTAGTTTGGCCTTTTTTTTTTTTTTTTTTTTTTTTTACAGTCAATGGCAGACAGTTGGTCCAACTTGATATTTCTGCACATCATCGCATTTTGGCCTTTGTGGAGGCTAGGTCTACTTTGATGGACCAAATTTACACACCAGTTTGAGGATGACAAGTTGAGGGCCATTCGAGACAAAGTGTTAGGTGGAGAAGCAAAATCATCCTCTCTTGATTCAGAGGAAGGTTTTAGGATTAATAGTCGCATTTATGTGCCCAAGGTTAGTGATCGGGTACGTATGATATTGTAGGAGGCTTATTATTTCAAGTATTCGATTCACCCAAAGTGGAAAAGATGTTTCATGACTTGAAACAACACTATTAGTGGTGTGACATGAAGAAGGACATTATTGATTTTGTGTCTAAGTGTCTGCATTGCCAATATGATAAGTATGAGCATCAGAAATTAGGTGGTTCTATGCAAAGGATACCCATTCTCAAGTGGAAATGGGAGCGTATCACTATGGACTTTGTGTCTGGACTACCCATGGCATTGGGAAAGTATGACTCTGTTTGGGTGATTATGGACCGATTGACCAAATCTACCTATTTCCTTTTGGTGAAGACTAGCTATAATGAAGAGCAATTAGCTAGGATATATCTCTGTGAGATTATTAGGTTGCATGGGGTGCCTATCTCTATTGTGTTGGATCAGGGTTCAGTGTTCACCTCTCACTTTTAGAAGGCATTGTAGCATGATTTGGGTACGCGAATAGAGTTCAACATTCCATCCCCAGATCGATGGCCAGTCTAAGCTGACTATTCAGGTGTTGGAGGATATGCTTATGGCCTGTATTATTGATTTTGGTGCTCGATGGGACCAATACTTGCCTTTAGCAAAGTTTACCTATAATAACAGTTATCACTCCAGCGTTCAGATGGCTCCATTTGAGGCATTGTATGATCGTCGATCACCCATTAGGTGGTTTGATTCAGTGGCGGTTAATGCATTGGATACTGACTTACTCAGGGATGCTATGGAGCAGGTATGTTTGATTCAGGATCGACTATTGACAGCTTAAAGTCGTTAAAAAAGCTATGGTGACAGGAGGTTCATCCCTTATAGTTCATGGTGGGTGATTGCGTGTGGCTTAAAATATCTCCATAAAGGCCGTAATAAGGTTCGGGAAGAAGTAGAAGCTTAGCCCAAGGTTTGTTGGCCCATTTGATATTCTGAGGAGAGTGGGTGGGGTGGCTTATGAGTTGGACTTACCCCTTAGATTGTCAGCTGTCCATCTAGTCTTTCATGTCTCTATGCTTCGCAAGTATATACCGAATGAGTCCCATGTGCTTTCGTATAATACGGTGGAGTTGGGTCCAGATTTGACTTATGAGGAGGAACTGGTAGCTATCTTAGACAAGTAGCTTCATAGGCTCAGGATAAGGAGATCACTTCGGTCAAGGTGCAGTGGCGGCATCGGCCTGTTGAGGAGGAAACTTGGGAGTTAGAGTTTGATATGCGGTCTCGGTAAAGCTTTTTGAGACTCCATGTACTTTCCTTTATCTTATATTCGAGGATAAACATCCTTTTTAGTAGTGAATGTTGTAATGAACTTGAGGGTCATTTTTCGAAATTTATGCGAAATTACTATTTTATCCCTATCATTAGTGCCCGAGTGTTTATTTGTTCAGCTTGTGTGGTTGAATGTGTTAAGTCTTAATAGTTAGTGAAATTGGCAAATTCTTGAGTTTTATAGAGTTAAGATGTGAAAAAGTGATTTTCAATATCAATCAAAGCTATGGGTCTCAAAATGGAATTTTGTCAGTTCCATCAGCTCCGAAATATGAAAATTGGTCTAGGAAAGTCATCGGAAGCAGATTTGGGGTTGAATTGTGATTTTGAGGTCATAAGTTGAAAAGTGAGGTTTTAAATCAGTTGGTTTGACTTCGGTCAATATTTTGAGATTCGAGCGTTAGATGAGAATTCTATTAGTTCCGTTGTGTTTGAAACATCAAGTTTGGTCTAGTTGAACATTGACTTAGATCCGTAGACCTTAATTGTTGTTTCAATTTTTTAGGCCAAAAGTTAGGTTTTAGGCCAATAAGGGGTCCGAGAGGTTATTTTGGTCAAAATAACTTCTTTTCAGAAATATGACGATTCCATTGAGTCTGAATTGTCGAATTTAGTTGAGTAGCATATTTAATTTATTTTTATCGGATCCAGGATGATTTCTGAGGGTTCGACCAATAGTATTTTGGATTGTGTTTCAGCTGCTTTTTCTGGTTCTAGTGTAGCTCTCCATTGTTCATCGCTGCGACCTTAGGCCACACAATCGCGATATGTCAGAGCATTTGTCTTCATGATCGCAAGAGGAGGGTTAGCAATCACGATGGTCTTTTCCCTCCAGTGTTATTTACGATCGCAAGGATTAGTTGCTCGCGATCACGATGCATAATTCCTGCCATAACAGTGTTCTACTTCGGGAGAAACCCCATTTTCACCATTTTTATGTTCTTGAACTTCTTGGGGCGATTTGTGAGAAGTGGTGTTCGAGTAAAATAATTGGGTAAGTGGTTTTTAACCTAAAACCTTCCTTTTCATTAATTATTCGATGATTTTAACTCCTAAAGTTTAATTTCAAACTCCAAAACCTCTTGTTCTTCCCTAATCCGAATTTATGAAAATTGGTAATTTCTAACTTGTTTACTACTCTATTTTTATGGGTTTTGCAATTCCTTATTACTAGTAGAATGTGATTTTGCAATAAAATTACAGATTTAACCCATTTTAAGATTAATTAATTTTTGGACTATTTTACCCCTGGTTCCGATGCCTATCAATATGGGCATTATTGGACTCCTTATGACACATATGTTTCATTCTTGTTACTAGGTTATCATTTCGGGCATTGAATTCAAAGGTTGATCGTCCAGTAGAGAGTTCGAGTTCAGTTTCAGCAATTGAGATAGGTTTGGCTTTCCTTATTGTGTTGAGTTGGGGTGATTAGTCATATTATATGTTATAGACTTTGGGATGGAGTCATAATGTAGCTTGGGATTGATAATTGATTTTGTGATGCCCGTGTGGGGCCTTATATGTGTTGTGTAGCCTATGTGGGGGCATTATATGAAATTTTTAACTGTGATTGGAACTGTGTAATCTATGACTAAACTGAGTAGAGATGTGAAGAGGTTAATTGACTTGTAATGCCCACCTGAGGGGTTGAGTTGAGTATTTTGAGCATGCCTGAGTATTGAGATATTGTCGAGAAAATCTTAAACACTTTAATTGATATATTTCCTTCCCATTACTGTCTATTAAGGGTAAATATCATGCTTAGGTTAAGTTTTGAGAACTTTGAACCTTGCATTACATGTTGAGTTGGATATTACCTCCATGTCTTATATGTTGTGAATACATTCATCTTCATTCATATTATTATTGATCATTCGGAATTTGAGAACTATGGAAATCCTTTTGAGAAAGAAAATGTGACACATTTTGTATCCTTCACCACGAGATAGGTGGCAAGCCAATGAGACATTAGTATTTGTCCACGAGCTTGATGGTGATGTAGTTGATACATTGAGATTGTGATGCGGTATATGGTCTGCGAGACCCCATGGGTTCTTGCTTGGTTGCACAGCTCCGCAGGTTTATATGAAAGGTTTTGTGACAGCCTTGACCAAAGTATACCATCATATAATTTCATAATCATAATGCATTGTATTGCATTGATACATGTGATATTTGTACTATCTCTTAATTGTGATATTGAACTGTATTTATGTATTTACTTTAATTGCGCCATTCTATATAAATTGGCGGTAGCGTAGCCAGAGTGAGATTTTTCTGTGTGCAGGTGGTAGCGTTCCTTAGTGTATTTCATAGCTTTTTATTAATTCCTTATACTTAATCGGTCAGACCTACTGGGTACATGTGGATTGTACTCACTCCTACTTCTGTTTCCCTTTTTGATGCAGATCCAAATAAGGGTATCCCGCGTGGTGGTTGATCTTCTTCTATCATGGATATTTTATCATTCAAATTAGTGGTGAGGTCTTGGAATTCAGACCGCCATTATTTCTAGCTTTTATTTCCAGTCTTTATTATTATTCGAAGACTTATGATGTATATCAGATTCGATCATTTTATTAGATGCTTTTTACACTTATGACACCAGGTTTTGGGATATTTTAGTTATTCTCCTTTATTTTGTGTTTATTTGTGGCCTGACTTACTTTGGAAGTCTCATATGGTTTTACTTTTTGTCTTACACATCGGGATAGAGTTTGGGATATGTGCTATCATGACTTCGGTTTTTGGGTCGTGACAAATTGGTATTAGAGTGCTAGGTTCACCTGTCTCATAAGTTAAAGAGCAGGGTGTCTAGTAGAGTCTTGTGGATCTGTATGTAAACGTCCGTACTTATCTTTGAGAGGCTACAAGATACTTATTAGGATAAATTCCTTCTTTTGATTCCTTTCGTGCGAATTATTCATATCAAGTGTTGTATACCTCTAATTTATTCCTTTTTCTCAGATGGTGAGGACTAGATATAGAGTCATCAAGAGTGAGGTTGCATTTGCTGCTAGATCCAGTTCACGGGCGAGGTAGAAGACGCTATGAAGTTAGGGGATGAGGCCGATCTAGGAGAGAGACACCTGCTCGTGGCCAATCTAGAGAGACATTATTGGAGTTGGTGTATGAGCAAGAGGATGATTATGAGCAGCAGACTGAGAAATAGAGGCCACCCCAGCCTCCTGCGGTCCCTGATAGTGTTCTGATGCTTCAGGAGTTATTGATTAGATTATTGGCTAGATTGGATGGTGCTCTGACTTCTGGTGTTCTTCTAGGTACTTCAGGCTCTCCTATCACAGTTGGTACTACGCCACTAGTTCAGGGGCCTAGTGTTGGGTTTCAGACTTTGGGATCTTCTTCTGTGCCTTCTATCATACCCCCGTGATTTGTAGCTTTGTCAGTTTCTTCTTGTGCTACCATGTCGTTAACTAAGAAGAAAACCTTTGAGAGATTTGTTCAGTTTTCATTTCCTAGATTTGATGGCATGAATGAGGAGAAGGCCTATGAGTTTTTGATTGAGTGCCAGGACATATTTTTCAAGCTGGGTATTCTCGAGGCACATGGAGTAGCCTATACCTCATATCAGTTTATAGGGGTGTCTAAGAAGTGGTGGAGATTGGTTATTACTCATAGGCCTACTGGTTCCCTTATGATGAGTTGGAAGCTATTTTCTGAGGTGTTTCTTTAGAGGTTTGTGCCTTATAGCCTCTGTGACCAACATAGGGATGTGTTTGACAGATTGGAGTAGGGCTCCTTCTCTGTATCCCAGTACTAGGCTCACTTCCATGAGTTGTCTCATTATGCCATATCTAGTATTCCTACTGAGTTCAAGCGTATCCGCAAGCTGGTGAAGGGATTCGCGGGTTATCTTTAGGAGGCTACAACTTCCCTTGTACTTTCCAGTGGTACTTTCTAGAGTGTTATTAACCATTCCTAGATGATAGAGATCATTCGACATGCTAGACAGGGCGGGGCCAAGAGGTTCCATCGGCAGGGTCAGTTTGGTAGTCACTCCTTCATAGGCAAGGAGTACTCGGGTTCAGGTAGCCATGGTTATCGGGACTGACCATTCTAGGTAGCTATTCAGGGATCAGATGGTATAGATGGATCTAGATTAGGTCAGACTAGTTATAGTCATTCTTCAGCCTCTGGAGGATGTATTGACACTTCTGGTTATCCTCCATAGAGTTCAGGACCTCGAAGCTGCTTTGTATATGATGAGTTTGGGCATAAAGCCCAATACTGCCCAGATGTGCTCCTTTTACTAATGACTCGAGATACCGACTGTTCGTTCTACTTCTTCTCCAGCCGTGTGAGGTACTACATAGGGAACTAGAGATAGCACCACGAGTGCCAAGGGTAGAGCTAGATGTGGTGCTCATATTGGTGTAGAGGGAAGAGGTGACCGCCATCTATGCTATGCTATACCAGGTAGATCTGAGGCAGAGGCCTCTAATGTAGTTATTACAAGCATTATTCTGGTTTGCTAGCATCTTGCTTCAGTATTATTTGATTTGGGGTCTACCAATTCTTATATGTCGATATATTTTAATATGGGTAGTGAGTATGTGTGTGAGCCTCTTACTGTGCCTATTACTGTTTCTACCTCGGTAAGTGAGTCCTTAGTGGTGAATCAGGTATATCAGGGGTGTTTTGTGGTATTTTCGGGTAGAGAGACCCATTGAGACTTGATTTTATTAGACATGCTTAATTTCTATATGATATTGGGTATAGACTAGTTATCTCTTTATCATACTATATTAGACTATTATGTAAAGACCGTGACCTTAGCTTATTCCAATTTTCCTAGCTTTGTGTGGAAGGGTAATCTGAGTTCGTATCCAAAGAGGGTGATATCTTATATTCGTGCTCGTCATATGATGGATAAGGGTTGTTTGTCTTATTTGTCTCATGTACGTGATCTCACTATAAGGTCACCTCTTTAGAGACTACAAGGGTGGTGAGAGAGTTTACGAATGTGTTTCCGACAAACCTGACGGGTGTTCCTCCTGACCGTGATATCAATTTTATGATTGATTTAAAGCCGGGCACCAAGCCTATATCTATTTCTCCTTATAGGATGGCTCTAGTAGAGTTGAAGGAGTTAAAAGAACAATTGAAAGATTTATTGAAGAAGGGGTTTATTTGGCCTAGTGTATCGATGTAGGGTTTACCAGTCTTAATTGTGTAGAAGAATGATGGTACTATAAGGATATGTATTGACTATCGACAGTTGAACAAGGTCACCATAAAAAAACAAGTACCCTTTTCCTTGCATTGATGATTTATTTGACTAGCTTTAGGGTGCATCAGTGTTTTCAAAAAATTGATTTGAGGTTGGGTTAGCATCAGTCGATTTACAAAATTGATTTGAGTTCGGGTTATCATCATTTCCAAAATTGCCTAGGCTAGAAGAAATTTTATTCATCCTTTCTACTATAAAAAGGGCCCCATGTGGATCTGGGTGCCTAAATCTAACCTTTGACTAATTTTTTGGGTGAATGTGTGAAGAGAAGACAAACTATGGTATCTGGATATTGATTGCTTGTAAGACCCCGAAAGTTAGAAAATCAGAAAAACGAGGAACAAAAGATGAAATTCAAGAAAAACTCAGCTTTCGAACATCAGGTTGTCTTTATGAGACCTAATATGGGCCGTGAAAAGGGCCACGGGCCATGAAAGGCTATCGTGGTCCATGCCCTGCTAAATGGTTACAGAGGTGAGGACCACAAGAGGCCACTATAACCCATGGTACGGTTCATGGACTGTTATGGCTTCTGTGGTGGACACCTCTGCAGGCCCCTGTCAGAATCCTCTTCACACTTCAAGTTCACAAACCATAGTAGACTCCATGAACCGTGAAGGTATCCGTGGAAGAACTTTTGAGACTTTCCTACAAACTCCAAAAATTTAAAGTTTAAGGCAACCACCATGGAGGACCACCACGGACTGTGGTGCTCATAATGGGCCGTAGTGGGTTTCATGGTGGGAAGCCCTCCCAGAACCCTTTTTTAGAATTTCCAAGTCCCTCACCACGGAGAGGAAAACAAATCGTGGTGCGTTTTATGGTCTATGGTGATGGTCTGTTATGGGTACCGAATTCAACTTTAATGAAGGATATTCTAGTCTTTTCCCTATATGTCATTAATGAACGTGGACGGATTCTGGGATTAAATTCATGTCTATTAACTACCCTAAAATATTCTAACTCTCTCATTCTCTCCATAACTCCCAAAACCCTAAAATCTTTTCTCCCAAGTCTTCTCTCAAGGTTTTCTTCTCTCTCAAACAAATTCAATAGGGTTCTTCAAGGTCAAGCTTCAATCTCTACAATCTAGGGCTAATCAAGGTTAAGGTATGTGGGACTTCATCCATGGGTACCTTTCCCCATGGAATCCCAAGATTTCTTCTCAATTCTCTTATGAATTTCTCAATTAAAAGCCCTAGTTACATGATTTTCATTGGGTCTTCTCAATGATGATATATTCCAATGTTATTAGTTTAATTATGCATAATTCACATCATATTGCATGATTTCAAGTTGAATTTCAATAATCCATGATATATGCTAGTTTCAAGTATGATTTTGAGATATTATCATGATTTTCAAGTTTTGTTCTATGAAAGCTTTACGCGATGAATTAAAGATGCATTATAGAAAGAAGTTTATAAATAATGATTCTATGATGTTTCAAGCAAAGTTAAATATAGGGAAAGTTAAGTCCATAAAGATGTTTATGAGCTAAGGTATGTAATGACAGAAGTCCTATACCCATATTGCATGAGTTATATGAAAGATGAGCTAATCCTATGTTTTATTATGATAAATATAGATGAGCTATTCTTATTATGCTTTATAAAGATGGATTGATAGGTAGTTATTATCTTTCCTTATAATGTCTATGATCATGTTTTATGAGTTCCGTTGGGATATTGATTAAGCACCGAGATAATTTTTAGGTGGGGTTCAGTCCGATAACGTAGTTAGTTACCCAAGATAATCCTAGTAGAAACCTTTACTCCCAAACTACGTTGCCCGTGTAGGTTTATATATGCCAATATGGCAAAGATAGTAGATCCACATAGCCCAGTTAAAGAGTTACTTATGTAGTATGCCCTGGCAAGGTAGCCTCCCCTGTCTCGATGCAGGAGTCCATGTATTAGCTCGCATGGTCTTATATTTCTGTTAGTGGTCCTATCCCACATAGTTTTAGTTATTGTATGAGCTCTTATGATGATTATGAGATTCTTTTGATGCATTGACCAATGACATTAATGTTTTAATATTTTCATGATTTCAGACATATTTTAAAGATATTGGTCTTGCATCTCATGATTCATATTGATTATGTCCTATGTTTATTATTCATGTATATTCTCACATACTTAGTACATTCCATATATTAACGCATACTTGTTTCCTATATTGTATCATAATGTAAGGACTGACGATCGCGCTCATCCTCCTCCCGCTTATGGCTAGAGTCTACTATTAGCTTCTTGTGGTGAGTCCTCACAGTTCAAGGACAAGACATTTATTTTTCAGTTGACAGTCATACTTTATTTCTTCTACGTTGTCCATTGGGTGAGCTGTAATATTGTCTCATGCCCCCATCTAGTATTAGAGACATATTGGATAGTGAGAGTCTATGTTATCTCTTATTCCATACTTTTAAGACTTATGTTCTTATTGAGGATTTTGCTTGCATATCTTGATTTTGTTTGAATGCTTATTAACTTATGTATGCTCATGAATGAATGCTAAGAGGCTTGGTTGGAGTCCTTCGAGAATATAATCATTATGTTATGACTAGGCCCTAAGTCGGATCGTGATAAACTTATATCATAGCATAAGGTTCAAGTGTCTTAGGGAGTCTAACATGCCATGTCGAGTAGAGTCTTGTTCATCGGTGTGAAGCATGACACATATATGAATAGGAGGCTATAAGGCATTTTAGGAAAACACTTCATTTCTTTCATGATCTTATCATGCTATAGAGTAGAACTCTAAGGTTTCCTCCAACACTCTCTCATTACTATTTTAGAATCATGCCTCCATGATGATTCCCCATTCGAAAGAATGTTTTTGATGAGGAGAAACATGATCCAAATGACCCCGTAAATGATCTAGTGTCGAATATGGAGTTCCAAGCGTCTTTTCTGATGTTAGCCCAAGTTGTGACTATTCAAGTGAATAGAGGGGAGGTAGCTCCTCAAAATGTGACTACTCCAGCTTCGAGGGTAAGAGACTTCATGAGGATGAACTCATGGATCCAAGGTTGATGAGGATCTCCAAGACTTTGTGGATTAATTGTATAAGATTTTTAGTATCATGGGAGTGTCTTCGGAGGAAAAGGCGAAATTGGCGGCCTACCAACTCAAGGGTATCACTCAAGTTTGGTATAATCAATGGAGAGCAGAAAAGGTTGAAGAAGGTCCCATAGATTGGAAAGAATTCAAAGTTGCCTTTCTTAATCACTTTTTTTCACTTGAGATACGAGGCGAAGGTGTTGGAATTTATCAACCTTAAGCAAGGCTGCATGAGTGTGAGGGAGTATGCCCTAAAATTCATAAAGTTATCCAAATATACTCCATCCTTGGTAGCTGACTCTAGTATCCTAATGAGCAAGTTTATTTTGGGAGTGTCGGACTTGATTATGAAAGAGTGTCGAACTGCTATGCTTATCAAGGAGATGGACATCTCTAGGCTCATGACCTATGCCGATAAAATTAAAGGGGAAAATCTTAAGGAGAGAAATGCAAGGGAGTCCAAGAGGGCTAGGTATAAAGGTGGGTTTTCTCACAATAAGTCCGATGGTGGAAATGGTTGTTTCAGATAAGGACAAAAGTTTTAAGGACAAGGTTCTTAAAACTCTCTGGCTCCAAAATTTGAGAAATACAAGGTGCCAAATCCTGAGGCACAAAGTCGAGCTTCGGGTGGTCAAGTTATCCCTCCATGTAAGAAGAGTGGGAAAAACCATAGAGGAGAGTGCTTTGCGGGTTCGGATATTTATTTCAAGTATGGAGAACTCGATCATTAGCTAGGGAGTGCAGGGGTGGGGCTAGGACCTAAGGTTAGCTTAGGCTACCGATCATCCGGATCAGCATGCTACTACTTCGGCAGACAGTCAACACCAAAATAGATTTTATGCCCTTCAGACTCATCAGGAGTTAGAGGATTTCCTCGATATTCTGGCTGGTATGTTGAAAGTCTTTGACTTTGATATTTATGCATTATTAGATCTAGGTGCTACTCTATTATTTGTTACTCCTTATCTTGCTATGAGATTCATTGTTATTCTAGAGATCTTGCTAGAGCCTTTTTCGGTCTATACTCGAGTTGGTGATTCAATTGTGGCTAAAAGAGTCTATAGAAAGTTTCCAATTTCGGTTTTTTCATAAAGTCACCTCCATTGATCTTGTAGAATTTGATATGACCGATATTGATGTTATTCTCGATATGGATTAGTTTCATGCATGTTATGCCTATATATATTGTAGAACCCGTGTGGTTAAGTTTCAGTTTCCAAATGAGCAAGTCCAAGAATGGAAAGGTAGCAATTCCGTGCTTAAGGGTCAATTCATCTCATGCCTTAAAGCTCAGAAAATGATTTCCAAAGATTGCATCTACCATCTAGTTCGGGTTAGAGATACTAACTCCGAGACTCCTACTCTTGAGTCAGTTTCAGTTGTTAATGAGTTTTCAAAGGTTTTTCCCTAAGATCTCCCAGGTATTCCTCCTAAAAAGGAAATAGACTTCGGTATCGATCCCCTCCCCAATACTCAGCCTATCTCTATTCCACCTTACTGAATAGCCCTGGCAGAATCGAAATAATTAAAAGATTAGTTGGAGGGTTTGTTAGACAAGGGTTTCATTAGACCTAGTATCTCACCATGGGGTACTCCATTTCTCTTTGTTAGAAAGAAGGATTGTTCTCTTTGAATGTGCATTGATTATTGGCATTTGAACAAGGTCACAATTAAGAATAAGTATCCTATTCCAAGAATTGATGATTTATTCCACCAACTTCAAGGAGAAAGCAACTTTTGAAAGATTGATCTCTAATCGGGTTATCATCAACTACGAGTAACAACTGTGACATTCCAAAAATGGTTTTTAGAACTCGGTATGGCCCCTTTGAATTTTTGGTTATGTCTTTTGGACTAACGAATACCCTGTAGTTTTTATGGATTTGATGAATACGGTGTTCAAGAAATATTTGGATATATTTGTGATTATTTTTATTGATGATATTTTATCTATTCCTGAAGTAAGGAAGAGCATGCTATCAATTGAGGATTGTATTGCACATTCTCAAGGACCATTAGTTGTATGCTAAGTTTAGAAAATGTGAATTTTGGTTAAGGGCAGACGCTTTTCTTAGTCACATTATTTCCGGAGAAGGAATTATGTTTGATCCAAAGAAGACCGAGACATTTATGAATTGTCCTAGACAATTGACCCCTTTCGATATTTGGAATTTCTTGAGCATAGCCTGTTATTATAGATGATTTGTGAAAGGTTTCTCTTCCATTGCATTTCCCTCGACTTCTTTGCCCCAAAAGAAGGTAAAATTCCAATGGTCCAAAGAATGCGAAAAAAGCTTCCAAAAGTTGAAGGATAGGCTTACCTCCGCTCCGGTGTTGACTTTACCATAAGGTTATGATAGGTTTGTTGTGTATTGTGATGTTTCACGAGTACAAACGACCTTTTATATTTCTTTATGAGAAGTATATTTGGATGTTATCATACCTGGTTCAACATCAATGCCGAAATCAATATCATGCTTAGGAGGAAGGCCAGGTAGATCAATGGTAAATACATCAGACAAATCTCAGACCACTGGAATAGAATCACTAAAGGGATTGTCGGTAATAGTGTCACATATATAAGCAAGATAGGCTAGACAAACCTTTCCAAACTAACTGCTGGGCCCTAAGGAAGAATATCACACCACACGGTAAATGACTAACTGAACCTGTCCACACAACTAGAGGAATACCAGGCATACACAAGGTAACAATCTTGGAGAAGCAATCCAAAACCCCATGATGAGTACACAACCAATCCAAGTTAGGATCAAGTCAAAGTCTAGGTAACAATCTTGGAGAAGCAATCCAAAACCCCATGATGAGTACACAACCAATCCAAGTCAGGATCAAGTCAAAGTCTACCATATCTACCAAAATCAAGTCGGCTCTAGTATCATACCCCACGATAGTCACCACATAGGATTGATACACTCGATCCACTACTAAAGAATTACCTATGGGGTTAGCTACACATAGGCAAATGCAATGACTCACATAAAACATATCATCGAGTAGCTAACGAGCAGACATATATGAGTAAGTGTACCTCGAATAAAATAAAGCATAGGTAGGCTTATGAGAGAAACAATTATACCTATGATAATGATATCTGACGTCCTGCCTCTGGCCTACCTAAAAAGGCATACATATGACTGTGTCCACCTCTACCACCTATCCAGCCTTCCTAGGGACCACCCCTAGTACCCTGAGAATCACCTCTGCCACCATGCACACTCTCTCTAGGAAGCTAAAGTAGGCCCTGGGACTAAACCTACTGAATCTGTAGACCCTGCTGACTCTGGCATTTGTGATGGATGATGGTAAGACACTTCCTAGAAAAGTGGCCTATCATACCATTCTCATAGTAGAACCTCTGAGTGAACTTCTATATGATGTCTCAGCTGGATCTGAATGGTCACTACAACCCGAATACACTGAAGTTTGACCCCAAGAAAACTCACCCAAATTCTGGCCACTCTGACCATCGGCACTAGCTCATCCACCGTCGGTAAGCTGTAAGGCAGCTGAACCAGTCTACTAGGTGGATACAGCTGTGGATGGCCTTTGCCAAAAGAACTCCTATCGTGTGATTGGCATCCACTATAACTGCCATGGCGGTGAGGCCTCTTATTGCTGCCTCTATAGGCCTCATGACTTATTACCTCAATAGTATGGACAAGAACTACTATCTGTAACAATGAACAACCTGTCACGACCCAGGCTTAGGGCCTAGATGTGACATGGTGAATGAAGCACCCGTAGGCACCTCACCCAAGCCACTTAGCATTTATCTAGCAATTCATCGACAATGATAATTAATAAGTGGTAACATAAATGGGGTAATCGGGACTAAGGGACTTCATATTACATAAAATTCAAACTCAACATATCTTCACTCACTATTTCCAATAATACCTTCTATATTGTAAGACTTGGTGGGGGCTAAGACATGTACCTAGCTCACCCTTAAGATTTAATCAAGGATACCAAAATAAAACTCAATGTCTAAACATAATATAAACTTAAAAAGGGTAGGAGTGTTATTCCTGGATCATAAGAACTCACCACTAGTAGTAGTCTTCGACGGTCAATCTAGCCACGAGGAGGAAAGTGTAGGGAAACGCTGATTCCTACATGGTGAAATCATGTAGGAAAAGTATGCATTAGTACTTTGAATGTACTAAGTATGTGAGCATGCTAGACAGCAAGCCATATATATAAAAAATATGCATTAGTTAATACGTGTATGAGAAACATAATAATAAAACCTTTAAACCATCAAGTTGTGGGAAAGTGACCATAACCAAAATTTAAGACCCTGTGAGCTATTACATGGAATAGGATGACTCCTGCATTGGGGTAGGCCGATAACCCCTCCATAGAGATAGGGGAGACTAATTTTTCATGGTAGTACCTCATCAATTTTAAACATTCTTCAACTTTAACTTTAATGGCTAATAGTGGATCCACAAGCCTAAAAATAGCTGACAAGGGCCCCTATGGTGGCACATGGTTAATATAACATGAGACTTTACTTAAGAACCCCTTCGGTCGAGTCTTCATCTACATGCTACATTTGGTGCTAGGTCAAATCGCATGGAGTATATTTAAACATAATCATAGCATAGTATATAACTTTGACATAAAAATAAAAACATCATTCGGTAGAATAGCTTATTAAAACCTTTCATTTGATTCAATGTAAGAATTTTCCTTTCACATTGAAACCTTAGTTCGACTAAGAAGCCCTTTAATCAATTAATTATTTCATAAAGACTCCCTTTACATAGGTATTTACTTCATATCATTCATTTGGAGTCAACATTTATTTCAACTTTACTTATTTCATGAGGAAAACTAGCTGGGTTCTCTTCATAAAACCGCTAAATGCATTTTGAAGAGTTATTGCATGTATGAGAGCGATGAAATGCATCAATTTAGAATATATCAAACACCCAACATTCATACTCAGAACCACCTTCAAGCCTTCATAAAGGCACATTACTAAAACATTCAACTCAAGAAATTGAGAGTCAAAATACATCAATAAAGGTATATAAACTCCAAATTATCATAGTCTATGCATTTAAACTCATTATATAAAAGCCCATAAGAATTCATCATAAGGAAGTTCGAATATCAAATTGGAAATTCATTTGGACTCCATGGGTGGAAGGACCCATGGATGGAAACCTAACATAGCTTGTAGGAGACAAAACCCAAAAGAAAACTTGAGGAAGAATGGTGACTTGAATGCCTTTAATTGAAAACCCTAGTCTTGCCTTGAGGTTCTTGAGAGAGTTTGGAAAGAGAGAATTTGAGTCTTAAGTCTTAAGTGTGAAGAATGAGGTCTTAAAAGGGTTTAAGGTCTTTATATGGAAGAATTCAGCCTCCAAAACCATACCATTTTGAATTAAAATGCTAAAAATGACTAACATGCCCCTTTAAAATTTTAGTCGAAAAGCACTTCACGGGTAAACTTCACAATACGTTGTGGGGTCATGTGATGAGGGACTTGGAAAAACTCAGAAAAGGTCCTGTAGGGGTGATGTCTAAAGTTTTACCACGGGACATCTTCATAATTTGTGAAGATAACTATAGGTCGTGAAATATGGCCTTGGTTCAGGTCTGCAAGTGGAACTGCAGTGTATCCACCACAAGGACTCACCACATTTAGTGGAGAGTTCCACGACCCATGGTGGTCATCCGTGGACCCTTCCTTAAGAAAATTCCTAAGGGTCCTGGGGAAAGGCTCACCACGGAGGGCTTCACTATCCATGGTGATCACCACGGTCCATGGTCTTCCATCGTGGTTCATCACCTGTAGTTTGAGTCTCTGAATCTCTACCACAGTGGATCACCATGATCCATGGTCCTTACCATGGTCCATGATGGATTCTGTGGTCATCTTCAGGTGCCAGTTTCTGCAACCTCTCTGAAAATTTGTCCTTGGTTCCTTGGATTAGGACCTTTCACATTTCCGGGGTCTTAAAATATCTCCCCCTTGGGAAAAATTGTCCTCGAATGAGATCTATTGATATAAAAGAGGACATGGCACAAGGAATAGAAACCCAACATATATATGATGACTTTCGAAATGCATCAAACATGAAACCTTTAAGCTTTTGCATAAAACATAACTTTAATATTCAACTTCATGAATATGCATGCATATGAAGACTTGGAAAACTAAATCATAAGAGTCTTAAATAGTTGAGCATGGAGATCCTATTACCTTAGGCTTGAGTAGAATGAAAAAGATGAGGGTAAGTTTCATCATCTCCGCTTCCGCTTCCCATGTGGCACTTTTAACTTGTTGATTCCTGCAAAGGAATTTGACGGATGCAACTTCTTTGTTCCTCAATCTCTTGACTTGACGGTATAAAATCTGAACCAGAACCTCTTCATAAGTTAAATTCTCTTCAATATTCACTATCTCCAAAGGTACTATGGAACTAGTACCTCCCTCATATTTTCTCAACGTAGACACATGGAACACCGAATGAACCATGGCCATTTTTGAAGGTTATTCCAACTCATAAGCTACTTTACCAACCCACTTTAAAATTCTATAAGGCCCCATATACCTAGGGCTAACCATACCCTTTATGGGTGAAACCTTCAAATATATCTAATCATCTACTTTAAACTCAAGATCCCTTCTTCTAACATCGGAATACGACTTCTGACGACTTTGGGCCATCTTCAACCTCTCTCTAATGAATTTCACTTTGTCTAAAGCATCAGGTACCATATCGGGACCTAACAAGGTCATCTCACTAACTTTAAAATAACCAATCGAATATCGACATCATCTCCCAAACAAAGCCTTGAATAGCGCCACTCAATACTCAAGTGGTAGCTATTATTATAGGTAAACTCGATGAGCGGTAGGTGATCATCCCAATTTCCCTTAAACTCCAACACACAAGACCTTAACATATCCTCTATTATCTGAATCGTCCTTTCGGCTTGCCTATCGGTTTGAGGATGGAATGCAGTGCTTAACTTCACCTTAGTATCGAGTCCCTTTTGAAATGATCTCCAATAGTGAGAGGTGAATAATTGGGTACCACGATCCAAAATAATGGACAAAGTCACACCATGCAACCTTACTAAATCTCGAATATATAACTTAACATAATCTTTTGGAAGATACAAATTCTTGACCAACAGGAAGTGAGCCAACTTAGTCATTCTATCCGCAATTACCTATATCGAATCGTGACGTTTCCAGGTTTGAGACAACCCCACTACAAAATCCATATTCACCTCTTCCCACTTCCAAGTAGGTATTTCGATATCTTGTGCTAGGCCACCCGGTCTTTGATGTTTGGCATTCACTTATTGATAATTTGGACATTCAAACACGAACCTTGCTATATCCTTCTTCATGCCACCCCACAAGTATAACTCCTTTAAGTCTTGGTAAATTTTCTTCGAACTGGGAAGAATGAAGTATGAAGAATTATAAGCCTCCATCAATATAAAATTCCTTAGGACACCCACATCCGAAACACATAACTGACCTTGGTAGTATAGCACCCTATCTCCTCCTTGAGAAAAGACTTCTACCTTGTTTTCTTTTACTAATTTCTTTAACTCAATAAGTGTCGGGTCAAGGTCTTGTTTTGACTTGACATCCACCACCAAAGAGGATTTGGACCCATTTTGGACAATGATACCACCATCATTTGTACCACACAACTTCACCCACTAGTCTAGCCAACAGGTGAGCGTCTTTTACCAACTCCCTCTTCCTTTCATCAACATGGGCCACAGTCCCCATAGACAGTCTACTAAGTGTATCAGCAACCATATTGGCTTTACCCAAATGATAGTGCACACTCACGTCATAGTCCTTGAGGAGTTCTAGCCAACTCTTTTTCCTTAGATTAAGGTCCTTTTGGGTGAATATGTATTGAAGACTTTTATGATCGGTAAACATATGCACATGCACCCCATAGAGGTAGTGCCGCCAAATCTTCAATGTAAAAACAATGGCCGCCAACTAAAGATTATGGGTAGGGTAGTTATATTCGTGCACCTTTAATTGCCTAGAAGAATATGCTATGACCTTTCTATTTTGCATCAAGACACAACCCAAACCAATCTTTGAAGCATCACAATAAACCACAAAGACTTCTAATCCTTCCGATAGAGTTAGAATAGAATCAGAGGTAATTCGATCCTTTAATATTTGGAAACTCTTTTCACACTCATTCGTCTATATGAATGTTGCTTTATTTTGGGTCAATTTTGTCATAGGGGATGAGATGGAAGAAAACCCTTCTACAAACCTTCTATAGTACCCGGCTAGGCCAATTCTTGACTGCCTTCATTTTCTTAGGATCAACCTTGATCCCATCACCGGACACTATATGACCAAGAAATGTCACCTCCTTCACACAAGACTCACACTTACTAAATTTTACAAATAATTACCTATCCCTCAAAGTTTTGAGCATAACCCTCAAGTGATTCTTATATCCTTCCTCATTTCAAGAGTAGATTAAAACATCATCAATGAAGACCACAACAAAAGTATCAAGGTGGGGTTTGAACACTGTATTCATTAGGTCTATGAACACTGCCGATGCATTATTCAACCCAAAACTCATCACTACAAACTCAAAGTGACCATACCTTGTTCATAAAGCTGTCTTGGGAATGTCACACTCCCTCACCCTTAGTTGGTGATAGTTGGACCAAAGGTCAATCTTGGAGAAGTGGCTTGCCCCTTGCAACTAATCAAACAAGTTATCTATCCTAAGGATTGGGTATTTGTTCTTAATGGTCACCTTGTTCAATTCTAATAGTCTATGCACATTCGAAGAGACCGATTCTTCTTTCTTACAAATAGAATGGGAGCACCCTATGGCAAAATACTTGGCCTTATGAACCCTTTTTATAAAAAATCCTTTAATTATTCCTTCAACTCCTTCAATTCTGCCAGGGCTATCCGGTAAGGACAAATAGATATAGGTTGGGTATAATGGAGGAGATCGATAGCACAATCAACTTTTCTTTTGGGAGGGACACCAGAAAGGTCATCGAGAAAGACATCAGGAAATTCATTAATGATAGGGACTGAATCAAGAGGAGGACTTTCAGAGTCGACATCCCTAACCCTCACTATATGATAAATTCACCCCTTAGCAATCAATTTTCAGGCCTTAAGACAAGATATGAACTTACCCTTCACCATCGAATCACGACATTCCCATTCAAGAATGGACTCATTTGGAATTTGGAACTTGACTCGATGTGTCCTACAATCTATGAAAGCATAAGATGCATGTAACCAATCCATCCCAAGTATAACATCGAAATCCAACATGTCAAGCTCTATTATATCACAAGGGACGACTTTATGCATGATGGACACGGGATAACCCTTATAGACTTTTCTAGCCACAACCAACTCACCCACGAGGGTAGACACTAAATAAGGCTCTACTAATATTTTTGGCAAGATACCAAACCTATTAGCTAAGAATGGGGTAACAAATGACAAGTTTGCAACTGAGTCCAATAATGCATATACATTAAAAGTAAAGACCTTTAATATATCGGTAATAAAATTTGGTGATTCCTCAACTTCTTGCCTCCCATGCAACACATAGAAACTGTTGGTGCATTCTCTACTTCATTGAGCTTGTTGGCCATGAGCAACTTGGCCTTGAGGCCTACCACCCCCACCACCTCTATAATCCCGAGAATGGTGACCCAGTTTGCCGCATTTGAGCCTGCCAAACACTCTCCTTTGTGGTTCCTCCCATACTTCTTACATGGAGGAAAATCTTGGGCACCAATATTATCCCTTAGGACCATTGGATTAGGACTCGTATCCTTATCGAACTTGGAAGGAGGTGTATTAGTAGAACCTTTTCCCATAAACTGTTGCCCACCTTGGCGTTTGCTATTTCTTCCATAACCGGACCTTTGAGGATTGAATCCTCCACCATATACTCTAGCTTTCTTAAACCCTGTAGACCTCTCCCTCAACTTGTCTTTTTCAATTTATTTGACATAAGTCATTAACCAGGAGATGTCCATTATATTGACCAATAAGGCCGTCTTGCACTCCTTGGACACCAAGCCAAATATATAAGAAATAAACTTTCTCATTCTAGCACGGTGGTTGGAGAGCATGGAGGGAGCATACTTTAACAATTTCATGAATTTGAGGGCATACCCCCTCACACTCATACTCCCTTGATGGAGGTTGATGAACTCTTGGATTTTGGCCTTCCTTAATTCTAATAGAAAGAAGCGGTCTATGAAGGCACTTTTGAACTTTTTCCATCCTATCGGCCCTATTGTTTCATCTCTGTCCACAACCCATTGCTCATACCACACTTGAGCTATATTGTTAAGTTGATATGCCACTAGATCAACCTTCTCCTTTTGGTGGCACACCCATGATAGCCACAATTTGGTACACCTCATTGGTAAACTCTATAAGATCCTCATCTAGTTTAGAACCATTGAACTTAGGCAGATTCATCCTTTGGAAATTCTGAATCCTAGAGGTTGGATTTTACATTTGAGGAGGAGGTACACCTTGATGCCCTTGGTTGGATACAACTTGAGCCAATAATGTAATGACATTGCAAAACTCGACATGGGTTACCCCTTTCTCATGATGTGGGATAACGGGAACCAGAGGTGCTTGGTCCTCATCGTCAACCCTTTCTCTTAGAAGGGCTCTTCCATGCGGCATGATCTAAAGAACACAAAATAGATCATTAGTTAGATGAAGGCTTAGGACACTCTATGGTATTTTATGTATTTTATGATCTCTATTCCTATTGCATGAATTATGATTTAAAGTATGATCATTAGTCTAAATTGATGGTTATTACATTAAATTGAAGAGTTTTCTCATGAGTTCTCCTATTTTAATTTTTAGGGTTCATGATGTAAATTATGATTATTTTCAATTATACTTTCTAATGGTATTATCTATATGAATTATGTATGGGCTGATATAAAGTATATGATCATGCATGTTTTTAAGTCAAATTTATGATTTTGAAGTCAATTGATCATGCATTCATGTCTTACCCTAGTTTTAGGTATAAGCTATGATCATTAATTTCCAAGTATGAATTATGATTATATATTTGAATTATGATTATGGACTATAAGCATGTTTCGAATGATGAATTTTCATGCAAGCTATGACAAGGTGACTTAGGACCATATGTGGTGACCCAAGGCCAAAAAGGTGACTTAGGGCCCTATGTGGTGACCTAAGGCCTAATGTTAAGAATTATGCAACTATGATTATAATAATGAAAGGAAAATTCTCACATTACAAGTATGTCATGAAGAGCTACTCTATGATTTCAAACCTATGATCATGACTATGATATATGAAATTATGATTTTTATGCTATGTACGTATTTCATGGGATTTGACTTAGAACCGAGTGGAATTGAGGTGGGGGCCCTATAAAGAGACTTAGTAGAAGCCTCATATCTCATAAAATACGTGCCATCATAGGTTACCTTCATGGCCTAGCTATTGGATCCATATATATAGCGTATGTATGACCCGCCTAGTGGGGTAGAGTCTACCTTGACAAGTAGATTCCCTTTTTCTACGTTGTATGGGGAGACTATGAGATTCCATGTTATAGCTTGCATGGTTTTATTGTAGGTAATAGTTCCTATACCACATATGTATGATCTCTTAAGTATGTTATGATTTTGAAGTTATGCTTCTAAAATGCTTTGGTCAATATGATTTTCTCTTGACTTTGCTTATCCCATCTTATCATGTGTTTTACTTGACCTTTGCATTCCATGATTTACATTGCATGTCACGCCCTCATACTTAGTACATTCCAACGTACTAATGCATAATTTTTCCTATATTTTCTCATAATGTAGGGGTTGAGGTTGAAGATCAAACTCATCTACGTGGCTAGTTAAACTTCACTATTCAACGGCGTTGTGGTGGGTCCTTATTTATCGGAGACTAGTTGTTGAGTTAGTTACTGTTTCCAAAGACTTTTTTATGTTCATATTGAGTGTGATCTAGGAACATATCTTAGACCCCGCCCCATATTAATGAGTAGAGGCATATAGTTGGAAAAATATTTCGAGTCTATGTTGTCATGTGATATTCTTCATTTACTATTCATGGTTTAGATTCTCTTATGATGTTTTTACTTTTTACTTTACCTTAGGTTTCCATATGATATGTACAAAGTCTTGGTTGGAGTCCTTCGGAGTTTTAATATCCGTGTTATGACTAGGTCCTAGGTCAGGTCGTGACACTTTCTATCAGCCCATACATAATTCATAAAGATAATACCATTTGGAAGTATAATTGAAAATACCCATAATTCATATCATGAACCCTAGAGATCAATGTAGGAAAATTCATGGAAATACTCTTCAATTCAATGTAATAACCATCAATTTATCTTATAATAGATTCATAACCATGAGTGAAATCATAATTCATGCAGTTTGAATAGAGATCATAAAACCCATAGAATCCCATTCTTAAATTTAATAGAAAACTTGAGAAATAGATTGGGCTTCATGGATGAATGAATCCATGAATTAGTACCCACATACCTTGAGTGAGAACACCAAGGAATTTAGATGAATTTTAGAATTTTTGCTGGAGAGCTTGAGTTAATTTCTTTGAAGTCTTTAATGGATTCCTTGAGAGCTCTTGTAGAGAGAAAATATTTGAGTAGGTTAATTGTAGAAAAATGAATGGAATTAAGGGTTTAGGGTAGTTTATAGAGTAGAATTAGACCATAAAACCGTCTAGGTTCACTATTAACAATTAGGAAAAATTCTAAAGTAATGTTACTTAAAAACTGAATTCAAGCGAAATTTCTTGCCCAGGTCAGTGACCCGGAGCTGTTCCTAGGTAGGCCAATTTTTAGCGAATAATATTTTGGCCATATTTTGACTCAGAGAAAAAATTACACTAAACAGGGACAAGTGGGTGACGCGGAGCTTCCGCGCACCTCACTATTTTGTGTAATTTTTGACAAAATTCATCTTTCGATACACGAATCCTAAAAATCTACTAAGACTATTTCCCTACAGGTTTTGACCCCCTGATCGACATTCCGGGCTCGGATTTGCCAAAAGAATTAAGAGAATGCATTTCGCGAGCGGCCTATTCCTGAGGTATTCATACGAACTTATTAGCATTTTGAGGAATGTTACACCATTGTAGCTACCCAAGAGAATTCTAGTAGCAACCTTTAGTTCAAAATTGTGTTGCCCATGTAGGTTCATAGAGTCCAACATGGAAAAGTTAGTGGATCTACATATCAAAGTTGAAAGAGTTCAGTAATGGAGTATGCCTTGGCAAGGTAGCCTTTCCTGTCTCGATGTGGAAGTCATCAGGTTCCATGTATCAACTCGCATGGTTTTATATATCGATTAAAAATCTTATCCCACACCAGTTAAAGTAAAGTTATGATTTCTTATAATGGTTATGAGAATTTTGATGCATTGACCAATGAGATAGATGTTTAAACTATTTTCATAACTTTACTCATGTTTTACAAATATTGGTCTTGCATCCATTGATAAATATTGGTTATGCCCTATATTTATTATTCATGCACCTTCTCACATACTTAGTGCATCTGATGTACTAACACATACTCTTAGTGCATCCTATGTACTAATGCATATTTTTTGTCTGCATTGTATCATAATGTAGGATTTTTGATGATCACGCTCATCTTCTCCCGCTCATGGCTAATGCTTACTATTATGTTATTGGTGAGTCCGCATGTTTTGAGGATGAGTCATATTACTTGCTTATGAGTCTATGAATTTCTTTTATCTTTTATATTGGGTGAGTTAGGAGATTGTCTTATGCCCATCTAGTAGTAGAGACATATTAGATAGTAAGAGTCTATATTGCTGCTTTCGCATTTTGAGACATACTTTTATTGAGATGTTGCTTCTGTATCTTTGATTTTTCTTTCTTACTTTATTTACCTTATGTATGCTCATGAATAATATGCTAAGAGGCTTGGTTGGGGTCCTTCAAGATTCTAATCTCTGTGTCACGGCTAAGCCCTAGTTCGGATCATGACATATTGTTTCTTGAGGTTTTCCCTACCTATCTACCTGGTTTCCCTCCTAATCATGATATTTATTTTGTTATTGATGTTGAGTTGGACACTCAACCAATTTCTTTCCACCCCATCGGATAGTTCCAACTGAGTTGAGGGAGCTTGTATAAAAGTTCTTGGACCTTTTGAATAATGGGTTTATTAGACCTAGTGTGTCTCATTACGGTGCTCATGTCCTGTTCTTGAAAAAAATGATAGTACCTTATATATGTGTATCGACTATAAGCAGTTGAATAAGATGACCATCAAGAACAAGTATCCTATATCGCAGATTGATGACTTATTTGACCAGCTTTAGGATGCAACGGTGTTCTCTAAGAAAGACTTGAGATTGGGATGGGGTTACTAGTAGGATTTGTGAGGGGTTGGGATGGGGTCACACTTCCCGAAGAGGTTGGGTGAGTTTTGACTTTTTTGAGGCATAAGGCTTGAAAGAGTTAACTTTAGTCAACATTCGGATATTCTGATGTCGGATGGAGATTCTGTCAGTTCCATCAGGTCCTAAAGTGTCATTTTTGTCTAGTGTGATAATCAATTTAAGATGCAGGGCTTTCGTTTTGAGTTTGTGCGATTAAGTGTTTTAGTTTTAAAGTCCTGGCCAAAGTTTGACTTCGGTCAACATTCTTGGTAAATGTACTCAAATTGAAATTTTGACAGTGCGGTTAGCTATAGACTCCAAGTTTATTTTTGATGACTTTGGTTGAGTTCCCGAGGAAGTCGGGGTGAGTTTATGGGTTTTTGGCATTTTGTTAGTTTTATTTTATATGTTGACTTTGGTCAACATATGGATGAGATGACCTGTGTTGTTATTTCATCGATTCTATTATGTCCGGAATGTTGTTTACATGTGGTTTGCACATTTGGTTTGAAACATAACACGATCCAACTCTTGGAATCATGATGGCGCCCACTATGACCCACTAGTAGGCAGGAAACATCATGTTCTGGAACTACGAGTAATGGAATGTAAAGCTAAAAGACCAATATTTTAATCAAAAATAATAATAACACAATAGGAATACAAATGAATGAACTGAAACAAATCAAAAATATATACAAACAAAAGATCACTCCTAAAACCTGGAAGTCACATATAAAGAGTTGCTAACAAAATGAGTACAAGTCCCAAAAGTAGACCACAGAAACAAGACTATACTAAAAAGAAAAAGACATGTCATAAAGATATATAGAGGGAGACAAATAAATCTAGGAAGCTATGTGTTCACCCTCGCCTCCAATCAAGACTGTAGCTAGATCAAGATCAATGATTATAGCTGGTACTTGACCTGTGCCACAAAAACAGATGCAAAGTATAGTATTAGTACCAAAACCACAGGTACCCAGTAGACATCATATGTCGACTAAGCAAGAAAAGCAAAAGTAAACCGAAATGCGAGAAACTAAACACAACTACAGACAGGAACAAAGAAATCAAATAGGTATATACACAAGCATACTCACACACAAAGATGAAGAGAGAAGTTAACTAAATATGCCAGGCTCCCATAATCCAGATTGGTAAACTCATGCACAAGTCTAAAATAAACATCCCGAACAGACTCCCATAAGCCCGACAAGAGAAAAGATAGTTGAAATGAAATGAAGAGATCCGATGTAGAAGAAATAGTGTCAGAATTTCCCGCGGACTTGAACTGAACAAAATCGAGAGCTTGAAGCATGAAAATCGAAGCATGATAGACTTAAGGACTTAAACCGAAGGATAATAAGATGATCAGGGATTTGAACCAAGATTTGGATTAACCAAGGACTTGAACCAAGGGTATGGATAATCGTGGACTTAAACCACATGTAAATGAGACAAAGGACTTAAACAGAGGTAATAGTAGTTATGGATTTCAAACAAGGTTGATAAGCAGTGGTGGACTTGAACCACGACTAAGTAAAGCCAAGGACTTGAACCGAGACTATAAGACCAAGGAAAGGACTTAAATCGTGCCTGATTGAGTGATTTTGGGACTTGAACCACGAATGGAGGCGAATCGGTCAGAATTAGGTTCAGTAGCCAACCGAGCATCATGGGAAGTATCCCCAATCTGAGTCCATTAGTAAATCACTCTAACACAAACCAAATCCAACCAGAATCGATGAATAGACTTCCAGAACCAAGAATTAAGTGATACAGGACCGATAAAATTAGGGAATTATAGATAAGAGGTCCAAAGAGTTGTGTTACTACCTAGCTAAGGCCTAGATTATTAGACTCAAGTCTGCTATATCAGTCTACATGGAGCTAATCCTTCTGAAGCGACGTTAGAAGAGTTCCAAGTCCTAACAACATCAAAAAATACACAAGTCTATGGCAATCACTAGTCTAAGACAAGAATAAGGCCAAACATGTTTTCCAACAATATAAACCAAACACACAATACATAACACAGAGTACGAATGATCAACTGTACTAGAAAACATGCTTTAATAGCCCGAATATCCAATAAATACAGTCTAAGGCATGATTTCTAGGAATTTAGCATGATTTATACCAAACCAACCCCAATCTGACATAATATAATATACAAATGCTTAAACTTGGTCAGTATAAAGAGGGGAAAGTCCTAGCCTACCTGTAGGTTGATCGCACTCGCTTCAACTTAAGTAACCCTACCCTTTCCCTTCCATAAGGTCTCAGAACACTGTCATGCTATCAAAAATAGAATTACAATGTCAATACAATCATTTTAACACTAAAATTACAAAATTTAGAGACTGACCAATTTTGGAGTCAAAAATGAAAATATGAGACCCGCTCAAGAAATTTCTAAATTAAATCTACAAAGAGGTCCTATACACTACCCCAAACTTCTATGCCAAAATGAAACACACTTTGGGGCTCGAATAAGCATAACTGACAACATGTACAATAATCAATAATCAAGCTAGAAATAGAACATGAACAGTTGGTAATTCAAACATTTACCTCAAACAAAGCCTTTCTGACACTTCCTAATCACTGACCCAAGTAGTCTCAATGATTTTGAACCTATATCATTTTGAATCACTAAATTTTTTCAAGAAATGAGAGAAATATGGAATTTTAAAAACTAAAAGAAAGGTAGAGATCGTCCTTGGTCATCAATTAAAAGGTTAGGACTTTGTTCTTTGCGAACGAGGCCCAACAAGCCTGCGAATGCGAAATACTAGTTGAGGGACTCTTCATGAATACGACCAGGGGCCCATAATTATGAAAGCCAAGAACCCACTGGTCCGCAATCGTGGACTATATTCTATGAGTGTGAATGCTTGGCAACCCAGTTCGAGAATGCGGCCATGATAGCGAACACAAAGGCCAACCATGGCCTACACCAGCACCAGCTACATTAACTAATTTTTTCCATGTTTTAAATCTCTGACGGGGTACTCAGAATTCATTCAGAATCCCATGCATGCAAATGAGATATGTTACCCCCATCATATTTAGCATTCTTAACTCAAGGTTATATTTAAAATTCTCATACAAGGTCTTTGTAACACCCCTCAAAAATTTTCTCCTAAGATTTGGGCCTTTCTTATACACGTATGGGGCCCATCATATTTATTTCGAAGTATGTACTTGAGTTAAGATGAGTTCCTAAGAAATTAAAGAGCGTTGGAGGTAATGTGGGGTCATAGAGGACCCCTAGGACCGAGCTAAGTCCAAAAAAATTCGTCGTGGCTAAGTTAGGATGAGTTCGTGTATGGGGTTGACTTCTAATGGCCCTATATTTTTAAAGATGGAAATTTAGGTGTCCCACGACCTATTAAATTAAAGGTCGTCGAGACTTCTTTCCAACGCCACCAAGAATATGTATTTTGGAGTTCGGAGTTGAAAGATATGATGATCCTAAGATGAGCTAGCACGGCAGGAATTTCATTTTTAGCTTGGGTTGCAACTGCTGGGGAAATGTCCCTGGCACTATAAGGGCACGATGCTCCACTATCGCGCCAGAAACACGCCTCAGTAGTTTGGTCCTTGGCGCGATGCGCCACTAAAAGGTGTGCAGGGTTTTTCAAGCCAATTCCTAAAACCCAGAAACTTTGGCCTTGGCGCTATAAGGGCGCGAAGCGCCACTATTGCACCAAGAATGTGCCTCAGTAGTTTGGTCCTTGGTACGGTGCGCCACTATGAGGTGTGCAGGTTTTAGGCGTAATTGGCCTGGCGCTGCAATGGCGCAACGCGCCACTATCGCGCCAAGTGCATTTTCGCCTATTTTTTAGAACTTTTAAGAAGGGGCAATTTGGGAACTGTCCCAAATTATATATGTATTAGCCTTAGCACATTTTGGGATCATTTTCAATCCCTCACTCTCTCTCTAAAATCCCAAGAAACCTCTCTCTCTCTCTCTCTCTCTTTCTTCTTCTTCTTCTTCTTCTCCATTTCCAACAAGGAATTGTTCCAAGAGCTTCAAGACCTCAAGCTTCCATTGAAGACCCAACAACAAAGTTTCTTCAAGCATATATTCTAAGGTATGTAAGGCTATCTAAAATATGGGTTGAGTCCACCCATGTGCCCTACTCTTGCTTTGAGGTTAGATGTTCATGAAAATAGAGTTTCTTGGTATAGTTTATATTTGTATGAACTTTGTCCCCTATTTATTTGACCCTATATTTGTTGATGTTGTTGAGCCAAGGAGTTCCCAAAATGAGCCTATATGTGAATATGAGTTGATGAAGATGAGTTGTTAAATATGTTTTATTGATCTTCTTAACTATGTGGATTATGATAAAAGAGGTTATTTTCCTAAGAAGTGTTGCCTATTTTAGAGTGTGATTTAAAGTCTTGAGTTGTGATGAGTCTCAAGGATTTCTCAAACGGATAGAGTAAATGATTGGTTTTGTCTATATATTGCTATAATTGTGCAATTAAATTTTTTGAAGAGATGACTGAGATTGATCTGATAGTACGATTGGAAAAGATTCGATTGTGATAGAGTTTATGAGTTGAAAAGGTTGTAATTAGACTTATCTATATGAGTTGATTGAGTTGATTGGATGGAGTTTTATGAGCATTGAGTCTTGGGAGGAGTATCGAGCACTGAATTGGGCAAGAGTATAGTCCATACTCGAACCCAATACCTGTGTTACCAAATGTAGGGGGGATTGAACCGTTAAAGTCAGATGCCTCTCCGAGAGTTTTGTCCTGACATTATAGGACTTGGTTGGATTGGATCAATGATTGATTGACTCGTTCATGCCCTAGCAAAGTATGAATGGATGTGGCAACAATGTCGTCTTGTTGTACTGTCACTGGCTCATAAGTGATGGTTGTCGGTTAAGAGAAACTCCCAGATATATCTTGATAGTACTCTGAGTTAGACTGAGTTAAATGATATGTGATTGGTCCCATCTAAATTATATTCTTGTTTAAACTTAGGACACTTGAGTGAGTTGTCCTGTATATATATATATATATATATATATATATATATGTGAGTTGAGATTCTGAGTTGACTGATTCTTTCTTGATGTTCATTGCATTCGGCCATTTTACATACTCATAAATTCTATGTACTGACGCCATTTGGCCTGCATCATTTCATGATGCAGAGACAGGTACTAGAGATCATCGACCGATGCTCCATTGAAGATCCACATACACTCCCAGCTAGTTGGTGAGTCCTCCTAGTTTCTGGAGGATGTTGAACCTTATTGTATAGTTTTGATGTAGCTTCCTTTACTTTGATTTCTTGGTAGCCACGGGCTTGTCATTGGCACCTTTTAGACTTTGATAGAGGCTTCATAGACTGGAGTTTGGGGAGGTTGAATGGTTATTGTGTGGAGTTTTATTATATTTATTTTGTCGAGTTAAACATGTATGGCCTTCGGCCCCCATATTGTGAATAATATTTCATTAATTGAGTTCCTCTAAGAGAATGTGATAGAACGAATATGTGACTGGACCAGGTGGTTCGCCCGGAGGTCAGAAATGGCCTTCGGGTGCCGGTTACGTCTAGGGTACCCTCCCGGGGCATGACAAACATGGTATTAGAGCCCGGAGTTCAAGTGTCCTAGGGAGTCTATGAAGACGTGTCTAATAGAGTCTTGCTTATGGGTGTGTTGTGCACCACACTTATAATCAGGAGGCTATAAGACATTAGGAATTGTTTCACTTCTTTCATACTCTGAATTCGTGCGATAGAGTTAAACTCTATAAACTTTCTTTCTAATTCGTGCGTTCATACGTTACAGATAATGCCTCCTAAACGTATGGCTAGCCAGAGAAATGTTGATAATGTAGAGATGCCCTAGTCAGAGGTACGCCCAGCAAGGGCCAGAGGCTGACCTGTGAGATATACGGAGGCACCCCAAGTACCTGCTACTCCACCTGCACCCGCGTCAGAGGCAAAATTTAGAGGGGCAATTGCAATGCTCACTCAACTAATGGCTGCCTGAAATGGTAACCAGAATTCGCCGACTCTTAGCTCTAGTTCCCAAGAGTCGTCTGCTACCGCCAGAATTCGAGACTTTCTGAGAATGAATCCATCGGCATTCACGGATTCTAAGGTTGATGAAGATCCCCAAAATTTTATTGATGAGATGTGGAAAATTCTGAAAGATATACATGCTACGGAAATTGAAGGGGTTGAGTTGGTGTCTTATCAACTCAAGGATGTGGCAAACATCTGGTATAACCAATGGGAGCAAGGTAGGGGTGAGGATGCTGAACCTTCTAGGTGGGATGAATTTGAGGGAGCCTTTCTTGACCACTTCTTTCCCCGAGAATTGAGGGAAGCAAAGGTGGAGGAGTTTGTAAATTTGAAACAGGAAGGCATGATAGTTAAGGAGTATGGCCTGAAGTTCATCCAGCTATCCAGGTATGCTCCAGAAATGATCCCAGATATGAGGTCAAAGATGAGGAAGTTCATCTATGGATTACGGAGGCATGTGAAGAAGGAGTGCAAAGCAACATTACTGATTCATATATGGATATTTCCATATTAATGGTGTATGCTCAATAGGTAGAGGAGGAGAAAAGAAAGGACAGAGAAGAGAACTTGACCAAGAAGGAAAATTCAGCGGGCCATGAGAATGAACAGAGGCAAACCAAGGGCAACAAGTCCTTCTTCCAGAAGAGGCCTTCCAATTATGCCTCATCTACCGCAAGTGCACCTATGCCGCAGAACAGGTATGACCGGCAAGGACAGAGTTGCCAGAATTTCAGCCCCTAGGGTTTTTAATCCCTGGACAGTATAAGTCAAGGTTCGAGGGGGAAACCACCGTGCGGCAAGTGTGGTAGGCTCCACTTGGGAGAATACAGAGCAGGAAGGGTTGGTTGTTATAAATGCGGCCAAATAGACCATTTTCAGAAGGAGTGTCTGGCATGGGGGAATAGAGCCCAGTTCTGTACCACTGCACCACCAGCTAAGGCTAATCAGAGGGGCACTACTTCAGGTACGAGTGGAGGTACAAACCGCCTGTATGCCATGGGTAGTTGCCAAGATCAAGAGAACTCTCCAAACATCGTGACGGGTATGATTCGAGTCTCTTCTCTTAATTGTTATGTTTTGATGGATCCGGGTGCCACACTATCTTTTGTAATAGCTAGTAAGTTCAATAAAATAACTGAATGTCTTACTGAGCCTTTATACGTAGCTACCCATGTTGGTGATTCTATCATAGCTGAGAAAGTCTATAGAGATTGCACTGTATCAATTCATCACAGAGATACCTTGGCTGACTTGGTTGAGTTAGACATGGTTGATTTTGATGTGATCCTTGCAATGGACTGTCTTTATGTCTGTTATGCCTCCATTGATTGTAGAACTCAGGTTGTCAAATTCAAATTCCCGAATAAAGCTATCATAGAGTGAAGGGGTAGTCCTATTATGCCTAAGGGTAAGTTTATTTCATACCTTAGGGACAGGAAGCTAATCTCAAAAGGGTGTGTTTATCACATTGTCCGAGTGAAAGATGACAGCATTGAGTCTCCATCCCTAGAGTCGGTTCCGATTGTCAACGAGTTTTTGGATGTCTTTCCTGAAGATCTGCCTGGAGTCCCTCCTGATAGGGAGATTGACTTTGGGATCGATATTCTTTCTGATACCCAGCCTATCTCAATTCCTCCATATAGAATGGCCCCAGCTGAGTTGAGAGAGTTGAAGGAGCAGTTGAAGGACTTATTAGATAAGGGATTTATTAGGCCGAGTGTCTCACCATGGGGAGCTCCGGTCCTATTTGTTCGAAAGAAAGATGGGTCCCTTAGAATATGTATTGAATACAGGCAGCTGAATAAGGTCACCGTAAAGAACAAATACCCTCTCCCCAGAATAGATGATTTATTTGATCAGCTTCAGGGTGCCACGTGTTTCTCCAAGATAGACTTGAGATCTAGTTACCACCAGTTGAAGGTACGAGAATGTGATATTCTGAAGACTGCTTTCCAGACTCGTTATGGCCACTTTGAATTTTTGGTCATGTCCTTTGGGTTGACAAATGCCCCTATAGCTTTCATGGATCTCATGAACCGGGTGTTTAAACCATATCTTGATATGTTTGTGATTGTATTCATAGATGATATTCTGGTCTACTCCAAGAATGAAGAAGAGCACGCCTATTATCTTAGAGTCGTTTTACAAACTTTGAGGGACCAGGTGTTGTATGCAAAGTTCTCCAAATGTGAATTTTGGCTTGCATCAGTGTCCTTCCTAGGCCACATTGTATTTGGAGATAGTATTCAGGTTGACGCTCAGAAGATTGAAGCTGTAAAGAATTGGCCCAGACCCACATCCCCGATGGAGATAAGAAGCTTCTTGGGCTTGGCTGGATATTATCGAAGGTTCGTATAGGGATTCTCATCCATATCATCACCATTGACTAATCTGACTCAAAAGAAGGCTAAGTTCCAATGGTCCGATGTTTGTGAGGAGAGTTTATAGAAATTAAAGGCCAAGCTAACCACTGATCCTGTTCTAACCTTGCCCGATGGAATAGAGGGATTTGTGGTCTATTGTGATACATCCAGAATTGGTTTGGGCTGTGTGTTGATGCAAAGAGGGAAGATGATAGCCTATGCTTTAAGACAACTTAAGATTCATGAGAGGAATTACCCAACTTATGACCTTGAGCTGGCAGCGGTGGTATTTGCGCTTAAAATTTGGCGCCACTACTTGTATGGAGTGCATATTGATGTATTCACCGATACAAGAGCTTGCAATACGTCTTTAGCCAGAAGGAACTCAACCTGAGGCAAAGGAGATGGCTTGAGCTACTCAAGGACTATGATATGAGCATCCGCTACCATCCAGGTAAAGCTAATATTAGTGCTGATGCTCTTAGCAGGTTGTCTATGGGTAGCACTGCCCATGTGGAGGAAGGAAAGAGAGAATTGGCGAAGGAGGTACATAGATTAGCCCGATTGGGAGTTCATATGGAAGAGAACAATGAAGGCGGAGTTACTGTTCAGGATGGGTCTACATCCTCACTTGTGGCAGAGGTAAAGGAGAAGCAAGACCAAGATCCCGTCCTCCTCCAATTAAAGGGAGTTATTCACAAACAAGAGGTAATGGTTTGTACCAAAGGGGGAGATGGTGTGTTGAGGTACCAAAATAGATTGTGTATGCCGGATGCTGATGATGTTCGAGAGATGATTATGGCCGAAGCGTATAGTTCTAGATACTCTATTCACCCGGGCTCCACGAAAATGTACCATGACTTGAGGGAAATCTATTGGTGGAGTGGAATGAAAAGAGATATTGCAGAATTTGTTTCCAAGTGCCCGAATTGCCAACAGGTGAAGGTTGAGCATCAAAGACTATGCGGTTTAGCCCAAAACATAGGAATTCCAGAATAGAAGTAGGAGATGATCAACATGGACTTTATTATAGGCTTGCCGAAATCCCGAAAGCAACACGATTCCATTTGGGTGATTGTGGATAGAATGACAAAATCAGCTCACTTCTTGGCGGTTAAGACTACTGACACCGCAAAAGATTATGCAAAGTTGTATATATAGGAGATCGTCAAATTGCATGGGGTCCCTTTGTCTATCATCTCAGATATAGAAGCTCAATTCACTTCCCAATTTTGGAAATCCTTTCAGAAGGGATTAGGTTCGAGGGTGAACTTGAGTATAGCCTTCCATCCCCAGACAGATGTCCAAGCAGAGCGCACCATCTAGACATTGGAAGATATGTTGAGGGCATGTATGCTCAACTTCAAGGGAAATTGGGATGATCACTTACCTCTCATAGAGTTTTCATACAACAATAGCTATTATGCAAGCATTCAAATGGCTCCTTATGAAGCTTTATATGAGAGGAGGTGTAGATCTCCCATTGGGTGGTTTGAAGTTGGTGAAGCTGAGCTGATTGGTCCTGACCTTGTTCACCAATCCATGGAGAAGGTGAGAGTTATCCAAGATAGGTTAAAGACAGCCCAAAGCCTTAAAAAATCTTACACCGATATGAGGAGGAAAGACTTAGAGTTTGAGGTGGATGATTGGGTGTACTTGAAAGTATCACCCATGAAGGGTGTCATGAGGTTTGGAAGGAAAGGGAAGCTCAGTCCTCGATATATTGGTCCTTACCATATTTTGAGACGGATTGGGAGTGTTGCTTATGAGTTGGAGTTACCCTCGGAGTTAGCTTCTATTCATCCAATATTCCATGTTTCGATATTGAAGAAGTGCTTGGGTGACCCCTCATTGGTAGTCCCCATTGACAGCGTTGGAATTAAGGATAGCTTGTCTTATGAAGAGGTCCCAGTCCAAATTCTTGATCGCCAAAATCGCAAACTGAGGAACAAAGAGATCGCCTCGGTCAAAGTCTTGTGGAGGAACCAAATTGTTGAGGAAGCAACATGGGAAGCAGAGGAAGCCATGAAATCTAAATATCCACATTTATTCGTGCCTACCGAGGAGAATGTTAAAGGTAATGTCCATTTACTTAACTTGAATTTATTTGTGCATTTCGAGTTCTAATTGATAATTGTTTGAGAAGTTAATTGGTTGAATGACTGAAATTTCGATTGTGATTTGTAACCCGAGTCCATTCTTGGTTGCTCGTCATTCGAGGACGAATGATCCCAAGGGGGAGATAATGTAACACCCCTAAAAAAAATTCCCCTAAGATTTGGGCCTTTCTTGTACATGTGTGGGGCCCATCATATTTATTTCGAAGTATGTGCTTGAGTTAAGATGAGTCCCTGAGAAATTAAAGAGCGTTGGAGGTTATGTGGGGTCATAGAGGACCCCTAGGACCGAGCTAAGTCCCAAAAAGGTTCGTCGTGGCTAAGTTAGGATGAGTTCGTGTATGGGGTCGACTTTTAATGGCCCTATCTTTTGAAAGACAGAAATCTAGGTGGCCCACGACCTATTAAATTAAAGGTCGTCGAGTCTTCTTTCCAACGCCACCAAGAATGTGAATTTTGGAGTTCAGAGTTGAAAGATATGACGATCCTAAGACGAGCTAGCACGACAGGAATTTCATTTTTGGCCTGGGTTGCAACTGCTGGGGAAATGACCCTGGCGCTATAAGGGCGCGATGCACCACTATCGCGCCAGAAACACGCCTCAGTAGTTTGGTCCTTGGCGCGACGCGCCACTAAAAGGTGTGCAGGGTTTTTCAAGCCAATTCCTAGAATCCAGAAACTTTAGCCTTGGCGCTATAAGGGCGCGACGCGCCACTATCGCGCTAAGAATGTGCCTCAGTAGTTTGGTCCTTGGCGCGGCGCGCCACTATGAGGTGTGCAGGTTTTAGGCGTAATTGGCCTAGCGCTGCAATGGCGCGACGCGCCACTATCGCGCCAAGTGCATTTTTGCCTATTTTTTAGAACTTTTAAGAAGGGGCAATTTGGGAACTGTCCCAAATTATATATGTATTAGCCTTAGCACATTTTGGGATCATTTTCAATCCCTCACTCTCTCTCTAAAATCCCAAGAAACCTCTCTCTCTCTCTCTCTCTCTCTCTTTCTTCTTCTTCTTCTTCTTCTTCTCCATTTCCAACAAGGAATTGTTCCAAGAGCTTCAAGACCTCAAGCTTCCATTGAAGACCCAACAACAAAGTTTCTTCAAGCATATATTCTAAGGTATGTAAGGCTATCTAAAATATGGGTTGAGTCCACCCATGTGCCCTACTCTTGCTTTGAGGTTAGATGTTCATGAAAATAGAGTTTCTTGGTATAGTTTATATTTGTATGAACTTTGTCCCCTATTTATTTGACCCTATATGTGTTGATGTTGTTGAGCCAAGGAGTTCCCAAAATGAGCCTATATGTGAATATGAGTTGATGAAGATGAGTTGTTAAATATGTTTTATTGATCTTCTTAACTATGTGGATTATGATAAAAGAGGTTATTTTCCTAAGAAGTGTTGCCTATTTTAGAGTGTGATTTAAAGTCTTGAGTTGTGATGAGTCTCAAGGATTTCTCAAACGGATAGAGTAAATGATTGGTTTTGTCTATATATTGCTATAATTGTGCAATTAAATTTTATGAAGAGATGACTGAGATTGATCTGATAGTACGATTGGAAAAGATTTGATTGTGATAGAGTTTATGAGTTGAAAAGGTTGTAATTAGACTTATATATATGAGTTGATTGAGTTGATTGGATGGAGTTTTATGAGCATTGAGTCTTGGGAGGAGTATCGAGCACCGAATTGGGCAAGAGTATAGTCCATACTCGAACCCAATACCTGTGTTGCCAAATGTAGGGGGGATTGAACCGTTAAAGTCGGATGCTTCCCCGAAAGTTTTATCCTGACATTATAGGACTTGATTGGATTGGATCCATGATTGATTGACTCGTTCATGCCCTGGCAAAGTATGAACGGATGCGGCAACAACGTCGGCTTGTTGTACTATCACTGGCTCATAAGTGATGGTTGTCGGTTAAGAGAAACTCCCAGATATATCTTGATAGTACTTTGCGTTAGACTGAGTTAAATCATATGTGATTGGTCCCATCTAAATCATATTCTTGTTTAGACTTAGGACACTTGAGTGAGTTGTCCTGTATATATATATATATATATATGAGTTGAGATTCTGAGTTGACTGATTCTTCCTTGATGTTCATTGCATTCAGCCATTTTACATACTCGTACATTCTATGTACTGACGCCATTTGGCCTGCATTGTTTAATGATGCAGCGACAGGTACTAGAGATCATCGACCGGTGATCCGTTGAAGATCCACATACACTCCCAGCTAGTTGGTGAGTCCTCCTAGTTTCTGGAGGATGTTGAAGCTTATTGTATAGTTTTGTTGTAGCTTCTTTTACTTTGATTTCTTGGTAGCCATGGGCTTGTCATTGGCACCTTTTAGACTTTGATAGAGGCTTCATAGACTGGAGTGTGGGGAGGTTGAATGGTTATTGTGAGGAGTTTTATTATATTTATTTTGTCGAGTTAAACATGTATGGCCTTCGGCCCCCATATTGTGAATAATATTTCATTAATTGAGTTCTGCTAAGAGACTGTGATAAAACGAATTTGTGACTGGACCAGGTGGTTCGCCCGGAGGTCAAAAATGGCCTTCGGGTGCCGGTTACATCTAGGGTACCCTCCCAGGGCGTGACAATCTTTCTAACAAATGTGGGTCCCATACCCAAGTGTCATTTTAAGCCAAGTTTCACAACAAGACTTAGGATTAGACTGGAAGCCTCAGAAAGTAAATGAACAATTGTTTTAGACCAAACTTGATATTTCAGAACTAAACATACTGATGGAATTTTTATCCGAGCTTGTTTTCCATGAGTGTTGACCAAAGTTAACCTTTGTCCAAATTTCAAAGGCTTAAGCATCAAATGGCCCCAAAGTTGTACCAATTGCCTCTATATTCATGTCAACCATGCTACTAGCCTAATTTGGAAATTATAAAGCTGGTGGATCCATCAAAATTTCATTATGACTTTGTCTACCTGAAGTAATGACTGAAGTCAACTTTTCAAGTTATAAAAACTCCAAAATTGAGAAATATGCCTAAAACACAAAACAACTAGGTAATCGAACAGTCAGTGCCAGTAAGTTATATTGGGTTGTTATAGGAATTCCCTAAAAGTTGAAATGAATGCATTAGTTCAAAAATAACCTGGAGGGTCATTACCCGTTGTTTGGGATCCGAATGAATTTTGAGGGCTCGTTTGATGTTTTGAGCATTTAGCCCATAACAATTCTGGTAAAATCTTCTGGTGCCATGGCTTTTGCGACCCTTGGTCACTTTTGCAATGTCTGATTTAGCGACAGGTTTTTTTTTTGCAAAGAGCATCAAGGGAGGCGGTAGTCGCTTAAGCGACTGGCCACCCACTTTTGTGATTGCTACTTTTTTGGCTTATAGGTCGCTTTTGTGATAAGCGCCCTTTAGGCAGGGTTTGCTTTTGCAAATCCCATATGGCTTAAGCAATATTTTGCTTTTGCGAGCATTTCTTGGCTTTTGCAAAGATCGCTGAGATTTAATTCCTTTTTCTTCTTTATTCTTCCAAAAAGAAACCCATTATTGAAGGAGCTCGGTCTTAGGTGATTTTGAGCATTCCTTACCGATTTTAACTGATTCAAAGGTAATTTCATCCTTTCTATTTCCTTAACTTGATTCTAATTTTATTTCCTTGATTTTCATTTATTTGTTGACCTTAATTCCCTTGAATTGGAAGTCTTTAAATTAAAGTATTTGGACCATTTAAGGTCCTAATTGAACTCCATTTTTACCTAACGTTTGGGAATGTGATCGTTACTTCAAGGAGAAAATAATGATAATTTTTGTTTCATAATTCTGTAATGCCGATTCCAGGGTAAATTTTTTATTGGATTTTGGTATGAATTTTGTAATTGTATTATGGATATTGATGGATCCGTATTGACTAGCTTGTTCTATTCTTGATATCTTTGCAGTAATCCGAGGCTCTCTGAAAAGGAAAAGCTCCTGAGTAGTGTTCGTGTGTTGTTTCGACCTTGTGGTAGGTTACAATTTTCCCTTATAGACTTGGCTTAGTTTGATTATCTATATAAATGAGTACTTGATAGTTAGAATGGTGTTAGGACTAGACTATAGATGTAATTGTTCCTTAATGAGGTTCATTGGTAATTTAGGTTTTTAGCTTAGTATTTTAGTCGATGAGCCTTAGTTTCGGGTGATTTCTTGTCTTGGTTGTCACTAGATCCTTAGACCGTACCTAGGTGGTTTGAAACCTAGCTTGTATGCATTTTATTTTCTTAGGTGAATTGTGTGACACTTTTGTAATTCTTTTAAAGCTTACTTACCTATTTTAATTGAACTACTTTGCCTAACGCCGTGAGCTTGGACTGGTGAAGGTTCTAGGTTAGTATTTTTGATATGTACATATAGTTTATCTGGTTGTGTATGAGTTGAGTTGACTTGTGATGATGACTGATTTGTATTGATGTGGAAGCATGTTCATGGAATACTGCATTTGAATTTTGAAAGTAAATATATTTTTGAACTATTTTTTGTTACAATACACTTTCCACTAGATTTTTGGTCTTCGAGAAGGGTAGGATTGCTTAATCTTGATTTATTTTACTATAAAAAACATGGTTTTTAGAGGAATATATTATTTTTACATTGGGCACATGTGCATTCATTCTGTGTTGGGCACATATGCATTGCACTTTGCTATGAGATTCATTGTCTGTACTGTTGTTGAGTATGATTGTTTAGTAGTTTCTTTACCTTAGTTGGTCTTGCTTTACCCTCAACATTATATTAGACTCCTGTTAGAACTATTGTGCTGGTTATTTATGTATATGATGTTTCTAAGCTCGGTCGGCCTGTGATGTCTTTTGAGTACCCCATATTTTGGTACTCATACTATACTTCTGCATCTTTTTCTGATGAAGCTTGTGGTACGAGCCACTCTCCATGAGCGTTGGCTATCCCTCGGCCATCAGAGACTTGGATCGTGGTGAGATCTTGGCATCCAAAGATTTGTTGTTTTTCCTCTTTTGTACTAACTTGTATTTTGTATTTTACTTGGTAAATTTTCTTTTATATATAGTCTTTTTGTATGTAGTAGCTCATGTATAGGTGACACCAGGTCCGGGGATTCGGTTTTGTGTTAATTTGTCTTCTTGGCCACTTTTAGGCCTCTTTTATATATTTTGTATCAAACTACGTGTTTATGATATAGCTCATTTCTTATATACTATTCCTGGCATCCTTTATTATTATCATTATACATAAATTATTGTCTTCCACAAATTTGTGTCCATGGGTTTAGGCTTGTATACTTGGGGGGTGTAGTAGGAATTATCATAGCTTGATTTGTGGCTGTGACAGAGTTTTATCAGATCTTAGGTTCACCAATTTCACCAGTATAGGAGCATGTGCCAAATAGATGCTCACGGATCGGTACGATGATGTCCGTATCTAATATTCGAGGGGCTATTGGGTATTCTTAGGAATACTTCACTTGTTTTGTTCTTTATCATGCGTCCTTGACTTTAGCAACTTATGAGCTTCTATTTGTTTCATTTATTCTCAGATGGCTAGGACAAGATCATCTGTGGGTGGGCGAGAGCCTCCTACACCAGAATATAAAGCCCCAGCTAGGGTCGAGGCTGAGGTTGACCTAAAGCTTGAGGTAGGACAAGAGTTGAAGTACCGGCTCAAGACATAAGAGGGCACCGTTACTAGATCTCGACATAGAGGTTGAGCATGTTCAACATCAGCCCAACCTCCTCTAGAATTCGTTGCCACACTGGTTATGAAGGACACCATAATGAGGATTCTTAGCTTCATGGATGGTATGTCCCAGGCAGGAGCTATGCCCAGTATATAAGCAGATCCCTAAAGGTACGATAGGACTTAGACTGCAACCCAAGAAGGAGCATCGGAGATTGAGTATTTGGGGTGAAGCCTACTACTATGGCTCCTCAGTTAGTAGTTCAGTATATTTCTACTTTTGCTCCGCCCTTGGTACCTAAGTCGTTTATGTCTTTAGACGAGCAGTAGATGTTAGGGCAGTTTATCAGATTAGGTCCGCACAGGTTCTCTAGCACAACATGCAAGGATGAACATAAGTTTCTAGTCAAATTTAAGGAGAGGTTGCATAACCTTAGTTTAGTAGAGTCTCACAGGGTGGATTATATAGATTAAAAGTTGGAATGGTCAGCGAAGCAGTGGTAGAGGTCTTATTTTTCAGTGAAGGCCAGTTGGGTCACCTCTGATGTCTTGGGCTCAGTTCTCCATGTCTTTCTTAGAGAAATATGTACCTCACTGCCTGAGGGAGCAGTTTTGGAATAAGTTTATAGGTTTGACTTAGGACTCATTGTCAGTGGAAGACTATGAGACTCAGTTCCATAAGTTATCTAGACATGTATCTATGCTCATACCAATAGAGCATGAGAGCGTGTGTAGGTTTTTCAAAGGGATTTAATACCTACTACAGTTGGCCACATAGCAGATGGTGTGTCGGGTCAGTCCTTTATACAAATAGTTGATCATGCAAGTATAATTGAGGGGATCTATCATGAGGCCTATGGGGGAAGTGACAAGAGGACCCACTGTTAGGGTGGTTTCAGTGGGTCTCAGTCCCATGGTAGAGAGTTTTTGGCCAGAGGTTACCCACAACAGGTTTAGCCTACTAGGCCAATTCAGGTGGCCCTTCAGTTTGGAAGAGGTTGTTATAAGTTTGGCGAGTTTGGCAACTTTTCTAGAATGTATCATAGGGGTCGACCTTTCAAACAACAAGGCTAGCAGGGTCAACAGGCCATCAGATTTAGGACCCCACTACTCCGATTCAGTCTATCAAAGGTGGTGCTCAATGAGGCAGGAGTGGTCCCTAAAATGCTCAAGGTGGTCCTTAGTCAAGCAAGTCGTGTTGCCATAATGGATGCCACATGTATTCTTTTTTGGAGAGGGTAGAGGGTGAGGCTTCAGATTTTATTATCATAGGTATGATCTCCATCTCTCATCATCTTACATATAATTTATTTGATTTAGGGTCTACCTACTCATACGTGTCTGCCTATTATGTTATGCGTCTGATGTTTTATGTGAGCATTTCCTTATGCCAATGCATGTAGCTAACCCGGTAGATGATTTTTTAATAGTGGATCAAGTGTATCTATCTTGTGTGATGTCTATCTTGGGGTATGGTACTATGGTAGACTTGATTATATTGGATATGGTGGACTTTTACTTGATTCTAGGCATGGATTGGTTATCTCCTCTTCATGTGGTGTTGGATTGCTTCGTGAAGACTCTCACTTTATGCCCGACATTCCCCCAATTATATGGATAGGTATGGTTAGCCATGTGCCTGGGGGTGTGATCTCTTTTCTAAGGGCGCAGCGGATAGTAGAGAAGGGGTGTCTTGCCAATCTTGGTTATGTTTGCAATACTACTGCCAACACTCTTTCACTTGAGTAAGCTAAGTGGTTAGGGAGTATCCTGACATGTTTCCTACCGATATACCTAGTCTCCCACCTGATTGTGATATTGATTTTGACATAGATGTTGAGATAGTTACGCAACCAGTTTTTATTCCACCCAATTGGATGGCTCCAGCTGAGTTAAGGGAGCTTAAGAAGTAGCTCTAAGACCTTCTCAGTAAGGGGTTCTTAATTCCTAGTATGTCTCCATGGGGTGCTCCTATCCTTTTCGTGAAGAAGAAAGATGGCACCTTGCGTATGTTCATTGAGTACAAGCAGTTAAACAGGGTGACTATCAATAACAAGTATACTATGCCATGGATTGATGAATTATTTGACTAGCTTCCGGGTACAACGCTGTTCTCTATGATAGACTTGAGATCGGGCTCCCACCAGTTAAGGATTATGGCGGCGGACATCCCCAAGACCGCCTTTAGGATTTGATACAACTATTATGAGTTCTTAGTCATATCTTTTAGGTTGACTAATACCCAAACAATATTTCTGGAGTTGATGAACTGTATGTTCAGGCCCTGTTTAGATTTTTTTGTGATAGTGTTCATCGATGATATTCTAGTCGACTTCAAGAGTAGGGAGCTACATTTGATGATTGTACTCTAGACCTTGTTCGATCAGCAGTTGTGGGCCAAATTCACTGATGTGAATTTTTTCTTAAAATTGTGACATTCTTAGGGAAAATGGTATCCAAGGATGGGATTATGGTTGATCCAATGAATATCACCGCAGTTCCTGATTGGGATAGACCTACTTCTCCAATTGAGGTTTGTAGTTTCATCGACTTAGCATACTTCTACATGCAATTTGTGGAAGGGTTTTGTTCGATAGAGGCACCTTTGACTAGATTAACTCAAAAGAATATTCCTTTCTAGTGGTCTGATGAGTGTGAGGCGAGATTTTTGAGGATCAAGGCCTTGTTGACTTCAGCGCCGATTTTGACTCTCATGGGTTTATATTCTATTGTGATGCTTCTGGTGTTGAATGGGTTGTGTGTTGATGTAGCAGGATAGGGTTATTTCTTATGCTTCTAGGTTGCTGAAGCAACACAAGAAGATTTACCCCACTCATGACTTGGAGTTGGCGGCTATAATCTTCGCATTGAAGATTTGGTGGCACTATCTATAAGGAGTTCACTGACCATACCAATTTTGACATTCTGGACTCAATGGCACATTCAAAATTTCCATACAAGGTCGTTAGGATTGAATGTGTGTCCAAGTCCCAATGCCATTTTAGCAAAATTCAACAATTGGCCTCGAAATTACACTAGAAGTCTCGAAAAGGGAATGAAGGGTCGTTGCAGACCAATTCGACATTCTAGAACTAACCGCACTGTCAAATTTTTTTTCCGAGTGCATTTTTCCAGAATGTTGACCAAAGTAAACCATAAGCCAAATTTCAAAGGTAAAAGCGCCACGTGGCCCCAAACTCATACCGATTGCCTTGATACTACTACCGACCATTCTACTAACCTAATTTGGGAATTTCGGAGCTGATGGAATTGTCAAAATTTTATTCTGAGATCGTGTACCTAAAGTTATGACCAAAGTTGACTTTTCAAGTTATAACAAGATCTAAACTAGGGAAACAAACATAAAATCTTAATGAGCGACTAGGCAACCGAACTGTTAGTGCCATCAAGTCGTTAATGACTTGGGGTCGCTACAAGAAAGATCTAATAGTTGAAAAAGTCCGAAAGTGAAAAAAATGACCTGGAGGGTCATTATACTATAATTTATATTTATGCATATTATTTTAAAAGAATAAAAATTCTTAAAAATGTTAATTGAACTTTTTATCTTTTATTAAGTGAAATCAATATTAGTTTAAAAGAGTCCTTAAAAATTTTGATTGAACATGTTGTCCTTTATTGAAGACTTTACACATGGACAAAATATTGTCATATATATATTTTTTTAAAATTATTATTTAAATATGTCTATAATAGTTATAATTAAAGAGTCTTAAAATATATGATAGGAGAAAAATATATTTTAAAAATTAAAGAATCTTAAAATATATGGTAATAGGTATTAGAAGAATAAACCGGTACTAGGGAACCAATAATCAAGTAGTTCTAAAATATATGATAAGAGGAAAATATATCCTAAAAAGTATTAGGAATATAAATAATTAAAGAGCCCTAAAAATATGGTAAGAGGAAACCATATTTTAAAATATATGGTAAGAGTTCTAATGTTTTAATTTCTCTCATTAAATTAAGTGTATTTTTATATTTTTTTGTTCTTTTGTTCTATTAAAAACGTTGTTCTTTATTTGTATTTTTGTAACGACCTGTTCCCTTCGTTATGGATAAACCAATGGAGAAGGAAATTGAGCCAGAAAACTTCTGAGTAGTAACTTTAAAAATTTAAGCCTAAGCTAGACTTCGACAAAATCTTAGTTAGGTAAGGTCTGGGGTAATATAGTAATGGATGAGTGATGATGTTATTACCGTGATAGTTGGAATTGAGATCCAACACAATAAAAAGTCTGTACTACAAAATCGAATTTAGGCTAGTAGAACTCTTGTAATTGATCTTGGCTTGAAAAGTTAATTTCAGGACATCATGATTTAAGGTAATGTTTCAAAATAGGAGCTTGGAATACCAAGCCTGAGTTTTTGTTTCCGTGCAACCCTCCATGGCAGGATTATTCTCGCAATGACATGGACGCCAAGGTGGAAAAGTCATGAATTTAAACAGGTAAAGGGCAACTCGGGGTACTAAAGCTCCCGTTATATGCAGGATCCGGGGAAGGGCCCGACGACAAAGGTCTATTCCTCCCATATCTTTCTTGAGAGACCGGAAGAAAGCTAGGGTGATATTCCTTCAGTTTTTGATCAAATTTCGTGCGAAAGGTAAGTTAATTGCTCCCCTAACTTATATTTTGATTTTTCCGACTAGAATCTATGGTAATTACCTTAAGGGAGGGTTCCTATCCTGAATTTAATGGTGGGAAAATCCCTAGTTGAGGGAAGGTGATCATAAAAGTGGACAAAGTTTATGATTTTGATGCAACCCGAATAATGTAGGCCAATAGTTCACTGATTTTTGCATTTCTTGTGTAATTTTAGACCAAGGACAAGACAAAAGGCTTCAAAAAAGGAAAGCTCCAGTTGTTTAGAGGTTTTAAGGCTCGATTTTGAGGTAGGTGACAGTTTTACATTCTTATTTTTGATACATTGCTTGTTACTAGAATTGATAGTATTGCCTGCATGTGTGATAATAAGAAAGATGTAATAAACTTAATGAAATTAAATCTGAGATCAATTACATGCAATGAACCTGTTGCTTGACTATACAAGTATATCAAATATTCGTTGTGGAATGTGATTGTGATTTTGGTTGTGGTTGATATATATATAAGGATCGGGTTTCACGTGTGACACATATATATAATTATACGGATCGGATATCACGTGCTGACACACATATATATATAGAGAGATCGGGTGTCACATTCCAACACATATATATAAATATAGAGATTGAGTGTCACTTGCCGAAACATATACATATATAAATTGAGTATCACGTTCTGACACATATATATAAATATAAGGATTGGTTGTCATATGACGACATATATACATAGAAGGGTTGGGTGTCATATTTTGACACAACTACTATCTAGGTGTGGGTCCCATAAGAGGGAAATTGTTGGTTGTTGTTTGAGATTAATATTATGAACTGAATCTTGCTTATGAACCTTCTAATTGGTAATGTATTTCATATATGTCTGTCTTTACTACATTGTTGTTGCTTTCATATGTTTCATTGACTGGTTGGCCGCGTGATCGCATAGTACAACATTGATTATGTGTACAAATATTGCACTTGTTCTTTCCTTGTTGACTACAAGGCATCTTCAGGTAGCTGCTGGTAGACCTCAGTTAGGAGAACACTCACTGCTCAGGATTCAAGGGTGATCCAGTTCTTTCAGGCAGCAATGGTTTTTTTTAGGATCTCAATCCACTCTTTATGGACTTGGACCTTTCATACTTTTTTACATTGTTGTTTTGGGGTTGCATCCCCATACTCTTAGACTTATTCCTTAGAAGTGTTTTTGGTATAATGACTTTCAAGTTCTAGGGGGCTAACTTCTGTATGTTTTGTTTGACTATCTATGCTTGTGTTAAAATTAATTCATGAGTTTATGGGGACTCAACTTAAAAACATATAAAAAACTATTGCCACATCTTTTTATGCTTACTTTGGTGTTATGATGCTATTTTGGGGTGTAGTTTTGGTTTTCCCACCGAAGGATTAGTGCAGGTGCCACTATGAATGATTTGGGTCGCGACAAAGTTAGAATCAGAGTCTTAGTTTCATTGATCTCATTGTACACAAAAGGAGTCTAGTAAAGTCTTGAAAAATAGTACAGAGACATTCATGTCTTGAAAAATAGTACAGAGACATTCATACTTTTATTTAAGAGGCTACATAATATAAGAAAATCTCCTTATCTTCTTCTTCCTTCCTACTATGACTTGATTCTAATTCGTATCTAACGATTCAAATTGGTATCTAATCTCTTTCACTCTTTTGTTTATAGATGGTTAACAAATATTACAATGGTGTCTGACACATAGCTCTTGTCGAGCTAGAGGAGAAGCCAACTGTTAAAGGGCATGGCTGAGGAAGGGATAAGAAAAGAGGATGCCGCAGAGGCTAAGAAAGGGTAGCACCATCCAGGGGTGAGGCTCAAGATTATAACGTTCCACATGGAGAGGCCCTTCCTATGCACCAGGAAGAGATAGAAGAGGATTTAGAAGTGCAGGTTGAAGAGGATGCTAAGCAAGAGTTGAATGCTGAGGCTAAGGTTGGAGGACTTCCCCCTATGGACCCAGATATTGCCTATAAGATCATGATTTTATTGAGTATGTTGGTCGATGTTGGAGCCATTCCCATAATACTAGTAGCCCAAGATCCAGTTGCTCACCCCGTTGCTGCTATAATTCCTCAAATAGATGGAGCATTCGACACTGATGCCTTTTTTATCCTCTTCTAGGCCCATTGATGTTTGGCACTGAGCATAATATGCTAACTAAGTTCTTGAAGCTGAAGCCTCCCGTGTTTCAAGGTTTTGAGAGTGAGGATGCATATGAGTTCATTATGGACTGTTATGAGAAGCTTCACAAGTTGGACATAGTTCACCAACATGGAGTGGAATGACAATCGCCAGTTTTTCCTCCACTCACTTAGGTTAGGTTTCATTCCCTATTTTTGGAGAAGTATGTGCCTAGAACAGTAAGAGACTGTAAAAAGGATGAGTTCATAGCTCTTGAGCAGTGTGGCATAACATGGGCTGCTTATGAGGCTAAGTTTCACGCCTTATCCAGATATGCTACATAGCTAGTGACTATAAAGGAAGAGAGGATTCATTTCCTCATCAAGGGGTTAAATTATGAGTTACATCTATTCTCTGTTCACATGACCTCTACAGGTAGGAGCTTCAATAAAGTGATAGACTTTATAAAAAAAAGTGGAACGAGTCCGATGAGATGGGCAAGCTAAGGCTTTGGCTAAAAAGCCTAAAAGCATAGACAACTTCAATAGTTCTTACTCTAGAGGTTCAGGTAGGCTAATAATTGCAGCCCGGTCAATTCAGTTTGCCATGCCTTCTTTTACGGGTGGTTACTCAGGGACTCCACTACAGAATCCTATCAAGATAGTCGGGGAGCTTCTTTTGCTTTGGGCAGCAAACTATCCTTTGACCATATTTGTTTTAATTATGGGGAGTTGGGGAATTTGAGAAGGAGTTGTACCTATCTAGCACTACTAATCTCGTCTTGTAGTAGACCAGAGCAGTGGTACCAGCAAACAGAGGTAATAATAGTAGAGGACATCCACAAGATGGGCGAAGAGGAAATTAGAGAGGAAGTGGAGGCCGTGATAATGGCAATGCTGGAAGACGAGCACCACAGCCAAGTAGAAAGGTTGCCAGTCAGGATGACAAGGCATAATTTTATGCCTTTTCGAGCAGGACAGAGGCTGCGACATCATGTACGATGATCATAGGTACTAGTCTTTTTTGTGACCGGATGGTTACTATTTTGTTTGATCCTGGTTCTACGTTCTACTTACTCTAATGTGTCACTATAGTTTTCCTTGGGTATTGATATGAGTTGTGATATGCTTCATTTCCCCATCCTTATTTCTACCCTCGTTGGAGAGTCTGTTGTAGTCACCTATATTTGTTGTGCTTGTTTAGTTATATTTATGGGATTTTAGACTTTGGTGGATTTGGTGATTTTGGATGTGTCTGATTTTGATGTGATCTTATGCTTGACTTGGTTATCCCCTTATTGTGTTGTGTTATCCCTAATGCTAATACTGTGGATCTAGAGATCTCAGGTAGGGAAAGGTTAGAGTGGGAAGAGGTAATCCAGCCTAAGCTAGATAAGACCGTCTTGTTCATCTAGGCTAGAAAGCTAGTAGGGCAGGGTCATTTAAAATACTTGGCGCATATTTGTGATGTCGAATCTTATTCCCCCTCTATTGAGTCTATTCCAGTAGTATCTGAGTTTCAGTGTTTCCTACCGACTTGCTTTATATGCCTAAAGATAGATATATAGATTTCTACATTGATTTGGAGCTGGGCACTAGCCCAATCTCTATTCTTCATTATCTCATGGCTCTGGTAGAATTGAGAATGCTTACGACTCAAATACAAAAACTCCTTCACAAAGGTTTTATCCATCCTACTACTTCCCTGTGGGCTACTCCAGTCTTGTTTGTTAAGAAGAAAGATGATAGAAAGAGGATGTGTATAGACTACCGTTAGTTGAATAGGGTCACTATCCAAAATAAGTACCTGTTGCCTCGCATAGATGATCTCTTTGACCAGTTTCAAGGTGCGTCAATCTTTTAAAACATTTATCTAAGGTCTGGTTACCATCAATTGAAGATAATACCTGAGGATATACCTAAAATGACATTCATAATTTGGTATGGAAATTATGAGTTTTTGGTAATGTTGTTTTGGCTGACCAATGCACATGCAAACTTTATGAGTTTGATGAATGGGGTGTTCAAGATGCTCTTGGATTCCTTTGTAATTTTGTTTATAGATGACATTTTTTCTATTTTAAGAGTAAGAAAGAACATACAGACCATCTTTGTATTGTTCTAGGTCTCTTATGAAAACATAAATTGTATGCAAAATTTTCTAAGCATGAATTTTGGTTGTCTTCAGTTTCCTTCTTGAGGCATGTGGTTTCAAAAAAAGGGGCAATGATATATCCACAAAAGATTAAGCCAATCAATAATTGGGTCTTTCCTAGCTTTGTTACTGAAGTTAGGAGTTTTATGGGACTTGCAAGCTATTACCAGTGGTTTGTGAAGAATTTTGCTTCTGTTGCTAGACATTTGACCAGGCTGACACAAAAGGAGGTGCATTTTGAGTTGACATGTTAATGTGAAGATAGCTTCCAAAATTTCAAGACTGTTCTGACCATTGCACCTATTCTGACCTTCCAGTTGAAGGTAAAGATTTTATTGTTTCTAATCATGCTTCATATTTAGGATTGGGTGTTGTGTTGATGCAAGATAATAATGGTATAGCCTATGCCTTGCGGAAGTTGAAGGTTCATAAGAGGAACAATCCGACGCATTATTTAGAGTAGGTAGTGATAGTCCTTGTTCTCAAAATTTGGAGGCATTATCTATATAATGTCAAGTGTGAAGTATTTAATGACCATCACACTTTACAACATGTATTCACCTAGAAAGACCTGAATCTAAAAGAGCGAAGCTGGATAGAGTTACACAAGGATTATGATGTCATTATCCTGTATCGTCCAGGTAAGGCTAATGAGGTGGAAGACACATTAAGTCTTAAGCAGGTTAGTATGGGTAGTCTATCTTGTTTGGGTACTTTTAAGTGACCCCTGGTTAGAGAGATTCAGGTTTTGAAGGATAAGTTCATGAGTCTAGGCATCTTAGATAAGGGTGGGTAGAATATTGAGGTAAGACCCACATTTTTTGAAAAAATCAAGGTCAATGAGTTCGAGGGTGAAAACTTGAATTAGATTAAAGAGACCTTGTTAGGCAAGGCCGAGGATGCAACCCTTGATGGTGGTAGGGTTCTCAGTTTGAGAGAAAGAATTTATGTTACCTAAGTAGATGGATTGATTTAAAAAGTGCAAACAAAGTCTCATGGTTCATGGTACTTTATTCATCCAAGTGTAACCAAGATGTATCAAGAATTGAAGCAACTTTATTGGTGGCCTTGCATGAAGAAAGACATAGCTGAGTTTGTGGCTAACTATCAGAACTCGTAGCAAGTGAAGTATGAGCACCAAAGGCCTGTAGGTTTACTTCATAGATTGCCCATTCCTGAATAGAAAGTGGGAAAGGATAGCCATGAATTTTGTGATGGGTCTTTCTAAGACCTTGAGAAAGTATGACTTCACTTGGATTATGATTGACAGGATTTACGAAGTCAGTCCATTTCATTCCAATCAGGGTAGATTATAACGCTCAACAGTTAGCAAAGATTTATGTTAAGAACATATTAAGGCTACATGAGGTGCCCCTTTCTATCATCTCAGACCACGGTACACAGTTTATATCAATATTTTGGGGTAAATTGCATTAAGAGTTGGGAACTCAACTTACATTCAACATAACTTTTCATCCACATACTGATGGTTAGTCGAAGAGAATAATTTAGGTGTTGGAATACATATTGAGGGCATGTGTGATTGATTTTGGAGGACATTGGAATAAATTCATACCCTTGTGTGAGTTCTCTTATAACAATAACTATCGCTCCAGCATTGATATGGCACCATTCGAGGAACTTTATGGAAGAGGATGTAGATCTCCCTTATGGTGGTTTGGTGCTGGAGATGTGAAACCTTTGGGAGTCCAATTGGTGAAGGATGCCCAGGATAAGGTAAGAAGTATCCAAGATAAGCTTCTAGCAACTCTTACTCGATAGAATGAGTATGCAGATCATAAAGTAAGGGATACAATATTCCAGGAAGATGAATATTTTCTCTTGAAGGTGTCATCTATCAAAGTTGTGATGAAATTTGGCAAGAAGGGAAAGCTTAGTCCTCGCTATATTGGCCCATTTGATATTCTTATTTGCATGGGACCAGTGGCTTATAGGTTATCTTTACCCCCTATTTTGTCTAGATTCCATCCAGTGTTCTATATGTCCATGCAGAAGAAGTATCACGTATATGGATATTGTATCATTAAATAGGACTTAGTGCTACAAGACAAGGACTTATAGTATGAAGAAGAGCTAATTGCCATTATTGATTGCGATGTTCCAAAATTGAGAACTAAAGAGATCAAATCTATAATGGTTCAACAAAAGCATCATCCTTTTGTGTAAGCAACTTGGGAAACCCAGAAGGACATGCAAGACAAGTATTTTCAGATGTTCCATGATTCAGGTATTACTCTATCTTTGCCTTAGCCCTATTTTTCCTATTTTGATCACTTAGAGACAAGTGATGGGTAAATTAGTATCTATTATATTGACATGTTTCCATCGTTACGGATAACCTAATGGGGAAGGAAATTGGTCCTGAAAACTTTTGAGTAGTAATTTGTAAAATTTGAGCCTAGGTCAGATTTGAATAAAATCTAATTCAGGTGAGGTTTGGGTAATTCAATAATTGATGGGTGATGATTTTATAAGTGTGATAGTTGGAATTGATAGCGAAGATACTAAGGAGCCCGTAAAGATTTATTAATCAAATTTGGGCATGTAAAACTCCCATAATTGATCTTGGTGTGAAGGGTTATATTTAGGATATTGTGCTTTGAGGGCATGTTGCAAAATAGGAGCATGGGACACAAATTTTGAGTTTCAATTTCTATGTAATAGCCAAGGCGGGATTATTTCTATTATGGCGTGTAATGACCCTCTAGGTTATTATCTTTATTCTTCGATCTTTTTAATATTTAGAGCTTTTCTGTAGCGACCTCAAGTCATTTAAGACTTACTAGCATTGACAGTTTGGTCGCCTGGTCGTTCATTTGGGTTTTGCGCCCATTTTCCCATTTTGGAGCTTTTATAAAAAAAATAAAAATTCCCAGACCCCATGTTGTGGGATTTCACTGGGTTGTTGTTGTTGTTGTTGTTGTATAACTTTAAAATTTGACTTCAGTTATAACTTCAAGTAAATGACCTTAGAACAGAATTCTGATGGTTCCATCAGCTTGGAATTAGCCAAATTAGGCTATTATCATCGTTGGCATGAGTATCACGATAATCAGTATGAGTTTTGGACCATTTGGCGCTTTTGCCTTCGAATTTTTGCTTATGGTTGACTTTTGTCAAACTTCTTGGAAAACGCACTCAAATCAAAATTCTATCAGCATGGTTAGCTCTAGAATGTCAAGTTTGGTATAAAACGACCCTTCGTTTGCTTCCCAAGACCTCTAGTCTAATCTTGAGTCCATTGGAGAATTGGGCTTAAAATAACACTTACTATGGGACTCACTTTCAGTCGTAATGACCTCATATAGAAATTTTAACTACACCATTGAATTCAGAATATCGAATTTAGTAGGGTAGCATATCTCGTTTGCATGCATATGATTTTGAATGAATTAAGAGTACCCCATCTGGGATTTTGAACTTGCCAAAACAGCTGATGGAACACCTTGCTGGTGCATGGGTATTTTACCCTTTGCATTTGCGGGCATAGAGCCACGTTGGCGGAGGCCAGATGAATTGGTCTTTGCATTTGCAGGACCCTTTGCAGCATTCACGGAGTTAAAGAAAATAAGCCTCCGCATTCGCGGGACAGGGGCCCCATTTGCAGAGCTTTTTAGCCTTCCCATTCACGTTCATGGACCTTTGGACGCGTTCGCGATGGTCCATTTTTCTAACCTCTGCGTTCACAAAGGCCAATTATGGCCTATCACTTTGGTTATAATGGCCTCCTATTTTCAGCTTTTTATCATATTTCTAAGGCTATTACATCACTCATTCCTAGCTCAAATTAGGCGATTTATGAGTTTAACTTCAAGAGATTTTCGTGAGAAATCTATTGGAGATCAAAATCTTGAGGGGAGGTTTTGTATGAGGTAAAATCTCGAATTAATCCGTTGTTGTTATCATTTTCGCGTAAGATTTGCTTTGAAATTTGGAGTTCGATTTTGTTATCATTTTAACTTCATTTTAAGCTATTATTGTTGCTAAATTGTGGGATTCTTTGCAAGGAATGTCATGGTGTTATTATTTTTGCCCAATGAAACATTGTTTGAAGTAAATTCCTTCCCTACAGTATTGCCCTTCTTCTTGAATTTTCCATTACTGGTGAAAATTATGCATGGGCTATTTTTCTTGGTTTTGAGCATAGGAATGTGTTGTAATTTAGAACACAAGTTCATTAAGTTCAAATGGACCTTTCACATAGTCGAATTAAGGATTCGTGGTGTGGGTCTAAATCTCATTTTAGATCTAATTTTGGGTCCATCTCCAAAAAATGTAAATTGTGTTAAAACGTCTGTATTGATGAGGTGATTACTATTTTGTTAGTGTGGAAGCAATTGGAGGTGTTTCGGAGGTCAGCAACTTCAAATTAGAGGATTTAGAGCACGTGTGTTCAGCTTCGAGGTAAGATACCGTCTTCCCCCTTTTGACTGGACTCTATTAGATATAGATCACTATATTCTATATGTGAATTTGGTAAGCATTTTCTGAGATTAATGTTCTCCTCATCCATTTTCATTTTCTTATTCCCGGGTGAGCTTTAGACAACAATAGTTCTGTGAAATTCTTAGATTAGGCTGTGGGCCTTTGTTGTGGTGTGGAACTAGCACAGTTATCCTGATTAGGATTGCTATTGATGGCCTTAGGCTAGGTATGAGCCTTAGGTTCTTTAGCAGGTTGTTGTTCACCATTATAATTAGGTTTGACTTCTAGTAGAGCTTGTTAGTATAGGTTGTAAATCGGCTTTAGATATGTGGCATCTCTCCGGTGGGCTTATATCTCTGTAGAATAGAGTAGTAGGCTAGTGCCTGGTAGTCTGTCCTTAGCTAGGTGGTAACCTTGTTCTTATGAATAGCCTTATCCATAACCTTCGATGATTGCGACTTTTGAGATGTGTTAGCGAAACTAGGCTTTATGGTTGTTTTATTTTGGCTCTAGATCTAGTCTTGACGATATATCAGTTGATTCATTGGGGAGAAGATTCTTGGAACTATTAGCGTCTAATTAGCTAGGATAATTTTTAGCACCATCAGATAAATTATCTGTGAGCATCTGGGTAACAAGTCTCGACCTCCATTCTGAAATTCCATCGGGGAGCATCTGGGTACCCAGCCCTCCCCTCTGCTAAATTGCTAGTATGGTAAGGATCCGGGTACCCAGCCTCAGCCTCAGCCTCGACTATACCAATATATCATGGCGAGCATCCAGGTACCCATCCCTGGCCTCGACCGTACCGATGCATTACGATGAGTAGCTAGGTACCCAACCCTGAGCTTGACCTTACTAATGTGTTATGGTGAGCATCTGGGTACCTAGACCTAACCTAGATCACATCGATGTATTATAACAAGTATCTGAGTACCCAGCCCCGACCTTGACCACATTGGAAACTCGGGCGAGTATCTAGGTAGAGTCCTGGCCTCGGCCCCTAGAACATTTATGGCTAACTAATTTTTGGGGATTCTGGTTTAGAAATAATATGGTTCTTCAATTCTTGGCATCACAGATTCTTGATTCCTAGCTTTGGTAGTTGTACCTACTTTGTGTATCCAACAGGCTTATGGGGGTTCATTCGGGTTTATTTATTTAAACTTGCGATGAGTGTCCTAACTAGGCTTATGGGTCCCAGTTGGATATAGTTAGTTGTAGTTCTCTTAGTTGGTACCTTTGGATTGTACTTGTAGGTGGCACCTTTGGGTTGTACTTGTAGTTGGTACCTTTGGGTTGTACTTGTAGTTGGTCTATGTGGTACTTGAGTTAGATTGTGGGGGTACTCCCTGCTAGGTTCACTAAGAGTAGTTCCTAGGTGATGGCGGGGTTAGCGTTGCCTGTTAGTACTGTATTTTCATTAGTAGACTCCTATGATGCCTTCTTCCTAATAGTAGGTTGTTGGATTGCATTTCAGGTGCGTTCTTTGGTTTTGTTCCTTTATCTATGTTTACAGTCTTCTTGCCTTATTTTTTGTAATTATTATGATAATTCCTGATTAGTTACTAGTGCACTATAACAGTCGCCTGGGCCTGGTCACTGCGACCCCCTTTGTGAGGAGGCACCCCTTCTCCTGAAGTTACGGGGCTATTTTGCCGATGTCAGATTTTGGGGTGGTTTCTTATGTCTGTTTCAGTTGTTCTTTCTTTTCTCATTAGCATTTACCTTTCACTTTGCTTATCCATCTTTCGCTTGATAGCTTGTTGCCTCTAGTTCTAGGCTAAGGGTTAAGCGTTAGGCTTAACTACTGGTAGGTATTAGTAGGTGTCATCACGGTCTGAGAAATTGGGTCATGACATGGCGGGGCCACCATGGCGGGATAAGTGGTGCCATGGCAGAACAATCATGAATTTAAAAGGGTAAAAGTTCCAGCTGGGGTTTCCAGCAGTGATAGCTGAACTAATCAGATGGGCCGGCCTCCTTCCGGGGGGGCCCGAGCCATCAGTGAGATACCACTCTGGAGGGGAAGTGGATTCTCACCTGAGAGACACAAGCTAACTTTCCCAATAGAATAGTCCCGAGCTTACTGGAGAGATCGGTCTTATGCCTCCTCTGATCAATCCTTTCCTTCTATTGAGCCTGATGTGGGATGGGGATCCTTCCTAAAAAAAAAGAAATTGTTGACACCCAATTTTGTCCCTCAATGATTGAATTAATTTTCAAGCTTCTTCACTTTTAAATATTTTGAAATAATTACTTTTTGAAAATAAAACAATACTACTAAAATTATTTTCTAGGCAAGTTTGTCATTTTTTCTATAAAATATATAGTTTTATATACCTATAATATATGAATTTACTGATTCTTATAAATATTTGAAAAATTCTTTTTACTAAAAATAGTGTTTTAATAAAGTATGCATTTTATTTTCTTGAAAACTAATTAATTCACAATTTAATATAAATGATCTCTCATTTTGAAATAATTATTTTATGTTGTTAAAGTTAAGAAGCTTAAATAAATATTTGAATTATAATTTTTCGATTTAATATTGGCTAAGAGACTAGGTCCATTTCCTTTTCCTTGTTACATCTAAATGGACCAAAATCCAAAAGACCTAGCCCACTCCACTTCTAAATTACCCAGACCCCAATCCCTCTAATTGTTTCCCCTATTCTCACAATAGAATACAATATACATACATAACACTCTCTCATCCTCAAAAATGCTAGCACAACAGCAACCAAATGACGCACAGAATGGTACACGCGCAACAAGCTCCAAACCAGAAGCTCTAATTAGCCTCCTCTTCCTACGAATATCCCCCAAAATTCGGAAAAATATGTGTTCATCCATCTCCCTGAAATCATTCTAGGAGTTGGTAACCCCATCCCCTTGGTCAACTTTTTTCATTATATTTCCTCCTATGAATCTCTTCAATGCTCAGAATTTTGAATTTAAATTCTCAAGTTTCATTGAGAATATTTCCCCCTCTCTCAAATGACTCCTTTTGAAATTCAAGAAAACTATTTTCGGCAATAAATATGGGCACTTTTTTTCATTCAAGGGAGGGGAAGGGGGAGTGGTAGAGAAGTTGACGAATACGTGAGTTCACTTATTCAACTTTGCTCTTTCCCATTTTTATGATATACTCCCTAATCTCTTATTGTGTTTTTTTTTCATCGCTCGCACTTAAAGTTAGTGTGGAAAACCCACTTTCTCAACTCATCGTCTCAGTCACTGCTCCACAACAAGTAATCTCTTTTCCTTTTGAGTTTATCTTTTGATTCTATTTTTAGTATGTAATTAGATAGGTTTAGCTTCTCTTTCATGTTTTAATTAGTTTTTTTTAGTTTATATTCATATTTCCATTAGTTTAAACCTTATTGTAAAATTTTTAATCTTTGAACTCTTCTCTTGTAGTTTTGGTGGTATGCCTTGAGTTAAAAATTAGCTTATGCTTCTAGTTGGTTCTTCATTTTATGTATGTTCTGTTTGTATTTTAGCTATATCATAATCAATTTAATTTCTTATAGCTACTCTATTAGTGTTCTCTTGGTTAAGCTGTTGGAGAGAATGATTTGTTTTAAGCAAGAAACTAGTAGAAGGGCACTTGTAAATCTCATTCCTTCCTGGTCTATTTTCTTCATTATCATATGATGTTTATTTTTCAGATTTACCACTCTTATGGTTAAGAGTTATTCTAGATCAAGTCCAAACTCTTTTTCTTTCCTTCGGTCTTACCTGTTTTTTTTTGTTTAAAATTGATATAGACAAGTTGCGTAGTCATATATTTGCTCACTTGGTTTAGCTATGTAACCTCCTGAAACCTGCTAGATCTAACTAAGTATTTTATATCTCGTCTTAGCAATTTTATCTATCTCTGCACATTGCTCTTAATAGTTTGAGTTTCTTAATTATAATAGAAATAGATAAGAAGTTCTTTTTTTCTTTGTCTTAATAAGTTTTGTATGTTTCCAGATGTAGGTTAGAACATTTTTAATCTTATTAAAGTTCAAGAGGCTAGATCTCATTTGGTTTCTCCCTATCATGCGAATTATTTCAAGGTTTCTTTGCTTCTCAAAGTAGTTATTTTTATGATTTAAATGCGAGTTCATTTAGCAGTTCCTTTATGTTCTGTGCCTTAAACAGATTATATGAGGTGTGTTATCTAATATTGAATGTTCTCTGCTAGTCTTCCCCTTTGTCTTTATGTTCTATGTAGTAGTCTCTTTCTTTAACCGTCTTCCTCAATCCTCTGGTTTAGAGACTGGTTCGAGCTTGGATAAATTTATTTAGCTTTCCTTGCTTTGAAAATGTATCTAGTTTACAATGTTGGTAGATTAGGGAAGCTATGAATAACTAATGGTCATATGATTCCTTATTTTTGTTTTGGTTGGTTTCGCAATAAGTTTAATTCACTTTGTTTTCTTTTAGGAATCCATTTTAGCTCGAGAATCTATTATCAACGAATTTGAAGTCTTTATTTAGCCCCAATCTTGTTCAACAAAGTTTCTTTTATCTTTTATGGATCAACTGTTCAAAACAAGCTTTAGGCATGACAATCTGAGTCTCCCTACATGTTATCTTAAGTACAATAATAACTTTGAGTCTATATCGAATGCTTTAAGTAATCTGTTCCTTGCTTACTTTGTTCATGATATTCTTTCTAATTGATAGATTTCAAGTGTTGAAATGATTTTTTTCTATATACTTGCTTATTCCTTTTCTTCTTCTTCTATTCGATGCATGAATTTTTCTGTTCGAGTCCATTTCACTCCCACATATTTGCATACTCCTCTATTCGAGTCAACCTCCATCGAATTTGGAAAGGGAGGCTAACATTTGGAGTAGGAGTCCACATTATGACTTTGGCAGTAGCATAAAAAATTTGAATTATATGACAACATTAACAGCAGAAGCAAGGGTATTTAGTTCCTAATAAAGAAATGTTGGCAGCAACAACAAATAAATAGCAGAAGTAGACTTGAAACTGTCCAAATTTTGTTTGCAATCTTATTTTCCTTGTATTGTGAATTTGTGATAATTGCTGCTAATAAACAGTAGAAGTAAACTTGAAACTGTCCAAATTTTGTTCGCACTCTTTTGTTCCTTATATTATGAATTTGTGATAATTGCTGCTAACCCTTTGACATTTAATTAACGTAGATGAATTCTCACATGAGTTTTCAATATTAATTTATTAGTTGGGATAATAGTCCAAAAAATATTCAAATTTTGACAAAATTTGCTGTTACGATACCAAACTTTGGACAGGCCTTGTTACCCCACTTAACTATTTAATAGTGCATTTTAAAAGTATATTCGCGGTTGAGTTAATACAAATTTTTGTGGGTTTGATAATTATTGACATTATTGTTGATTTTGAAGTCAAAATTTTAGATTTTTCATTGACTTCAAGATTATTACATTCAACAAAAAAATCAAGGTCATTGACTTCAACCATACAAACTAGCAAACAGAAACACTTTTAAACTTACATCAACACAAGAAAATACTTCAACTAGCTATTTTTATCCAAACAACAACACTTTCAAACTTAACCATGAATATACTTTTAAAATGCACTATTAAATATTTAGGCAGGGGGGAGGTAATTGAGCCCCTCCAAAGATTGGTCTCAGAACCGCAAATTTTGTCAAAGTTCGGGTATTTTTCAGTCTATTATCCCAATTGTTTTCATTAAACCATGTTAATAAATATCTGTTTTTTGCTGCATACCATTTGTCAAAAATTATTTTAGACAAACTTATGTTTTAGGACTAACTTAAGTACCATTCATGTTCTTTCATAGTTATTGAAAAGCTTTGAATCCATATCTATGAGTTTGAGATAACCATTTAGTTCAAAATTTTGACTCGGATAAATTGTTAGGCTAGAAATATTTTTGACACTTTAACATTTGAATTATTTCATTATTTAAATAAGATAAATGGATGAGTATCAAAAAAAATCTATTCATTTGAAATAAAGATTTTTTTATAATTAAATTCAACAAGTTTCTTCAATTATTAGCCAAATAATTTAATTCGTCGGTCTACCGCATGTTAGCGGATCTTTTAAGGTGCTTAAAACCTTCCTTAGAGGATCATTTAAACCCTTACCCGAACCCTGGTATATTAAAGATTTTATTTCAAAATTACCTTTTAAAATTATTTTCTTAATTTTTCCTAAAATTAAGTGGCGTCTTTTTTTAAATTTTCAAAAATAATAAATAGCCAAGTTATGTGACATTTTTAGCAAGTTTAAAAATGGATCATAACATAATGGCGACTTTGCTAGGGATTCATTTAGGTTCTAACCAATAGAATTGCTTATTTGGCTATGCATGTGTTATTTTGCTTTATTTTTCTATATAGTTATTATTTGTTTAGTTTTCGCAATTTAAATTATTGCATTCCATGGTATATTCCGTCAATCGACCCTGGTTTTCTGTATTTGAAAGAATGGTTTTGTTATCTGCAACTAGTCTTTCTTATACATAACCTTTTTCGGAATGATGGCTATTTATAGGTTCGCCATGTGGTTAATGGTTGTCACAAGTTCCAACCCAAGTTGTCCGCTTAGGTACTGATTTTTTAAAAATCCACTCTTAGTCAACTAGTCTAGAGTGAAATTAAAAAATAGATTTAGCACATTGACCAAAGATGACCCAATACCTAAGATGTATTCGGCCCATTAGAAACGCCACCTTAAGTCTCAATGACCCAATCCAAAATAGACGATCATCCAACTATTTGATAAATTTTGAAGGATATCCTTAAAACATTAGGCTCACCTTTGGCTTAAAAGGTCACATATATATTAGGGCGTATTGTATATTATTTATGTGCTAAGTGCTATATAACTTGCTTCGCATGTATTCTTTGTCTTGTGTATTTAAATACATCTATTTTTCTTTAAATATAATCGGTCCATTATTCCACTAGAATGTCTTAGAATGTTACTACTCATACAAATCCAAATCCAATTTTTGAGTCTTTCTAAAAATTATTTGACTCAATTATCAAAATACGTTTAAAATCACTCAAGTTTTATATTCAAATAAAATTGCAAAAGATCATTGGGTCATCGCTATTGATAGAAATTATTTTTTTCACACTTGATTATAGCTAGTGTTACCAAATACTCCTTTAAAGTTAAATTGTACGACTCTATAATTCTTAAATGACCCTTCCAGAATTCAACTTGTGAATACTTGATTCTTTATTTAAATCACATAGTTTACTCGGTTCAAACTCCCTTCTTTTTTAAAATTTTATTTCATAAAATGATCAATTTTTTTTTATCAATTTGATCACTCCCTTTAAAGTCCCTCTTTCTTTAAATTTGAACTAATCTGTTATAAGCAAAACAAATGCTATCTTTTATATGTTACTTTGATTAATTATTATAATTAATGAACTAACTCGTTTACCTTTGAGTTTTTCTTTTCTATTTCAGAGAGAGAAAGACTAATTTGTCTTGAAAATCATTTTTTTCCTTTCCACATAGACTAAAGCAAAATAATTCCAAATACTCATAGGTAGAACATTAGTATTATACACTGTCCAAAGCAAAGAGAGAAAATACAGATTCATTATTTCACACCTATTGAACTAAAAAGATTCGATCCAAAATGGACCCAGTTTGATCAACACAGTCACTTCATCTGAACCAATCCTCTCTTTGCTCGTCGTAATAACTCTAGCACCTCGACAGGATCAAAAACAACCTCAGAGGTCATTACTCATCTAGAGCAAAAAATTTCTGAATTAATTCCTATAGTGATGCAAACCAAAGCAGCTTCTCAGACCTCACTAAACATTACCCTATCTTCTAATGTTTGCCAAAAATGGCCTATGGCACCTTCATTTCCAATCTCAGAGAAGTTTGACCAAGGAGATCATTTTCCCATTTCTTCATAAGTTAAAAATGTTTCTCTCGCTTGTCCAACCCAGAATGTTCCTCTTGTGTACACATTTGTTCCTCCAATATCTCAGAATATATCATTATCTCATAATGCTCTGCTAATGTACACTTATGCTATTGCTCCACCTGTGACTCAAACCCAAGAATTATATCGCTTAGATGCTGATCACTTTGTTGAAAATGGAAATGATACAAGAGTGGTTAATGATGAAATGGTAAATAGGAAACTTAAAAGTTTGAAAGATGCTATGATAGATCTTCAAGGTCTTGGTCATTACCAAAGTGCGAGGTATGAAGAGTTGTGCGCATTTCCTAAAGTGAGTTTCCACCAGGTTACAAGATTCCAAAGTTTGAAAAGTTTGATATGTCAGGAAATTCTTTCTTTTATTTGAAAGTCTATTGTGAAAAATATATTGGTGTGGGTAAGAATGAAGGGATAAGAATCAAGTTGTTCAATCAAAGTTTTAGTGGAAAAGCTTTTAAATGGTACTCTAAATAAGATGTAATCAAATGGCGTACTTGGGATGATCTAGCGAACACTTTCATGGATCATTATATTTCATGTTGAGATCGCACCTGACAGAATTTCGATTACAAAGTTAAATTCATAATCAAATGAATACTTTTGAGAATATGCTATATGATAGAGGGAAGAATCATCTAAAGTGCAACCCCATATGGAGGAAGCAGAAATGATCACCTACTTCATTCAGGCTGAAGACTCAGAATATTATGAGAGAATGGTGACAATGGGTGGAAATACCTTTGCTGAAGTTATCGAAGTGGGAGAAATGATTGAAGATGGTCTTAAGCCTAGGAGGATAACAAGTTTAACATTATCCCAGTTCACTAATAGAACCTTCGAAACTTGTTCTCTTAGAAATGGAAGGAAAAAGTAGAAAGAAGTTTTGGAATTAATGACTCAAGAAACTACCTCATATAATTACCTATCACCTTCAGGATATCTTACTTCATCATACCCTATCTACAATACCCATGCAATTTATACTTCTCCACGTCCATCATAAAATTTTCAAAACAATGCACCTTGTCCCAATTTTGAAAGAAAAACTCCTACAATTTTCACTCCACTGGTAGAATCACTGACTCAATTTTTTGAAATGTTAAAAGAAGCAAGGATGCTTCATCCAGTAGAAGCTAAGTCAGTGAATACTTCATCAAATTGGTATGATCTAGATAAGTGGTGTACCCAGGAGTTGATGGGCATGCCAATGACAAGTGTTTCACCCTCAAATATAAAGTTGAAGACTTGATTGAAAACAAGGTGATAAAGGTTACAGAAGCTCCACCAAATGTGAACACGAACCTGCTGCCCAATCACGGTAAGTAATTATTTGCGTGATCAATTGCAAAGTAGAATAAATTTTTGGAAGTTGTAATGTTGCACTCCCCGACTTTGCATTTGAAGTTATTATTTTCCTTCCTTGTGATCGCATTTTATCATTTTATTTCCTTGTTATTGCAAGTTATTGTTATTACTTTGTAATTGCAGCTCATATGCACTACGTTCGACCTGATTTCCCTAGTAGAATACATAGGCGGCCTTTATCGGCTTCTATCACATTATTTAAAAAATATCAATTTTTCTTTGTAATTTAAACTATGTTTGACCTGATTCTGCGAAATACATAGGTGCCACATCGGCTCGATCATACTCCTTTTAATATTTACATATTCCTTAAAGACAACATCAAAGTTATAACTGGGCAAATTTTTTGAGAGAATCTCAAAAAAATCAATTAAAACCTACGAGAGAGTTTAAGAGTTCTTCTAAATTTCAAACTAGCGCAAAATTTTTGAGGAGTGTCCTTAATTTTTTTTATCAAGCCTACATTTTGAGAATAAACAATCTTGCAAGGCAGACGCAAGAGAAACATCAAGATAGCAAGGCAAATCCAGCACAAATCAGTCTTTCAAAACTAAGAATTTCTCTTTGGATGCAGGAATCATGAAGTGAAGGAATTATTAGACCCACAATGATAAAATAGACGGGCAAAGTGGCTAAGATTGTTAGACTTCATACAACCTGAATGACCTAATCTTTAAACCTATCTTTTACTATATCATTCACTTTGCTAATTCTACTTTGTTCCTACTTATATCTGAACTCTCAAGGTGTTGTCACTAAAATTGGAGACAGTTCCAAAAATCTTCCTCAAGTTTTGAAGAACCAAGCAAGACGTTCACTAGAAAAAAGAGCATGAGCCAATCTTTCAAATATGTTATTGTATATGGTAAAGAGTCTGGGTGCAAAGGATTCAGAACAAAAATGTGCTTAATGACAACCAGAGATGGTACTGGCTTCTCAAACTACATAATTAAATATTATATTTGGATTGCCTATCATTCAAAGAGACACATTAAACTGCCACCTCATTACGTTATATTGTCATTGGAGCGTCAATTCCTTCAATATGACACGTTATATTATTGGAGTGTCACTTCCTTCAACGTGACACATTATATTATTGGAGCGTCTCTTCTTTCAACATGACACGTTTTATTATTGGAGTGTCAATTAGTTCAACATGATATATTATATTATATTGTAGCGTCACTTACTTCAACATGACACATTATATTATTATTAAAGTGTCACTTCATTCAACGTGATATATTTATATTATTTGAGCATTCTTTCCTTCAATATGATACGCTATATTATGTTGGACTGTCATTTTCTTCAAGATAACACATTATATTATGTTAGGAGTCACCTCCCTAAGTTTGACATGTTATGCTATGTAATTGGATCATCACATCATTCAAATTGACGCATCACTTTAGATCATTCACTTTCTACTAGAGAAGTACACTTGAATTTGGATTGTCATGTCCTTCAGTATGACATGGTAAATCAGGTTTTAAGATTTATATTTTGTGTTTAAGTTCCATTTACTACTGATAAGTTTATCCAGATTTTGCAATACGTGTGAGCTAAATAAAAAGGGACACAGTACAATGTGGAACTTTTCAATCATAATTAAAAAACATTCCTATCTTAAGGCATGTGAGCATTTCTTGGGGCTTAAAAATTTCCATTTCACATCCGGTGAAAATTTTAAACTTTCACCGGAGGCAACTTTCAAATCGAGTGAAAATACACTAAGAGTTGTGAAAGTTATGTCCATGTAAGTTGTTAGGTATGGGTGTGAAGGGCCCCATAATCATATTTGCAATGTTTACAAGCCTCTTTTCCATGCTCAACTCATTTTTCATTTATCCTTAAGCTAGAGTTTCTGCCTAAGAAATTTTCTTTTCAACTGATTGAGTCAAACTACAAACAGTATGATTCCCATGTCTAGGGATATGTAGGCATGCTCTATGTCAAAAACTCAAATATACTCCAACAAACCTCTCATTCTTCCATTCCCAAGCATTTGAATCTCTCCATAATTCAACATCAAAATAACTTTTGGAATCTTTCAAAATCATGTTTAAAATTAAGCATTTTGACAAGTGGCCTAATCTCTCATGTAACCTGAGATATGCAGGAAATTCAGTACTAGGGTCAAATACTATTTCCTTAGAATCCTTACTATTCATAATTTCTATAAGACCCGGGAAGTTGGAAACTCAAAATGAAAGAAAACTTTAAGAAATACAGACTGATTCAAGGTTTATGAGTTGACCTATAAGTCGTAGGACTAATTCGTAGAACTGAGACTAAGGTTGGAAGTGGAATGAGTGAGAAGGTAAGTCTACGAGTCAAGTTATGACTTATAATGGGTTTGATGAGTCGTAGACAAGAGTCATAAAGAGACTTCAGAAACTCAGGAAAATCTCAGGTTTTGCAGATTTTAGAGATTGCAGGATGAATTGGGTCTACGACACATAATCATTTTTATGACTCATAGAAATGAGTTGTAGGTAACATCAGAGACCTAACTCTCAGGGTTTTTCAGAACCAACTAGACGAGACAAGTCCATGACTCATAGAACTTGTTATGACTTGTAGAAATCTATTTGTAGGGATTAAATGAGGGTATTGTGGTCTTTTCCTGATGTCAGTTCAATGTATCTAGAAACTTTTAGGTTAAAGTTCAGAACCTATAAATCCCTCAACCGTTTAAATTTCCTCCTATTCCAATTCATTCTCAAAAATTTCTCTAAGACATTGAAGGATTATTGTCTTAAGGGTCTTCTCCTATAATTCAAGTTAGGGCTTCAAGAATTCAATTTTGTTTCTCAATTTCAGAGTTAGATTCACCAAGGTATGTGGTATTTTATCCATGGGTTCATTTCATTCATGGAGTTCCAAGGTTTTTCCTAAAAAATATCTTCAATTTTAATTATTTTCTAACTCTAGATTGATGAATTGCATTAGGCTATTTCAATTATCTTTTTAATTATCTTCATAAGCATGATTCTACATTAATTGCATGACTTTAAGTTGTTTTATAATTACTCATTCACAAAGTTAGTTTCAATGATGAATTCCATGAATTAGGATCATGATTTTTCAAAGAAAGGTTTTATGAAAGAAGTTTGAGACTTATAAAATATGGAAGTTATAATGATCTTTCAATGATCATTCAAGAAGTTATTAAGGTGTGATACGAACAATTCTTAAACAATCATGACTAAAGGGTCATAAGGACAATTTTCACCAAACTTTATGGATTCTTGTGAATTATTATGTTAATGAGCTACTCTTATTACTAGTTTCATGATAATGTTATTGACGATGCATTAATGGTTTAATGAATTCCGTTGGGATATTGAATAAGCACCGAGAAGACTTTTAGGTGGCGTTCGGTCTGGTAACCAAAGGTTTGTTACCCAAGAAAATCCTAGTAGCAATCTAAAGTTCCAAACTACGTTGCCCCCGTAAGTTGCATTTATAGCCTAGCTAATGGATCCACATATAGCTCATGATGTTAAGATGTTCTCATGGAGTCTACCTTGTCAAGTAGCCTCTCTCTTCTCGATGTAGAAGTTACATCGAATTTGATGTTATAGCTCGCATGGTCTTAGATGTTGGTTAAAGTTCTTATCCCACACAAGTTATATGAATTAATGCAAGTTTTTATGAAGTTTTATGATGCATTGACCATAAGTTTTCATGTGATTTCAAATGCTTTTTAAGTTTTACCTCTATTCATGTCATTGGTCATGCCTCCTATGTACATATTGATCATGTTTTATCTCATTGTTAATGCATATCTCACATACTTAGTACCTTCTATGTACTAACACATATTTTTCCTACATTATCTCATAATATAGGGAAAGATGATCTTCACGCTCCTCACATTCAAGGCTAGAGTTGATATAGTATTTTAGAGTGTTGGTGAGTCCTTATTCGTCGAGGACATGGATTTTACTTTAGGTTGCTACATTGATTCATCTCATGTTAGGCTGAGCTAAAAGCATGTATTAAGCCCCCATCTAGTTATAGAGGCATGTTCAGACATAGAAATTGATATAGTCCATTTTGGACATATGTTTTGAGTTGGTTCTATTCTTAGACTTTCCAATTATGAACTGATATTTTGCATGATTCATTATGTTTATTTGACCTTATGAGTGCAATGTGTGCTAAGAGTTTTGGTTGGTATCCTTCAGGTTTCAAATCATCATGTAACTCCTAGGGTCTAGTTTGGGGTCTAACAAACATGGTATCAGAGTACAAAGTTTAGGAGTTTCCTAGGGAGTCTAACATGCCATGTCCAGTAGAGTTTTGTTCATCGATGTGAAGCGCGCCATATCTATTAATAGGAGGCTATGAGTCATCTTAGGAAAATCTCACTTCTTTCATGATCTATATCGTGTGATAGAGTGATTCTCTAAGTCTTTCCCTTCTAATGATTGTTTTTTGTGATTTTCAGAAAATGCCTCCACGAAAAGCTCACGTATAAAGTAACATTGAGGAGGAGCAACAAGATCCAAATGATCCCTTTAATGAACAAGTATAACATGCTGAGTCTCGATCGACTTTTCAAGTGCTTGCTCAAGATGTGATGGTACAAGCCATTTGTGAGGTGGTAACTCCCGTGAACCCAAATGTGGGTACAACAGCGACAGGGGTTCGTGACTTTATGAGGATGAATCCTCCATAGTTTTGGGGTTACAATATGGATGAGGATCCATAAGAATTTGTTGAGATTATTCATAAGATTATGGAGATAATGGGGGTTAGCCCAGTTGAGAGGGTGGAGTTGGCTACTTAACAATTGAATGGTTTGATCAATAGAGGAGTGAGAGATGTATAGAGATGGGTCCCGTGAATTAGGGAGATTTTAAGGGATTGTTTCTTGATCGATTTTTCCATTAGAGTTGAGGGAGGCCAAGATACAAGAGTTCATCAAACTTAAGCAAGGGAATATGAGTGTGAGGGAGTATGCCCTCAAGTTCACCCAATTATCAAAATATGCTTTGTTTATGGTCGTCGAACCAAGAGCTCGTATGAGAAAGTTCGTGTCGAGTATGTCAAATTTTATATCTAAGGAATTTAAAACGGCCATGTTGATTCAGAAAATGGATATCTCTTGACTCATAACCCATGTAGAGAAAATAGAGGATGAGAAGCTAAGGGAGAGCTAGAGAGTCCAAAAGGGCAAGGACTGATAGTGGTGATTCCTCTCATGCTAGGTACAAAATTGGTGGGCGTCCTCATTTTTACGTAAGGTATTCTAATCAAGGTTTTACAAGGATAGGATGCCTAACCCTAAGCCCTAAGGAGGAGTCCTAAATGGCCAATATACAGAAATAAAAGACAACATAGACTCCAATGAACCTCTAACATTCCTATACTAGTCTAGAAGAGGGTGTTAGACAATCTTCTAGCTCACCCAATATAAAAGGTAAAGAAGTCATAAGCTCATAAGAACAAAATCTCTCATACTCAGAGTATGGGGACTCACCAACTGTATGAAAGTGCTAACTCTAGCCACGAGTGGGAGGAGAATGAACGTGATCATCGGCCCCTACATTATCACACAATATAGGCAAAAATTATGCGTTAGTACATGGAATGCACTAAATATGTATGAGTATGCATGAATAATAAATATAGGACAATCAATATGAATCATGTGATACAAGATCAATATCGTTAAAATCATGACAAATAGGAAAACATTAAAACATTAATCTCATTGGTCAATGCATCAAGACATAATAATCATCATAAGAACTTACATATGTGGGTGATAACTATAACCAATATTAAGATCATGTGAGTTATTACATGGAATCCGATGATACCCACATCGAGAAGGGGGAGGCTACTTGCCAATGTAGGCTCTGTCTAATTAATATCATCATGAGCTATATATGGATCCACTAGCTATGCCATATTGGCAAACCTGTAGTGGCCACACAGTTTAAGAAACTAGAGGTTACTACTAGGGCTTAGGTCTAGCCTCCCCCTCAAAGTCCACTTGGTGCTAAGTACAAAATCCCACGGAATACATATCATGTCATAATCATAAATCATACTTGTCATAATCACAAGCTTGTCATAATCATAATTCATAGAAACTTACATATAGAAATAGCTCATTATCAAGTAACTCGTGTAATGTGGGTGTAGTCCTTACAAAAAACATCTTTAGGGTCATAAGTCACCTTACTCATTAAGGATATTAAGTCACCCTTTTACTTGAGTCTTGAGTCACCTTTTAGGATCTTCAACCACTCTTTCATTAGAGTCTTAAATCACCTTCAAGGATCTCAAGTCATTGTTTCATTAAATTTGCTTGAAACATCATTAAAGCATTACTCATAAAATTCTTTGCATAAAGCATCTTTAAATCATAGCATAAAGCTTTCATATAATATAACTTAAAAAATCATGATCATATCTCATAAATCATACTTGAAACTAGCATATAACTGTCACAACCTGAACTAGGGCCTAGCTGTGACATGACTATTAGGATTCCCAAAGAAACTCCAACCAAGCCTCCTAGCATATCATAAGCATACATAAGGTAAAAAAAATATAAGCGGAAACTCTTCAAAGTCCAAGAACATAGCATATCTAACTAGAATCATGATTAAATAATATGCCCAACATGCCTCTACATGACTACATAGGCGGTGACTAGGATATGTTCCTAGCTCACCCGGAAGAAAGTAAGGACATGACATAGAATAGTCTTAAAACTTCAACATAGTCTAGAAATGGCAATAAAAGAGAGAATGACTTGGCTTGCCCTCAAAGCATGAGGACTCACCACAAAAATCTTCGAGATGGATCATCCGTCCCTATTTTATGATATAATATAGGCAGGAGAGTATGCTTTAGTACGTTGAGTATACTAAGTATGTAGGCGATGGAATGCATAATTAAAACCATATTGTGAAATGACCATTTTAAATCGCATGAGGGAAGAGTTACTAAAATAATAAGTAAACATGAGAAAGGTCAAAGAACTTTAAACCTTAAGAATATCATATAAAAGTAAATGATATGATTAATCTTGTAAAACATCATAAGAACCATACATATGTGGGAGAAACTGTAACTGACATTAAGACCATGCAACCTATAACATGGAATATGATGATCTCCATATCGAGAAGGAAGGAGGCTAATTTCCAAGGTATACTCCATCCAACATTATTATCATCATGTGCTATATCTGGATCTACGAGCTAGGCCATATTGACAAACCTACGGTGGCAACGTAGTTTAAAGGACTAGTGGTTGCTACTAAGCCTTAGGTCGAGACCCTACCTCAAAGTCCTCTCGATACTAAGTCAACATCCCACGGAATAAATATCATAACATAATCATAAATCATAAGCCTTTCATAATCATATTTCCTAAACTTGATCATAGGAATAGCTCATTATTATGTGATTCATATAATGGGGTATAGGCCTTCCATCATTATGAATCCTTTTCATAAATATCATTAGGGTCTTACGCCACCCTTATTCATAAAACTTAATTTCATACTTGAAATTTATGATCATATCTTATACTTGAAATTAGGGTAAATCATGACTACATCATCAATTGATTTGAAAATAATATACTTTCTATCAGCCCATACATAATTCATATAGATAATATCATTGGAAGTATAATTGAAAATACCCATTATTTATATTATCAACCCTAAAGATCTATGTTGGAAAATTCATAGAAAAACTCTTTAATTTCTTGTAATAACCATCAATTTATATTGAGATAGGTTCATACTCATAATTAGAATCATAATTTATGCAACTGAAATAGAGATCACAAAACTCATAAAAATATATACCTTAATTTATTGAAAAAGTATAGAATTTTTTGGGATCCTTGGGTTAATGTACCCTAGGAATAATTACCTACATATCTTGAATAATCAGACCAAAAACCTTGGAAGAATTTGAGTGTTTTGATGGAGAGCTTGAGTGAGTTTGTTGGAGGTCTTCAATGGATTCCTTGAGAGTTTTTTTTTGTAGAAAGAAAAATATTTGAATAGGTGAATTGTAGAAGAATGAATGAAAATAGAGATTAGGATAGTTTATAGAGTTAAATTAGGCCTTAAAGATGTCTAGATTTATTAATTAATAATTAAAGAAATATCTAATGTGATCCCACTTAAAAACTGAATAGAGACCGTAAAATCACACCAAAGTCCGCGATGCGGACCTGTTCTCAATTATGCCAATTTTGAGGGAATGAGATTTTGGCTAGATTTTGACTCGGGAAAATATTGCTTTAAGTGGGAGCAAGTGGGCGATGCTGACCTACCGCACACCTTACTGTTTTGCGCAATTTCTTAAAAAAATATCTTTTGGTACACAGGTCCTAAAAATCTACTAAGACCCTTTTCAAAATGCTTAACCTTCAAATATCATGTTCCAACCCTTATACGTTGGAATATTACAATATCTTCTCCTTGGGAATATTCTTTCTCGAATGAGGTAGAACTGGCTTGAGTATAGTAGAGTATATAGCTTAACAACCCAACATGAATGCAATAATGCAATTTAAACATCACTAAAAAATAATAGGTTCATGAGTATGCATGAATGTAATGAGACATAGAGAGATTGGAATGTAGGAGTTTCTAGAAATAGACCATCAAGTGGTAAATACCTTAGGGTGGAAAGGAAGGAAAAAGGTAGGGATATCATTTCATCATGTCCTCTTCCGTTTCCCATGTAGCACTTTAAATTTCTTGGTTTCTCTACAAAACTTTAATGGATGTAACTGCCTTGCTCACAACCCTTTAACTTGGCGGTCTAAAATTTCAATTGGGACTTTCTCATAAGTCAAGTTCTCTTTAACACTCACATTACCTAAAGGCACAAAAGTATTGGGATCACCAACATATTTCCTTAACATTGATACATGGAATATTGGATGAACCGAGGCTAATTCTATTGGAAAATCAAGTTCATAGGCCTCCTTACCAATACGGTTTAGAATCCTATATGGGCCTACATATCAGGAACTAAGTTTCTCCTTCTTTATGAAATGCATTAATCCTTTCATTGGTAGAATCTTCAAGTAAACCCAATCTTCCTCATCGAATTCAAGATCTCTTGTTCTAACATACGTATAGGAATTTTGACGACTTTGGACAGCCGTTAACCTTTCTTGAATAATCTTGACCTTCTCAAAGGCCTCAAACACTAACTCAGGTCCTAATAAGGTACCCTCTCCAACTTCAAACCATCTAATGGGTGATGGTCTTCTTCTTCCATACAAGGTTTCAAATGGTGCCATTCCGATACTTGAATGGTAACTATTATTGTATGGAAACTCAGCTAATGGTAGGTGATCATCCCAACTTCGTTTGAAATTAAGAACACATGCCCTTAATATATCTTCTAGATTTTGGATTGTCCTTTCGGCTTGACCATTAGTTTGAGGGTGAAATGTGGTGATTAGATTAACTTGGGTACCAAGACCCTTTTGAAAAGACTTTCATATGTGAGAAGTGCATTGAGTACCACGATTTGAAATGATGGACAAAGAAACACCATCCTACTTTACCAATTTCCGAATATATATCTTAGCATAATCTTCGACACTATAACAAGTCTTAACTGGTACGAAATGGGATGATTTGGTCATTCTATCCACTACCACCCAAATCAAATCATGTTTCTTTCGGGTATGAGGAACACCCGTTATGAAGTCCATGTTCACATCTTTCCACTTCTAAATAGGAATCTCAATATCTTGGGGTAGACCTCCCAGTCTTTGATGTTCAACCTTCACTTGTTTGCAATTTGGACAATCCTCCACAAACTTTACTATGTCCCTTTTCATACCATCCCACCAATACACTTCCCTCAAATCACTATACATTTTGGTGGATCCTGGATGTATAGAATATCTAAAGCTATGGGCTTCATTCAATATCATTTCTCTTAGGCCATCAATATTTGGGACACGGAACCAACCTTAGTAACGAAATAATCCATCTCTCCCTTGTGAGAAAACATCAATTGTTCTTATCAACCACTAATTTCTTGAATCAACTAAAGTTGTATCTATGTCTTGCTTTGGCTTTTCATCCGCTACCAATGATGATTCTGAACCATTTTGAACAAGAATACCATCCTCATTGGATTCACTCAATCTTTCCTCTAAACGGGCAAATCGGTGCACATCTTTAACTAAATCCATCTTGTCATCTTCCACATGAGCAATACTATTCATAGATAACCAACTAAGAGCATTGGCAATAACATTTTCTTTACGAGGTGGTACACCACACTCATATCATAGTCCTTTAAGAGTTCAAGCCACCTGCTTTTCCTAAGGCTCAAGTCTCTTTGTCTAAATACATATTGCAAGTATTAATGGTCGGTAAATATATCAACATGCACCCCATAAAGATAGTGATGTTAAATTTTCAAAGAAAAAAAAACTGCCGCTAATTCAAGATCATGAGTTGGATAGTTTCATTTATGCACCTTTAATTGTCTAGACTCATATGATATAACCTTGTGATGTTGCATCAAAACACACCACAATAAAACCAGTGAGACATCACAATATACAAAAAACCCCTCCGGACCTTCCGACAATGTCAAAATAGGAGCTGACATAAGACAATCCTTCAATGTTAGAAAACTTCTCTCATACTCATCTGAACATTAAAACTTTACCTTGTTTTGGTTCAACCTAGTTAAAGGCAATGAAATTGATGAAAATTCTTCTACAAACCTTCTATAATATTTTGATAAACCCAAAATGCTATGAATATCTGAAGGAGAATGGTCTAGGACAATTCTTTACCGCCTCTATCTTCTTCGGATCAACCATGATACCATCACCAAAAATAATGTCACCAAAGAATGCCACAGATTTCAACCAAAATTCACATTTACTAAACTTGACAAATAATTGTTTGTCCCTCAAGGTTTGCAATACAATTCTCAAATGACCCATATGCTCTTCTTTATTTTAGGAAAAAATCAATATATCATCAATCAAAACCACCACAAACATATCTTAGTATGGTTTGATAATCCGATTCATCAAGTCCATGAAAATAGTAGGAGCATTAGTCAACCCAAATGATATAACCAAAAACTCAAAATGTCCATATCTAGTTCAAAATATCATCTTGGGAATGTCACACTCCCTCACCCTCAATTGGTGATCACCAGAACGGAGATCAATTTTGGAGAAGTGACCTGCACCTTGGAGTTGACCAAACAAATTATCTATTCTTGGAATGGGATACTTATCCTTTATGGTGACCTTATTCAATGGTCGGTAGTCTATACACATGCAAAGTGATCCATCCATCTTTCTTACAAATAACATGGGAGCACCCCATGGTGAAATACTTGGCCTAATGAAACCCTTATCTAACAAATTCTTCCATTATTCATTCAACTCCTTAAGTTTTGCCAGGGCCATATGATAAGATAGAGATGGATTTAGTGTTGGGAAGGAGATATATGCCGAAATACATTTCCCTTTTGGGAGGAATATCGGGCAAGTCATCTGGAAACACATCAGGGAATTTATTCATATTGAGAGAAAACTCAATAGAAGAAGCTTTGAAATTTGTATCCCTAACCTGTACAAGATGATAGATACATCCTTCAAAAATCATTTTTTGGGATTTTAGGAACGATATGAATTTATCCCAAAATACCAAATCATTACACTTCAACTCAAAAGCAGTCTCATTAGGAAATTGGAATTTGATCATATGAATTCTACAATCAATAGATGCATAGAAAGCATGCAGTCAATCCATACCAAGAATAATATCAAAATTTGTCATGTCAAGTTCAACAAGATCAAAAGGGATTATTCTATGCAAGACCAACACGGGGCAATCTCTGTAGACCTTCTTAGCTAGAACGGAATCACCAACGAGAGTATAAACTAAAAAATGCTCTAGAAAGATTTGGGGACATATACCAAATATTATAGAAAGGAAAATAATAACAAAAGATAATGTGGAACCCGGATCAAGTAAATCATAAACATCAAAGTCAAAATCAAAGACCCACAACATTCCTGTAACCACATCAGGAGACTCCTCAACATCTTGCCTACCTTGGAGTGCATAGAACCTATTTTGGCATTGGCCGCCACTTTGTTGAGCTTGTCCTCCTTGAGTAACTTGCCCTTGAGGACGTAATTCTCTTCCCTTGTTAGGGTATTTAGAGACCTTGTGCCCAATTTTACCACATCCAAAACAAGAATCCATACCAAATAAACACTTACCTCTATGGTTTCTCCCATACTTAGGACACTTGGGAAAAGTAGACTCACTAACACCACCACCTTGGGCCTTAGTGTTGGGTACCTTGTATTTATCAAATCTTCGCCTGAAGCTTGTGAAGAACCTTGGCCTTGAGACGTTTGACTTATTGGAAATGACCATTACCACCAGTGGACTTAGATTTAGAAAATTCACCTTCAAATTAAGCTCTCTTGTACTCTCTCACCTTTCTCTCCTTAAGATTTTCTCCTTCAATTTGTTTGGCATATGTCATGATTCTAGAAATATGCATCTCCTTGATGAGCATAGAGGTTCGACATTCTTTCATCACCAAGTCGAACACACCCAAAATAAATTTACTCATTTGAGCATGAGAATAAACTACCACAAAAGGAGCATACTTGGAAATCTTTGTAAACTTTAGTTCATACTCCCTCACACTCATATTATCGTTGTTGAGGTTGATAAACTCCAAAACCTTTACCTCCCTCAACTTAATTGGAAAGAAGTAGACAAGAAAAGCAACTTCAAAATTCTCCGAACCTATGAGACCTCCTTCAACCCTTTTTTCCTTCCATTCATGGTACCATACTTGGGCAACACCCTTGAGTTGGTAGGACGCCAACACTGCTTTCTCCTTCGAAGACACCCCCATGATATCAACAATCTTATACACCTCATCATCAATATCTTAGAGATCCTTATCAAACTTGGCCCATGAAACTCGAAAGGATTCATCCTTGTGAAATTCCTAACCTGTGAAGCCGATGTAGATGCATTAGGAGGAGCCACTACTCCTTGGTTCACTTCTGTAGTCATGGATTGGGATATCATATAGATAGCGGTCCAGAACTCAGTATGGATAACTTGATTGGCTAGAGGATCATTAGGAGCTTGAGGGGATTGTCCCTCATTAGAATCAACCCTTCTTGGGAGTAGAGATCTTCTCGGAGGAATTTTATTAAAATCTCAAAGAAAAATCATTGGAGGGAAAAGACTTAGAGTACACTCTACTGGATGACATAGATCATGAAGGAAGTGAGGATTTCCTAAGACTTCTTATAGCCTCATACTCATAAATGTAGCGTACTTCACACCGATGAATAAGACTATACTTGATGAGGTATGATGGACTCCCTAGGACACTTCAAAATCTAGTGCTCTATACCAAGTTTGTCATGACCCGCATTAGGCCCTAGCCGTGACACAGTGATTAAGATTCCCGAAGAAACCCCAAAAAAGCTTCTTAGCATATCATAAGCATACATAAGTTAAAAAAATATAAGCGGAAACTCATCAAAGTTAAAGAATATATCATATCTAAAGAGAATCATGACAACATATACTCCTTACACAGTATGTCCAACTTGCCTCTACATGACTACGTAGGGGGTACTAGGACATGTTCCTAACTCACCCTCAAAAAAGTAATGACACGACATAAAATAGTCTTAGAACTTCAACATAGTATAGCAATATCAATAAAAGAGAGAATGACTCGGCTTGCCCTCGATGCATGAGGACTCACCATAAAAATTTTCGAGATGGATCATTGACTAGCCACATAATTAAGATTGAGCTTTCATCCCTACATGGTTATATAATGTACGCAATAGAGTATGCATAAGTACGTTAAATGTACTAATTATGTAGAATATGCAATGCATAATTAAAACCATATTGTGTAATGACCATTTTAAATAGCATGATGAAAGCATTAATAAAATCATAAGTAAATATGAGAATGGTCATAGAACTTTAAACCCTAAGTATATCATAGAAAAGTAAAGTATATGAGTAATCTTGTAAAATATCGTAAGAACCATAGATATGTGGGAGATAAACATAACAAACATTAAGACCATGCGAGCAATAATATGGAATCCAATGATCTCCACATCGAGAAGGAGGGGGGGCTACTTTCCAAGTTAAACTCTGTCCAACATTACCATCATCATGTTCTATATGTGGATCTACTACCTAGGCCATATTGGAAAACCTATGGTGGCAACGTAGTTTAACGTTCTAGAGGTTGGTACTAAGGCTTAGGTCAAGGCCCCACCTAATAGTCTTGTCAGTGCCAATTCAACATCCCACGGAATATATATCATAACATAATCATTAATCATACTTTTCATAAATCATAAGACTTTCATAATCATACTTCATAGATTTGATCATAAGAATAGCTCATTATCATGTGAATTAATGTTGGTGTACCGTCCATCATTACAAACCCTTTTCATAAATATCATTAGGGTCTTAAGTCACCCTCATTCATAAAATTTAATTATATACTTGAAATTCATGATCATATCTTATATTTGAAATTAGGGTAATATAACTACAAGATGAATTAACTTGAAAATCATGAAATTGGATTGAAAATATGCGTTTTCATGTAATTTTTATCAATTCATACATAATTCATAAAGATAATATCATCGAAAGTATAATTGAATATCCATTATTCATATCATGAACCCGAAAAATCAATTTAGAAAAATTTAGAGAAATGTTTTTCAGTTCCACGCAATAACCATCAATTTATATTGAGATAGGTTCATAATCATAATGAGAATCATAATTCATGAAATTGAGATAGAGATCATAAAATCCATAAAAATATATACTTTAATTGATTGAAAAAGTAGAGAATTTATTGGGCTCCGTGGGTGAAAGGACCCTAGGATCAATTATCCACATACCTTGAATACGAAAACCAACGAATTTTGAAGAATTTGAGAGTTTTGATGGAGATCTTGAGTGAATTTCTTGGAGGTCTATAATGGATTCCTCGAGAGTTTTTTTGTAGAGAGAGAAATATTTAAATAGGTAAATTGTAGAAGAATGACTGGAATTACAGGTTTAGCATAGTTTATAGAGTTGAATTAGGCCCTAAAGACGTCCAGATTTACTAAATAAAAATTAGGAAAATATCTAAAGTTTCCCCACTTAAAAACTGAATTCAGACAGAAAATCACACCAAAGTCGGCAATGCGGATTTGTTCCCCGATAGGCCAATTTTGAGCGAATGAGATTTTTTGGCTAGATTTTGACTCGGGGAAATATTGCACTAAGTGGGAGAAAGAGGGAGATGTGGAACTGTTGCACACATCACAGTTTATGTAATTTCTTAAAAAAATATCTTTCGATATACAGGTCCTAAAAATCTGCCGAGATCATTTTTGGAATGCTTAATCTTCATATATCATGTTCCAACCCTTAAATGCTCAGGATATTACAATTGCACGCGTTAATAAATTGAATGTGAAATCATGCAATATGATGTGAATTATGAATAATTAAGTTAGTAACATTGAAACATATCATAATTGAGAAGACCCAATGCAAATCATGAAATTAGTGCTTTTAATTGAAGAAATCATAAGAGAATTGAGAAAAAATTCTCTGGGATTCCATGGATGAATTGCCACATACCTTAACCTTGATTTGCCCAAAATTGTAGAGATTGAAATCTTGACTTTGAAGAACCCTTTTGAATTTCTTGAGGGAGAAGAAGACCTTGAGAGAGAGGGTTTTTGATTTCAGGAGTTATGTTAAGCATGAGAGGGTTAGAAGACTTTAAGGTAGTTAATAGTTAACCATTTAGTCCTCAAAACTGTCCACATTATTTAATGAGATATGAGAAAAATACTAAAATAACCCTCATTATAACTGAATCCAAAAATTAGGACGGAGCATCACCATGGACCTTTAAGGTCGCCATGGTCTGTAGTCCACCCCGCGGTGAGGGACTTGAGATTTTTCTGAAAGGGATTCTGGAAGGTTGCCCACCATAAGACCCGCCACGGCGCGTTATAGGCACCACAGTCTGTGGTGGTTGCTTTGGATTTGCATTCATGGGGTTTGCAGGGATTGTTTCAATACCTCCTCCATGGAGACCTTTACGATCTGTGATCCAAGGGCGTGGTGCTAGGCCTGCAGGTGGGGTTCACTAAGTAGGCCATTATGGTCTGTGGACCACACCACAGGTCATGGTGGCTTATCATAGACCTCACCTCAGGAAATAACTAGGCTGGACAGGTACCACAGTAGACTTTCACAGACTGTGGTCCTCTTTATGGCCCGTAGTAGGTCTCGTGAAGACAACTTAGTGCCCAAAAGCTGATTTTTCTAGATTTTCATCTTTTGATCCTCGTTTTCCATCTTTCCAACTTCCAGGGTCTAACAATATCTTTCCATTGGGAATATTCTTCCTCGAATGGGACTCAAGTTAGTATGAATGGAATAAGAATGGAACATAACAGCCTAACATGAATGCAAAACATCTGAAAAATACATAAAACATGAAATCTTTAATCTCACTATAAAAAATGACTTAGACCTCATTTAATGAACATGAATACATATGAAACTATTAGAATAATTGAAACACAAGATTTGGGCTTGTTGTATATGAAGAAACTAAATACCTCAATTTGGCGAGGAAGGAAAGAGAAAAGGATATCAGGATATCACATTGTCTTTGGCTTCCCATGTAGAACCCTCAACTTTTTGGTTCCTCAATAACACTTTAACTATAGCTATTTCCTTGTTTTTTAACTTTCTAACTTATCGGTCCAAGAGCTCAACCAGAACCTCTTCCTATGAAAGACTCTCTTTAACCTTAATACTGTACAATGAAAAAAAGGAGCTAGGATCACCATCAAACTTCCTCAATAACGATACATGGAACACCAGATGCACCAATGCCAAATCTGAAGTCAAATCCACTCATAAGCCACCTTACTAATCCACATGAAAATCTGATATGGGCCAACATAGCAGAGACTTAGCTTTTCTTTCTTACCAAAACACATCACACCCTTCATCTGTGAAATATTCAAGTAAACCCAATCATTAACCTCAAATTCAAGTTTCCTTCTCCTCATATATGAATAGGACTTTTGTCAGCTTTGGGCTAACTTCAATCTTTCTCTAATGAGTCTAACCTTCTCCATCGCCTCAAATACCAACTTTGGTCCTGTCAAAGAAACTTCTTGAACTTTGAACCAACCGATAGGGGATCTCCACTGCCTATAATACAAAACCCCAAATGGAGACATCTCAATGCTAGAATGATAACTTTTATTATAGGCAAACTCTATCAATGGAAAATGATAATCCCAATTTCCTTTTAAATCAATCACGTATGCTCTCAACATATCCTCTAATATCTAAATAGTGAGTTCAGCCTGACCATCTTTCTGTGGGTGAAAAGTTGTACTAAGATTAAGTTGAGTACGAAGACCCTTTTAGAAGGATCTCCAAAACTAAGATGTAAATAGAGTACCTCAATCAGAGATTGTAGACAATTGAACACCATAAAGTTTAACCAATACTCAGTTAGACAATCTAGAATAGTCTTCTGCTGAATATAAAGTCTTAATAGGTAGAAAAGGAGTTGACTTAGTCATTCAGTCAACAATCACCCAAATAGAGTCATGTTTTCTATGACTACGAGGCAAACCCGTAAAAAACTCCATATTCAAGGCTTCTCACTTCCAAGTTGGAATCTCAATGTTTTGATACAAACCTCCTAGTTTTTTATGCTCAACCATCACTTGTTGACAGTTTGGATACTTAGTTACAAATTCCGCAATATCCTTTTTTCATGCCATTCCACTAATACACATCCCTCAAATCTGGATACATCTTTATGGAACTGGGATGAATAGAATACCGCAGACTATGAGCCTCGGTCAATATCATATCTTTCTAGCCATCAACATTCAGAAAATATAATCATCCTTGATATATTAACACACTATCTCCTTTTTGGGAGAAAGCCTCAATGGCTTTTTCAACAATTGCTTTCTTCAATTAAACCAAAGTGGGATCACTATCTTTTTTTGCCATTACATCCACCACAAGAGCTGATTCAAAACCATTTTTCACTATAACTCCACCATCTTTGGAATCAACCAATCAAACACCCGTATAAGATAATCTAGGCATATCCAGAACCAGGTCTTTCTTCTCATCCTCAATATGAGAAACACTTTTTGTGAACAATCTACTAAGAGCATTGGTAACCACATTAGCCTTACCCGGATGGTATAACACACTCATGTCATAATGCTTCAATAGCTCAAGCTATCTTCTTTGTCAAACGTTCAAATCCTTTTGAGTGAACACATATTTCAAACTCTTGCGATCAGTGAAAACATCCACATGGACACCATAGAGATGGGGTCTCCACAACTTTAAAGAAAGTACCACCGCCGCCAATTCCAAATCATGAGTTGGGTAATTTTTCTCATGTACATTGAGTTGACTTGTATCATAAGCTATTAATTTATATTATAACACAACCAAGACCAACTCGTGAAGCATCACAATACACAACAAACCCATAAAAACCTTCCGATAAAGTGAACCGAAATGGAGGTAAGCATATTTTTCAATTCTTGGAAGCTTTTCTCTCATGCCTATGACCATTAGAAATTCACTTTCTTTTGAGTCAAAGAAATCAAAGGAGATGCAATGGAAGATAAATCTTTCACAAACTCTCTATAATAACCTATTAAGCCCAAGAAACTTCGAATATCAAAAGTAGTCAATAGTCTTGGCCAATTCTTAACTGCCTCAGTCTTCTTTGGATCCACCATAATTTCTTCTCCAGAAATAATGTGACTAATAAAAGAAATTGACCTTAACCAAAATTCACATTTACTATACTTTGCATACAACTGATGGTCCTTGACAATTTGCAACACAATCCTCAAATGATCGGCATGCTTTTCCTCATTCCAAGAATAGATCAATATATCATCAACGAAGATAATCACAAACATATCTAAGTATTGCATGAACACCCTATTTATTAAATCCATAAAACTTGTAGGGGAATTCATTAGTCAACACGACATAACTAAAAATTCAAAGAGACAATACCAAGTTCTAAAAGCCATCTTGGAAATATCACATTCTGTCGCTCTGAGTTGATGATAACTCGATCAAAGATCTATCTTTGAAAAGTAGCTCGTTCTTTGAAGTTGACAAGCAAATTCTTCAACTGATCCTTTAACTCTTTCAATTCCATCAGAGCCACATGATAAGAAGAAATAGAGATAGGCTAGTATCAGGGAAAAGATCGATACCAAAGTCTATTTCCCTTTCTTGAGGAATACCCAAGGGATTATCAAGGAACACTTCTAGAGACTCATTTACAACTAAAACTGACTCAAGCCATGAAACTAGATGATAAATGAAACCTTTGAAAATTATTTTTTGAGCTTTAAGCCATGAGATGAATTTACCCTACAATATAGAGTTACTACCCTTCCATTCTACGATGGGATCATTAGGAAATAAAAGCTTAAACATACGGTTCCTACAACATATAGAGACATAACATGCATGAAGCCAATACATACCAAGAATAACATCAAAATCGTTCATATCAAGCTCTACTAGATCAACGGAGGTGACTTCATAAAAAAATGAAAATGGAAAATTTCTATAGACTATTTTAGCCAAAACTAAATCACCAAACATAGTATAGACCGACAAAAGCTCTAGAAAGATATCGGGACTAACAATGAATCTCATAGCAAGATAAGGAGTAACAAATGATAAAGTAGCACCCTGATCTAATAATGCATAAACATCAAAGTTAGAGACTTTCAACATACCTGTGACCACATCAGAAGACTCAAATTCTTTCCTAGCTTGAACGACATAGAACTATTTTGGCGTGGGCCGCCACCTTGTGGAATTTTTCCACCTTGAGTAGTTTGTCCTTGAATACGCTCTTTCTTTCCCTTGTTAGGATAGTCGTATATCTTGTACCATACCCAAAATATGCACCCGTTCCAACAAAACCTTTACCTTCATGATTTCTCCCACATTTATGCAATATCCCGCATGTTTGAAGGTTGAAATATTATATAGTAAGGTAAAACAGTGTGCCAAAAATAGGTTTCAGTAGTTTAGGACCAAGTACGGTGCACCTGTAGTGCGCCATCACCAAGTAAGTAATAAAATACATTCAATGAATGTGATTTATGTTTTGTGCATAATTCACATTCATCTGGTGCGATTTATGAGTAAAAAAATTATTTTTATTGATTCAGTTTTTTTAAGTGGGGCACCTTGGACCTTTCCCTATTTAGTAGTGAATGAACCTAGATGGTTTTTGGGACTAGATCAAATTCTATTTATTATCAAAACCTCCAATTTCCTCTCATTCTCTAACAATTTCCTAATTAAAAAAGTCTCTCTCTAGAAAAGCTCTCAAACCTCCATTGAAGATAGTCAAGCAATTCTCTCAAGATCTTCTTCAAAATTCAAGATTTCTTCCAAATTCCTCTAGCTTGTACTTCAAGGTATGTGGGTATTTGATTATAGGGTACTTTAATTCAATAATTTTTCAATCAATTAAAGTATGTATTTTTTGGGTTTATAATCCCTATTCCTATTGCATGAATTATGATTTTCAATTATGATTATGATCTTATTTCAATATAAATTGATGATTATTGCATGAAATTGAACAGTGTTTCTATGAATTTTGCTACCTTGATCTCGTAGTTGAGGCAAGAGACCCATTGTAAGATCCCATTATCCCATAACTATGTGCCACCATAGGATAAAGGATCGCCCATAGTGGAGACTCGATTCCTTAAGGGTCACCCATAGTTGAGGCTCGATCCTTCATGTAGCTTAGTGGATCCACTTAGGCATATATGAGTCTACCTTGGAAAGTTGTCTCCCTCTTTCCTCTGATGTATGGGTAAACATTGGAACTCCATGTTCTAGATGTCATGGTTTATGTCAGTTGATGCTATCTCTCATAAAGTAAAGTATGTGCTCTCACTAGGTTAACGGTTCCTCTCAAAGGTTCTATTAATTTTTATAACAACTATCTTTAAAATGCGTAGACCTGGAATGACACTGCATAGATCACCTCTATTTGTGTGGTCCGTTAAAGATTTATGGTATAATTCATTATGATTTATGGTATTTTCAAACCATATGGTTCCTATGATGAATCGTGATTATTATTATAGTATTTAAGTTCTTTTATGATTCATGATGGTTTGTATATTGCATTGGCTAAGTTTCACGATTCCAAATAGTAACTCAAATGATTTCATTGTCTTAGAATGGTCTATTGTTTCACTTTATTGTATTATGGCATTTTGCATTGCATGCTTATATACTTAGTACATTCAAAGTACTAACGTAAAATTCTTTTGTTTGCCTACATTGTCTTATAATGTAGGACTTGACGATTACCCTACATAGTCTCGTGACTAGATAGAAGACTTGTTTTTTGATTTTATAAGTCCTCATGCTTTAGAGACTACCTACTGAGCTTATATTTTCTGGCTACCTCTAGACTATGTTGTTATTTTGAAAACATTTCTTTTCTTGTTTGGGTGAGATTGTGGCTTATTCTATGCTCCCACCTATGTTAGTATAGTAGAGGCATATTTAGACAAAGAAAATATGTAAGTATATCTGATTGGGCCTAAGCTTCACCTTTATATTTAGATTGTTTTTTGGGAGTTACCCATCACATTACTTCCTATTGTTGTTTTAATTGACCTTATGGATGTAATGTTGTAAGTCCTTAGAAGTCGGAGAGTTGTAATCTAAAATCCTTAAAATTTTGACTAGCTTCAGTCGTACCAGTCATTCTATGACCCATAGACAATTCTACGACTCATAAGAATGAGCCATGGAGTGATCCTTAGCAGTTGATCATGAACAAACTTAGAAAAAGGTACAACAAGTCAAGTTGATATCCCATTAATCTACTCGAAGACCCATAAATTCAACTCGTAGGAAGAGTCCTGAGGCTAAGGTTCAGAAGTCCCTCAAGTTCAAGTCTATGAATTGATAGGACGGTCCATAGAAGTTGTTATGAGTCGTAGGAACGAATCATAACCAAACTTCAGAGACCTATATTTTTATAGTTTTTTGGACATGCAGGACAAATGGATTTGACGAGTTGTAGTGAAGTTTATGGGTCGTAGAAATGACCCATTTTAAATCTTCAGAGACTTGAAAAATTAGGACTTTTCCAAAGCCTACAGAAGGAGTCATTTTGACGACTCATCAATCCTTCTACAACCCATAGAAAAGGTTCTCATAGGTCCAAAATCCAAAGTTTAATGAGATATAATTGTGTCTTTTCCAAAGTTTGGTTCAATGAAGCTAAACACTTATATGGCCAAGTTCAAACCCTATATATATACAATTCTTCAAATTCCCCTTCTATTCAATTCATTCTCCTAAAATTTATCTAAGGCAAGAGCAAAGTCTCTCAAGGTTTCTTCCTCAAACTACAAGATATGGTTCCAGATTTCTTCAAGGTTCTTCTTCAATTCTTAGTGTATTGAATCAAGGTATGTGGGGATTGGTTCATGGGTTCCTTTCACCCATGAAGTCCCAAAATTTTCTCAAATTTCTTTCAATTTTAATTGAATGATAAACCCTATTTTTGATGAATAGCATTGAGCGGATTAAATTCAATTTTTAGATGTTATAAATGATCATTATATGCATGTTTTCACATGAATTTCATGATTTTAAGATGACTTAAGAATGCACATGCATAAAGCTTCTTTCAAGTTATGATTATGAAAGTTAAAGATGATTTTATGAATTGATAATAAGTTAAATAATTTTAAATGAAAGTTTCTATGATTTAAAGTTGAGATTATGATTTTATGATGAAAGTTATGATGATGATCAAAGTTAAGATCAAAGGAGTTATTATGGTATGATAAGTTTAATTCTCACGCAATCATGTTTAAAGATCGTGATAAGTACAATTCTCACCGAAGTTATGGATTCCTATGAATCACTAAGTTAATGGGCTATTCCTAATATGTTTTAAAGATGGATTGATAGGCAGTTTCTATCTTTCCCTATAATTTTATCAACATGTTTTATGAGTTTTCATTGGGATATTGACTAATCACCAAGAGGAATTTTAGTTGGGGTTCGATCCGATAACGCCGTTAGTTACCCAAGAGAATCCTAGTAGCAACCTAAACTCCCAAACTGCGTGGTCTACGTAGGATTGCCTTCATGGCCTAGCTAGTGGATTCACATATAGCACAGTTGAGTTGAGATGAGTAACATGATAGAGTATACCTTAGTAAGGTAGCCTCCCCCTTCTCGATGTGGGATTATCGGATTCTATGTAATAGCTCGTATGGTCTTAGATGTCGGTTAAAGGTCTTATCCCACACAAGTTGAAGTTAAGTTATGAGTTTATGATGAAGTTTTATGGTATGTATTGACCATGATTTTCATATGTTTTCAAATGATTTTAAGCTATATTCATGTTCATTATGATTGGTCATGCATCTTATGTCCTATTGTTCATGTTCCTATTATTTGCTCATGCATACCTCACATATTTATTACATTCAATCATACTAAGGCATATTTTGCTTACCTATTCATGGCTAGAGTTTCCCTAGATTCTCAAGGAGTTGGTAAGTTGTCATTCTATCGAGGACATTCTTTTTATTCTTTTTATTACATGACTTTTTTCTATTTTTAGAGTGAGTTAGGAGCTTTTCCTAAACCCCCATCAAAAACTAGACTAGAAGCATGTTTAGATGGCGTATAATGTAGTCCAGTTTTGATATCTATTGAGTTGATTTCCATTAGTCCCATTCCCTTGTAGGATTACTTCCACTTATATTATTATATTTCTTTACCTTATATTTGTGATGTATGCTAAAATAGCTTATGGTTGGGGTCCCTCGCATCCTGATTGCTGTGTCATAGCTTGGCCCTAGTTCGGGTCATGACAAACTTGGTACCAGAGCACAAGATTTAGAAAACTCCTTGGGAGTCTAACATCTTTAAAGACACTCTTATTCATTGGTGTGAACTGCACCATATCAATGAATAGAAGTCTATGAAATATATTAGGAAAAGGCTCACTTCTCTCATGGTCTATGTCATGCGGTAGAGTGGTCAATTCTTTTCCCTCTAATGCTTCTTCTTTTCGATTTTCAAAATATGTCTCCATGAAGATACCCTGCTAGAAGGAACGTGGTTGAAGAGGAGCAACATGCTCTGAATGACCCTTTGAATAATTAAGTTTCCAATGTCATTTCCAAGCGGCCTTCCAAGTACTTGCACAAGCATAATGGCTCAAGCCAATAGTGAGACGGTTGCTCTCGAGAACCCAAATATAGGTACAGTGGCGACAATAATTTATGATTTTATGAGGATGAATCCTCCAAAGTTTTGGGGTTCTAAAGTTGACGAGGATCCACAAGAGTTCATTGATAGTATCCACAAGATTATAGATATCATGGAGGTTAGCCCGATTGAGAGGGAGGAGTTAGGCATGTATCAATCAAAGGGTGTTACTTAAATTTTGTTTAATTAATAGAAAATTTAGAGCCTTAGAGAGGCGGATCTCGTAACTTGGGATGAGTTCAAAGGAGTATTTCTTGATCTTTTTTTCCCATTGAACTTGAGGAAGGCCAAAGTGCAAGAGTTTATCAACCTTAAGCAAGGTGGTTTGAGTGTGAGGGAGTACGCCCTCAAGTTTACTCAATTATCAAAATATGCTCCATTCATGGTTGTCAACTTAAGAGATCGTATGAGCAAGTTCATATCAGGTGTATTAGATATGGTTTCAAGGGAGTACAAAATAGATATATTGATTCCAGATATCAATATATCTAGATAATGACCTATGTAGAGCAAATACAGAGTAAGAAGCTAAAAGTGAAGAATAGGGAGTCCAAGAGGCCACAGACCGATGGTGGTGAATTCTCTAATGCTAAGTCCAAAAGTTGTGGACGTCATCATTTTTTCCAAAAGTACTCCGGCCAAGGGTCTTCTAATGCCAATACTCCAAGATTTGACTAAAATAGAATGCCCAACCCCAAGCCTCAAGAAAGTGCTCCTATTGGCCAAGTTACTCCCGCATGTAAGAATCGTGGTAAGAACCAAAGGGTGAATATCTAGCCAAGGTGAATGTGTGCTACCAGTAAGGTAAGTCGGGTCATCATGCTAAGGAATGCAAGGTCAAAGATTCTCTTTATCAAGGCCAAGTGTCTCAAGTTCAACCAAAGGGTGGTCAATGCAACAATAAGTTTTACGCTCTTAATGGTAGGCAAAACATGGAGGAGACTCACGATATTGTTATCGGTATGTTACGAGTCTTTCACTATGGTGTTTATGACTTACTTAATCCAGGTGAAAATTTATATTTTATTTCCCCTTATGTGGCCATGAGATTTGATGTAAGCCCCAAAACATTGTTAGAGCCTTTTTCTATTTATTCTCATATAGGAGAGTCGGTTATGGCTAAATGTGCTTATAGAAGTTATCTGGTTTTTCATAATGTTACCCTATGTGATATAGTTAAGCTTTAGATGACCGGTTTTGATGTTATCCTTGGTGTGGAGTAGACATATGCCTGTAATACTTCCATTGATTGTAGGACCTGAGTGGTTAAGTTTCAATTTCCAAATGAGCCGATCCTAGAATGGAAGGGTAGTAATTCTGTATATAAGGGTCAATTCATTTCATGCCTTAAAGCTTGGAAAATGATTTCCAAGGATTGTATCTACCATCTTGTGAGGGTTAGGGATGAAAATTTTGAATCCCCTATGCTAGAGTTTGTCCCAATTGTTAATGAGATTCCGGATATATTTCTCGATGATATACTCGGTGTCCCATTGTAAGATCCCATTATCCCATAACTATGTGCCACCATAGGATAAAGGATCGCCCATAGTGGAGACTCGATTCCTTAAGGGTCACCCATAGTTGAGGCTCGATCCTTCATGTAGCTTAGTGGATCCACTTAGGCATATATGAGTCTACCTTGGAAAGTTGTCTCCCTCTTTCCTCTGATGTATGGGTAAACATTGGAACTCCATGTTCTAGATGTCATGGTTTATGTCAGTTGATGCTATCTCTCATAAAGTAAAGTATGTGCTCTCACTAGGTTAACGGTTCCTCTCAAAGGTTCTATTAATTTTTATAACAACTATCTTTAAAATGCGTAGACCTGGAATGACACTGCATAGATCACCTCTATTTGTGTGGTCCGTTAAAGATTTATGGTATAATTCATTATGATTTATGGTATTTTCAAACCATATGGTTCCTATGATGAATCGTGATTATTATTATAGTATTTAAGTTCTTTTATGATTCATGATGGTTTGTATATTGCATTGGCTAAGTTTCACGATTCCAAATAGTAACTCAAATGATTTCATTGTCTTAGAATGGTCTATTGTTTCACTTTATTGTATTATGGCATTTTGCATTGCATGCTTATATACTTAGTACATTCAAAGTACTAACGTAAAATTCTTTTGTTTGCCTACATTGTCTTATAATGTAGGACTTGACGATTACCCTACATAGTCTCGTGACTAGATAGAAGACTTGTTTTTTGATTTTATAAGTCCTCATGCTTTAGAGACTACCTACTGAGCTTATATTTTCTGGCTACCTCTAGACTATGTTGTTATTTTGAAAACATTTCTTTTCTTGTTTGGGTGAGATTGTGGCTTATTCTATGCTCCCACCTATGTTAGTATAGTAGAGGCATATTTAGACAAAGAAAATATGTAAGTATATCTGATTGGGCCTAAGCTTCACCTTTATATTTAGATTGTTTTTTGGGAGTTACCCATCACATTACTTCCTATTGTTGTTTTAATTGACCTTATGGATGTAATGTTGTAAGTCCTTAGAAGTCGGAGAGTTGTAATCTAAAATCCTTAAAATTTTGACTAGCTTCAGTCGTACCAGTCATTCTATGACCCATAGACAATTCTACGACTCATAAGAATGAGCCATGGAGTGATCCTTAGCAGTTGATCATGAACAAACTTAGAAAAAGGTACAACAAGTCAAGTTGATATCCCATTAATCTACTCGAAGACCCATAAATTCAACTCGTAGGAAGAGTCCTGAGGCTAAGGTTCAGAAGTCCCTCAAGTTCAAGTCTATGAATTGATAGGACGGTCCATAGAAGTTGTTATGAGTCGTAGGAACGAATCATAACCAAACTTCAGAGACCTATATTTTTATAGTTTTTTGGACATGCAGGACAAATGGATTTGACGAGTTGTAGTGAAGTTTATGGGTCGTAGAAATGACCCATTTTAAATCTTCAGAGACTTGAAAAATTAGGACTTTTCCAAAGCCTACAGAAGGAGTCATTTTGACGACTCATCAATCCTTCTACAACCCATAGAAAAGGTTCTCATAGGTCCAAAATCCAAAGTTTAATGAGATATAATTGTGTCTTTTCCAAAGTTTGGTTCAATGAAGCTAAACACTTATATGGCCAAGTTCAAACCCTATATATATACAATTCTTCAAATTCCCCTTCTATTCAATTCATTCTCCTAAAATTTATCTAAGGCAAGAGCAAAGTCTCTCAAGGTTTCTTCCTCAAACTACAAGATATGGTTCCAGATTTCTTCAAGGTTCTTCTTCAATTCTTAGTGTATTGAATCAAGGTATGTGGGGATTGGTTCATGGGTTCCTTTCACCCATGAAGTCCCAAAATTTTCTCAAATTTCTTTCAATTTTAATTGAATGATAAACCCTATTTTTGATGAATAGCATTGAGCGGATTAAATTCAATTTTTAGATGTTATAAATGATCATTATATGCATGTTTTCACATGAATTTCATGATTTTAAGATGACTTAAGAATGCACATGCATAAAGCTTCTTTCAAGTTATGATTATGAAAGTTAAAGATGATTTTATGAATTGATAATAAGTTAAATAATTTTAAATGAAAGTTTCTATGATTTAAAGTTGAGATTATGATTTTATGATGAAAGTTATGATGATGATCAAAGTTAAGATCAAAGGAGTTATTATGGTATGATAAGTTTAATTCTCACGCAATCATGTTTAAAGATCGTGATAAGTACAATTCTCACCGAAGTTATGGATTCCTATGAATCACTAAGTTAATGGGCTATTCCTAATATGTTTTAAAGATGGATTGATAGGCAGTTTCTATCTTTCCCTATAATTTTATCAACATGTTTTATGAGTTTTCATTGGGATATTGACTAATCACCAAGAGGAATTTTAGTTGGGGTTCGATCCGATAACGCCGTTAGTTACCCAAGAGAATCCTAGTAGCAACCTAAACTCCCAAACTGCGTGGTCTACGTAGGATTGCCTTCATGGCCTAGCTAGTGGATTCACATATAGCACAGTTGAGTTGAGATGAGTAACATGATAGAGTATACCTTAGTAAGGTAGCCTCCCCCTTCTCGATGTGGGATTATCGGATTCTATGTAATAGCTCGTATGGTCTTAGATGTCGGTTAAAGGTCTTATCCCACACAAGTTGAAGTTAAGTTATGAGTTTATGATGAAGTTTTATGGTATGTATTGACCATGATTTTCATATGTTTTCAAATGATTTTAAGCTATATTCATGTTCATTATGATTGGTCATGCATCTTATGTCCTATTGTTCATGTTCCTATTATTTGCTCATGCATACCTCACATATTTATTACATTCAATCATACTAAGGCATATTTTGCTTACCTATTCATGGCTAGAGTTTCCCTAGATTCTCAAGGAGTTGGTAAGTTGTCATTCTATCGAGGACATTCTTTTTATTCTTTTTATTACATGACTTTTTTCTATTTTTAGAGTGAGTTAGGAGCTTTTCCTAAACCCCCATCAAAAACTAGACTAGAAGCATGTTTAGATGGCGTATAATGTAGTCCAGTTTTGATATCTATTGAGTTAATTTCCATTAGTCCCATTCCCTTGTAGGATTACTTCCACTTATATTATTATATTTCTTTACCTTATATTTGTGATGTATGCTAAAATAGCTTATGGTTGGGGTCCCTCGCATCCTGATTGCTGTGTCATAGCTTGGCCCTAGTTCGGGTCATGACAAACTTGGTACCAGAGCACAAGATTTAGAAAACTCCTTGGGAGTCTAACATCTTTAAAGACACTCTTATTCATTGGTGTGAACTGCACCATATCAATGAATAGAAGTCTATGAAATATATTAGGAAAAGGCTCACTTCTCTCATGGTCTATGTCATGCGGTAGAGTGGTCAATTCTTTTCCCTCTAATGCTTCTTCTTTTCGATTTTCAAAATATGTCTCCATGAAGATACCCTGCTAGAAGGAACGTGGTTGAAGAGGAGCAACATGCTCTGAATGACCCTTTGAATAATTAAGTTTCCAATGTCATTTCCAAGCGGCCTTCCAAGTACTTGCACAAGCATAATGGCTCAAGCCAATAGTGAGACGGTTGCTCTCGAGAACCCAAATATAGGTACAGTGGCGACAATAATTTATGATTTTATGAGGATGAATCCTCCAAAGTTTTGGGGTTCTAAAGTTGACGAGGATCCACAAGAGTTCATTGATAGTATCCACAAGATTATAGATATCATGGAGGTTAGCCCGATTGAGAGGGAGGAGTTAGGCATGTATCAATCAAAGGGTGTTACTTAAATTTTGTTTAATTAATAGAAAATTTAGAGCCTTAGAGAGGCGGATCTCGTAACTTGGGATGAGTTCAAAGGAGTATTTCTTGATCTTTTTTTCCCATTGAACTTGAGGAAGGCCAAAGTGCAAGAGTTTATCAACCTTAAGCAAGGTGGTTTGAGTGTGAGGGAGTACGCCCTCAAGTTTACTCAATTATCAAAATATGCTCCATTCATGGTTGTCAACTTAAGAGATCGTATGAGCAAGTTCATATCAGGTGTATTAGATATGGTTTCAAGGGAGTACAAAATAGATATATTGATTCCAGATATCAATATATCTAGATAATGACCTATGTAGAGCAAATACAGAGTAAGAAGCTAAAAGTGAAGAATAGGGAGTCCAAGAGGCCACAAACCGATGGTGGTGAATTCTCTAATGCTAAGTCCAAAAGTTGTGGACGTCATCATTTTTTCCAAAAGTACTCCGGCCAAGGGTCTTCTAATGCCAATACTCCAAGATTTGACTAAAATAGAATGCCCAACCCCAAGCCTCAAGAAAGTGCTCCTATTGGCCAAGTTACTCCCGCATGTAAGAATCGTGGTAAGAACCAAAGGGTGAATATCTAGCCAAGGTGAATGTGTGCTACCAGTAAGGTAAGTCGGGTCATCATGCTAAGGAATGCAAGGTCAAAGATTCTCTTTATCAAGGCCAAGTGTCTCAAGTTCAACCAAAGGGTGGTCAATGCAACAATAAGTTTTACGCTCTTAATGGTAGGCAAAACATGGAGGAGACTCACGATATTGTTATCGGTATGTTACGAGTCTTTCACTATGGTGTTTATGACTTACTTAATCCAGGTGAAAATTTATATTTTATTTCCCCTTATGTGGCCATGAGATTTGATGTAAGCCCCAAAACATTGTTAGAGCCTTTTTCTATTTATTCTCATATAGGAGAGTCGGTTATGGCTAAATGTGCTTATAGAAGTTATCTGGTTTTTCATAATGTTACCCTATGTGATATAGTTAAGCTTTAGATGACCGGTTTTGATGTTATCCTTGGTGTGGAGTAGACATATGCCTGTAATACTTCCATTGATTGTAGGACCTGAGTGGTTAAGTTTCAATTTCCAAATGAGCCGATCCTAGAATGGAAGGGTAGTAATTCTGTATATAAGGGTCAATTCATTTCATGCCTTAAAGCTTGGAAAATGATTTCCAAGGATTGTATCTACCATCTTGTGAGGGTTAGGGATGAATATTTTGAATCCCCTATGCTAGAGTTTGTCCCAATTGTTAATGAGATTCCGGATATATTTCTCGATGATATACTCGGTGTCCCTCCCAAAATCGAGATTGACTTTGGTATAAACCTTTTTCTAGGTACTCGACCAATTTCTATTCCTCCTCACCGAATGTCCTTAGTTAAATTAAAAGAGTTGAAGGTTCAATTGAAAGACTTGTTAGACAAGGGTTTCATTAGACCATGTGTATCCCCATGGGGTGCTTCCGTTTTGTTTGTTAGAAAGTAGGATGGTTCACTATGTATGTGCATTGACTAGCGATAATAGAAAAAAATAACCATCAAGAATAAATACCCAATTCCGAGGATAGATGATTTGTTTGATCAATTACAAGGGGCAAGTTGCTTCTCCATGATAGATCTTTGTTTCTACTATCACCAATTGAGGGTAAGAGAGTGTGATATTCCAAAGATGGAATTTCGAACAAGGTATGACCATTATGAGTTCCTAGTTATGTTGGTTGGTTTGACGAATGCCCCTGCGGCTTTCATGGACTAGATGAATAGGGTGTTCTAACAATATTTGGAGATATTTGCAATTGTCTTCATTGATGATATTTTGGTTTACTCTCAGAATGAGAAGGACCATACTAATCACTTGAGGATTGTGTTGCAAACTCTAAGGGACAAGCAATTATTTGCCAAATTCAATAAATGTAATTATGGTTGAGGGAGGTGCCCTTTCTTGGTCACATTGTGTCCATTAAAGGGATTATGGTTGATCCTAAGAAAACTGAGACGGTAAAGAATTGACCTAGACCATTATCTCCTTCGAATATTAGAAGTTTCTTGGGACTAGATGGATACTATAAGAGATTTATGGAAGGATTTTCATCGATCTCATTACCTTTGACCTAGTTGACTCAAAAGAAGGTGAAGTTCCAATGGTCGGAAGCTTGTAAAAAGAGTTTTGAAGAGTAGAAGGATCGTCTCACTACCGCTCTTATTTTGACTCTACCGGAAGGGTCCTATGGTTTTGTTGTGTATTGTGATGCTTCAAGGGTGGGTCTTGGTTGTATTTTTGATGCAGCATTATAAGGTAATAGCCTATGCCTCTAGGCAACTTAAGGTGCATGAATGAAATTATCCAATCCATGATCTTGAACTAGCGGCCGTTGTGTTTTCTTTGAAAATTTGGAGACATTACCTTTATGGTGTCCATATGGATATATTCACCGACCATAATAGTTTACAATATGTGTTTAAGAAAAAATATTTGAACCTTCGATAAAGGTGATTTCTTGAATTGTTGAAGGACTATGGCATGACTATGTTATACCATCCGGGCAAAGCTAATATGGTTGTCGATGCACTAAGAGATTGACAATGAGTAGTATTGCACATGTTGAGGAAGATAAGAAAGAGTTGATCAAAGATGTTCATAGATTGGAACATTTCGGGGTACGTTTGGTTGAATCTATTGATAGAGGCGTTCTTGTGCAAAATAGTTCAGAATCGTCTCTTGTAGAATATGTTAAGGCTAAGCAAGACCACGATTTGGTGTTAGTTGAGTTGAAAAAGTCAGTTGCCAAAAAAGCCATTGAGGCTTTCTCCCAAGGGGGAGATGTTCTGATTTGTTATCATAGTCGGTTGTGTGTACCTAATGTTGATATGTTGAGAGAGTTGATATTAAATGAGACCCATAGTTGTAACATTCCTCAAAATGCTCATAAGTACCTTAAGAATTCCTTAGGAATAGGCCGCTCGTGTAACGCATTATTCTTATTCTTTTTGGAAAATCAGAGTTTGAAATATCGATTAAGGGGTAAAATTTTATGGAAAAATAGTCTTGGTGAATTTTTAGGACTCGTGTACTAAAAGATGAATTTTTTCAAAAATTGCATAAAACGGTGAGGTGCGCGACGACTCTGCGTCTCCCACTTGTTCCCATTTAATGTAATTTTTTCCTGAGTCAAAATCTAGCCAAAATCTCATTCGATAAAAATTAGACTATCCGTGATCTGTTCCGTGTCGTGGACCTAAATAATAAATTTTCTCCAAATTCAGTTTTTAAGTAAGGGCACTTTAGACTTTTCTCTAATTGTTAGTTAATGAATCTGGACATTTTTAGGGCCTAATTCTCCAATATAAACTACCCTACACCCTTAATTCTATTCATTCTTCTACAATTCACCTACTCAAATATTTCTCTCTCTACAAGAGCTCTCAAGGAATCAATTGAAGATTTCAAAGAAATTCACTCAAGCTTTCCATCAAAACTCTCAAATTCTTCCAAATTCCTTGGTCTTCTCACTCAAGGTATGTGGGTATTAATTCATGGACTCTTTCATCCATTAAGCTCAATCAATTTCTCAAGTTTTCTATCAAATTCAAGTATGGGATTTTATGGGTTAATGATCTCTATTACAATTGCAAGAATTATGATTCAAATTATCATTATGAGTCTGTTTTGATATAAATTGATGGTTATTGCATTGAATTGAAGAATTTTTTCATGATTTTCCTATATTGATCTTTAAGGTTCATGTTATGAATTACAGGTATTTACAGTTCTACTTCCAAATGATATTATCTTTATGAATTATGTATGGGCTGATAGATAGTATATGATCATACATGTTTTTAAGTCAATTTCATGATTTTCAAGTCAATTGATCATGCATTCATGTTTTACCCTAATTTCCAAGTATGAATTATGATTATGTATTTCAATTATGATCATGGACTATAAGTATGTTTTAAATTATGATTTTCATGCAAATTATGGAAAAGGTGACTTAGGGCCCAATGTGGTGCCTTAAGGCCTAATGATATGAACTATGTATGTATGATTTATAATGTGGAAGTAAAATACCTGCATTGTACTTATGTTATGAAAATGAGCTACTCTATGATTTCAAACCTATGATCATGACTATGATATATGTCCATTATGATTCTCATGCTATGAATGAGGTCCGTGGGAATTGACTTAGCATCGAATGTGGACTTGAGGTAAGGGCTTGAAATATGGAGTCTTTATATAAAGTATTTTATCCCATAACCACGTACCACCGTAGGATTGCCATTTTTGAGCTAGATAGTGGATCTACATATATAGTACGTTATGACCCACCTAGCGGGGTAGAGTGTACCTTGGCAAGTAGATTTCCCGTTTTATTCTTTCTACGGGGAGATAATGGAATTCCATTTTATATCTCACATGGTCTTATTGTCGGTTATGATTCCTATATCACATATTTTCATGACCCGAGCCTGGTGCCTAGACGTGATACAGAAAATGAGACACCCGGAGGCACCTCACCCAAGCCTCTTATTATTCATTAAGTAGTTTATTGGTAATGATAAAAAAATCAAGCGGAAACACAAGGGGTATAGGGACTAAGGGAGTTCACATTAATTAGAGTAAAAGACAACATAACATCCTTTATTATTTCCAACAATACCTTCTACAATAAAACTTGGCGGGGGCTAAGACATGTCCCTAGCTCACCCTTAAGATTTAGTCAAAATACCAAACTTAATTTAAGTGTCTAAACATAACATAAGCTAGATACGATAGGAGTGTTGTTCCTGGAACATGGGAATTCACCAAAGTGGTAGCCTTCAACGCTCAATTTAGCCACGAAGATGAGAGTGTGGAGAGACACCGGTCCCTACATGGTGAAATCATGTAGGAAAACGTATGTGTTAGTACTTTGAATGTACTAAGTATGTGAGTGTGCTATGAAATGAAGAATATAAGAGATAAAAATGTGTAGGCAACATGCATATGCGAATGCATGCATGAAAAAGAAACCATCATATGAATTCTTAAAACATTCATTTTGAGGGAAGCGACCTTAACCGACATTTAAGACCACGAGAGCTATTACGTGGAATCTAAAATATCCCCCCATGTTGACATAGGGAGACTACTTTCCAGGTAGAACTCCATCAACTTTAAAGATTTCTTTAACTTTGACTTTAAGGGCTAGTTGTGGATCCTCTAGCCTAAATAGCCTATAAAAGATCCTATGTTGGCGTATAGTTAATGCAACATGATACTTTATTTAAGAAACCCATAGTTCGAGTCCCCATCTACATGCTACAATCAGTTCTAGGTCAATCCCATGAAACAACATTTAAATATCATAATAAAATGAGCATTGTATAACTTTAGACATCAAACCATCATCGGTGGGATAGTTCATTAAAACATATCATTTGATTCAAATATGTGAGAATCTTCCTTTCATATTGAATCCTTTCTTTGGCTAAAAGTACTTTCAACACCATTCAATCATTTCACAAAACTCCCTTAAACATAGGCATTTACTTCACAAACTTTCATTTGGAGTCAAAACATTCAATTCAACTTTATTTCAAGATAAGTAGACGACGTGGTTTCATTTCATATAACTTTCAAATACATTTAATGTATGAGAATGATGGAAATGCATCATATGAAACATCTTAAAACAACCCACCATATACACTTTAAAACTATCTTTCAAGTACTCATATAAGCAACCTAACAAACCATTCATTTCATGAAATGTAGAGTCAATATATATCAATTTAAGTAAATAAACTTCAAAAATACCATAATATTTGCATTTGGAATCATCATGTAAAATCCCATAAGAATTCACCATTTAGAATTTTAAATATCAAGTTGAGAAAACATTTGGGATGCATAGGTAGAAGAACCCATGGATGAAAACCCACATACCTTGCTTGAATTCACTAAGAGTTGAAGAAGAACCTTGAAGAAACTGGAAACCCTTGCTTGTATTTGGAGAGAAACCCTGTGGGTCCTTGTGAGTTCTTGCCTTAGAAGTTTTGAGAGAATGAATTGAATAGGAAGGGGTCTTGAAGAGAAGAGTATTTTCAGTCTTTGAACTTGGCCATAACAGTGTCTAGGTTCATTGAACCAAACCTTGGAAAAGACACAATTGCCCTTTATTAAATCTGGAAAATTAGCCCTATGGGACCTTTCTACGGGTTGTCGTCGTAACAACGAGTCGGGCAAATGACCCATCTTGCAGGCCTAAGAAAATAGCCTAAAACATAGTCTCTAAAGTTTAGGAATGGCTCATGTATACGACCCGTCCTCATGGAAATGACCCGTTCCTTGGGCTCGTCTTTCAGGTCCCCAAAACCTACAAAATTCAAGTCTATGACTGTTTATGAATGACCATTGTACACAAACTGTCCTCTCAGGAATAGTTCATTCTCAAGGATCGTTCTATAGGTTTGAAAACCTGCAAAATTCAAGTATCTGAAGTTTTATGATGGGTGGTCCATATGACCAGTCTGAGCTGTTATGACTCGTCCTGAAAGTTCATAGACATGGCCCTGAGGGGTCCTTGAAACTTGGCCTCTGAACTTAGCTTACGAGGGGTTTCTATGACCCATCTTCTCAAGGACGACTTGTACTAGAAGGTCGTATAACCTCTCCTGAGGGAAACTCTAATTTTTCCTCCGAAAGGGTAACTTTACAACCCCACCTTATGAGCTGTAGAAGGACCTATGAGTCGTAGAGGGGCTCTTCACATGGATGGGTTTAAAATTTTAAATTTTTTTTCCTTGGTTCCAACTTTCCGACTTATGGGGTGTTACAATATCTCCCTTTTGGAAAACTGCATCCTCAAATAATATTAACTTATCATAGGAAGGACACGGGAAGAGGACTAGAAATCCAACATGAACAAAATGACACATGCAATGCATAAAACTTGACATCTTTAAACTTAGCATAAAACATGACTTCAAAATTTAACTTCATGAACATGCATGCATATGAGGACGTAAGAAAACTGAAACATAAGAGTCTTAAACATTGAGCATGAGTAACTTAGTACCTTAGACTTGATTAGAATGAAAAAGATAAGGGTAACGTTTCAGCATATCCATTTCCGCTTTCCACGTAACACTTTCAACTTGTTGATTCCTCTAAAGGACTTTAATTGAGGCAACTTCTTGGTTGCTCAACCTCTTAACTTGCCGGTCCAAAATTTCAACTGGGACTTTTTCATAGGCAAAGTTCTCCTCAACAGTGACTACCTCCAAAGGGACAATGGATTTAGGGTCACCCACACATTTTCTCAACATAGACACATGGAACACCGGGTGAACCATGGCCATCTCCAATGGCTATTCTAACTCATAAGCAACTTTGCCCACACGTCTCAAGATTCTATACGACATTACATATCTAGGGCTCAATTTCCCCTTTTTACCAAATTGAACCACACCTTTCATTACTGAAACCTTCAAACCCACATCAAACTCAAGATCCCTTCTTCTAGTGTCGGAATTTGACTTTTGACTACTTTGAGCCATTTTCCACCTTTCTCTAAAGATCTGCACCTTGTCTAAAGCATCAACCAACTGGGGATCTACATCTTTTACCATACAAAGCCTCAAATAGCGTCATCTCAATACTTGAGTAGTAACTATTATTATAGAAAAACTCAATGAGCGGTAGATGATCATCCCAATTTCCTTTAAACTCCAACACACAAGCCCTCAACATATCCTCTGGTGTTTGAATTGTCCCTTTTGCTTGCCCATAGGTTTAAGGATGGAATGCGGTTCTCAACTTTACCCTAGTATCGAGGCCCCTTTGAAATAATCTCCATAAGTTAGAAGTGAATTGGGTACCATGATCTGAAATATTGGACAACGGCATGCCATGCAATCTCACCAACTCTAGAATATATAACTTGGCAAAATCTTTGACCCTATAAGAAGTCTAAACCTATAGGAAGTGAGATGGCTTAGTCATTCTATAAACAATCTCCCAAATAGAATCATGTCACTTCCGAGTGTGAGCCAAACCTACTACAAAATCCATATTAACATCTTACCATTTCCAAGTAGGGATTTCAATATCTTGGGCTAGACCACCCAACTTTTGATGTTCGGTCTTCACTTGTTGACGATTCAGACACGAACCTTGTTGTGTTCTTCTTCATGCCACTCCATCAATATAACTCTTCCAAGTCCCGATACATTTTCATCGAACCAGGGTGAATAGATTATGCAGAATTATGTGTCTCCATAAAGATCAAACTCCTCAGGCCATCCACATCTGTAACACATAACTGATCTTGGTAATATAAAAACCATCTCCCCCTTGTGAAAAGACCTCTACCTGTTTTTCCTTCACCAACTTCTTTACCTCAAAAAGTGTCAGGTCAAGGTCTTGTTTCGACTTAACATTCACTACCAAAGAGGATTCAGACTTATTTTAGATAACAATACCACCTTCATCGGAAGTCTATTATGTACTTTATTTGTGTATCGCGCAACTTTACCCTAATCTAGCCAAACCAACTCCCTCTTTCCCTGATCAATATGGGCCACACCCCCCATAGACACTCTCTAAGTGCATCGCTCACCACATTGGCTTTATTCGGATGATAATTCACACTTATATCATAGTCCTTAACGAGCTCTAGCCACCTTCTTTGTCTTAGATTGAGGTCATTTTGGGTGAACACATATTGAGGGCTTTTAAGTTCAATATACATATATAAATGTACTTCATAGAGGTAGTGCTGTGAAATTTTCAAAGAAAAAACCACGGCCGCCAACTGAATATCATGGGTAGGGTAGTTACGCTCATGCACTTTTAATTGCCTAAAAGCATAGGCTATGACCTTATCATTTTGCATTAAGACACAACCCAAACCAATCTTCGAAGCATCACAATAAACCACAAACCATTCTAATCCTTCTGATAGAGTCAAAATAGGAGAGGAGGTAAGTTGACCTTTCAAGGTTTGAAAACTCCTTTCACATTCATCCGTCCATATAAATTTTGCCTTCTTTTGAGTCAACTTTTTCATATGAGATGAGATGGAAGGAAATTCTTGAACAAACCTTCCATAGTAACCGGCTAGACCTAAAAAGCTCCTAATATCCGAAGAAAACAATGGTCTAGGCCAATTCTTGACCGCTTTCATTTTCTTAGGATCCACCTTGATCACCTTTCCAGACACTATGTGACCGAGAAAGTCCACCTCCTTCAACCAAAATTTGCACTTGCTAAATTTTGCAAACAACTGCTTATCCCTCAACTTTTGGAGCCCAACCCTCAAATGATCCTTATGTTGTTCCTCACTCTAAGAGTAGATCAAAACATCATCAATGAACACTATAACAAAAGTATCAAGGTAGGGTTTGAACACCCTATTCATTAGGTCCATGAACACTACCGGCGTATTCGTCAACCCAAAACTCATTACCACAAACTTAAGTTACCATACCTAGTCCAAAATGCCATCTTGGGAATGTCAAACTCCCTCACCCTTAGTTGGTGGTAGTCGGACCAAAAGTTAATCTTGGAAAAGTGATTCACCCCTTGAAGTTAGTCAAACAAATCATATATCATAGGAAGTGGATACTTGTTTTTAATAATCACCTTATTCAACTGCCGGTAGTCTATGCACATTCAAAGAGACCCATCCTTCTTTATTACAAATAGAATAGGGGCACCCTACGGTGAAATACTTGGCCTTATGCACCCTTTTTCTAACAAATTCTTTAATTTATCATTCAATTCCTTTAATTCTATCTGGGACATTCGGTAAAGAGGAACAGAGATAGGTTGGGTATCGAGGAGGAGATCAATACCAAAATCAGCTTATCTTTTGGGAGGGACTCTAGGAATGTCAATGAGAAAATCATTGACTACGGGGATCGACTCAAGAGGAGGACTTTTAGAGTCGACATCCCTAACTCTCACTATGTAGTAAATACAACCCTTAGCAATCAATTTGCAAGCCTTGAGACAAGAAATGAATCTATCCTTCACCACCAAATCACGACCCTCTCATTCAAAAATAGACTCATTTAGGAATGAAAACTTGACTCAATGAGTTCTACAATCTATGGAAGCATAAGATGCATGCAACCAATCCATCCCAAGAATGACATCGGAATCTACCATATCAATCTCTATAAGATCATAAGGAATGACTTTATGCAAGAGGGACACGGGACAACCCCTATTACCCTTCCTAGCCACAACCGACTCACCTAGGGTTAAATACTAAATAAGGCTCTACTAGCATTTTGGGCATTATATCAAACCTATTAGCTAAGAATAGAGTAACAAATGACAAGTTTGCACCCGGGTTGAACAATGCAGATACATCAAACGTAAAGATCCTTAATATATTATTAACAACATTTGGTGCTTCCTCGACTTATTGCCTCCATGCAATGCATAGAAATGGTTGGTGAGTTGGCCACCACTTTGAGCTTGTTGTCCATGAGCAACTTGGCTTTGCGGTGTACCACTGCCACCAACTCTATAATCTCGGGCATGGTGACCCAGTTTACCATATTTGAAGCACACGTTTGAGCCCACGAAGTACTCCCCCTTGTGGGTCTTCCCACACTTCCTACATGAGGGAAAAGCTCGGGTACTAATGTTATCTCTTGGGAACATTAAGTTGGGACCTTTGTCCTTGTTCAATTTGGGAAGAGGAGCATTGTTGGTACCTTTTCCCATGAACCGTTGACCAATTTGGCCTTTGGTATTGCTACCATAACCAGACCTCTGAAGGTTGAACCCTCTACCATCCACTTTAGACTTTTTGAACCCTCTAGACCTTTCTCTCAACTTCTCTTCTTCTATTTGTTCGGCATAAGTCATCAACCGGGATATGTCCATCTCCTTGACAAATATGGCCATTTTGCACTCCTTGGATACTAAGATCAAATCAGCGAAAATAAATTTACTCATCCTTTCCCAGGAGTTGGAGACCATAAAGGGAGCATACTTGGACAATTTTATGAACTTGAGGATATATTCCCTCACACACATACTTCCTTGACGGAGGTTAATGAACTCTTGGATTTTGGGCTCCCTTAACTCTAATGGGAAAAAATGGTCTAGGAAAGCACCTTTGAGCTCTTCCCATTCTATCAGCCCTATTTACTCATCCCTCTCAACAACCCATTGTTCATACCACACTCGAGCCACACTTTTGAGTTGATAGGTCATTAGCTCGACCTTTTCATTTGGTCGCACACCCATGATTTCTATGATCTGATACACCTCATCAATGAACTCCATAGGGTACTCATTTAGTTTAGAACCATCGAACTTAGGTGGACTGATCCTTTGAAAATCTTAAATTCGAGAGGCTGGATTTTGCACTTGAAAAGGAAGGACACCTTGATGTCTTTGTTAGGCTATAACTTGAGCAATTAATGCGATGATGTTGTGGAAGTCAGTATGAGTTACCCCTTCCCCATGTTGTGGGATATCCAGAACCAAAGAAGCTAGGTCCTCATTGTCAACCCTTGCATATTGGAGGTACTCTTCTATGAGGCATTATCTAAAGAACATAAAATCAGTTGTTAGTTAGAGGAAAATATAGGACACTCTAGGGCACAACATGAATTGAAATAAGTTAAGACCTTCCTGTACGTCCCGTAGTCTCCTATACATGGTAGTCGCACGCAGCAAAACCATGAACAAGACCATATTTGACATGGTATGTTAGAATCCAAAGACAATTTCAAAATTGTGTACTCTGATACCAAGTTTGTCATGACTCAAACCTAGGGCCTAGATGTGACATGGTAAATGAGACATTCGGAGCTACCTTACCCAATCCTTTTAGCATTCATGAAGCACTTCAATAGTAATAATAAAAAATAGAGCAAAAACATAAGGTATATAGGGACTTAGGTACTTCACATTAATAAGAGTCAAAGACAACATAACATCCTTTGCTATGTCTAATAATACCTTCTACATTAAAACTTGATGGGGGCTAAGACATGTCCCTACCTCAACCTCAAGATTTAGTCAAAATACCAAACTTAATTTAATTGTCTAAACATAACATAAGCTAGATACGATAGGAGTGTCATTCCTGGAACATGGGAATTCACCAAAGTGGTAGCCTTCAATGCTCAACTTAGCCACGAAGATGAGAGTGTGGAGAGACACCGGTCCCTACATGGTGACATCATGTAGGAAAATGTATGTGTTAGTACTTTGAATGTACTAAGTATGTGAGTGTGCTATGAAATGAAAAATATAAGAGATAAAAATGTGTAGGCAACATGCATAAGCGAATGCATGCATGAAAAAGAAACCATCATATGAATCCTTAAAATATTCATTTTGAGGGAATCGACCTTAACCGGCATTTAAGACCATGAGAGCTATTATGTGGAATCTAAAATATCCCCCCATGTTGACACAGGGAGACTACTTTCCAGGTAGAACTCTATCAACCTTAAAGATTTCTTTAACTTTGACTTTAAGGGCTAGTTGTGGATCCTCTAGCCTAAATAGCCTATAAAGGATCCTATGTTGGCGTATAGTTAATGCAACATGATACTTTATTTAAGAAACCCATAGGTCGAGTCCCCATCTACATGATACAATAAGTGCTAGTTCAATCCCATGAAACAACATTTAAATATCATAATAAAATGAGCATTGTATAACTTTAGACATCAAACCATCATCGGTGGGATAGTTCATTAAAACATTTCATTTGATTCAAATATGTGATAATATTCCTTTCATATTGAATCCTTTCTTTGGCTAAAAGTTCTTTCAACACCATTCAATCATTTCATAAAACTCCCTTAAACATAGGCATTTACTTCACAAACTTTCATTTAGAGTCAAAACTTTCAATTCAACTTCATTTCAAGATAAGGAGACTATGTGGTTTCATTTCATATAACTTTCAAATACATTTAATGTATAAGAATGATGGAAATGCATCATATGAAACATCTTAAAACAACCCACCATATACACTTTAAAACTATCTTTCAAGTCCTCATATAAGCAACCTAACAAACCATTCATTTCATGAAATGTAGAGTCAATATATATCAATTTAAGTAAATAAACTTCAAATATACCATAATATTTTCATTTGGAATTATCATGTAAAATCCCATAAGAATTCACCATTTAGAATTTGAAATATCTAGTTGAGAAAACATTTGAGCTCCATGGGTAAAAGAACCCATGAATGAAAACTCATATACCTTGCTTGAATTCACTAAAAATAGAAGAAGAACCTTGAAGAAATTGGAAACCCTAACTTGAATTTTGAGAGAAACCTTGAGGGACCTTGTGGGTTCTTGCATTAGAAGTTTTGAGAGAATGAATTAAATAGTAGGAGGTCTTGAAGAGAAGAGTGTTTTCAGAATTTGAACTTGTCCATAAATGTGTGTAGGTTCATTGAACTGAACTTTGGAAAAGACACAATTGCCCTTTAATAAATCTGGAAAATTGACCCTACGCGATCCTTCTATGGGTCATATTCGTAATGACGAGTCATGCAAACAACCCATATTGCAGGGCTGAGAAAACAACCTAAAACATAGTATTTGAAGTTTAGGAATGACTCATGTATATGACCCATCCTCATGGAAATGAGCCGTTCCTTGGGCTCATCCTGTAGGTCCTCAAAACTCGTAAAATTCAACTCTCTGAATGATTAATGAACGACCATTGTATACGACCCATCCTCTAATAAATGGTCTACTCTTAAGGTTCATTCTATAAGTCTGAAACACTGCAAAATTTAAGTCTCTGAAGTTTTGTGACGGGTGGTCCATACAACCCTTCTAAGCTTTTACAACCTGTCCTGCAAGTTCGTAGACTTGGCCCTGAGGGGTCCTTGAAACTTTTCCTCTGAACTTAGCTTATGAGGGGTTTCTATAACTCATATTCTCAAGAACGACACATCTTGGAAGTTCGTAGAACCTATCTTAAGGGGAACTCTAATTTTTCCTCTCGAAGGGTCACTCTACGACCCCACCTTACGAGTCATAGAAGGCCCTACGAGAAATAGAGGGACTCATTCAAATGGATGGGTTTGAAATTTTGAGACTTTTCTCCTTGGTTCCAACTTTCCAACTTACGGGGTCTTACACATATGTATGGTCCTTTTATATTTTAAATGACTAATCCAATCCTTTACTTTATATGATACTCGTATGGTTTATTATGCATTGATCCTTTTTGTAACTACTTATAATTTTTACTACTTCTCCTATCATGCTACTTAAAATGGTTATTTGAAAAAATATGGTTTTTGATGCATTGCATTGCCTACATACTTACTACATATGAATGTAATAACGCATACTTTTTACCTACATTATATCACAATGTAGAGTCGGATGCTCCATCCTCTTCCCACGGCTAGTTGGTTTTCCATTGAATATTAGTGTGGTGGGTCCTCATGCTTTGAGGACAATCTAAGTCATTCTTTTCTTTATTGTTGTTTTAGAATATGGTGATGTTTAAATACTATTCTATATTATGCCATTACTTTCTTTGAGGGTGAGCTAGGAACATATCCTAGTCCCCTCCTTGGTTGTCATATAGAGGCATGTGGGCATATTGTGTAAAGAGTCTATGTTTTCTTGATTCTCTTTAGCTATGCTTTGTCTCCTTGGACTTTTATGTGTTTCCACTTATTGTTTACTATATGTATGCTTATGATATGCTAAGAGGCTTGGTTGGGGTTTCTTCAAAAATTCTAATCATTGTGTCACATCTAGGCCCTAGTTTTGGTCATGGCCAACTTGGTATCTGAGCACAAGGTTCAAGTTCTCTAGGGTATCCAACACGCCACATTTATGAATAGGAGGCTATGAGACATTTTAGGAATTTTAACTTCTTTTATGATCTATGTCATGCGGTAAAGTATATTCAAAGACTTCCTTTTCCTAACGATTGTTCTTTGCTATTTTCAGAAAAATGGCTCCAAGAAGACCACTGTTGACAAGGGGAAATAATGCTAATGAAGATCAAGCTCCCCCAGCTCCTTGACACAATGGTACTCTACCAGGCCAAGTGATTAATGCAAAGTTTTGGACCACCATTACTATGCTAGCCCAAGTGGTCACCAACCAAGGGGTTGCCGCTCCTCCTAATATTCCTACTTTGGCTTCAAGAGTGAGGTATTTTTCATGAATAAACCCTTGGAATTTCATGTCTCAAAGGTTGATGAGGATCCTCAAGAATTTGTAGATGACATTTATAAGATAGTTAGTATCATGGGGGTGATTTTGGAAGAGAAAGTGGACTTGGCGGCTTACCAACTTAAGGGTGTTGTTCAAATTTGGTACACTCAATAGAAGATAGAGAGAGTGGATGAAGGTCCTATTGAATTGGAAGCTTTCAAACTTGCTTTCCTTGATCGCTTTTTCCCTCTTGGGATAAGGGAAACTAAAGTGTTGGAGTTCATAAATCTTCGACAAGGAACTATGGGAATGAGGGACTATATACTCAAGTTTACAAAGCTATCCAAGTATGCTCCTTCATTGATTTCCGATCTACATGCCCGAATGAGTCTATTCATATTGGGGTGTCCAACTTGGTTGTAAGGAATTTCATACTTCTATGCTTGTTAAGAAGATGGAAATATCTCGGCTCATAAATTTTGCTGAACAAATTGAACAAGAAAAACACATGGAGATGAGGAAGAGGGATTCTAAAAAAGCCTAGCATGAAGGTGGGTTTTACAATACTAGGACCGGTGGTATTAGTAGTTGTTCTCAACAAGGCCATACCCTAAAGCTCAAGGAGAAGGAGGTGTAAATTCTAGTTGCCCTTCTTTTCCTAAATGTTCAAAGTGTGGGAAGAATCATAAAGGGAAGTTCTTAATGGGGACAAGTGCTTGTTATAGATATGACAAGATGGTCCATAAGCAATTCAAGTGCCCTTATGTCGCCAGAAAGGGTGAAGTAGGTCGTTCTCAAGAAAGCCTAGTGTAATAAGGTGCCCAAGATCAAAATAAGAGTGGTCAATGCAACAACTAATTCTATGCTTTTTATGCTAGGTAAGATATAGATGAGACTCCCAATGTGGTCACGGGTATGTTATGGGTCTGTAAATTTGATGATTATGCATTACTTGATCCGGGTGACAACATTTCTTTTGTTACTCCTTACCTTGCTTTGATATTTGATATGTGCCCCAATGTGTTATTAGAGCCTTTTTCATTTTATACTCTCGTTGGTGATAAGAAACTGTCCTGTGTTGGTCTTGCACAAAGTTATTCCATGTGATCTTGCTGAACATGACAGGACTGATTTTGACATAATTCTGGGTATGGATTGATTACATTCCACGTATGCATCTATATGTTGTAGGATACATTTGGTTAAGTTTCACTTTCCTAATGAGCCTATTTTTAAATGGAAAGGTAATGATTCTATGGTGAAGGGTTGATTCATTTCATCTCTTAAGGCCCGAAAAATGATTTTCAAAGGGTGCATTTATCATACCGTGTGAGTTAGGGATGTTGACTCTAAAACTCTTACTCTTGAGTTTGTCCCTATAGTTAATCAGTTTTCCGATATGTTTCCCAATGATTTATCCGACATTCTTTCTAAAAAGTAATTTGACTTTAGCATAGATCTCCTTCCCGATACCTAGCCTATTATTGTTTCCCCTTACTGTATGGCTTCGGCGAAACTTAAAGAGTTGAAAGTGCAATTGAAGGATTTGTTGGATCAGGGTTTTATAAGGCCAAGTATTTCACCAAGGGGTACTCCTGTGTTGTTTGTTAGGAAGAAATATGGGTTATTCGGAATGTGTATTGACTACCGATAATTGAATAAGGTTACTATAAAGAACAAATATCCAATGCCAAGGATAGATGACTTGCTTGATCAATTACAAGGAAGAAGTTACCTTTCCAAGATTGATCTCTGTTCCGGTTAGCATCAATTGAGATTAAGGGAGTGTGATATTCTCAAAGCATCATTTTAGACAAGATATGGTCATTTTGAATTTGTAGTAATTTCTTTTGGCATTTCAAACAAGATAAACCATACTTGGACATGGTTATTTTGGTGTTCATTGATGACATCTTGATTTATTATCGAAATAAAGAATATCATATGGGTTACTTGATGATTGTGTTGCAAATACTGAGAGAGAAGCAATTAGTTTCCAAATATAGTAAGTGCGACTTTTGGCTAAGGAAAGTTGCATTTCTTGGCCATGTGGTGTCTAGTGATGGGATTAAATTAGATCCAAAAAAAGGGTTGTTGAGAACTGGCTAGACCATTATCTCCTTCATATATTAGAAGATTTTTGGGCTTATCCGGATACTATATAAGGTTTGGTAAAGGTTGTTCGTCTATTGCCTTGCCTTTGACTAAGTTGACCAAAAAGAAGGTGAAATTTTAATGTTCAGATGAATGTGATAAGAGTTTCCAAACATTGAAGGATCGTCTTATGTCGGGTCCTATTTTAATATTGCACAAAGGTTTGGATATGTTTTTTGTTTATTGTGATGCCTTACATTTTAGTTTGGGTTGCGTATTAATGGAACATGGTAAGGTTATAGCTTATACCTCTAGGAAACTTAAAGTACATGAAAGGAACTATCCAACACAGGATCTTAAACTTGCAGCGGTTGTGTTTGCTTTGAAAATATCGCTCCATTATCTTTATCGGGTGCATGTTGATGTGTTTACCGATCACAAAAGCTTGTAATATCTATCTAGCCAAAGAGACTTGAACCTTAGGCATAGGATGTTTGAACTTCTCAAAGACAATGCCATTAGTGTATTATACCATCCGGGTAAGGTAAATATTATAGCCGATACTCTTATTCGGTTGTCTATGAAAAGTGTTGCATATGTTGAGGTACATAAGAGGGAGTTGGTTAAAAAGGTCCATAGATTGGCATGGTTAGGTATGGTTTTGGTTCACTCTGATGATGGAGGTATTCTTGTACATAATGGCATAGAATCGTCTCTTGTTGTGGATGTTAAGGACAAACAATACAATTATCTGGTATTGGTTGAATTGAAAAAGTTGGTTGGCGAAGAATCCATTGAGGCTTTCTTCCAAAGGGTAGATGGGGTATTACATTACCAAGGTCATTTGTGTATTCCTAATATTGACGGATTAAGAGTGTTGATATTAAATGAGGCACATAGTTCTTAGTATTGAATTCACTCAGGATCTACCAAGATGTATCGTAATTTGAAGGAAGTGTATTGGTGGAATAGAATTAAAAAGGACATAGCGGACTTTGTGGCTAAGTGTCCTAATTATCAATAAGTTAAAGTTGAGCATAAAAAACCGAGAGGTTTAGTTTAAGACATTGAATTACTATATGGGAGTGGAAAGATGTGAATATGGACTTTGTAATGGGTTTACCTTGTACTAAGAGACAATATGATTCTATTTTTATTGTTGGGGACCGAATGACAAAATTGGCACATTTTCTACCGGTCAATACATCTTATGGTGCCGAAGACTATGCTAAGTTGCACATTCATGAACTTGTAAAACTTCATGGTCTTCCTTTATCGATTATATCGGATAGAGGAACTCAATTCACTTCACATTTTAGGAAGTCATTTCAAAAAAGTCTTGGTACTAGAGTCAAGCTAAGTATCGCTTTCCATACTTAAACCAATGGACAAGCTGAAAGAACGATTCAAACTTTGAATGATATGTTTAGGGAATGTTTGATTGATATTAAAGGAAGTTAGGATGAACATTTTCCATTGATTGAGTTTACCTACAATAATAGTTATCACTCTAGCATCCAAATGGCTCCTTTTGAAGCCTTATATGGGAGAAGATGTATATCTCCGATAGGATGGTTTAAAGAGGGTGAGATGGCATTGATTGTTCCATATTTGGTAGTTGATACAATGGAGAAATTAAGGCTTATAAGAGAAAGATTGAGAATGGCTCAAAGTCGTCAAAAGTCCTTTTGGACACTAGAAAAAGGGAGATTGAATTTGATGTGGATGATTGGGTGTATTTGAAGGTATCGCCTATGAAAAGTGTGGTGCGATTTGGTTATAAAGGAAATTTGATTCCGGGATATATATGACCCTATAGGATATTCAAGTGTATTGGCAAAATGGCATATAAGTCAAACTTTTCATTTGAGTTGGGTAGGGTTGATATGATATTTCATGTATCATTGGTGAGGAAATTTGTGGGTGATCCAAATGCAATTATTCCATTGGAAATTGTGAATGTTGAAGATAATTTGACTTATGAAGAAGTCCTGGTGGAAATTTTACACCAGTAAGAGAAGAGGTGAAGAAATAAAGATGTTGCATCTGTAAATGTGTTATAGAGGCATAGACAAGTAGAGAGTGCTACGTGGGAAGCAGAAGTGGACATAATGAAGCATTATCTGTATCTCTTTCCTTCCACTAAAGCTTAAAGGTAATAAGTTGTTCATGCTCAAATTGATTAAACTCCTACGTTGCAGTTCCATATGTCATTCATATACATGCATAATTAATGAAAATGATTGTTTCAAAAAATGCCATGTTTTATGTGAAGTATAAGGTTTACATGTTCTATGCATTTTCTAGTATCTTCATATGCATATAGCGTTGCTAGTCCTCTTTCCATGTTCATCCTATATTAGTTCAATCTCATTCAAAGATGAATGTTCCCAAGGGGAAGATATTTTAACATTCCTCACAATGCTCATAGAATGACGATCAAAGGGTCACAACATGAAGGAAAATGGTCTTACTGAATTTATAGGACTCGTGTACCGAAAGATAAATTTTGTCAAAAATTACACAAAATAGTGAGGTGCACGACAGCTCTGCGTTACCCACTTATTGCCATAAGTGTAATTTTCCTCTTAGTCAAAATCTTCCCAAAATCTCATTCGCTAAAAACTGACCTATCCGATAGCAGCTCCGCGCTGCAGACCTGGGCAAGAAATTTTATACGAATTCAGTTTTTAAGTACGGGCACTTCAGACTTTTCCCTAGTTGTTAGTTAATAAACCTAGACATTTTTAGGGCCTAATTCTACTCTATAAACTACCCTAAACCCTTAATTCCATTCATTCTTCCATAATTCACCTACTCAAATACTTCTCTTTCTACAAGAAATCTCAAGAAATCCATTAAAAACTTCAAAGAAATTCACTCAAGCTCTCCATCAAAAATCTTAAATTCTTCCAAATTCCTTGGTCTTCTCACTCATGGTATGTGGGTATTGATTCATGGACTCTTTCATATATGAAGCCCAATTAATTTCTTAAATTTTCTATTAAATTAAAGTATTGGATTTTATGGGTTTATAATCTCTATACCAATTGCAAGAATTATGATTCAAATTATTATTATGAGTCTATTTTGATATAAATTGATGGTTATTGCATTGAATTGAAGAGTTTTTCTATGAATTTTCCTATATTAATCTTTAGGGTTCATGTTATGAATTATGACTATTTTCAATTATACTTCCAAATGATATTATCTTTATGAAATATGTATGGGCTGATAGAAAGTATATGATCATACATTTTTGTTATACCCTAATTTTCAAGTATGAATTATGATTATGTATTTTAATTATGATCATGGACAATAAGTGTGTTTCATATTATGATTTTCATGCAAATTATAGAAAAGGTGACTTAGGGCCCAATGTGGTTCCTTAAGGCCTAATGATATGAACTATGTGTGTATGATTTGTAATATGGAAGAACAATACCATTATTGCACTTATATTATGAAAATGAGCCACTCAATGATTTCAAACCTATGATCATATCTATGATATATTTCCATTATGATTCTCATGCTATGAATGTACTCTGTGGGATTTGACTTAGCACCGAATGTGGACTTGAGGCGGGGACTTCAAATATAGAGTCCTTAATAAATTCTCTTGTTCGATAACTACGTGCCACCGTAGATTTTCCCTTTTTGTCCTAGCTAGTGGATACACATATAGCGTACATTATGACCCACCTAGCGGGGTAGAGTCTACCGTGGCAAGTAGATTCCCCATTTTCTTTGTTGTATGGGGAGACAATTGGATTCCATGTTATAGCTTGGATGGTCTTATTGTCAGTAATGGTTCCTATCCCATATATGTATGGTTCTTGTTATGTTTTATATGACTAATCCTATCCTTTACTTTATATGATACTCGTATGGTTTATTATACATTGATCCTTCTTGTGACTACTTATAATTTTTACTACTTCTCCAATCATGCTACTTAAAATGGTCATTTGCACAAATATGGTTTTCTATTCATTGCATTACCTACATACTTAGTACAGCCAAACGTACTAACGCATACTTTTTGCCTATATTATATTATAATGTAGAGTCATATGTTCTATCCTCTTCCCGTGGCTAGTTGGTGTTCCATTGATGATTACTGTGGTGAGTTCTCATGCTTCGAGGGCAATCCGAGTTATTCTTTTCTTTATTGGTTTTTTAGACTATGGTGATGTTTAAATACTATTCTATATTAAGTCATTACTTTCTTTGAGAGTTAGCTAGGAACATGTCCTAGTCCCCACCTAGGTTGTCATTTAGAGGTAATGGGCATATTGTGTAAGGAGTCTATGTTGTCTTGATTCTCTATAGCTATGCTTTTTCTCCTTGGACTTTTATCAGTTTCTGCTTATCATTTACCTTATGTAGTCTTATGATATGCTAAGAGGCTTGGTTGGGGTTTCTTTGAAAATCCTAATTGTCGTGTCACATCTACGCCTTAGTTTGGGTTCTGAAAAACTCGGTATTATAGTACTAAGTTCAAGTAACCTAGGGTGTCCAATGTGCCACATTTATGAATAGGAGGCTATGAGATATTTTAGGAATTCTTACTTCTTTCATGATCTATGTGCTCTTCATTTTAGGCAAGATGTGTATGAGACTCCGATGTGGTCACAAGTATGTTGCAGGTCTTTAACTTTGATGTTTGTGCATTGCTTGATCTAGGTGCCAACTTGTCTTTTGTTACTCCTTACCTTGCTATGAGATTTGATGTGTGCCACGAAGTTTTATTAGAGCCTTTTTTTAGTTTATACTCCCGTTGGTGATTCGGTATTATCCAAGAGAGCCTATAGAAATTATCCCATGTCGGTCTTGCACAAAATTATTCCATGTGATCTTGTTGAACTTGACATGACTAATTTTGCGATCATTCTTGGTATGGATTTATTACATGCCGCCTATGCATCTATATGTTGTAGGACCTGTGTTCTTAAGTTTCACTTTCCTAATATGCCTATTCTTTAATGGAAGGGTAACGATTCCGTAGGCAAGGGTCAATTCATTTCATATCTTAAGACCCAAAAAATAATTTCAAAAAGGGTGCATTTATCATATCATGCGAGTTAGGGATGTTAACTCTCAAACTCCTACTCTTGAGTTAGTCCCTATAGTTTATGAGTTTTTCGATGTGTTTTTTGTTGATTTGTCCGGTATTCCTCAGGAATGGGAAATTGATTTTACCATAGATCTCCTTTCTGATACCCAACCTATTTCTATTTCCCCTTACTATATGGCTCCGATGGAACTAAAGGAGTTGAAAGAGAAAATGAAGAATTTATTGGATAAAGGTTTCATAAGGCCAAGTATTTCACCATGGGGTGCTACTGTATTGTTTGTTAGGAAGTAAGATGGGTCACACCGAATGTGTATAGACTATCCAGAATTGAATAAGGTTACTATAAAGAATAAATATCCAATTTCAAGGATAGATTACTTGTTTGATCAATTATAAGGAGCAAATTACTTTTCCAAGATTGAGCTCCATTCCGATTATCATCAATTAAGAGAAAGAGAGTGTGATATTCCCCAAAATGGTATTTCGGATAAGATATGGTCATTTTGAATTTGTAGCAATGTCGTTTGGTTTGACAAATGCTCCTGCTATATTCATGGATTTGATGAATCATATGCCAATTATTAATTAATAATAAAAGAGGTATTGAATCTTGTAAGCAACACTTGGACATGTTTGTTGTGGTGTTCATTGATGACATCTTGATTTATTCTCAAACAAGGAAGATCATATGGATCACTTGAGAATTGTGTTGCAAACATTAACAAAGAACCAATAATTTTCCAAATTTAGTAAGTGCGAGTTTCAGCTAAGGAAAGTTGTATTTCGTGGTTATGTGGTGTTTGGTAATGGGATTAAAATAGATCCAAAAAAATAGAGGCGATTAAGAACTGGTCTAGACCATTATCTCCTTCAGACATTAGAATTTTTTAAGCTTATCCACATACTATAGAAGGCTTGTTGAAGGGTTTTCATCTATTTCCTTGCCTTTAACTAAGTTGACCCAAAAGAAGGTGAAATTTCAATAGTCAGATGAATGCTAGAAGAGTTTCAAAACATTAATGGATCGTCTTAACTCGACTCTTATTTTGACATTTCCCAAAGGCTCGGATGGGTTTTTTGTTTATTAAGATGACTCACGTGTTGGTTTGGGTTGCGTCTTGATGCAATATGGTAAGGCTGTATCTTATGCCATTAGGCAACTTAAACTACCTGAAAGGAACTATCCAACCCAAGTTCTTGAACTTGTGGCGGTTGTGTTTGCTTTGAAAATTTGGCGCTAATATATTTATCGGATGTATGTTGATGTGTTTACCGACCACAAAAGCCTGCAATATGTGTTTAGCCAAAGGGATTTGAACCTTAGGAATATAAGGTGGCTTGAACTCCTCGAAGACTATGACATGAGTGTATTGTATCATCCAGGTAAGGCAAATATTGTAGCCAATGCTCTTAGTCGGTCATCTATGAATAGTGTTGCATATGTTTACGAAGGTAAGAGGGAGTTGGTTAAAGAAGTTCATAGATTGGTACGTTTAGGTGCGCATTTGGTTGAGTTTGATGATGGAGGTATTGTTGTACATAATGGCTCAGAATCGTCTCTTGTGGAGGATCTTAAGGCCAAATAAGACAATGATCCAATGTTGGTTGAATTGAAAAAGTTGGTTGCCGAAAAAGCCATTGAGGCTTTCTCCCAAGGGGTAGATGGGCTATTACGTTACCAAGTCATTTGTGTGTTACTAATTTTGATAGATTAAGAGAGTTGATATTGAATAAGGCCCATAGTTCTTGGTATTCAATTCCTCAGGGATCCACCAAGATGTATCATGATTTGAGGGAAGTGTATTGGTGGAATGGCATGAAGAAGGACATAGCGGAGTTTGTGGCTAAGTGTCCTAATTGTCAATAAGTTAAAGTTGAACATCAAATTCTAGGAGGTCTAGCTCAATAAATCAAAGTTCCTACATGGAAGTGGGAAGATGTGAGTATGGACTTTGTAAAGGGTTTTCCTCGTACTAAGTGACAACATGATTCTATTTGGGTTGTTGTGGACCGAATGACCAAATCGGCACAATTTCTACCGATCAAGACATCTTATGGTGTCGAAGACTAATGCTAAGTTATTCATTCGTGAACTTGTGAAACTTCATTGTGTTCCTTTGTCGATTATATGATATAGAGGTACTCAATTCACTTTACGTTTTTGAAAGTCATTTCAAAAAGGTCTTGGTACTAGAGTCAAGCTAAGTACCGCTTTTCATTCTCAAAATCGATGGACAAGATGAAAGAATGATTCAAATTTTGGAGGTTATGTTAAAGGCATATGTGATTGATCTTAAGGGAATTTGGGATGAGCATTTAACATTGATTGAGTTTGCCTACAATAATAGTTATCACTCTTGCATTCAAATGGCTCCTTTTGAAGCCTTGTATGGGAGAAGATGTAGATCTCCGGTGGGATGATTTGAAGTGGGTGAGATAGAATTGATTGGTCCAGATTCGGTAGTTGATGTAATGGAGAAAGTAAGTCTTATAAGAGAAGATTGAAGATGGCTCAAAGTCATCAAAAGTCCTTCCAGACACTAGAAGAAGGGATCTTGAATTTGATTAGGATGATTGGGTGAGGTATAACCTATGAAAGGTGTGGTGAGATTTGGTAAGAAAGAAAAGTTGAGTCTTAGATATGTAGGACCCTATAGGATATAGAAGCGTGTTGGCAAAGTGGCATATGAGTCAGACTTGCCATTTGAGTTGGCCATGGTTCATTCGATATTTCATGTGTCAATGTTGAGGAAATTTGTGGGCCACCCAAATGCTATTGTGCCATTGGAAATTGTGAACGTTGAAGAGAATTTAACTTATGAGAAAGTCCTGGAGGAAATTTTAGACTGGCAAGTGAAAAGGTTATGAAATAAAGACGTTACATCCATCAAAGTGTTATGGAGGAATCAATAAGTAAGGAGTTCTACGTGGAAAGCGGAAGCGGACATGAGGAGGCATTATCCGTATCTCTTTCCTTCCACTCAAGCTTAAAGGTACTAAGTTGTTCATGATCAAATCGATTAAACTCCTACGTTTTAGTTCCATATGTCATTCATATGCATGCATGGTTCATGAAAATGTTTGTTTCAAAAAATGCCATGTTATATATGAAGTATAAAGTTTACATGTTCTATGCATTTTTCAAGTATCCTCATGTGCATGTTTAGTTGCTATTCCTCTTTCCATGCCAGTCCTATATTAGTTGAATCTCATTCGAGGATGAATGTACCCACGGGGGTGATAACGTAACATTCCTTCAAATGCTCATAGAATATCGATCAGGGGTCAAAACCTGTGGGAATATGGTCTTAGTGGATTTTTAGAACTCATGTACCGAAAGAAGCATTTTGTCAAAAATTGCACAAAACAGTGAGGTGTGGGCAGATCCGCGTCGCCTACTTATTCCCATTCAGTGTAAATTTTCCCCAAGTCAAAATCTGGCTAAAATCTCATTTGCTAAAAATTGGCCTATCCGAGAGAAGCTCTGATTTGCGGACCTGGGCAAGAAATTTTGTCCAAATTCAATTTTTAAGTAAAGGCACTTTAGACTTTTTCCTAATTGTTAGTTAATAAACCTGGATCTTTTTAAGGCCTAATTCAACTTTATAAACTACCTTAAACCCTTAATTCTAGTCATTCTTCTACAATTCACCTACTCTAAAATTTTCTCTCTACAAGAGCTGTTAAGGAATCCATTGAACACTTCAAATAAATTCAATCAAGCTCTCCATCAAAACTCTCAAATTCTTCTAAATTCCTTGGTCTTCTCAATCAAGGTATGTGGGTATTGATTCATGGACTCTTTCATCCATGAAACCCAATTAATTTCTCATGTTTTCTATTAAATTCAAGTGCGGGATTTTATGGGTTTATGATCTTTATTCCAATTACAAGAATTATGATTCAAATTATCATTGTGAGTCTCTTTTGATATAAATTCATGGTTATTGCATTGAATTGCAGAGTTTTTCTATGAATTTTCCTATATTGATCTTTAGGGTTCATGTTATGAATTATGGGTATTTTTAATTATAATTCCAAATGATATTATCTTTATTAATTATGTATGGGCTGATAGAATGTATATGATCAAGCATGTTTTTAAGTCAATTTTATTATTTTCAAGTCAATTGATCAAGCATTGATGTTTTACCCTAATTTCAACACATAAATTATGAATATGTATTTTAATTATGATTATGGAAAAGATGACTTGGGCCCATTGTGGTGCTTTAAGGCCTAATGATATGAATTATGTATGTATGATTAGGGCCCACTGTGGCGCTTTAAGGCCCAATGATATGAATTATGTATGTATGATTTTTAATGTGGAAGAACAATACCCGCATTGCACTTATGTTTTGAAAATGAGCTAATTTATGATTTCAAAGCTATGAGCATGAGTATGATAATATGTCCATTACGATTCTCATGCTATGAATGTATTCCTAAGGATTTGACTTAGTACCTAATGTGGACTTCAGGTGGTGGCTCAAAATATGGAGTCCTTATATAAAGTCTCTTGTTCCATAACTACGTGCCACCATAGGATTGCCCTTTAAGGCCTAGCTAGTGGATTCACATATAGCATATTAATGACCCGTCTTGCGGGATAGAGTCTACCTTGGCAAGTAGATTTCCTTTTTTTGTTGTTTGAGGAGACAATGAGATTCCATGTTATAGCTCGCATGGTCTTATTGTCGGTTATGGTTCCTATCCCACATATGCATGGTCCTTTTTATATTATAAATGACTAATCCTATCCTTTACTTTATATGATGCTCGTATGGTTTATTATGCATTGATCCTTCTTGTGACTACTTATAATTTTTACTACTTCTCCTATCATGCTACTTAAACTGGTCATGTGCACAAATATGGTTTTCTATACATTGCATTTCCTACATACTCAGTACATTCAAACATACTAACACATACTTTTTGCCTACATTATATCACAATATAGAGTCGGACACTCCATCCTCTTCCCGTGGCTTATTGGTGTACCATTGAATATTAGTATGGTGAGTCCTCATGCTTCGAAGGCAATCCGATTCATTCTTTTTTTATTGTTTTTTTATATTATGGTGATGTTTAAAGACTTTTCTATGTGGTTTCATTACTTTCTTTTAGGGTGAGCTAGGAACATGTCCTAGTCCCTGCCTTGGTTGTTGTATAGAGGCATGTGAGAATATAGTGTAAGGAGTCTGTTGTGTTGATTTACTCTAGCTATGCTTTTTCTTCTTGGACTTTTATGAGTTTTTGCTTATCTTTTACCGTGTGTATGCTTATGATATGTTAAGAGGCTTGGTTGGATTTTTTTAGAAATCCTAATCATCGTGTTATATCTAGGCCCTAATTTGGGTTGTGACAATAGTTCCCAATATTCGATTAATCAGGGTTCCACCAATATGTATTGTAACTTGAAGGAAGTTTATAGGTGGAATGGGATGAAGAAGGACATAGCGGAGTTTGTAGCTAAATGTTAAAATTGTCAACAAGTTAAAGTTGACCCAAGACATTAAAATTCCTACTTGGAAGTGGGAGGATGTGAATATGGACTTTGTAACGGTTTTTCCTTGTACTAAGAAGAAACATGATTCCATTTGGATTGTTGTAGATTGAAGGACTAAGTCGGCTCATTTTCTACCGGTTAAGACTTCCTATGGTGCCGAAGATTATGCCAAGTTGTATGTTCGTGAGTTAGTAAGACTGCATGGTGTGCCTTGTCCATTATATCGAACTGAGGTACACAATTTGCTTCACATTTTTTGAATTCATTTCAAAAGAATCTCAGAACAAAGGTTAAGTTAAGTAATGCTCTCCATCCTCAAATCGATGATCAAGCCGAAAGAATGATCCAAACTTTAGAAGATATGTTGAGAGTGTGTGTTATTGATTTCAAAGAATGTTGGGATGAACATTTACCATTGATCAAGTTTGCCTATAATAATAGTTATTAGTCTAGAATCTAAATGGCTCATTTTGAAGGATTGTATGGGAGAATATGTAGGTCCCTAATGGGATGGTTTGAAGTAGGCGAGATAGCCTTGATTGTTCCATATTTGGTGATACAGGCTATGAAGATGGTCAAACTCGTAAGGGAGAGGTTGAAGATGGCTCAAAATCATCAATAGTCCTATTCCAATGTTAGGAAAAGAGACCTTGAATTTGAGGTGGATGATTGGATCTGTTTGAAGGTTTCACCCCAGAAGGGTGTAATGCATTTAAGCAAGAAAGGAAAATTTAGTCCTAGATACGTTGGGCCTTATAAGATATTGCCATGTGTTGGCAAGGTGTCTTATGAGTTTGATTTGCCACTTGAGTTAGCTATGGTTCACCCTTTGTTTCATGTATCTATGTGGAGAAAGTTCGTAGGTGATCCAAACTTTATTTCCCATTGTAAGATGTAAGTGTTGAAGAGAATTTCACTTACGAAGAAGTTCTGGTGGAAATATTAGACTGGCAAATTAAGAAGTTAAGGAACAAGGAAGTTGTGTCTATCAAAATGTTATGGAGGAACCAACAAGTAGAAAGTGCTACTTGGGAGGTGGAGGCGGATATGATGAAATGATACCTGTACCTCTTTCCCTCTACTAAAGCTTAAAGTAGTAAGTTGTTCTTATCCGAACCTAATTGAACTCATACGTATTTAGTTCCCCTATGTCATTCATATGCATGCTGTTCATGAAAAGTCAATTTTAAAGTTTTGATTTTATGTTAAGTTGAAGTTTTCATGTTCTGTGCTTTTTAAGATATCATGTTCATGTTGGGTTGCTAGTCCTCTTTTTGTGTCCTCCCCAAGTCGGAGAGTTGGAACCCAAAAGAAATTCTTAGAATTTTGATTGCTTCTGCCTTATAAGTCACTCTACGATCTGTAGACGTAGGAATGAGTCGTCTAGTGACCCTTTGTAGTTGATCATGAACAAACTTAGAGGAGGGTCCTATGACTCAAGTTGACATCCTGTAGTCTTCTCAGCGACACGTAGTTGCAACTCGTAGAAAGAGTAATGAGGCTAAGTTCATAAGTCCCTCAAGGTCATGTCTACGACTTGACAAGACTGTCCGTAGAAGTTTTTACGAGTCATTCCTACCAAACTTCAGAGATCTATACTTTTTGCAAGTTTTGGGACCTAAAGAATGGATGGATTTGATGAGCCATAATGAAGTTTACGGGTCATAGAAATGACTGATTTGCAAACATCAGAGACTTGAAAATTTTGCCCTTTTCCAAAGTCTGCAGGAAGAGTCATTTTGACGACACATCATTCCTTCTATGACCCGTACAAAGGGTCTCATAGGTCCAAAATCCAAAGTTTAATGACGGGTAATTATGTCTGTTTCAAAGTTATGTTGAATGAACCTAGACTCTTTTATGGCCAAGTTCAAAGCCTATATATATATTCTGTTCTTCAAATTCCCCTCCTATTGAATTCATTCTCCTAAAATTTCTTTAAGGTAAGAACAAAGTCTCTCATGGTTTCTTCTTCAAGCTACAAGCTAGGGTTCCAAATTTCTTCAAGGTTCTTCTTCAATTCTTAGTGAATTGAATCAATATATGTGGGTATTGATTCATGGGTTCCTTTCACCCATGAAGTCTCAAAGTTTTCTCAAAATTTCATTCAATTTCAATTGAATTATGAACCCTAGTTTTGATGAATTGCATAGGGCTGATTAAATTCCATTTTTAGATTTTATCAAGAATCAGTATAAGTATGTTTTCACAAGAATTGCATAATTTTGAGATGAATTATGAATGCACATGCAAAAGCTACTTTCAAGTTGTAATTATGAAAGTTAAAGATGATTTGCTGAGTTGATCATGAGTTAATAATTTTTAAATAAAAGTTTCTATGATTTAAAGTTGAGATTATGATTTTATGATGAAAGTTATGAAGATGATCAAAGAAGTTATTATGGTGTGATAAGTCCAATTCTCACAAAATCATATTTAAAAATGGTGATAAGTACAATTCTCACCGAAGTGATGAATTCCTATGAATCACTAAGTTAATGAGCTATTCCTAATATGTTTTAAAGATGGATTGATAGACAGTTTCTATCTTTCACTATTATGGTATTATCATGTTTTATGAGTGTCCGTTGGGATATTGACTAAGAACCGAGAGGACTTCTAGCTAGGGTTCAGTCCGGTAACATAGTTATTTACCTAAGGAAATTCTAGTAGCAACCTAGCGTACCAAACTATGTTGCTAGCGTAGGATTGCCTTCATGGCCTAGATGGATCCACATATAGCACGATTGAGTTTAGTTGAGTTGAGATGAGTAACATGACAGAGTATACCTTGGCAAGGTACCCTCTCCCTCTCGATATGGGGATCATCGGATTTTATGTAATAGCTCGTATGGTCTTAGAGGTCGGTTAAAGGTTTTATCCCACACAAGTTGAAGTTAAGTTATGAGTTTATGATGAAGTTTTATGATATGTAATGACCATGAGTTTCATATGTTTTTAAATGCTTTTAAGCTCTATTCATGTTCATTATGATGGGACATGCATCTTATGGCCTATTATTCATGTTTCTATTAATTGCTCATGCATACCTCACATACTTAGTACATTTAAATGTACTAACACATATTTTTCCTACATTATCTCATAATATAGGGACGGACGATGTTCTCGATCATCCTATTCGTGGCTAGAGTTGCCCTAGATTCTCAAGGAGTTCGTAAGTCCTTATTCTATCGAGGAAATAACTTTTATTCTTGTTGTTATATGAATTTCTTCTATTGTTAGGGTAAGCTAGGAGCTTGTCCTAAGCCCCCCAAAAAGACTAAACTAGAGGCATGTTTAGACGGCGTATAATGTAGTCCGGTTTGGACATTTATTGAGTTGATGTCCATTAGTCCCATTTCCTTGTGATGATTACTTCTGCTTATATTGTCACATTTTTTTACCTTATGTATGCGATGTATGCTAAGATGACTTATGGTTGGGGTCCATTATATCCTAATAATCATGTAGCGGCTTGGCCCTAGATTGGGTCATGATAAATGTATGCTAAGAGGCTTGGTTGGGATCCTTTATGTCACACCCCAAGAGGGTATCCTAGGTGAGGCCGGCACTCTGAGACCACTTCTCGCCCCAAGTGAACCACTTGATACATTCACTCATCCATTATCTCAGCAGAAGATGTAATATAACTTGAAAAAAGACAACTCAAGTTGGAACTCAACACCTCATTAGTAATGAAATGATAAAGGAAAAATACTCAAACAAAATATAATCCAACATCATAAACTCAATAGTAAAATCAAGGTTTTAAAATTAGACTCTGAAAAGAAATCCATCTAACTCGACTTTGACACTGTCCATGAAGCCTTTATCTCAACATTAAAAAGATGCTAAGACAAGTCCAAGGCTACCTCAAATGAATATCCAAGAATAACAAATGAAAGAACATATATAAAGCCCTCCGGATGCAAGGAGGTCTCAAAATAAGTTGAATAGGGACTTAGTATTCAATGATACATTTTTTGAGGACCTCTATCACCTATATTTGCATCATAAAACATTGCAGGTCAAATAGCGTTAGTACATGAAATATACGAGTATGTAAAATAGTTGGAAGGAACATAATCAACCATACTCAAGCTCATAAAATTCAACTCAAGGGACTTACTCTAAAATGACTAAACTCAATAAAACATGAAGTGAAGTAAAACAATGATTTAAATAATATACAATAAGAGACATAACTCAATATATGAAAGTTTGATAATTCACTCTTTGGGAGGTTTTCTCTACCGATCACCACCACTTATGAGCTAGTGATGATACAACTTTTAAGACCTGTCATTGCTGCAACCATGCAATACTTTGCCAAAGTAAAGGACGCTCAACTCAGTGGATCCAAAATCGGTCAAAGTCCATTGTTTTGGGACTTGAGAGGGATGAGCTCTATCCTACGCTGGCTACGTAGTTTATGGGGTTAAGTTACCTCTACTCTTAACCAAATCGGTGCTCAATACTACACCCAAATTACTTTATTATGCCCATATATTGAATAAAATACTCAATTGATTCATTTAGTCTCTTTTAGGCTTAGCTCAAAACTCAACTCATGTCAACTCAAGAAGTACATTTAAAGCATAATTTAAATCTTCAACTCAACATCAAAATAGAATTTTTAATGCAGTAATGCTCAACTCGTTTATACTATAAATGCTCACACTAAAACAATGGTGAAGAGGTTTTTCAAACACACCTCATGCTCAACCCTTTCTTAATCAAAGGCAAAAATAACTATTCTTTAAACTCAAAATAGTGTATAACAAAATTAACATGAAATTTTCATAAATAATTTTTTTACAAACTCCTTCAATACATAGAATATAATTGAAATCTCAATTAGGGTTCATGGGAATGAAAACAAGAATCCCCACTCTCACCAAGACTCAACTAAAATAACTCATCAAGGAATATAGTAATATATGCAAGAACATAAGGAATTTTTATATACAATCTCAATAGGGATTATCATAACTCAAGAACTCAATCCATAAAAATTTGAAACTCAACTCAACTCGAAGAACTGGAGATGTAGGGCACATGGATGAACTCAATCCACATTATGGGTACCCTTATATACCTGGAAATCGAAGAACAATCAAAAGTTGGAAGATGGGAGTGAATGCTTGAACCCGATCTTTTTTCTCTTGTCCAATCCTTGCTCTCAAATAAACTAAGTTTTAATATGGTACTATTAAGGGACTTAAAATAGTTCCAAAATATTAAGGTTTTGATTGGGAAAGGGTGAAAAAAGACCAAAATAACTTTCATAAAATCCGACTTTGGCCATCTATAGGTCGTTCTTACGAGTCATCATTTCTTATACGGATCATAAGGCCTATTATTGGAACTTTGTGCACATTTCTGTAGCTATTGGGATGTGACAATGAAGTCTATGACTTATTTTTATGAGTCATAATCAAGACTCATAGAAAGGACTTTAAAGACTTGAAATTTTTCTAAGTGATCAGAGGTTCTATGACTCTTTTCTATGAGTCGTAAGAATTTCTATCAGTCATAATCAAGACTCATAGAAAAAACCCTAAAGACTGTAATTTTTCTAAGTACTCCGAGTTTTTAAGAGTCGTAGAGTGCAGTCATAACTTTTGATGATCTGACAGCCTTTAGTACAATGGTTATAACTTTTTAATCCTAACTTGGAATGAGGCAAAATTTGGTGGTGTTGGAAATAATACCTTTAACTAGATAGGTAATGGGACACCAAATTCGTTATATTTAAGAAGATATGATCATTTTAAATTGACTCAAGTAAAATATTTTATCAAAACTCAATCGGTAAGAAAGCTGAACTTTGTGCTAGAGGATTATTATTTTCAAACCCAAAATGCAAGAGGCATAAATGGCACCTAATGCCAAAAATTTGGATGAGTCAACCCTGCTGAACCACTGGTAAAGCGCATTGCAGACACACACACAGTCAACAAAACAAACAAGTATATCTAGGCTTAAAAATAAGTCCTCGACCAGCAAGACCCCTTTTAACCTCTCTAAAAAAACTACTCTCAATAATTCTATCACAATCCGACCTAGGGCCTAGTCGTAACATAGAAATCGAAGCCTCTTGTACATATCATAAGAATACATAAGGTAATGTAAAAGTAGAAACATCATAAGAGAGTCTAAACCATAAATAGAAATTTAAGAATGTCACATGACAACATAGATTCAAAATATTTGTCCAACTAGATGCCTCTACTTATGAATATGGGAAGAGGCTAAGACATGTCCCTAGCTCACCCTTACTATGAAACATAAAAAAAGTCTATGAAAACAATAGCTAACTTGATGACTAGTCCCCGATAAATGAGGACACACATCAAATACCGCCGGATAGAAAAGCTTAACTAGCCACGTAGATTAGTATGATCTTAAATCTCAACCCTTACATTATGAGACAATGTAGAAAAAAATATGAATTAGTACGTTGAAATGTACTAAGTATGAAGGCGTGACATGCAAAGTAACTTATGGAATGTAAAGGTCAAGTAAAACAAATGATAAGATGAGATAAATAAAGTCATGAGAAAATCAAATTGACCAAAGTATTTGAAAAACATAAATTTTAAAATCATAACATACATTAAGCATCATACATATTGGGATAGGAACCATAACCGACAATAAGACCATGCTAGCTATAACATAGAATCCCGTTGTCTCCCCATACAATGAATAAAAAGGGAAATCTACTTCCCAAGATAGACTCTACCCCGCTAGACGGTTCATACATACGCTATATATACGGATCCAATAGCTAGGGCATGAAGGCAACCTACGGTGGCACGTAGTTTATGATACATGAGGTTTCTACTAGGGATTTTGTTAGGGCCCCCAGCTCAAGTCCACTCGGTACAAAGTCAAATCCCACAAAATATATACATAGCATAGAAATCATAATTACATATATTATAGTCATGATCATAGGTTTGAAATCGTAGAGTAGCTCATTTTCATAACATACTTGTAATGTGAGAATTGTCCTTTCATTATTACAATCATATTTGCATAATTCATATTGTTAGGCCTTAGTTCACCACATAGGGCCCTAAGTCACCTTTCTTCATAACTTGCAGGAAATTCATACCTAGAAATTAGAGTAAAACTCAATTGAATAATCAATAGACTTTGAAAATCATGTAATTGACTTTAAAACATCCATGATCATAATCTTTATATCAGCCCATACATAATCCATATAGATAATATCCTTTTGAAGTATAACTCAAAATACTCATAATTTACATCATGAACCCTAGAGATCAAAATAGGAGAATGCATAGGAAAACTCTTCAATTTAATGCAATAACCATCAATTTATATCAATATAGACTTATGATCATACTTTGAATCATAATTCATGCAATAGGAATAGAGATCATAAAACCCATAAAATATCATACTTTAATTTGATACAAAATCTTGAGAAATTTATTGGGCTTTAAGGATGAAAGAATTTATGAATCAATACCCACATACGAGAACAACTAATAATTTGGAAGAACATCAGAGTTTTAATGGAGAGCTTGAGTGAATTTACTTGAAGTAATCAAGGGAGACCTTGAGAGTATTTAGGAAAAAGTCTAAAGTGCCCTTACTAAAAACTAAATTCAGCCAGAAAATCATTGCCATGATGCGGACTTGTCGCGCACCTTACTATTTTGCGCAGTTTCTTCGAAAAATCTATCTTTTTGTATACGGATCCAAAAAATCCACCGTGACTATTTTGCCACATCTTTTGACCCCCTGATGGATAATGCATTATATGGGTGGCTTATCCCTAAGGCATTCTTAAGGCACATGTGAGCATGTCGAGGAATGTTATAATATCTCCTCCTTGGGAACAATCGTCCTCGAATGATATTTAGCTAATATAGGAAGGATATGGAACGAGGACTAGAAACCCATCATGAATATGAGGACACCTTGAAAACTGCATAGAACATGTAAACTTCATACTTAATATATGAATGACATAGGGAACTGAAACGTAGAAGTTTAATCATTTTGATCATGGACAACTTAGTACCTTTATGCTTGAGTGGAAGGAAGATATATGGATAACGCTTCATCATGTCTAATTCTGATTCCCACGTAGCACTCTCTACTTGTTGATTCCTCTATAACACTTGGACGGATGCAATGTCTTTATTCCTTAACCTCTTCACTTACCTGTGTAAAATATCAACCTAGACCTCTTCATAAGTCAAATTCTCTTCAATACTCACATTCTCCCTTGGAAAAATAGAATTTGGATCACCCACAAAATTTCTGAACATTGACACATGAAATATCGGATAAACCAAAGCCAACTCAAATGGCAAGTCTAACTCATATGCTACTTGTCCAATGCACTTCAATATCCTATAGGGTCCTATATATCTAGGACTCAACTTCCCTTTCTTACCAAATCCCATTACCCCTTTCATAGGTAAAATCTTCAAATCCACCGTATCATCCACATCAAATTCAAGCTCTCGCCTCCTAGTATCCACATAGGATTTTTGACAACTTTGAGCCATTTTCAATCTTTTTTCTTATGAGCCTTACTTTCTCCATTGCATCAACTACCAAATCTAGAACAATCAATGCCATGTCACCTACTTCAAACCATCCCACCAGAGACCTACATTTTCTCTCGTACAAGGCTTCAAAATGAGCCATTTGAATGCTAGAGTGATAACTATTATTGTAGGTGAACTCAATCAATGGAAAGTGATCTTCCCAACTTCCTCTAAAATCAATTACACATGCCCTTAGCATATTCTCCAAGGTTTGAATTGTTCTTTCATCTTATCCATCGGTTTGAGGATGGAAAGCGGTACTTAGCTTGATTTTAGTACCAAGACCTTTTTGGAATAACTTCCAAAAATGTGAACTAAATTGAGTATCTCTATCCGATATAATCGACAAAGGAATACCATAAAGTTTCACAAGTTCACGAATGTACAACTTAGCATAGTCTTCGACATCATAAGAAGTCTTGACCGGTAGAAAATATGTCGATTTGGTCATTCATTCCACAATGACCCAAATAGAATCATGCTGTGTTCTAGTAAGAGGTAAACCAGTAACAAAGTCCATATTCACATCTTCCCACTTCCATGTAGAAATTTCAATTTCTTGAGCTAGACCTCTCAGCCTTTGATGTTCTACTTTCGCTTGTTGAAAATTAGGATATTTAGCCACAAACTCCGCTATGTCCTTCTTCATGCCATTCCACTAATACACTTCTCTCAAGTCACGATACATCTTGGTGGGTCCCGGATGAATTGAATACCGAAAATGATGGGCCTCATTCAATATCAACTCTCTTAATCCATCAAAATTTGGAACACAAAAATGACCTTGGTAATGTAGTACCCTATCTTCTCCCAGGGAGAAAGCCTCAACGGATTTTTTGGCAATCGACTTCTTAAATTCGATCAAAATTGGATCATTGTCTTGTTTGGCCTTAACGTTTGCCGTAAGAGATGATTCTAAACCATTATGTATAAGAATGCCTGCATCATTGGAATCAACCAACCGCACACCTAAACGTGCCAATCTATGAACCTCTTTAGCCAATTCCTTCTTACCTTCCTTAAAATGTGCAACACTATCCATAGTCAACCGACTAAGAGCATCTGCTAAAATATTTGCTTTACCCGGATGGTACAATATGCTTATGTCATAGTCTTTTAGGCGTTCAAGACACCTCATTTGCCTAAGGTTCAACTCCCTTTGACTAAACACATATTGCAAGCTTTTGTGGTGGGTAAACACATCAACATGCACCCCATAAAGATAATGGCGCAAAATTTTCAGGGCAAACACAACTGCCGCAAGTTCAAGATCATGGGTTGTATAATTCCTTTCATGCACTTTAAGTTGACTAAAGGCATAGGCTATAACCTTACAATGTTGCATCAAGATACAACCCAAACCAACATGCGAGGCATCACAATAAACCCATCCAAACCATCGGGCAATGTCAAAATAGGAGCCAACATAAGACGATCCTTCAATATTTGGAAACTTTCTCTTATTCTTCCGACCAATGGAATTTTTTCTTCTCTTGTGTCAACTTAGTTAAAGGCGAAGAAATAGATGAGAACCCTTCAACAAACCTTCTGTAGTATCCGGCTAAGCCCATAAAACTTCTAATGTCCGAAAGAGATAATGATCTACGCCAATTCTTAACCGCCTCCATTTTCTTTGGATCTACTTTAATCCCATCACCGGACACCACATGGCCAAGAAATGCAACCTCCCTTAGAAAAAATTTGCACTTACTAAATTTAGCAAATAATTGTTTTTCTCTTAATGTTTACAATACAATCCTCAAGTTACCCATATGATCTTCCTTATTTCAAGAATAAATCATGATATCATCACTGAACACCACTACAAATATGTCCAAATATGGCTTGAAAATATGATTAAGCAAATCCATGAATATAGAGGGAGCATTAGTCAAACCAAATGACATTACTACAAATTCAAAATGACCATACCTTGTCCGAAAAGCCATTTTAGGAATACCAAACTCCCTTACCCTCAATTGATGATAATTGGAATGGAGGAATCTTAGAAAAGTAGCTTTCTCCTTGTAATTGACCAAACAAGTCATCTATCCTTGGAATTGGATATTTGTTCTTTATAGTGACCTTATTCAATTGCCGGTAGTCTACACACATTCAGAGTGACCCATCTTTCTTCCTAACAAATAACATGGGAGCACCGCATAGTGAAATACTTGGTCTTATAAAATCCTTATCCAACAAATCCTTTAATTGTTCTTTCAACTCCTTAAATTCCATCGGAGTCATACGGTAAGGAGAAAAACAAATAGGTTGGGTATGAGAAAGCAGATCTATGCCAAAGTCAATTTATCTTTCGGGAGGAATACTGCCAAATCATTGGGAAATACATCGAAGAACTCATTAACTATAGGGACCGACTCAATAGTAGGATTTTGGAATCAATATTCCTAACTCACAAAATATGGTAAATGCACCCTTTGAAAATCATTTTTTGGGCCTTAATACATGAGATGAATTGACCCTTAATCACTGAATCATTATCCTTCCATTCAAGAATAGGCTCATTAGGAAAGTGAAACTTAACCACATAAGTCCTACAGCATATAGATGCGTAAGCAGCATGTAACCAATCTATATTGAGAATGATGTCAAAATCAGCCATATCAAGTTCAACAAGGTCACATGGAATAATTCTGTGCAAGACCCATACACGATAATTTCTTTAAGCTCTCTTGGCTAATACAGAATCACTAATGAGAGTATAAACCAAAAAAGGTTTTATTAACACTTTGGGGCACACATCAAATCTCATAGCAATGTAAGGAGTAACAAAAGAAAGGTTGTCACCTGGATCAAGCAATGCATAAAATTCTAAGTTAAAGACTCATAACATACCCGTGACCACATCGAGAGCCTCATAAACCCCTTGCTTAGCATGAAGATCATAGAATCGGTTGTTACGTTGCCCACCATTAGGTTGACCTTGGCCTTCTTATTGCACTTGGCCTCCTAGAGGAGGACTTTATCCACCCTTGTTGGCAATAAGAGGGCACTTGGATCTCTGATGGCCCATCTTTCCATATCTATAGCAAGCACCTGTTCCCATCAAACACTTTCCTCTGTGCATGTTCCCACACTTTGCATACTTAGGAAAAAAAGGGTTACTAACATTTACACCTACTTCTCCTTGAACTTTAGGGTATGATACCCTATCCTTAGCAAACTTCTTCCCCTAGCTCTGGACTTGTTGAGAGAGTCCGCTACTACCAATGGTCCTAGCATTAGAGAACTCACCTTCATATTGGCCCCTCTTAGAATCCCTCATCTTTATTTCCTTGAGCTTTTCTCCTTTAATTTGTTCGGTAAAAGTCATTAGCTGAGATATTTCCATCGTTTTAACAAGCATAATGGTGAGACATTCCTTAGCAACCAAGTCGGACACCCTCGATATAAATTTACTTATTCGGGCATGTATATCGGCAACCAAGTCGGACACCCCCAATAGATATCTTAGTAAACTTGAGGGCATAGTCCCTCATCCCCATATTGCCTTGTCGAAGATTTATGAACTCTAATACTTTAGCCTCCCTTAACTCAAGAGGGAAAAACTGATAAGGAAAAACTATATTTGAGCAACACCCTTGAGTTGATAAGCCGTCAACTCTGCTTTTTCTTCCGAAGTCACCCCCATAAAATTTATTATCTTGTAGACCTCATCAGTGAACTCTTAAGGATCCTCATCAAATTTTGAGGTATGAAACTCCAAAGGATTAATTCGTGCAAAGTCCTTTACTCTTAAGGCCGGAGTAAAAACATTAGGAGGAGCCACAACACCTTGGTTGGTCACTAATCAAGCTAGCATAGTAATAGAGGTTCGAAACTCTACATTAGGCACTTGGTTTGGTATAGGACCATTGTCTTTAGAAGATGGGGGATCTTGGGCTTCATAAGCATTGTTTTCCCTTGGAAATGGTGGTCTTCTTGGAGCCATCTTTCTGAAAATTGCAAAAAAAGACCTTCAGCTAAAGGTAGTCTTACGATAAACTCTATAGAACGACATGGATCATGAATAAAGTGAAGATTCCTAAAATGCCTTATACCCTCCTACTCATAAGTATGGCGCGGTTCACACCAATGAATAAGAGTCTACTTGATACAGCATGTTGGACACCCTAGGAAACTTGAAAAATATTATGCTCTGATACCAAGTTTGTCATAACCCAACCTAGGTCCTAGTCATAACATAGTGATCGAAACCCTGAAGGGCTCCAACCAAGCCTCTTGTATATATCATAAGCATACATAAGGTAAAGAGAAAGCAAAAATATCATAAGAGAGTCTAAACCATGAATAGAAATTTAAGAATGTTATATGACAACATAGACTCAAAACATTTTTCCAACTAGATGTCTCTACTCATGAATATAGAGGGGGGGATAAGACATGCCCCTAGCTCACCCTCAATATGAAACATAACAAAAGTCTTTAAAAACAATAGCCAACTCGATGACTAGTCCCCGATAAATGAGGAATCACCACAAACACCGTCAGATAGAAAAGCTTAACTAGCCACGTAGATGAGTATGATCTTCAACCTCAACCCCTACATTATGAGACAATGTAGGCAAAAAATATGCATTAGTATCTTGGAATGTACTAAGTATGAGGGTGTGACATGCAACGTAAATTATGGAATGCAAAGGTCATGTAAAACACATGATAAGATGAGATAAGTAAAGTAATAAGAAAATCATATAAGACCAAAGTATTTGAAAAGCATAAATTTTAAAATCATAGCATACATAAGAGATCATACATATTGGTATAGGAACCATAACCGACAATAAGACAATGCGAGCTATAACATAGATTCCCATTGTCTCCTCATACAACGAAGAAAAAGGGAAATCTACTTCCCAAGATAGAATCTACCTCGCTAGGCGGGTCATACATACACAATATATATGGATCCAATAGCTAGGCCATGAAGTCAACCTATGGTGGCACATAGTTTATGAGACATGAGGTTTTTACTAGGGCTTTTGTTAGGAACCCCACCTCAGGTCCGCTCGGTGCTAATTCAAATCCCACGAAATACATACATAGCATAAAAATCATAATTACATATATTATAGTCATGATCATAGGTTTAAAAGCGTAGAGTAGCTCATTTTTATAACATACTTGTAATGTGAGAATTGTTCTTTCATCATTACAATCATATTTGCATAATTCATATCGTTAGGCCTTAGGTCACCACATAAGGCCCTAATTCACCTTACTTCATAACTTGCATGAAATTCATACCTAGAACTTAGAGTAAAACTCAGTTGCATAATCAATTGACTTTGAAAATCATGTAATTGACTTGAAAACATGCATGATCATAAACTTTATATCCACCCATATATAATTCATATAGATAATATCTTTTGGATGTATAATTCAAAATACTCATAATTTACATCATGAACGCTACAAATCAAAATAGGAGAATTCATGGGAAAACTCTTCAATTTAATGCAATAACCATCAATTTATATCAAAATAGATTTATGATCATACTTTGAATCATAATTAATAAAATAGGAATAGAGATCATAAACCCATAAAATACCATACTTTAATTTAATAGAAAACTTTAAAAAATTGATTGGACTTCATTGATGAAAGAATCCATGAATTAATACCTACACACCTTTCGTGACAACACTAATAATTTGGAAGAACTTGAGAGTTTTGACAGAGAACTTGAGTTAATTTACTTAAAGTTTTCAATGGATCCCTTGAGAGTCTGTTGTAGATATAGAAATATTTAACTAGGTGAATTATAGAAGAATGAATAGAGTTAGAGATTTAGGTCAATTTATAGAGTTAAATTAGGTCCTAAAAATGTCTAGGTTCATTAGCTAACAATTTAGGAAACAGTCTAAAGTGCCCTTACTAAAAACTAAATTCGGGTAGAAAACCATTGTCAGGTCCGCGATGCAGAGGCGATCAAGTCCGCGATGCAGACTTGTCGCGCACCTTATTGTGTTGCACAGTTTCTTTAAAAAATCTATCTTTCAATATACGAGTCCTAAAAATCCACTGTGACCATTTCCCCCTAGGTTTAGACTCCCTGATCGATATTCCAAACTCAAATTTACCAAAAAGATTAAGGATAATGCATTAAATGGGCGGCCTATCCCCAAGGCATTCTTAAGACACTTGCTAGAATTTTGAGGAATGTTACAATATCTTTCATTTAGGAATATTCGTCCTCGAATGAGATTTAACTAATATAGGAAGGACATTTAACACGGACTAGCAACCCATCATAGTTATGAGGACACCTTGAAAAATATATAGAATATGTAAATTTCATAATTAACATAAAACATAGTTCTTGAGAAAAATCATTTTGATAAATCATGCATGCATATGAATGACATAGAGAACTAAAACGTAGAAGTTAAATCGTTTTGATCATGGAAAACTTGGTACCTTTAGTCTTGAGAGGAAGAAAAGAGATACGGATAACGCTTTCTCATGTCTGATTTCGCTTCTCAAAGCCAATTCAAGTGGCAAGTCTAACTCATATGCTACTTTGACAATGCGCTTCAATATCCTATAGGGTCCTATATATCTAGGACTCAACTTACCTTTCTTACCAAATCGCTTTACCCCTTTCATAGGTGAAATCTTCAAATACACAATATCATCCACATCAAATTCAAGCTTTCACATCCTAATGTACGAATATGACTTTTGATGACTTTGAGGTATTTTCAATCTTTCTCTTATGAGCGTTACTTTCTCCATTGCATCAACTACCAAATCTGGACTACTAAATGCCATCTCACCGACTTCAAACCATCCCGCTGGAGACCTACATCTTACCCGTACAAGGCTTCAAAAGGAGCCATTTGGATGCTAGATTGATAACTATTATTGCAGATGAACTTAATCAATGGCAAGTGTTCATCCCAACTTCCTCTAAGATCAATCACGCATGCCCTTAGCATATCCTCCAAGGTTTGAATTGTTCTTTCGGCTTGTCCATCGGTTTGAGGATGGAAAATGGTACTTAGCTTGATTTTAGTACCAAGACCTTTCTGAATGACTTCCAGAAATGTAAACTAAATTGAGTACCTCTATACGATATAATCAACAAAGTAACACTATGAAGTTTCATAAGTTCACGAATATACAACTTAGCATAGTCTTCGGCACCATAAGAAGTCTTGAGCGGTAGAAAATGTGCTGATTTGGTTATTTGGTCCACAATGACCCAAATAGAATAATCTTGTCTTCTAGTGTGAGGAAAACCCATCATAAAGTCCATATTCACATCTTTCCACTTTCATGTAGGAATTTCGATTTATTGAGCTAGACCTCCCAGCCTTTGATGTTCAACTTTTACTTGTTGAAAATTAGGACACTTAGCTGCGAACTCTACTATGTCCTTCTTAATGGCATTCCACCAATACACTTCCATCATGTCACGATACACCTTGGTGGATCCCAGATGAAATTGAATACCGAGAAATATGGGCCTTATTCAATATCAACTCTCTTAATCCATCAACATTTAGAACACACAAATGAACTTGGTAACATAGTACCCTATATTCTCTTAGGGAGAAAGCCTCAATTGATTTTTTAGCAATCGACTTCCTCAATTCGACAAAAATTAGATCACTATCTTGTTTGACCTTAATGTCTGCCGAAAGAGATGATTTCAAACCATTATGTATAAGAACGCCTGCATCATTGGAATCAACCAACCGCACACCTAAATGTAAAAATCTATGGACATCTTTAGCCAATTCCTTCTTAGCTTCCTTAACATGTGCAACATTATCCATAGTCAACCAACTAAGAGCATCGACTACAATATTTGCCTTACCCAGATGGTACAAGATCATTGGTTGGATAGTTGCTTTCATGCACTTTAAGGCAATCCTTTAATATTTGGAAACTTTTCTCATATTCTTCCAACCATTGGAATTTTGCCTTCTTTTCTGTCAACTTAGTTAATGGCGAAGCAATAGATGAGAACCCTTCAACAAACATTCTCTAGTATCCGGCTAAGCCCAAAAAGCTTCTAATGTCCAAAGGAGATAATGGTCTAGGCCAATTCTTAACTGCCTCCATTTTCTTTGGATCTACTTAAATCCCATAACTGGACACCACATGGCCAAGAAATGCAACCTCTCTTAGCCAAAATTCGCACTTACTAAATTTTATGAATAATTGCTTTTCTGTGGGGTTTGCAACACAATCCTCAGGTGACCCATAAGATCTTCCTCATTTTGAGAATAAATCAAGATATCATCAATGAACAACACTACAAACTTGTCCAAATATGGCTTGAAAATACAATTCATCAAATTCATGAATATAGCGAGAGTATTAGTCAAACCAAACAACATTAGTACAAATTCAAAATGACCATACCTTGTCTGAAAAGTCATTTTGGGAATATCACACTCCCTTACCCTCAATTGATGATAACTAGAATGGAGGTCAATCTTAGAAAAGTAGCTTGCTTCTTGTAATTGATCAAACAAGTCATCTATCCTTGGAATTGGATATTTGTATTTATGGTGACCTTATTCAATTGTCGGTAGTGACCCATCTTTCTTCCTAACAAATAACGTAGGATCACCCCATGGTGAAATACTTGGTCTTATAAAACCTTTATCCAATAAATCCTTCAATTGTTCTTTCAACTCCTTAAGTTCTTCCGTAGCCATTCGTAAGGAGGAATAGAAATAGGTTGTGTATCGGGAAGGAGATCTATGACAAACTCTATAGCACGACATGGAGAATGAATAAAGTGAAGATTCCTAAAATGCTTCATAACCTCCTACTCATAAGTGTGACACACTTCACACCCATGAATATGAATTTACTTGACGCGGCATGTTGGAAACCCTAGGACACTTGAAAAACCTTGTGCTCTAATATTAAGTTTATTACGACCCGACCTAAGTCCTAGTGGTAACACAGAGATCGAAACCACGAAGGGATCCAACCAAGACACTATATATATCATAAGCATACATAAGGTAAAGTAAAAGAAGAAACATCATAAGAGAGTTTAAACCATGAATAGAAATTTAAGAATGTCACATGACAATATAGACTCAAAATATTTGTCCAACTAGATGCTTCTACTCATGAATATGGGCGGAGTCTAAAATATGTCCCTAGCTTACCCTCAATATGAAACATAACAATAGTCTTTGAAAAAAATAGACAACTCGATGACTAGTGCCCGATAAATGAGAACTCACCATAAACACCGCCGGATAGAAAAGCTTAACTAGACACATAGATGAGTATGATCTTCAACCTCAACCTCTACATTATGAGATAACATAGGCAAAAATTATGCATTAGTACGTTGGAATGTACTAAGTATGAGGGCGTGACATGCAACATAAATCATGGAATGAAAAGGTCAAGTAAAACACATGATAAGATGAGATAAGTAAAGTCATGAGAAAATCATATTGACAAAGTATTTGATAAGCATAAATTTTAAAATCATAGCATACATAAGAGATCATACTTATATGGGATAGGAACCATAACCGACAATAAGACCATGAGAGCTATAACATGGAATCCTGTTGTCTCCCCGTATAATGAAGAAAAAAGGGAATGTACTTGCCAAGGTAGACTCTACCTCGCTAGGCGGGTCATACATATGCTATATATATGAATCCAATAGCTAGGCCATGAAGAAAACCTACGGTGGCACATAGTTTATGAGATATGAGGTTTCTACTATGGCATTTTGTAGGGCCCCACCTTAGGTCCACTCGGTGCTAAGTCAAATCCCACGGAATACATACATAGCACAGAAATCATAATTGCATATCATAGTTATGATCAAAGGTTTGTAATCGTAGAGTAGCTCATTTTCATAACATACTTGTAATGTGAGAATTATACTTTTATCATTACAATCATATTTGTATAAATAATATCGTTAGGCCTTAGGTCACCACATAGGGCCCTAATTCACCTTACTTCATAACTTGCAAGAAATTCATACCTTGAACTTAGAGTAAAACTCAATTGCATAATGAATTGACTTTGAAAATCATGTAATTAACTTGAAAACATGCATGATCATAAACTTTATATCAGCTTATATATAATTCATATAGATAATATCTTTTGGAAGTATAATTCAAAATACTTATAATTTACATCATGAACCCTAGAGCTCAAAATAGGAGAATTCATGGGAAAACTCTTCAATTTAATGCAATAACCATCAATTTATATCAAAATAGACTCATGATCATACTTTGAATCATAATTCATGTAATAGGAATAGAGATCATAAAACCCATAAAATACCATATTTTAGTTTGATAGAAAAACTTGAGAAATTGATTGGGCTTCACGGATGAAAGAATTCATGAATCAATACCCACATACCTTACATGAGAACACCTAATAATTTGAAAGAACTTGAGATTTTTGACGTAGAGCTTGAGTGAATTTACTTTAAATCTTCAATGGAGCCCTTGAGAGTCTTTTGTAGAGATAGAAATATTTGAGTAGGTGAATTATAGAAGAATGAATAGAGTTAGAGGTTTAGGTCAATTTATAGAGTAGAATTAGGTCCTAAAAGCATCTAGGTTCATTAGCTAACAATTTAGGGAAAAGTCTAAAGTGACCTTACTAAAAACTAAACTTGGCCAGAAAAGCATTTCTAGGTCCGCGACACAGAGGCAATCAAGTCCGCGATGCGGACTTGTCACGCACCTTACTGTTTTGCGCAGTTTCTTTGAAAAATCTATCTTTTGACATACGTGTCCTAGAAATCCACCGTAATCACTTTTCCATAGGTTTTGACCCCTGATCGATATTCTAAACTCAGATTTATCAAAAAGATTAAGAATAATGTGTTACATGGGCAGGAAATCCGCAAAGCAACTTTAAGGCACATATGAGCATTTTGAGGAATGTTACAAATTCATATAAAATAAAAAGCAGGTAGCACATAAGTCCTGTTTGGGACATCAATACTACCATGATATTTAAAAAATACATATAGAATATGAGGGCCGTGAAGGACACTATAATCTTTATATAACAACTGAAATAGGTATACACAATGTAAGTTAGGCCAATAAGTTGTTAAAGGTTAACAACACAACAACAAGGCCTAATTGGCTAACAAGATGTAGCTGACAACCATACAAGGCCAATATGACCACCATCATTACTATACAACCCAACTGACAAGTATGCAATCTTCTATAGATATAAGATGCGGTGGGACAAGGGCCCAACCTACCCAAATACTATAAACAAAAAGAAAAAAATAAACCTCTAAGACTTTGGCAACCCCTAGAAGAAGGGAGTCAACCAATCAGCTAGATAGGAGACTATGCTAATCAGTATGTCTATCTAGTCATCTTTTAGAATCTGCAGGAATAAATGCAATGCTCCCCTCCAATGGGGCATCAGTACGAAGTAATGTACCAAGTATGTAAGGAAACTGAAACTAAAATATAAGTGTTAAATGAAAAGGGTAAGGGTAAAACAGAGGTATAATACCTTATCTCCCAATAACAAGGCAATATAAGCACATAAGAAGCGATAACTTGACTTGGTGCCTATAAGCTCAGCAGGTTCAATGTCACGACCCAACCCCGTAGGCCGCGACTCATGCCCGAGTTAGACACCCATACATAACCTTAGCCCAAATTAACATATAGCAGAATAAATAGATATAGAAATCAAGTGAGGTCGCTAGATTGCACACAAAACCCAATAAGGCTGTCATGGAATACCAAAGCCCAAAACATATACAGAACCTACAACACAAATCTACATACCTCTATAGAATCGTATCCTAATCATATGATGGGATAGGGCCCCATCGTACCCCTGGCCAATGTGTACAAATATGCAATAGAAACGTTTGTACCAAAATAGGGGCTCTAGATAAAAGATCACTGTCAAACTATAGAATGGATGTCCTAGGAAAACAGATCTGCAAATCGAGCGTCTATACCTGGGGCATATAACGCATCCCCGGAGGAACGGGGGTCAGTATTAAAAATATACTGAATATGTAAAGCATGAACTATAATAAATAAAGTAATAACTAGAATAGAATGTGCAAAAAATGAGCAAAATATCCAGAATGTCAAAATGCATATCACAAACACAGATAATGCATGCGTAAAAACATAAGTCATATCTGCCCTTATTAGGGGACTCGATTAACAAAATGTGGTCACCCTCCCATCACTGATGCCACAGTATAACATATTCCAGAGTAGGGAACATCTCTGTAACAGATCATATCATACTAGATGGCCATATCATACCATATCGTCAGACATCAGCATATGTGTACATGTCACAACATACACCATAACCCATGTACATGCCATACCTTTCCCCTCATGTTGGGGCACGACGAATAATGCAGAGAAGTACACTTGATAATATATCCTGGCCTAAGCTCAGTGGAAGAAGTATTGAGGCATCCACGAGTGGAGTTATAATTAACTAAATGCAATTTAAAACATTATCAAAGACTCAATGAAGTAGTGAAGACAAACTTTCATTTGAAAATCAAGGCGATAGTCATATCAATCATCCCTCAAATATCACTATAGGAATCATGAATCACCCTCGAGACTTATGAATGGAATTACCCCCAAAACTCATATTAATCCTTACTTAATTCTAAGACATGCCAAAATAAAGAAGGGACAGCTTTACATACTTTCTAATTTCCCTCATGTAGTCATCATATACATATTTGCCGAGGAACGTACGGCCTGATCCTTAGATAGTTGCATATGCCAAGGAACTTTCGACCCGATCTTTACACACATATACCATACCTGGCCCATCAAGGGACTCTATACCATACACATCTCATCATAACATAATAACTTATGTCAAAGACATATCAAGAGAAAAGAAGGGTAGCTTTACATACTTATGACAAAGACATGCCAAGAGAGAGAAGGTAGCTTCACATACGTCTTATGGATTACCCTTCATCACATTTTCCTCCTCGTCTTTTGAGACTATTTACCATGAAAGCAACACTAAGATTAATAATCTTCCACTTTCCAATTTCAAATCTACAACCAAGTATCCGTAGGACTCATTTCCTTATCCATTTCCCTCGACTAGTTTATTACTAGTTTCAAAGTTACCGGAAATGGGAAAGCATCTCCCCTATAACTTGTCCTATACAAACTTCCAATTACATCCTTAATTACTACACCCAACGAATAGAAAAAACCAGAAGCATATATATAAGTAAATCACTTCAACATTACACAAAACAAACTCCAACCAACTCGCTCAAAACTTCGATACCAAAATAGAGTTTTTAATCTTTGTTTCATAAAACCTTTAACCATATGAAACATAGGGTCGTGTGGCTACAAAAAGAAGAACCCACACCCTTTGTAGAAAACTTTCCATCCCTACAACACAAAACAAACCCAGCTGCAACTGCAACACTACAATTACAACACACTACTCGATTTCGATTTAACTCTAACGACTTCTATTTAATTTATTTCTAATGTCAACCATCCTTATACAATTTTTCCACTTAAAATATCATTTAATACATGTAATATACCTTTTTATGCTTGAAAGGGAAAGCCTTACCTTGCTCGAAACTCGCCAAAACTCACCTCAGAAGCTCTTTTAGCGCGGATGAAACTTTGTGGCTGTTTGTTATCCATTTGATACTTCTCCAAACCATAAATTTACATTACTAACACCTTCATACCCTTGTGGTATACCCTAGATAATTAATTCATGGAACTAAATCAGAGAACTTATCTTTGTTTTCTTCCAAATCCGTGGCTCTCCACCTCTCTACCTTAAAGTTTCTCTTCTCCTTTTTCCTTGAATTTTTTTGATAAAGATGAAACTAAAGGATAAGGATGAAGCTAAAATTCATAAAACATATATATATGCCACCTTAGGGGGTGAAAAGTGTCAGGCCCTAAGTGGTGACACATGTCAAGCCTTTATTGGGCCAATGCACCCCCTCCTTCAACCATGGGATGCCACGTTGTAGGTGGGGTCCACCACCTTGCTTCAGGTGCTGCCACATGGCACTTCTAGTTGCTTGCACGTGTCACTTTCTTTTCCTCCTTGTGGTTTCTTAATCTCATCTTATTTTACGAACCTATATAATCCTTGCTACGTAAGCTTGGTATGACTCAAGTAGCTTAAGAATGTAAGATTTTCAATTTGGTAGCTTACGTAAGTAAGTCGATTCCTACGACTCATTATTTGGCCTCTAATTCCTTCTGTATTCTTATAACCATATTTCCAATCTTCCCTACTATGGGGTATCACATTCTCTCTTCCTTTGAGTTGTTTGGTAGCATTATAGATTATCCGGCTCACATGGTAACTTCTAAGAAGCTTATAAACCTTTCACGAATCTTAAGAAGCTTATGAACGAGTTCCAAGGTACAAAAGTACGCGATATAACATCCTTCCCCTATTTAGAACATTCGTCCTCGAATGTTAAACAAAACCTTCTTCAAAATCTTACACAGACTATAGGGAAAATTCCTTTCTATTGCAATAACACATACTTTCATCAACTTAAGAGTTTCAGAAGTTGGAATTCCTCTAGATATAGGGAATAGGTACGGATGCTTGTGTTCTATTTCCTCTTTACCTTTCCAGGTCAATTTTTCGCGATTCTCATTTTGCCATAACACCTTGATGGAAGCTACGTCCTTAGTCCACAATCTTCTAATCTGCCAATCCAGGATGGAGATAGGTTGCTCTTGATAGTATAGCTCCTCTGTGACCTGGATATCATCTATGGGATATACTCGAGATGGATCACCCACATACTTGCGAAGCATTGATACATAGAAGACTAGATGTACTTCTTCCAGATACGCCGGTAGGTCTAGCTCATAGGCAACTTTGCCTATTTGGCGATGGATCTGCAAGGACCAATATATCTCGGACTCAACTTCCCCCTTTTTGCCGAACCTCATTACTCCTTTCATTGGGGACACCTTCAAAAACACCCAATCACTCACTTAAAATTCCAAAGGTCGATGTCGATTGTCTGCATATGACTTCTGTTGACTTTGGCCAGCTAATTATCTCCCCTGAATACGCTTTACCTTCTTCCTTGTTTATTAAACCACGTCTAGGCCTATTAGTCGTGTTTTGCCAATATCAGACTAACTAATGGAGACCTACACTTTCTGCCCTACATAGCCTTATACGGGGCCATCTGGAGACTAGAATGATAGTTAATATCATAAGTAATCTTGAAAGGTAGTAGGAAATTGTCTGAACTACCTATGGAGTCACCGTATAGACTCACAACATATCTTCTAGTGTTTAGCTAGTAAGCTTAGTCTATCCATCGGTGTTACGCCCCATACTTTTGTACTTTGAAAAGCTTTCTTAAACTTCTTAAAATCTGCCATGTGACAAAGATTATCTATAATGTTATCAAATAACTCTAAGCAAAGGAGAATGAGATACCCCATAATAAGGAAGATTGGAAATAGGGTTATAAAAATTCCGAAGGAGTTGGAGGCTAAGTAATGGGTAATAGGACTCGATCTACTTGCATAAGCTACCAACTTGGATGTCCTACTTAATAAAGCTACTTGAGCACACATCGACCTTAAGTAGCAAGGAATACATAGGCTCTTGAAGTGAGATAAGACTACGAACCCACGGAAGAGAAATAAGGAGACGACGTGCCTTCTCGAAGAAAGTAGGTGACTCACCTGCTTGGGTGGACCCCGCTGCTATGTGGCAGCATATGGGTGGCGGCATGGCATGAGGTGGCGGCTCCCTAGGGGACTACCACGTGTCACCCCTAGGGGATGCCATGTGCCACCTCCAAAAGTGGGATATATATGCTGAAATTATGACTAAGGAAGTCATTTTTTAGCTCTTGGATTTAAAGAAAATTGGAGAAAACTTAAGGGAGAGAAGAGAGTCATGGCAGACTCAAGAACAAGGTAGGCCCTCCATTTTTGATCTGTGAATTAATTATTTAAGGTATCCTACGGTTACCTAACGGTGTTTAATAGAAAAAGTAATTATTTTGGGCAGTAGGAAGTGCAGCGAGCAGCCCTACCAATTTTGTTACACCTCACACTCTAGAGCTAGGAATGTCTCGTAAGCTTCTTAGCAGTTACTATGTGAGCCGTATAATCTATAATGCTATTAAACAACTCTAAGTAAGGGAGAATGTGATGCCTCATAGTAGGGAAGGTTGCAAATAGTATTATGACGAGTCGGAAGAAGTTGGAGGCCAAATAAGGAATCATTGGACTTGACCTATCTACGTAAGCTACTAACTTAGAAGTCCTACACACTTAATCTAATTGAGTACACATCGAGCTTAAGTAGCAAGGAGTGTATAGGCTTTTGAAGTAAGATGATAGTACGAGCTCACAAAAGAGAAATAAGGAAACGATGTGCCTACTTGAAGAAAGTAGGTGATGCACCTACTTGGACAAGAAGGTGATGCACCTACTTAGGATAAAGTAGGTGATGCAGCAGCTTGGGGTGGACCCCACTGCCATATGGCATCATGTAATTAGTCGAACAAGTTGAGGTGGCACCCTAGAGGGATGCCATGTGTCACCCCAGAGGGCTGCCATATGGTACCTTCTAAAGAGGTGTATATATATGTCATATATGACTCTTAACTTGTTCATTATCCAAAACTCAGCCAAGAACTTTGAGAGAAAAACGTAAAGAAGGACAAGGAACAAGGCAGCCACGGTTTCCGAGGGTCTTTCAAAAACAGCCGTCCTACCTTTCAAGGTGGGGGTTAGGTCTGCGTATACTCTACCCTCCCTAGACCCCACATTATGGGATTATACTGGGTTTGTTGTTGTTTTTGTTGTAATTAATTATCTAAGATGTTCCTCAACCACATGGAGATGTATATGTTACACACCGTACTTTGCTACCTTGGAATGCTTCTTAAGTTTCTTAAGTTTCTGGGAAGGCTCTTAAGTTTTGTAGAAGTCGTCATGTGAGTCGGATAATATATAACGCTATCAAATAATCCTAAGGAAAGGAGAAGGAGATAGTCCATAATAGAGAAGGTTTGAAATAGGGTCATAAGAAACCGGAAGAAGTTGGAGGTCAAGTAGTGAGTCATAGGACTTGACTTACTTGTGAAAGCTATTACTTGGGACTGTTTACATACTAAGCTACTTGAGTATACGTCGAGCTTAAGTAGCAAGGAATACATAGGCTCTTGAAGTAAAATGAGATTACGGGCTCACGAAAGAGAAATAAGGAAATGACGCGCCTACTTGAAGCAAGTAGGTGATGCACCTACTTGGAAAAATAGGTGATGCACCTACTTAGGGTCAAGTAGGTAATGCAGCAGCTTGGGTGGACCCCACGCTGCCATGTGGCGGCTTTGGATTGGATGCATGATTGAGGTGGCGCCCTAGGGGGCTTCCATGTGTAACCCCTATGGGATGCCACGTGTTCCCACTTAAGGACACATATATATACATGTGTATTGCTGGATCAACTCACTTTTCAGCATCTTTACACCTAAAAACAATTGGAGAAAAACTTGGAGAACATGGAGAGAGAGCTACAGATTTGGTTGAGCAAGGTAAGCCCTCCAATTTCATTCCGTGAATTAATTATTTAAGATATTGTTCAGTTAAGCAACAGTGTTTAACAACATAAAATTTATAGTTGGGGTTTCGAGGAGGTTCTTGTTCTTGTCAACAAACCCGTTTTTAGAATGAGACTGTTGTTAGTAATAATAGTATAACTCCTTGTGTAAAGCTTCATTTCAAGTGATTCAAGATGTTTTGGGAAGATATTTCATAGGGATATAACTTTTATTTATACTATAAAACCCAGTTTTACTTTTATTTTCTCGAAAAAGGATGATGAAGTATAGGTGAGGTGCTGCCCAGATTTCATTTCGGAAATCCTACACTGGCTGCTGTTGGTATTTTGGGCATTTCTTTTGGTATAGAATTGTTGTAGGGTTGATTCAAAATTTTATGTGACCATAAGACATATGTATATAACTTTAATTGAGGCCACAAATCTTGTTCACCTCAATTACCCCTTCGAAACTAAGAGACAATACAAGACAATAGGCTGTCCAGAATTCACGTTCTGATAGTTTTGGCGAGTTTGATGAGTTTAGGTTAAGGTAAGGGTTTTCCTTTCAATTTAGAGTTTATGGTGTTGTTATGAAGTGTATTACACGTTGTGTAAGTGGCTGGACGTTTGAAACAAAACAAATTGGAGTCGCTATAGTTAAATTGTAGTCGAAGCAAGGTGTTGTGCTTGTGGTGTGTGGCTGCAGGTGTGTGGTGTGTGGCGGAAGGTGTGTGGTGTGTGTTTCAGGGCCTAAATATGTCCTAAAAGAGCTGGGGGAGCTTCTGTTTGTATCCACACGACACCCCCACTTCGTACAGTTAAAGGTTTTGCAAAATGGAAACTAGAAACCTTATTTTGGTATCGTGGTTTCAAGCGAGTCATTTGGAGTTTATGTGGTATAAGATTGATGTGAATTGTATATATATATATGGTGCAGGTTATTATTGTTGGTTGGCTGTAGCTATTAGGAGTATAATTGGAAATTCGGATAGGGCACATTATAGGGGAAATGCTGCCCAATTTTCGTTAACTCTTTAACTAGTCAGGAAACTAGTCGAGAAAGCGAGCGAGGGGATGAGTTCTACAAATACTCGTGTGTAGCCTAAGGTGCTGGAAATCCAAGGGTTGTTAATACTCGTATTGCTTTTATGTTACTTAGGTTTAAAGGACAAAAAAACGAATGGGATAAAAAGTAACCCGTAGCAGGTATGTAAAGCTAACGTTTTCTTCTGTTGGCATGTTTTGGCATACGTATGTAGGGCTTATACTTTCTTTTAGCATGTCTTTGGAATAAGTATCTAAATCTTATTCCTTCTCTTAGCATGATTTGACATAAGTATACAAAGCTAATCTCCCTTTTTGGCATGGTTTTTATGAAGCAAGTATATGACTTTCATATGATTCCAAAGAAGTTCCTATTCTTAAAGCCACTAGGTTGAACAATTTCTCGACTTCCAAAAGATATTTTGTTATGCCTTGATACATATATATGATTCCCAGAAGTTCTATTTTGATATAGTCCATAGTGACTTTCAGAAGGTACTTGATATGACTTTTTGCTCGATTTTGAACGAAAGCTCATTTTGATTATTTCGTCGAGTCTCAAATATGATTTAAATTTCATATAGCTTCTCACTAATCCACTCGTATATGCCTCAATGTTTCTTTCATTGATCCCGGGCCAGGTTTTGTTATCATGCGTACTTCTCTACATTGTTCGTCGTTCCTCAACGTGAGGGGGCAAGTACGACCTGTACATGGGATTTATGGAGTTATGATGTGCCATGTACACATATGATATGATATGACCATCTGATATGATATGATCTATTACAGAGATATTTCCTACTCTTGATGTATGCTGTTTTGTGGCGCCAGTGACGGGGTGGCGACCACGTTTTGTTCACCGCATCCCATAATGGGGCCAGATATGGCATATGTTTATCTACATATATTATTTGTGGTTATGAAAAACATTTTGATATTCTGGGTATTTAGCTCACTTTTGCACCTTCTGTTCTGGTAATGGCTTAACTTGTTACAGTCCATGCTTTACATACTCAGTTCATATGTCGTACTGACCTCTCTTTCTTCGAGGGGCTGCGTTTCATGCCTGCAGGTATAAAGGTTAACTTTGGAGATCTGCCAGCTTAGGGTTTCCACTCAACAATGTTGGAAGTACTCCACCGTTTCGAAGCCTAACTTTTGATACTGGTCATTTGATATAAATGTTTGTTTATTCAGGGGTACGACGGGGCCCTATCCCATCATATGACTTGTCTAGCATTTTGTAGAGGTCTGTAGACTTGTGATGTGGGTTCTGTATATATGTTTTGGGCTTTATGTTCCGTGATGGCCTTAACGGCCTTTATATGCTACATCTATTTTCGTACGCTCTCTAGCGATTGTTTTTTGATTTTTTCATATGTTTATTCGGCTAACATACTCAGTGGGGCTAAGGGTATGTATGGGTGCCCTAATTGGACACCAGTCATGGCCTACGGAGTTGGGTCGTGACAAAAGTAGTATCAGAGCAGTTCGTCCTTGGAGTGTCTACAGACCGTGTCTAGTAGAGTCTTGTTTAAGGGTGTGTTGTGCACCACATCTATAAACATGAGGCTACAGGACATTTAGAATGTTACCTTTCTTTCATATCTAAGATCGTGTGATAGAGCTGAGTCATAGGGAATGAAATTCCTCATACTAACATATGGTTTCAGCAAAAGGATAATATTGATAGAACAAGGTGACCGACGATATTAGAAGTTACAAAGTACGCAGGTAAGCAAAGTCACGGAAGATATATGTCAGGTGAGGTATTGAAGTACAATTGACATATAAAGTTAAAAATGGAAAGGAAAAGTAGACAGGGCAGGGTAAGAAGTGCAGTTTGAGTCGGGCAGATAAAGTAAGTCTATTTTCATACTGTTGATATTGGGCGCCCTGTGTGACTGCAATATGATATGATCTGAATATATATACATGCGTACCCTATGAGGCACTGTTGGCATTTTCTGCATGCAGGTGTTGAGATAGTAAGAAATATAAAGGAAACTCTAACCAAATTTTCCTAGAAATAAGAAGATAATGAGATACAGGGCTGTAGTATGTCTTGAAAGATAGTGCCCATAACAATGATGAGATTTGATTAAACTACGAGTATGGATGACCTTGAGAAATGAGTTAATTACTAAATTGATGGCAATAGAAACTAGGAGGGCGATACTGGTATAGTAGAACGAAATTGGAAAAGACTTATCAGCTAAAGAAAATGATTTAGAGAAGATTGATAGATCGGGATAAAATGATATATTAAGGCATCGCCTGAATTGATACACAGGGATAAACAATGACGAGTTATAGTTGAAAGAAGTAACAGTATGATTAAGACAAGAGTATAAGGGAAAAAGAATTGTGACGGAAGTGAAGTGTTAATAAGATAGCTTGTGAGATATTAAGGATAAGACTAACTAAGAAGGGTAAGTAACCCATAGTAAGAATCGTGAAGAAGGTCAAACAGTGTAATACTATGGGACTGAATGCAAACATGATACCATGTGAATATAACGAAGGTCATTATGAGAATAAGCAAGGAATAATAAGGAAGTTCTAACAGAGGCACCCAAGATAGACATAGGTAACTGAATACGAGGATGGGGCAAAAGGAGAATGTATAGTCATAGATTTATAGGGGTAGTACAACAATATGGTGTCAAGGTAAAGCTAGTATTAAGGTAAGCTTGATATGCTGTTGAGAAAGTGAGCATCGGGTGCACGACAAAGATGAAAGCTCATGAAGCATAAAGATGTATTATGTATACGTGACTCGAGTACCAATGATTAGATTGGATTAGCACCTCACGAGTATGTTAACATGTCGTACATGGGCAACTAAAGGTATGGGTGTTATAAAGAAAGGCATAGATGGGGTGCGGTATACCAAAGGTATTGGAAAGGAATCTTACGCATTTGAAAATTGGAAATAAGGCCATAAGGTATAACACAAATAGACAATGATATGGATACACCCTAAAGGGGGAACTAGACAAGAGAAGTACAAGTGTAAGAGAAAATCAACTGACGCTATCATATGTAAATGAGAATGCTTAAACTTCAAACGAGATCCCATAAGGGATGGATGCGATCATACTAGCACTAACGCACCGGATCCCATTAGAACTTTGAAGTTATGCGTGCTTGGGTGAGAGTAGTACTACGATGGGTGACCCTTTAGGAAGCGAAAGAGGAAATGAAACACAAGTATTCATACCTATTCCCTACGTCTACAAGTAATCCTAACCTTTGGAACTCTGATATTGATTGCTTGATAAAAGTATATGTTTTGGTAATGGGATAGAGGAACTCTCCATATAGTCGGTATAAGATCCGGAGGAAGGTTTTGGTTCACATTCGAGGAAGAATGTTCTAAAGGGGGGAAGGATGTTACACCCCGTACTTTGGTACCTTTTTTTTTTTTTTTTTTTTTTTTTTGGGAACAGACCCTACACGAGGCTCCCACCTCTCGTGCACAGTTAGGGGTTAAGCAACACCCCCAAGCCTTAACATAAATAATCAAAATAAAAATACAAGGAGGGGGACATAAACCTTACCTCCGATCCTATGGTGGTTCATAAGTCGGCTAACCTATTAAGGTCGGCTAACTCATCCCCGATACAAAAATGGGACTAACTATAACTAGAAAGCAGTAAACCTGTGAGAGGACTCCTCCCGGTACAATTTAACTATGAAAGCATAAATGAGGGAGACTCTCCCCTTCTATGAGAAAAAGGAAAGTAACCTACACTAGTCCTATTCCAACTATGCTACATACCAGACATAGCTTCATTGAAGAAGAACAAGTATACGAAACTTCTATCTCGCATGGGATGGGAAATTCTTTTCATCTTTGCTCTTTTTAGTCTTGTCGTACCAAGTAAGTCCAGGTGAAGTGTGCCTTTATTGTGGAGAATCTGTTGTTGCTGATGCTGTTGAACTTTATCTTTCAAGTCTGCACCTTCAGTTTCAGCTCTGTGGTTGAATTGTTGTTTGGTGTGTGGTTGAGCAGTTGTTTGGTGTTGTGTTCCCACAGTATGTATATGAAGTTGATGGAGATGTAACATGTTACAGCTACTCATGATAGTGTTGTTGGTTCTTGGATGTTGTTAATGAGGTTGTTGGAGTTCCATCTTAGTTCCACTATTGCCTGTATCTCCAACAACCTGCACAAACAAACAAGCAAACAAACAAGCAAACACACAATTCCAAGAGCAGTTCCAACAGTTCTGAATGTGGTGCCATTCCTCTGTTGCAGCTGGCTTCCTCAAATTCTGTATTTGCAATATTGAGAGACTCTCATATGTTGTTTGATGTTGTTGGTTGTTGCAATGTGTCAGTTCAGCAGCTTCCATGTGTAGGAGTTCTTTAGTATACCTGCACAAGCAACTAAAAGGAAAGCATACAAACCTGCCAATCTGCAGGTTGCTGAAGCTTGCATTTTGGACTTGTAAGTGCTCCTTGTGTACTGCAGATTGTTGGAGCTCATTTGGTGTATCAAAGCTCATCAATAATCCTATACTTAATGGGCTTAAAGTTGCCACCTGTAGGCAGCTTCTTGTTTCCTTCAATGGAGAGATGAGCAGCTCCTTTGAAGGTATTTTATGTGCCTGCACATAACAAATGCAATGGGGCTACTGCAGCTTAGTTACAGATGTTACAGGGATGGTGTAGGAGAGCTATTGCAGGTTCTGCATCAAATAATTTGGCATGAGAGTAGTGTTGGTGTGTTGGTGAGTTCCTAAGCTGCCAGCTTGTTGTCTCCTCAGTTCAGAATGTGAAATGGGGATTAATTCTCTAAAGCAGTCCCAAATATCCCTCTTGGCTGCAAGGATGCTGTGGCTGGTTGCAACCCCTCTTGTTGATTGTGTTTGTAGCTGCAGTTTCAAGTTTCTTTCATAGTTAAGGAACTTGTTGGAACATGGTTCACACAAAAGAAGGCCCTCTCCTGTGATCTAGTTCAGGTTGCTTGTGTGTGGCTCCCCAATAGTTATTGCACCTAGACAAAAACAATCAAAGGAATACAGACAACCAAACAAGTACCAAAAACAAAAGGGGGCTCCATTTCTGCACAATCCTTTTGTTTCAGTCATGGAGAGTCCTGTAACAGTGAAGTGCTCCATCCTGCCCCTGCTGTATGCAGCACTCATAGCTGGCCCTCCAACTGTGGATTGATATGTTGCATTTGTACAAGTTCCTACATAGTCAAGAAGTAGAAGGAAAGGAAAGAAAATGAAAAAGACTACTCTAATCCTAGGTAGGAAATAGCCAAACAGACAGCAGGATGCTCCTTGTGCAGTGGTCTTGGAGATTATATTTGATGTGATGGTTGTATCTGTGATGTATTCTATGTAGTTGTTGTCAATGCATGTTGATGAATCAATCCAGCAAACTGCACCAATACAACAAACAACCAAAAACAAAAAAGGATTTGCACCAGCTAGCAAAAAGGAAAGGTCCTCCAAGAGTGCTTTGGAGTCTGTCAGAATTTTCAATGACGCTCGAATAACGTCTCCAATTATCCGATTGAGTTGAAACTTCTTGATATATATCCAAACAGCCCTTTCTTTAGTTCCGCAAGGTTTGGAGACTTTTTGCCCAAGTTGGAAAAAAGGCCCTCTCTTTAGGCTTAAGGCAGCTGAAATTTTCAATGTCGCTCGCCTAACGCCTCCAATTGTCCGTTTGGGCTAAAACTTCTTGGGCCTTGTCAATATATTATTTTCTGAAACCTTGCAAAGACTAGAGCCATTTGGACAGGTCCTCATGCTGCATCTCACCCTGCACATGCTGCCCTGCTGAAGCTTAGATGTTGCAGGGTGGTTGGAAGTTGTATTTGTGCTTTTCTCTATGTATTTGTTGTTAAAGGATGTTGATACATCACTCCAGGCACCTGAAATAATACAACAACCAAAAACAAACAAAACAAGGCTTGCACAAACTAGCAAAAATGAAGGGACCTCAGTAAGAGCTTTGGAGACTATTATCTTTTTCCAAGTCGCTCGACTAACGTCTCCAATTCTCCGTTTGGCCTGAAACTTCATGAGATTTGCATATATGGCCTTTTCTTTATCCCTGCAAATTTTGAGGGCTTGACTACCAAGCTGGAGCTTCCAATTACCAAGTTTCTCTCTCTTTAGGCTTAGGACTGCTGATTTTTTCCAGGTCGCTCGCCTAACGTCTCTAATTATCCTTTTGAGCTGAAACTTGTTGGGCCTTTCCAAATTAGTATATGATGCAATCATGCAAAAGTTGGAGGTGTTTAGACATGTCCACTGGGAACAAATCACCCTGCACCAACAAACAGAAAAACACACAGGCAAGTGATTCTGCAGGTTATAATAGCTACTACTATTGTCTTGTATGTGTTCCCTGAAAGTTGCAGGTTTGTGACTTTGTTGCTGGAGGATGTTGTTGTTGATAAAGGTAAGAGGCAGGCTGAAATTGCAGTACAAAGGACTCCTTATGCATGATCCTGTATTCTTGCATCCTTTAACAGCCATCCAAAGAGGGGTTGCATCAATTGGATTTGGCAAACTTCCATTTGTAGTTTGTTGCATCCTGCTATTGCTGCACCATGGGGCACCAAAATTTGTTTCTCCACTGGTGGACTGATGAGTTGTAGGTTTGTATGTACCTGCATATACAACAGAGATAGGAAAAGAAAGAAGAAATAATGCTCTATTCCTTACCTGTAGAGGCAAGGTTTTATGTCTAAAAAAGCAATAAGTAGAGGAGACTTTCCTCTTTACAATAGTCCTAATTATAGGATCTTCAAGGTAGCTGTAATTATACATATCCAAGTTGAAGATCAAATTAGAACAATAATAAGGCAGTTGTCAGGGGGGCTTCTTAATCCTTTTGAGTCTCCTTCTTCTGAAATTTGCCATTCCCAGCATGTCTAGCTCCATGAGGGCTCTGGCCTCTTTGGGAAGATCCTGCTTGTTGAAGTAGAGCTCAGGAACAGAGCATTTGTGGCTGTGTTTGGACAAGCTATCAGCTGTGGAATTGGCTTCCCTAAAGGTGTGGTTGCAACTGAATTCCTGGAATTGGTTGATGATGTTATTGAGCTTGTCCAGCAGATTTTTGATGGACCATGGAGGCTTTGCTTCCTGTTGCAGCCATTTGAGAAGTAATTGGGAATCAACCTCCAGTATGACTTGATTGTAGCCAAGATGAAGGCACCAAGAGAGACCAAAGATAGCAGCTTTGATCTCTGCTTGATTGTTAGTTCCAGATCCTAAGGGGATTGCATAAGCAAACATGAGATCACCAGATGCATTCCTAAGGATTCCTCCTCCTCCAATGTTGTCAGGATTGGTGAGAGCACTGCCATCAGTGTTCAGCTTCACCAAATGGTCAGTTGGTTTGGACCAGCATACAGGGAAGACCTTGATATCATGGTAGCATTGCTCAACCAAGAGAACCAGGTCCCTCCAGTTGTTGGGCCAGTTGATATAAGGAAAAACACTGTGCAGCAAGTGGGAAGTGTCTTTAAAGACAGAGAACTTTACTCTTGCAAGGTTAGAATGCTTTCCTCCATATTTTGAAGCACATCTATTTTTCCAGAGGTTCCAGCATATGAAAATAGGGAGTGCTTGTATCATGAGCTTGTGAGCCTCATTCCTGCATTTAGAGGTCCACCATCTCATTAACAAATTTCTGAGAGGTGTGTACTCCTTGCTTATGCCCACAGAGTCAGCAAATATACTCCAAGTACTCCTGGCAAATGCTCCTGCAACAAAGATATGGTCTATAGTGTCTTGGCCAGGTCTATAGCAGCAAAAGCATTGTGAAGGAGAGTGTCCAAAGCTGGTTATTTTCTCATTGGTTGGTAACTTTCCCCTAAGGGCTCTCCAAACAAGAAAGGAACATTTGAAAGGTATGAATTGATTCCAGGTATTGTAGTTAATCCTGGTTTTGGGTTTCTTGTCTCTGATGATATTCCAAGCAGAAGAACAGCTAAACTCCCCATTGTTGTTTAGTGTCCAGCATGGTTGGTCCTGCTGGAGGGGTTGGTAATTGATGTGAGTAGCAAGAATATGAGACACCATCTATGGAGGGGCCTGCTGGATGAGAAGATCAGTGTTCCATTGTCCATTGTCCATGAAGGCTGAAACAGTGGTGTTGTTAAGCCTGCAGCTGTTGTTATTGAATTGGGCTAAAGGACCCACTCCCAACCAGTTGTCCCACCAAAAGAGGCAAGAGCCAGATTGTATTTGCCATTGGATGTGAGGCTCAACTTTGTGCTTGTTCTTCATAAGATGCTTCCATATCAAAGATTGTCCAGTGTGCCATTTCTTGGTGATGGGATTGGATCTTTGGCAGTACTTTGCTTTGGTAAAATCTCCCCATAGTGAGTTCTTAGTTCTAAAAGTCCACCACTGTTTATATTGGAAAGACTTGGCCACATCAGAGATTTGTCTAACACCAATACCACCTTCATCATAAGGGTAACTAAGGTTTTTCCAGGAAGACCAGTGGTACTTCCTCTTGTCATTCTTCCACCCCCAGAAGAAGTTTGCAGTGATACTCTGAATCTGTTTGAGAATGGTTATAGGAGGGGAGCTAGCTGACAGCAGGTGGATGGGGAGTGCTTGGATGACATGTTTAACCAAAGTGACTCTGCCTCCATAGTTGAGGATCTTAGCCCGCCACCCTGTTATTCTATTAACCACCTTGGCAATCAAATCAGAGTAATATATGAGCTTTTGTCTCCCAATGTAAAGAGGGCACCCCATATAAGTGATAGGGCTATCCTTTTGCCTGAAGCCAGTGACCTTCTTAATTCTTCTTACAGTAGAATTGAAGGCATTAGAAGGGACCATGAACTGGCTCTTGTCTCTGTTGATCAGCTGACCAGAGGTACTCTCATAAGTGTGCAAGGTTTCCATAATGAGTTGCAAAGTTTGGGCTCTCCCAGAAGAAAAGATGATAACATCATCTGCAAAGCTGAGATGATTAATTTGAGGCCCCCTCTTTGCCATGAAGAAACCCTGATAATTAGGATGATGATGGAGATTGTTCAGGAGTCTAGATAAAACTTCAGCCCCAAGGATGAACAGAGAGGGAGAAACAGGGTCCCCTTGCTTTAGACCTCTTGTGGAGTGAAAAAAAACATGTCTTGAGCCATTGATAATGATGGAATACCAATTGTGAGACATAATTCTCCATACCATATCAATGAACCCTTCTCCAAAGCCCATTTTCCTCAAGACCAAACAGATATAGGACCAAGAGACTCTATCATAGGCCTTGGCCATGTCCAGCTTAATGACCACATTACCACCTACATTAGGCTTCTTAATTTGGTGAATGATTTCTTGAGCTAGCATGATGTTCTCAGAGATACTCCTATTTTTAACAAAACCAGATTGGTTAGGGGAAATAAGAGTAGGAAGAGTAGGTGCTAGTCTGAGGCATAAAAGCTTGGAAATAATCTTATTGGTAAAGTTGCTAAGGCTAATAGGCCTGAATTCTGAGAGCTTGGTTGGATGGCTTACTTTTGGGAGTAAAACCAAACAGGTATGAGTATAGTACTTAGGCAATGTTTGACCATTAAAGAAAGAAAGGACCACTCTGAATAGATCTTCTTTGATGATCTCCCAGCACTCCTGAAAAAACTTACCATTCATTCCATCAGGGCCAGCTGCTGAGTTGGGGTTCATAGAGAAGACCACAGTCCTCAGTTCCTCCAAGGTGGGGAGAGCTTGGAGGTCCCTGTTTTGATCATCTGTGATAAGCTTAGGAATATATTGAAGGGCATCCTCCTGAATATGAGTGTCTTCACCAGTGAAAATGTTCTGGAAATGATCACAAGCAGCCCTGGCTATGTCATCATCCCCTTGCAACCAGTTACCTTCATCATTTTGAATCCTATGGATGAAGAGTTTCCTTCTTCTTCCTCTGATGATTGCATGAAAGTACTTGGAGTTCTTGTCCCCCTCTTTCAACCATTGCAACTGAGTCTTTTGTTTGAGCATGGAGTCCTCCAACTTAAGATATCTAATATACTCAGCATTGATGGCATGAAGATTGGCTCTACATTCCTCAGAGTTAAGAAGAATCAGATCCTCCTCAGCTTGTCTAACCTTGGCTTCATACTCTTTCACCTTAGCATAGATGTCCCCAAACTGCATCCTGGACCACCTACTAAGAGTATTAGATAATCTCTTCATTTTCTGATGAAAACACCACATGGGATTACCCTCAATGTTCCTGTTCCAGCAGTTGCTAACAGTATCCATGAAGGAGTGGTGGTCTGTCCAACAATTCATGAATTTAAAATACTTGATGTGGTGTTGATGGTGCTCAGTGAACTCTAACAGGAGAGGGCAATGGTCAGAGCCAACAGTAGGTAAGTGAGTGATAGTAGTCTGAGGCATCACTTCCAGCCATTTGTCATTGACCATACCTCTATCTAATCTCTTCCATATTCTAAAGAAGATACCTCTCTGATTAGACCAAGTGTATTTCTGTCCAGAGAATCCCAAATCCTGAAGACCACAGGCTTGAATGATGCTTATGAACTCCAAGCTCTTTCTCATATTGTAGGTAACACCCCCTAGTTTCTCTTCAGGTTCAGTGATAACATTGAAGTCACCTAAGGTACACCAAGGTAGAGTTGTATTTGAGTGCTGCAACATGCTATCCCATAAGGGTCTTCTAAGATGATCTTTGCATTTTGCATAGACAAATGAAACTCTGAATTGGTTTGGATTCCTTACATGGAAGATTTCACAAGTAATCACCTGTTCCCCATTTTACAGAATCCTACAATCCACATCTTTGTTCCAAAACAACCAAATCTTACCATTTGGGTTGCTAATAGCATTGTCCATGTTAAGCTGGTTTCTGAACTGATGAATTTGAGAGCTATCAGAAAAAGGTTCCAGGATAGCAAATAAGGAAATCTGATGGATACTCTTCAGGGATTGAAGTCTTTCCATGACACCCTGGGTATTAATACCCCTCACATTCCAACTGAGAATACTACTCATTGGGAAACTTTGGAGGTGTAGAGTCTAGTGTTTGGTCTGCCCTTGGGGGCAGAGTTCACAGGGCTATTTGGTTGGAAGTTTGTTCTGTGAGCACCCCTTGGAGAGAGTCCCTAAGCCTTAGCAATCTGCTAGACTTCATTTTCATACATATTTTCCTTAGAAGTACTGAAGGCCTTTATTAATTGCTCACTCACAGCATCATCATCATCATAATCATTCATTAGTTGGTAGTCACTATCCTCCTCATTCTCAGATACACACACTGCATATTCATCAATCTCAGGAGGAGTTTCATTGTTGGTATTGAGGGTACCCTTGGGCTGGGATGCACCAGTATTGGTCTCAGGAGTGAGACCTGCTGACTGAGTGGGAGTTGTAAGTATGCAATGGGTTTGGAGGGGAGTGATATCCATCCCCACCTGGTCATCATCTAAGACAAATTGTTGGCACCCCTGCTCCCCTTGCTGTACTAACACAATGTCCATAGTTTGACATTTTTCAGCAGAGTTCTTTTCTGTTATTTTCTTTTTGATGGCTTTTCTTCTCTTTTTGCTCAGCTTATTCTTCTGAACCGTAGTACATTTACCACTAGTACTGGCATGTGATCCCAGGTCTTTGGTCATGGCACCTTTGCTAGATTTCATGGTAACTTCATCAGTAGGAGTAGCTGTAGGGATAGGGGTGTTTGTGGGGGCCTTATGAGCAGAAACAGCAGGGTCTCTAAAATCACTCCTAATCTCAACAGTGCTCTCATGCATAGAATGAGGGGATACCCTTCCCCCATTGGTTTCCCCATCCTGCATGTCAGTGGGGTTCTCCTGTACATTTCCAACCTCCCCTCCTTCAACTACCAGATCAGCCACAACAACATCAGCCTTTGGGGGGGGCAGGGGTATTGGGAGTGATAATTCAATACCTGAATTCCTTGCAACATTGGTCCTTGATGCAGTACCTGGTAATGCAGTACTTGTGCAGAGAATATGGAGGGAAGGGGTTTGTGGGAGAGTTAAGTCAATACCTTGTCTCTCAGTTGTGGTGCTTGCTTGCCTTGTTGATGAACTCTTCAGAATTGAGTTCCTTAGGATGTTTGTAGTTCCTGCATTTTGGTTAGTGGGTTGATCTTGCCTAGCAAGATCAACATGAACATTGGGAATAGAATTAGGAATAGGAATCTTACCTGGATCAGCATGGACTTGCTGCACTGCTACATACTTGCCTTTGAGTGATGCTCCAGTATTTTTGCTGTCCTGATTTTGCTGCACATTGGATGGTCCTTTGTTCTGCTTCCTTCTTTGTGTTTGCCAGCCATTGTCATCTTTGCTAGCCTTGGAGTTTTGTGGCTGTTGTGATCCATTGATTGTTGAAGGATTGTTTTGAGTCTGTGGTGGGGGGGATTGTTCTGTTTTGTCATTCTCATCATGGCTCTTGTTTTTCTTTCCATTTTCAGTTTCTTTCCTGTTTTTTTGTTCTTCATCTCTTTTTCTAATGTTGCATACATGTATCATGTGCCCCTGATGCTTGCAATACATGCAATATTCAGGGACATTCTCATAAAGCAGTTCTTGCCATCTTCCAATAGTTGGATCTCTTTTGTCATAGCCAAGCCAGACATGATGAGGCCTCTCTTGGGTCAGATTGATTTGAACTCTTACTTTGGCAGTACTTCCTCTTGTCTTTTTGACAGAGGCAGTATCCATAAAGAGAACTTTTCCAACAGGGGCCAATAAAGTAGTTACAAACTCCTTTTCATAACAATGCCATGGGAGTTCTGGCAGGGCTACCCACACAGGAACAATAGGAGTTTCCTCCTCAGGCCTAAAAGTTGGAGTCCAGGTTTGTATCCTCACAGCTTGGCCTTCAATGGTCATTCTTTGCTTGGTCCACACAGTTGTGTAGTCCAATTCATTGTCCAAGTCAATGTATACATGTCTGGCATTGAAGTGGGCAATTTTAACACCCCCTACCAATTGAGTTTGGAGAATGAAGCTTCTCCTTATTAGCTCCACCTTAGGCATAGTGCTGCTGAATTTCCCAACAAGGGTATATTTGCATTTTTGAGCTAATTTAATCATGAAATCATCATGGTCATATATCACAGCAGGTAGCCCTTGTCTAGTGGTATAGATAGGGGAGATAGCTCAAGAGGGGTGTCATTCTTGGCTTGGTTTAACCTAAGCTTAGAGGCAAAGGTTTGGATCACTGTGTATGGGGCAGGGGCAGGGACCTGTTCCTTTCTATTGGGGAAAGGATTCCTTTGAGGATTTCTATTGGTATTTTCTACTTGTTGAGGCTGATTAGTCCCAGGTTTAGGAGCTTGGTTATTGGGGCTAATTTTATCAAAGTTGGATGATATCTTAGGGAAGCTGTTGTGAAGGCTAGTAGGCTGATTGTTTCCAGGCTTGCTAGTAGACATAGGATTGTTATGAGTATTACCCTGCACACAAACATTAGCAGCAGTACTAGGGAGCACATTTGCTCCACTGGATTTCAACAAACTAACATCATAGCTAAGCAGATTAGAGGGGTGCCCTGCAACATTATCTCTACCATCATGTTTGTCAGGATTAGAATCCAAAACCTTTTCTAGGCCAAGCACAGAGTTAGTATGGTGTTCTATAGCATTGGAATTTAAAAGTATTTCATTAGAAGAATGATTATACTGACCCTGGTTAGGATTATTAGAGATGGGGTACTTAACGGGAATGCTTTGGTGGAAGCTGCTGCTGTGATGAGTTGAGACTTCATGAGCCTGATCATTACCATTCCTTTGGGGTGTTATGGATTGAGTGCCATTGTCTCTATACTGATGTTGGTTGTGTGCTAAAGTAAGCTCCTCAGATTGTAAGGCCTTGAAACTGTGAGTGTCACCTCCATTTGCGTCTTGACGACTTTTTGAATTCGAACATATGGGAGGTGATTCGAACTCAATAATTTGCCTGGAAAGGTTACCAACAACCTGGGGAACCTTTTGGAATTGGTCCCTTCTCAATTGGGTCGCCGGAGCTCCGGCGACCTCTCCTTGAATGTCGCCTTGACGACTTTTCGAATTTGAGCTAATAGGAAATGATTCAATACTGGGTATATAGTTTGGAAGCCTCCCCTTAGTGTCACGAACCTGTTGGCATTGATATTGGATTGATTGGTTCGCTAGAGCTCCGGCGCCACCATCATGGCCAGTATTCAAATTCAAATTCGAGGAAGAGGGTAGATATTCGAGCTGTTTCTTTGTGGCTGGGAGGTGCTCCCTATCAAGCTGAACACTTTGGTATTGAGCTTGGTCGAATTGAGTTGCTGGAGCTCCGGCGCCGGCGTCGACCTGTTCACCGGCGATTCCAACTCTGGTGAAAATTGAACCAGTAGAAGCGTCTTGCCTAGGAGAACAAACCCCAGTGGGTCCGAGGTCTCGAATCTCACCGGAACTTGGTCAAATTTCAAGGCGCACCTCCGGCGACTGTGCATTTTCCAGCGCACTAATTGCAGGATCAGTCTCACGATTTGTGTAGTATTTTGATCCAATTTTTGGACTATAGGTAGTCCAAATGATAAGGAATCAGATGATACAGGTCTTGTGACTCGAATCAAACCATTGTTCTTCAAATCAATGATTCTTTGAGCACGGCGCAGCTCCTCCTCAGAAATATCTACAGTGTTCGCAGGTGTATTTTGCAGATTGGAGGAGCTGTGGGTTTGATTTTGTGATGTTGCAACTTGAATCAATCCTGCCTTACTTGAAATTGCTACTGGTTTGTCAGTATTTTTTTGCAGATTCAAAGTACTCTTAGCTGGATTAAAGGTTGATGCTTCTTCAGCTATGTTCTTATTACGGTCCGGTGGTATGTGAAGATCCACCGGCGGTGGTGAAGCCATTCCGGCAGTCTTCTGCCGATGAAGATGATGAACAGTAGTGTTAGTTACCGTTAGAACAGTAGTGTCTGAAGAAAAGGATTGGAATGCTTCTTAAGCTTCTTAAGTTTCTAGGAAGGATCTTAAGTTTTGTAGAAGTCGTCATATGAGTTGGATAATATATAACGCTATCAAATAATCCTAAGGAAAGAAGAAGGAGATACTCCATAATAGAGAAGGTTGGAAATAGGGTCATAAGAAACCGGAAGAAGTTGGAGGTCAAGTAGTGAGTCGTAGGACTTAACTTACTTGTGAAAGCTATTACTTGGGACTGTTTACATACTAAGCTACTTGAGTATATGTCGATCTTAAGTAGCAAGGAATACATAGGCTCTTGAAGTAAGATGAGATTACGGGCTCACGAAAGAGAAATAAAGAAATGACGCGCCTACTTGAAGCAAGTAGGTGATGCACCTACTTGGAAAAGCAGGTAATGCACCTACTTAGGGTCAAGTAGGTGATGCAGCAGCTTAGGTGGACCCCACGCTTCCATGTGGCGGCTTTGGATTGGATGCATGATTGAGGTGGCGCCCTAGGGGGCTGCCATATGTCACTCCTAGGGGATGCCACGTGTTCCCACTTAAGGACACATATATATACATGTGTATTGCTGGATCAACTCACTTTTCAGCATCTTTACACTTAAAAAAAATTAGAGAAAAACGTAGAGAACATGGAGAGAGAGCTACGAATTTGGTTAAGCAAGGTAAGCCCTCCTATTTCATTCCGTGAATTAATTATTTAAGATATTGTTTGGTTAAGCAATGGTGTTTAACAACATAAAATTTATAGTTGGGGTTTCGAGGAGGTTCTCATTCTTGTCAACAAACCCGTTTTTGGAATGAGACTGTAGTTAGTAATAATAGAGCCTATTTGGATAGGCTTAAAAAAGTAACTTTTATGTATAAAGTGCTTTTAGAACTTTGAAGTGCTGAAAGTTATTTTTATAAATAAGCAGTTGAGTGTTTGGATAAAAGTGCTTATGATGTGAATTTTAGGGTTAAATGAATGAAAAAAGGTAGTTTGGGAATTTAGTTAAATTATAAGGGATATAAAAGTAATTTCCATTGTCAAAGAAAATGACTTTAAGCACTTTGGAAAAAAAAAAGTTAGGAATCCTAACTTTTCATTTTTGACTAACTTTAAGAACTTTATGGCTTAAAGTCAGCATTAGGCAAACACGTCCAAAAGCTAAAAAGGGGCTTTAAGTTGGTTTTGACCAACTTAAAGCCCATCCAAACTGGCTCATAGTATAACTCCGTGTGTAAAGCTTCATTTCGAGTGATTCAAGATGTTTTGCAAAGATATTTCATAGGGATATAAATTTTATTTATATTATAAAACCCGCTTTTGCTTTTATCTTCTCGAAAAAGGATGATGAAGTATACGTGAGGTGCTGCCCAGATTTCGTTTAGGAAATCCTTCACGGGCTTCTGTTGGTATTTTGGGCATATCTTTTGGTATAGAATTGTTGTAGGGTTGATTCAAAAGTGTATGTGACCATAAGACACATTTATATAACTTTAATTGAGGCCACAAATCTTTTTCCCCTCAATTAACCCTTCGAAACTAAGAGACAATAAAAGACAGTAGGCTGTCCAGAATTCACATTTTGATAGTTTTGGCGAGTTTGATGAGTTTAGGTTAAGGTCAGGGTTTTACTTTCAATTTGGAGTTTATGGTGTTGTTATGAAGTGTATTACACGTTGTGTAAGTGGCTGGAAATATGAAAATTCCATAAATATGCTCGAGGTTCGAAACAAACCAAATTGGAGTCGCTATAGTTAAATTATAGTCGAATCAAGGTGTTGTACTTGTGGTGTGTGGCTGTAGGTATGTGGTGTGTGTTGAAGGGCCTAAATTTGTCCTAAAAGTGTTGGGGGAGCTTCTGGTTGTAGCCACACGACACCCCCGCTTTCGTACAGTTAAAGGTTTTACAAAATGGAAACTAGAAACCTTATTTTGGTATCGTGGTTTCGAGCGAGTCATTTGGAGTTTATGTGGTATAAGATTGATGTGAATTGTATATATATATATGGTGCAGTTTATTGTTGTTTGTTGGTTGTAGCTATTAGGAGTATAATTGGAAATTCTAATAGGTCACATTATAGGGGAAATGCTGCCCGATTTTCGTTAACTCTTTCACTAGTTAGGTAACTAGTCGAGAAAGCGAGCGAGGGGATGAGTTCTACAAATAATCATGTGTAGAATAAGGTGATGGAAAGACAAGGGTTGTTAATACTCGTATTGCTTTTATGTTACTTAGGTTTAAAGGACGACAAGATGAACAGGATAAAAAGTAACCTGTAACAGGTATGTAAAGCTAATGTTTTCTTCTGTTGGCATGTTTTGGCATACGTATGTAAGGCTTATACTTTCTTTTAGCATGTCTTTAGAATAAGTATGTAAATATTATTCCTTCTCGTAGCATAATTTGACATAAGTATACAAAGATAATCTCCCTTTTTGGTATGGTTTTTACGAAGCAAGTATATGACTTTCATATGATTCCAAAGAAGTTCCTATTCTTAAAGCCACTAGGATGGCCAATTTCTCGACTTCCAAAAGATATTTTGTTACACCTTGATACATATATATGATTCCCAGAAGTTCTATTTTGATATAGTCCATAGTGACTTTCAAAAGGTACTTGATATGAATTTTGTCTCGATTTTGAACGAAAGCTCATTTTGATTATTCTGTCGAGTCTCAAATATAATTTAAATTGCATATAGTTTCTCACTACTCCACTCGTGTATGCCTCAATGTTTCTTTCACCGAGCCTAGTCTAGGTTTTGTTATCGTGCGTACTTCTCTACATTGTTCGTCGTGCCCCAACGTGAGGGGGCAGGTATGACCTGTACATGGGATTTGTGGAGTTATGATGTGCTATGTACACATCTGATATGATATGATCTGATATGACCATCTAATATGATATGATCTATTACGGAGATATTTCTTACTCTTGATGTATGCTGTGTTGTGGCACTAGTGATGGGGTGGCGACCACGTTTTGTTCACCATGTCCCATAATGGGGCCCTATATGGCATATGTTTATCTGCATACATTATTTGTGGTTATGAAAAATATTTTGATATTCTGGGTATTTAGCTCACTTTTGCACCTTCTGTTCTGGTAATGACTTTACTTGTTACAGTCCATGCTTTACAGACTCAGTACATATGTCGTACTGACCCCCTTTCTTCGGGGGGCTGCATTTCATGCCCGCAGGTACAGATGTTAACTTTGGAGATCTGCCAGCTTAGGGTTTCCACTCAGTAATGTTGGAAGTGATCCACTGTTACGGAGCCTAACTTTTGATACTGGTCAGTTGATATAAATGTTTGTTTATTCAGGGGTACGATGGAGCTCTATCCTGTCATATGACTAGGCTAGCTTTCTGTAGAGGTCTGTAGACTTGTGATGTGGGTTCTGTATATATGTTTTGGGCTTTATGTTCCGTGATGGCCTTAACGGCCTTCATATTCTATATCTATTTTCATGGGCTCTCTAGTGATTTGTTTTTGACTTTTAAATATGTTTATTCGGCTAACATACTCAGTGGGGCTAAGGGTACATAAGGGTTCCCTAATCGGACACTAGTCACGGCCTACGGAGTTGGTTCGTGACAGTATATATGTATCTTATGATACCTATGGAACTATATCTTCATCTTTACACTTGGGAAACTTGGAAGAAAGTAAGAAAGCTGAAGGAAAACATTGGAGACAAGGAAAGGAGGGCTACGGGTTTGGGGGCTACCAAGGTAAGACTCTGAGTTTTATTCCGTAAATTAATTATTTGAGGTGTCCCATGGTTATATAATAGTATTTTATAACCGAAAATTCCAATTTGGGGCAGCGGAGAAGTAACACAAACAGCCCACTCAATTTCAGCACATTTGGAGAAGTTCCGAGTTGCAATTTGGCAATTTTGGCCAATTACGGGTAAGGTAAGGTTCTCCTTTAAATTTGGAATTTATGGGGTTGTTATGGAGTGTATTATGTACCTTGTATACTTCTATAAGTATAAAAAAAAGTTGCGGAGATTCTCAGCGAAAGAAACAATCTAAATTGAAGTCGTCGTAGTTAAATTGTAGTCTAAGGGAGGCGTTGTGGGGTTGAAGGCGGCTGCTGGTTGTGTGGTGTGTGTTCCAGCGCCTAAATTTATTATAAAAGAGGTGGGGGAGCTTCTGGTTGCAGCCACATTACCCCCTACTTCGTACGACTAAAGGTGTTACAAAATAAAGGCTAGACACCCTATTTTGATATCGTAATTTTGAGCGAGTCATTGGGAGTTTATGTTGTATATTGCTGATGTGAACTGCTTAAGTTGTTGTTTTTGGTTGGCTGTAGATATTAGGAGTGGATTTGGAAATTCGGATAGGGTACATTGTAGGTGAGGTGCTGCCCAATTTGCGTTGACGCCTTAACTAATTAAAGAACTAGTCGAGGAGACGAACAAGGAATTAGATTCCATGAATACTAAGGTGCAACCTAAGATGCTATAAAGTTAAGAGTGGTTGATATTCATATTAATTTCATGTTGAATAGGTTCAAAGGAGGACGAGGCGAATGGTATAAAGAGTAAACCGTACGAGGTATGTGAAGCTCTCTCTTGGCATGTTTTTGACATAGGTATGTAAAGCCTATCTTTTCTCTTCCTTTTGGCATGTATTAGATGTATGCTATGGATGATGAAATCTTTGGGGCAACTTCACTCTTAGGTTCTGAATATGACTTCAGGACTGTGAATCACTTCTGGATGTTAAGACTTTTACAGTAGTTAAACTCCTACTCCTCGAGTCTTCTATATAACTGTATAACGATTGATTCAACTAAACTCTTTTTCGTTAAAAGAAAGGCTCTGAGATAACCAATGCTCAGACTGCTATAAGATATTTCATACTGGTATAAGTCTAAGATTTGCAAAAATCTCTTTTACATAGTCCTTAGTGACATTTAGAAGGTATACGTCTAATACTTTTTGCCCTGATCTCCAAGGATGATTCACTTGATGAGTTCATTGAGTCTCTGATAATGATTTAAACTGTGTTTTGTTTCTCACTACTCTACTCGTGTATACTGTAACACTTCTTTCATCGCGCCCAAGCCAGGAATAGTAATAGTGCACAATTGCACTACATTGTTCATCGCGCCCTCACTAGAAGGTCGGGTACGTATGTATATATATGATGATGTAATGATGTGTTGTAATAAGGAGGTGATGGTACTACATATATGATTCACCGGATCCCTGATAGGGCCGGGTATATTGAAAATTTGAGCATGTATGATTTTACTTTCCTAGGTATAAGTTGCTGATTTGATAATTTGTTCCCCTATTTCTTTATTTCGGATATCCCTCCAGTTGTATTATGTTATGTTTTACATACTCAGTACATATGTCGTACTGACCCCCTTTTCTCGGGGGGGCTATATTTTATGCCTGTAGGTATAGATATAGGTTTTGGAATCCGTCAGCTTAGGATTCCATGCAGCTCAGCTAGAAGAGGCTCCATTGTATCGGAGCTTAGTTTTTGATACTGACCACTAATGTATAAAATTGTTTTGGCTATTCAGGGGTACGGTGGGGGCCCTATCACACTATATGTTGTCATAAATATTTTAGAGGTCTACAGATATGTATATGTGGGTTGTATATGCCAATTTGGTTCAGCTGGGTCTATATGATATATTGTACATATTGTTTTATTATGGCAACCTTGTTGTCTTGAACGCCCTTTCATGTTATGATACAAATGAAAGAGGCTATAAATATATGAAATGTTTTGACCCATGGGGGTTCTCATGTACGTATCATGTCTTTGTAGTCCAGTTTGACTATACTTGATTTATATGAATTGCATGTTTATAATTCGATATGACCACGGCTGATAGATATGTATACGCGGGGTCCAGGTCGAACCCCAATCACGACCTACGGGGTTGGGTCATGACAGAAGTGGTATCAGAGGAGTTCATCCTTGGATTGTCTGCAGACCATGTCTAGTAGAGTCTTGGTTATCGATGTGTTGCGCGCCACATCTATAAATAGAAAGTTATAGGACATTTAGGATGTTACCTTTCTTTCACATCTGAGATCGTGCTTTAGATCCGAGTAATAGGAAAATTCCTTATAGTAACTTTGGATCTTAAAAAAAGGACAACACCAACAGAAGGAGGTGATTGATGACGTGGGAAGTTACGAAGCACACAGGTAAGTAAAGTAAAGGCACAAAAGATATCTATTGAGAAAGGTATTGATATGTGATTGAAATGTAAAGCCAGAAATTGAAGGGAAAAGTAGACAAGAAAATGCAACAGATGCAGGTTGAAGTTGGACATACGTGGTAAGTCCAGTATTTTTATATTATTATTGACATTAAAAGCCCTATGTAGCTATAATATGAGATGGTATTGAAAGCCCTGTGCAGCTGTGATATGATACAAATATATATGTACTGGCCCTGTGAGGCATTGTTTGTATTTTCTGCGTGAAGGTTTGGGATAAGTAAGAAATATAGGGGAAACTCTACCGAAATTTTCCCAGAACAAGAAAAAGGGAATAAAACATAGCTTTATAAAATATCTTGGAAATTGATACCGAGTACCCATATTATGCCAAGTTAATGCTATGAGAGGTACTCTTCATGACGTCAATAAGGGATACCCTTTTTACTTGGGGAAGTTTATTATGGAGAAACAAAAGTCTGTCTGAGCAGTACAGTTCAAACTACAGTATCTCCAGCCGTAATTGTGCTGTAGAAAAAAAGAAGAAGCTCAGGTTGAAAGGAAAGATGTCCAGTAATTGAGCTTTAATCATTTTGAAAGTGCCAAGCCCCCAACTACTAATTCTAAATTAGATAAGTTGTTCATAACTCGAGGATAAACTCAAAAGTAGACCAGGTAGGGCAATTATTAAAAGGAGTACTATGATGTTTAAGAGATTAACTTTTATAAAGATAAGTAGAATGTGTCCTTGGGCGAGTTATTCCAGGGGTCACATTACTTAAGTACAGATTAATAGAGGAGATGTCGCACTATGTATTGAAAGGTTCCAGTCGCTTTGTAATTTAGCCAAGGTTCCATACGTGGATAATCAGGTTATAAAATGTACGGAAAACGGGGACATAATGTAGTACTAAGTAGACTGGAGAAGGAAAGTGAGAAAATTTGAGACTGTACCTAGAGAGATAGAGCAAGGTATAAGAAGGTAAAAGTATAAGTACCCTCTAAAGGGGGGAAGGAAGTGAGACAACTGCAAGGGTAAGATTGAGGCAATTAATGGGGCAACATGATTGAGATGGATGTTTAAACTAAAATAAGATCCCTTGCTGAACCATGTTAGAAAGATCTGGAAGCCACCAGTAATTGGATATAAGTCAAAATGGTATGTAAGACAGCGTTAAGAAGTTTTGACTAGACCCTGAATGATATAACACTAGAAGGTGGGTGCGCACAAAAGCAAAAGAAGATAACAATAAAAGGATACCGACTAACTCAAGAGACACAACGAAGGATAATGACAAAATGCTAGATCAAAAGCCAAATATTGGATGTAAAGTTGGTCGCAAATGAAATTACGATAGATAAATAACCAAGGAAAAGAAATAGCAAGACTCCTATGGTAGGAGATAAGATGAGCAAGGATAAATAAGGAAATAGAGAGAAGTGAGACAAAGTATTTCGTGCACTCTCTCATATTCTCATAAAGGTAAAGAATGACATGAGAATGTGTCAAGAAAGTTAAAAGCGGGGGTAAGGAAAAATTGTGAAATGGTTTAAATAAGACGGATAGGACTAACTAGTTACTATAGGATTGGCAAGCTTATATATTAAATTCCTTTAAGACTATGCCAGCTAAGGATAGACAGAACTCAAAATGGCTCTAAAGGTCACTATATGAACGAACTTTAGCGCTACTCGGTAGCCAATTCTAATGAATGGGTGCATACAAAAAGGGGTGAATACAATAGGAGTATTTAAACCAAAATGACCAAAAAAAGGGCATGGTCGTAGTGGAAATAAAGATCTACCCCTATACCAGTTGCAAGTTAACAAAGGAAAGGGAAAGGCAACATATAAAGATTGGTCAGAAAACACTAAGATAAATCTTGGGCTAAGTTGAGTGCCCCGCACATTATAGCAAGGATTACAATGAAACGCGACATGAAGACTTCCCTAGGAGGTCACCCATCCTAGTATTTCTCTCGCCTAAGCACGCTTAACATCTAATTTCTGGTGGAATTTAGTGAGATAATGCGGGTGTGATCGCGCGAGATGGAAGAATCTGAACTAGCGGTGGAGATATGATATTAGATTATGTTCCTGGAATACTATAAGTTACATTGAGGGTATTATAAAAAGGATTTAAGCAAGAAAAGAAGGATTAGCTAATTGCTAACTAACGACGCACTCGAATGCCATAGTTCGTCAACATAGTACTAGTTAATGAAAGGCAAACCACATAATGGCTATATGGGTCAGTAGGTGAGAAAATTTCAAAACCACTTGGCAGCCAACTTTAAGGATTGTAAAGCAAAATCCAAAGGATAGAGTTCCAGTTAAAGTTTGGAAAAAAAATGAGAAGGACTATACGAGGCTAAGGATTCCCAAATTATCAACGCCATTATGCACTTATGCTATACTCTTCAATAGTAGGGTGCTATACAGGTTATTGCGAGAAGGCTAACGAATCAACCCATTTGCTTTCAAGCAAGACCACCTATGCAGCTGGAACTAGGTGAAGTTATATGACAAGGAGGTAGTAAAGTTCTGTAAGGCTTCCTCAGCTAATATATCAGATAGAGGGACTTCAATTATAATTAACGTCTTGAGATCAGTCCAAGAAGAGATCAAGAGCACAGACAGGTCTTAGTAGCGCATTTTTCCCTCGAACTGTTAAACAGATTAAGTGCACTATTAGATGCTAGAGGATATGTCGCAAGCTAGGAGATTAACTTCGAAGGTACCTAGGATGATTATCCATCACTCATCGAGTTGCCTACCATAATGGCTACTATTCTAGTATCCCAATGGCCCCGTACAAGATTGGTAGAGCAAGATGTGTAAGTCCCCTACTGGATGGGGCGATTTTGGAGAGACTAAACTTAAGGGCCCCGACATGATTGAGAAAGCTAAGGATTAGCAACCCAGAGTTGAAGAAATAATATATAAATAATCGCCATCGACATACAGAGTTCAAATTGATGATTGGATGTTCATAACAAGGTCACCCAAAAAAAGAAACTTAACACAAAATAAATTAGACAGTATCAAGTTTCTTATAAGGTAGGCAAAGTGGCCATTAAGTTGAGCTTACAACCTTATTTGAAAACTATACGCCCAGTCCATCAAAGAGGGTTGCTTCGCAAAGGTACTGACGAGCCACCCAAGGTATATTCCATAGATGATATCCAGGAAATAGAATCCTGCGAGGAACAACCTATCGCCATCTTAGATTGGCAAACTAGAAGATTGTAGACTAAAGATGTGCCTTACATCAAGATACTGTGGAAAAACCAAAACCAGAAAGAGGATGATCGGGAAAGTTGAAGAGATTATGAAACAAAAGTATTTGCACCTATTCCCGATGTCTGTAGGTAACTCCAACTCCTGAAACTCATATATTAAATACTTGGATAGAAGTATGTGTTATGGAGATAGTAAAGAATCTCCTTACGATTTGTATAAGCTGCTAAAGGAAGTTTTGTATAATATTCGGGGACGAATGTTCTAAAGGGGGGAAGGATGTTACACCCCACACTCTGGAGCTCAGAATGTCTCTTAAGCTTCTTAGAATTTACTATGTGAGCCGGATAATCTACAATGCTATTAAACAACTCCAAGGAAGGGAGAATGTGATGCCCCATAGTAGGGAAGGTTAGAAATAGGGTTATGAGGAGTCAGAAGAAGTTGGAGGCCAAGTAAGGAGTCGTAGAACTCGACCTACCTATGTAATCTACTAACTTAGAAGTCCTACACACTTAAGCTACTTGAGTACATGTCAAACTTAAGTAGCAAGGACTGCAAAGGCTCTTGAAGTAAGATGAGATTACGAGCTCACGAAAGAGAAATAAGGAAACAACGCATCTACTCGAAGCGAGTAGGTGATGCACCTACTTGGAAAAGTAGGTGATGCACCTACTTAGGGTCAAGTAGGTGATGTATCAGCTTGGGGTGGACCCCACTGCCATATGGCAGCATGTGATTGGCCGAACAAGTTAAGGTGGCACCCTAGGGGGCTGCCACATGTCACCCTAGGGGGCTTCCATGTGGCACCTTCTAAAGAGGTGTATATATATGTATTATGTGACCCTTAACTTTTTCATTATCCAAAAATCAGCCAAGAACTTTGAGAGAAAAACGTGAAGAAGGACAAGGAACAAGGCAGCCACGGTTTTGAGAAATTAAAGGTAAGTTCTTCAATTTTTCTCCATGAATTAATTATCTAAGGTGTTTATCAACCACATGGAGGTGTATATATGTATCTTATGATACCTACGGAACCATATATTCAGGTTTAAACTTGGGAAACTTGGAAGAAAGTAAGAAAGCTGAAGGAAAACATTGGAGACAAGGAAAGGAGGGCTACGGGTTTGGGGGCTTCCAAGGTAAGCCTCCGAGTTTCATTCTGTAAATTAATTATTTAAGGTGTCCCACAGTTATATAATAGTGTTTGATAACCTAAAATTCCAATTTGGGGCAGCGGAGAAGTAACACAAACAGCCCGCTCAATTTCAGCACATTTGGAGAAATTCCGAGTTGCAATTTGGCAGTTTTGGCTAATTTCGGGTAAGGTAAGGTTCTCCTTTAAATTTGTACTTTATGGGGTTATTATGGAGTATATTATTTACCTTTTATACTGCTGGAAGTATAAACAAAAGTCGTGGAGATGCTCAGCAAAAGAAACAATCTAAATTGAAGTCGTCGTAGTTAAATTATAGTCGAAGGGAGGCGCTGTGGGGTTGGAGGCGGCTGATGGTTGTGTGGTGTGTGTTGCAGGTCCTAACTGTCTTATAAAAGAGGTGGGGGAGCTTCTGGTTACATCCACATGACCCCCCGCTTCATACGACTAAAGGTATTACAAAATAAAGGCTAGACACCCTATTTTGATATCGTAATTTTTAGCGAGTCGTTTGGAGTTTATGTTGTATATTGCTAATGTGAACTGCTTAAATATATGATGCAGGTTGTTGTTGTTGTTTGTCTGTAGGTATTAGGAGTGGAGTTGGAAATTCGGATAGGGCATATTGTAGGGGAGGTGCTGCCTAATTTTCATTGACGCCTTAACTAATTAAAGAACTAGTCGAGGAGTAGAACAAGGAAATAGATTCCATGAATAGTAAGGTGCAAACTAAGATGCTGGAAAGTTAAGAGTGGTTGATATTCGTATTACTTTCATGTTGAATAGATTCAGAGGACGACGAGCCGAACGGGACAAAGAGTACACCGTACGAGGTATGTTAAGCTCTCTCTTGGCATGTTTTTGACATAGGTATGTAAAGCCTATCTTTTCTCTTCCTTTTGTCATGTCTTATATGTAGGCTATGGATGATGAATGTTTCTGGGAAATTTCACTATTAGGTTCTGAATATGACTTAAGGACTCTGAATCACTTCTGGATGTTAAGACTTTTAAAGTAGTTAAACTCCTACTCCTCAAGTCTTCTATATAACTGTATAATGATTGATTCGACTAAGCTCTTTTTCATAAAAAGAAAGGCTCTGAGATAATCAACGCTCAGACTGCTATAAGATATTTCATACTGGTATAAGTCTAAGATTTGCAAAACTTTCTTTTACATAGTCCTTAGTGATATTTAGAGGGTATACGTTAGATACTTTCTGCCCTGATCTCCAAGGATGATTCATCTGATGACTTCATTGAGTCTTAGATAATGATTTAAACTATGTTTTGTTTCTCACTACTCTACTTATGTATACTGTAACACTTCTTTCATTACGCTCGGGCTGAGAATAGTAATCGTGCATAATTCCACTGTATTATTCATCGCGCCCACACTAAAGGGCCGGGTACGTGTGTATATATATGATGATGTGATGATGTGTTGTAATAAGGAGGTGATGGTACTCAAGATATGATTTACTGGATCCCTAATAGGGCTGGCTATATTGAAACTTTAAGCATGCATGATTTTACGTTCCCAAGTATAAGTTGCTGATTTGATAATTTGTTCCCCTATTTCTTTATTTCAGATATACCTCTAGTTGTATTATGTTACATTTTACATACTCAGTACATATGTCGTACTAATCCCTTTTTTGGAGGGGCTGCATTTCATGCCTGCAGGTACAAATATAGGTTTTGGGAGTCCGTCAGCTTAGGATTCTGTGCAACTCAACTGCAAGAGGCTCCATTGTATCAGAGCTTAGTTTTTGATATTGACCATTGATCTATAAATTTGTTTTGGCTATTTAGGGGTACGATAGGGGCCCTATCCCGCCATATGTTGTCGTTAATATTTTAGACGTCTGCAGATATGTATATGTGGGTTGTATATGCCAGTTTGGTTCAGCTGGGTCTATATGATATATTGTACGTGTTGTTTTATTTGGCAGCCTTGTTGGCTTGCACGCCCTTTCATGTTATGATATAGATATATAAAATATTATGACCCAAGGGGGTTTTCATGTACGTATCATGTCGTTGTAGTCCGATTTGACTACACTTGATTTATATGCATTGCATGTTTATAATTTGATATGATCATGGATGATAGATATGTATATGGGGGATCCAGGTCAGACCCCAGCCGCAGCCTATGGGGTTGGGTCATGACAAATTTTCAGCACATTAAGGAGCTTCTGAAGCTAATTTTCAGCAAGGTAAGGTTTGATTCTCTTATACCACCTTTGGGTAAGTGTTTGAACTTGTTATTGGTATGTAAATATGAGTTGGAGACGTGAAAATATGTACGTCACTACGGAAGGAGGCTGTAAGTCATGTAGAGATTGTTTTGGTGTATTCTAGTTGGCTTAAAGTTTAACTAGCATTGTCGTTAGCATGGTGTTGTGTTTGGAGGCGATTTATCTATGTTGAAGGTCTCGAACATGACTAAAAATGACTGTATATGCTTCTGGTTGCAGCCACATGACACCCCAGTTCGTGTGGGTAAAGGTTTTACGAAATAGAGATTAGAAATCCTATTTTGGTATCGTAGTTTTGAGCAGACTATTTGGGACTTGTTTTGTGTAATGTTGAAGGGGTGTAATTGTGTATTGACTACTGGTTGTGGTTCCTAATATGGTTCTAAGGTTTGGAGGTTAATTGGATGTTCGGATAGGGCGAGTTATAGAGGAGATATTGCCCGAATTCCGTTAACTTATTAACTAACTAATAGACTACTCAAGACTAGTCGAGAAAGGCGAGTAAGGAAATGGTGCCTACAGATACTTGAGTATACATTTGGAAGCTGGATAGTTGAAAGTTAGTAATCTTGGTATTACTCTCATGTTAAATAGGTTGAAGGAGAAACAAAATAAGCTAGACTACAATCGAGCTACTATAGGTATGTGAAGCTATCTCTTCATTTCTCTTGGCATATCTTCAAGTTAAGAAATGAATGGTATGAGATTGAGGGTAAATCTACTCATAAATATCAGGCGTAATCCACGGTCCTTACTTACTTCTTGATGAAAGCACTTTTACAGTCATTGAACTAGGGCTTCTCAAGCCTTCCATACATCAGGAAGTGATGAATGTGAGGCTATCCTTCTTTTTTTTGGAATGTCTTAGCCATAAGTTTTTGTATATGAAATGTGGGGATAATTCCATTCATAAAACTCCAGGCATGACTCGTAATTCTTATCCACTTCTTGGTATTAGAACTCCTATAATAGTCGACTTATTTCCTTTTAAGGCTTCTATATGATGAAGGGTAGTATACGTAAAGCCTATCTCTCCTTTCTGTTGGAATGTCTTAAATGTACGTGAATTGATGTATGATATGAGTTTGGAGGTAGTTCCATTCACAAGTTTCGGACATAACTCATGACTCGTGTTCACTTCTGAATGCTAGAATTCCTAAAGTCATTGAACTACTACCCTCGAGCCTTTTTTATGTTGAGTAGTGACTGAGTACGTTAGCTCCTATTTCTAAAGAATTTGTGATGATAAATGTCTCTAATTGCCTAAGTTGTGTAGCATTATCTTGATGCAAGTCTATAATTCTTGAGACTCCATTTGTTATGGCCCCTAATGGCATTTAGAGGATACTTGAGATGATGATCATTTTGATCCTCAAATGATAGTTCACGACGATTGTTATACCGAGTCTTACATGATGAGCTAATTGCATATGGTGACTCCCTACTCTACTCGTGCATGCTATTAATACATTTTCCACCAAGTTCCATGAAGGGCTGGGTATTATCGAGTCCTATAAATGGTCAGGTATGATATATAATGATATGATTATTCACTGAGTCCCATAAAGGGCTGGGTATGACTGAGTCCCATAAAGGGCTGGGTACGATATATGATAATATAGGCACTGGTCAAGTCCTATAAAGGGCTAGGTATGATATATGATAATATGATTATTATGATAGTATGATTATTTACCAAGTCCCTCACTAGATGGCCGGGGATGACATATATATGCATATGATAACCTAATGAAACCTTTGTGAGACCGAGTACGACAGTGGGCCAGGTACGACATGGGAGGATGATATACATTCCCTCATTTTATAAGATATAGGTATAGCGATTTATTAAATGCTATACTTGTTTCTTGTATCCCTAGTTCTGTTGTAATCTCGTTTATGTTGTATTATGCTTTATATACTAAGTACATGTATCGTAATGACCCCCTTCTTCGGAGGGCTATGTTTCATGCCCGCAGGTATAAATATTCATTTCAGGGATCTTCCAGCTTAGGATTTCCACTCAGCTATGTCAGAAGTGCTCTACTATTTTGGAGCCTAGCTTTTGGTAGTAATCTTCTAATATATATGTATGTTTATTCAGGGGTACGACGAGGGTTCTGTCCCGCCATATGTTGATGTTACTATTCTAAGAGGTCTATAGTCACGTGTATGTGGGTTAAGTGAAAGTTTTCTGAATTATGCCTATACAATGTATTGTAAATGTTTTTATGTTGTGGCAGCCTTGTCGGTTCATGTGCCCTTTTATGATATGGTATGAATGAAAGAGGCTATATGTAAATGAAAACATTTTGACCCATTTAGGTTTTTGGGTGTAGTATCACATTAAGCATAGTTTAATTTGGCTACTTTTGACAGTTATATGAAGGTCTTGACAATATCCCAGTCGTGGCCTATGAGGTTGGGTCTTGACAATCGGTTTGAGGGTACAATGGTATAGGAAGACCTATCTGTCTTCCCAATCTCTTTGTGGGCTAATCTTCAGTAGTTACTATAACTCGGGCTCCTTCATCTGAGACAATAGTTATGGGAACTCCGTAAAGTCTCACCATTGTCTTGATCTATAATTTCACACAATCTCGGCTAAATAGGTAGTCCTTGATTGAAGGAACATGGGCTGATATTGTTAATCTGCGGATGACATTCCATATAAAATCATCCGTCCATGGAGTATAAAATGAGTCTCATAGCCAAGGTCGTGTTGTGGAATCTTTGACCTCAAGTATTACTTTTTGCTTTTTTAGATGACACCAACTGGTACCCTTACCTTTTGGGTTTTGCTTTTTTCCCATCAGAGTTGTCTACCGAGTGGTGCTGAAGTTTCCTCACATAATAACCTTCATAGCCGTTCTGTGTTTTGTCTATCATTATTGGTATAGTGTTGCAGAACTTTAGCATACCAGTGCACCATTTGTTAGTAACCAGCTACTCCTGCTCATTTGGATTAAGCCCTTTTACAACTCCCTTAGCTCTACTTATAACACTCTAGATGTATAATCTTATGTCGTTGCTTCACCGTTAGTTCAGATTCTTTCATGGTTCTTTTCCTCAGATCTGGCTCTAATTCTTCTGCCACATGTTACATTGCAATTCTTGAAATAATGTGAGAAGGCACTCAACTTAGCCCAAGATTTACGTTAGCGTTGTCTTGCTAGTCTTCAGGTTCTGCCTTGCCCTCTCCTCATTTATCTTACAACTGATATTGGGGTAGATCTTTAGTTGACCATGTCCTTTTTGGTCATTTGATTTAACTTCTCTTTGCATTTCTCTGTAACGTATCAAAAATATCATAACACCCTTTCCATCATGTACTTCTCCGCTTGGTCTTATGCTATATATATATTCGTAGGTTGCATAACTACTTTTACATACCCGGTATGAGGTAGACGTGGCCTTTTCATTTCTCTGTCCATCTTTCTTTACATATAACCTTCACACTAAAACTTGCTCGCGCTAATGTTATTTTGTCCTTTTCCTTTCTTCGGGTACTCCTTGGTCTCTTCAATCCATACCGTAGGAGATTTTCTATTCTTTCTTCTTGGTACTTGTATGTCATCTCTCAGCAGCCAACAACTCTGTTGCCACATCTTAATCTTTACTCAACCATGGCCTTACTATTCTTTACAAGGTCCTTAGATTACTCAGTCTTACTCTCTTATTGTTTTCACCCCCTTTTTGTATGCACCCATCCATTAGGGTATCTGCTAATGGTTCTCCAGGAAACTTGAAATGAACTACCTTCCATTAACTGTCAACACTAGCATTATAGGAAGAGAGTCAATCGATACCCAGAATCACATCAAATTAAGTCATATCCAGCTCTATTGAGTCTGCCTTAGTGCAACAATCACATATAATTATCGAGCAATTTTTAATATACATGTTTTGCTATAATAGAATCCCCTACCGGAGTAGCTACCTCAAATAGTTCTATTAGTTCGGGTTTTATACTAATTTTATCAGCAATCAATGGAGAAATATATGATAATATAGAGCCTAGATTTATCAATGCATATACTATCTGGGAAAAGATTAACAATGTACCTGTAATCACGTCTGGAGATGCCTCCTGATCCTGCCAGGAGTCCAAAGCATAAGTGCAGTTCAAAAGACTGCTAGAACTAGTGACCCTGCCATAGCCTTTACCGTGGCATATTTGTACAGACACACCCTACCACATGGGACGTATAGCTATCGAAGAAGAAGATGACCCAGCAGCTGATCCGGTAGGCCAAGAAGCACTGCCCAAATTACCCGTATACGGGCAATCTCTCATCACTTGGCCTTGACGGCCACAAGAAAAACAAGCCCCTATAGCATGGTAGCACTCTCCCAGATGGTACCTGCCACAATAAGAACACTAAAGCCCAGGTGGCCCCATCTCACCAGAGCCTCTGTCTGGCTGCGAACTAGAAGCCCTAAAGCTCAACTTGCTCTCGAATATTCTGAGCCACCTGGTCTCCGGCCTGAGGACTGCGGAGGCATACTCTATGCTGCTGAGTGGGCTGTCTGCTACCCTACAGCTGGGATGGTCTGCTCTAAAACTCTCAATAATACCCAGCTGATCTGTCCCTTTTGGGCTGACTCCTTCCAAAATCTCAGTCGGGCTGGTGTCCTCTATGTCTTTCCTCCATGCCCTCAGCATGTGCTTGTAAACAGGTGATGTCCATCCCTGCTTGGGCAGCCATCACCAAATAACTATTAATAATATACTGATCTAGGCCCATCACATATCGATGCATCTTGTCAGTCATATCAGTTACCAAAGCAGATGCATATTGGGACAATGAGTCGAACTCCAAACTATACTCGTGAGCACTACATCCTTACTACCTTAATAGTAAAAATTTATCCGCCCTGGCTCTCCACATCTCAAGAGGCAGGAAATGACTGAGAAAAGCCTCTATAAACATGCCCCATACCGCTAGAAGAGTGACTCTTCCCCTGGACAACTCCTAGGACTCATACCAATTAGCAGCTACCTCGTACAGTCTATATGAGGCCAAGTCAACCGACTTTATCGCAAAATCCTTAATCAGACCTAATATATGTTGCATCTCCCTAAAGAACTCATGGAGATCCTTCTAGGGCTTTGTCCTAAAGAACTCTAAGGGATTACAAGTCAGAAACTCATGAGCCCTCGAACTATCTAACTTATGTACTTGATCTCTGCCTGAACCGCGTCTGTGCTCCTTGCCTGACACCAATCTGGTCTATAGTTCGAATGCATTATATATAGCCCTATCCTCAACTCCTGGTTGTAACGGTAGAGGCTCGGGGGATAGGGCTCTGACAACTAGCAGTGAAGCCTCCCTCTGATCTATAACTAAGGTTTCCCTAATCCCCTCTGATACTGGCGGAGTCGCAGAGCTAGCTGTTGGGGGCACAGTCTCCAGCTCAGGATAATGTCGAGCCTTGGTAACTCTGTGGGCCTGACTAGCCTCACCGGGTGCTACTGATTTGCATATCTGGGAAGCCATTACTTTCTTCGGAGGCATCACTGGAAACATAACAACTTATTATTTAGGTAAGAATCATCCTGATAATATAGCTCTATCGCACGACCTAAGATAAGAAGGAATGGTAACCTCCTAAATGTCCTGTAGCCTCATGTTTATAGATGTAGTTCACAACACACCGATAAACAAGACTCTACTAGACACGGTCTGTAGACCTTCCGAGGACCAAACCACTCTGATACCACTTTTATCATGATCTAACCCCGTAGGCCATGACTTGTGCCCGAGTTGGACACCCATATGTACCCTTAGCCCAAATTAGCATATTAGCAAAATAAATAGATATAGAAATCAAGTGAGGTCGCTAGATAGCACACAAAAGCCGATAAGGCCTTCATAGATTACAAAATCCCAGAACATATACATAACCCACAACAAAAATCTACATACCTCTACAGAACGGTAGCCTAATTATCACGACCCAACCCCGTGGGCCGCGACTAGGGTCCAACCTGGACCCCCGTTTACGTAATTGTTGACTATAGTCAAATTGGACTATGTATAACGTGATACTGCTCACAAAAATCTCAATGGGTTAAAACTTTTTCATGTTCATATAGCCTCCTAGATATAGGAACCAAACACATGAACCCAGTGGGTGATAAAATATTCATACATGTGTGGCCTCTTTCATTTGCATCATGTCATGAAAGGGAAAGCTAGTCGATAAGGCTGCCACAACATAATCGCTTTTATAATATATCACATAGGCATAGCCGAAATAAACTCCTAAACAACCTACACACATATGTCTACAGACCTCTAATAATAGGAACGACAACATATGATGGGACAAGGCCCCCGCCGTACCCTTAACCAATATGTACAAATGTACAACAAAATGCTAGTACCAAAATAGGGCTTTGGACAAGGAGCACTGCCAACCAACAGGGTGGATGTCCTAGGCGAGCAGATCAACAAACCGAGCAGCAAACTGAGTATCTGTACCTGTGGGCATGAAACACAGCCCCCCGAAGAAAGGGGGGTCAGTACGAAAAATGTACTGAGTATATAAAGCATAGACTGTAATAAGTAAAGTCGTTACCAGAGCAGAATGTGCAAAAATGAGAAAAATATCCAGAATATCAAAATGCTTTTCATAATCACCGATAATATATGCAGAAAAATATATGCCACATCCGGCCCCATTAAGGGACTCGGTGAACAAATACAAAATGTGGTCGCCGCCCCTTTACTGGCACCATAGCACATCATAACACCAGAGTAGGGAATATCTTCGTAACAGATCATATCATATTAGATGGTCATATCAGATCATATAATACCATATGTGTACATGGCACATCATAACTCCACAAAACCCATGTACAGGTCGTACCTGCCCCCTCACGTCAGGGCACGGTAAATAATGTAGAGAAGTATGCACGATAACAAAACTTGGCCTGGGTTCGGTGAAGGAAACATTGAGGCATCCACGAGCAGAGTAGTGAGAAAATATATGCAATTTAAATCATATTTGAGACTCGACGGAATAATCAAAATGAGCTTTCCTTCAAAATCGAGACAAAACTCATATCAAGTACCTTTTGAAAGTCACTATGGACTATATAAAAATAGAACTTCTGGGAATCATATATATGTATCCAGGCATAACAAAATATCTTTTGGAAGTCAAAAAATTGGCCATCCTAGTGGCTTTAAGAATAGGACTTCTTCGGAATCATATGGAAATCATATACTTGTTTTGTAAAAACCATGCCAAAAAGGGAGATTAGCTTTATATACTTATGTCAAATCATTCTAAGAGAAGGAATAAGATTTACATACTTATGCCAAAGAAATACTAAAATAAAGTATAAGCCTTACATACGTATGCCAAAACATGCCAAAAGAAGGAAACGTTAGCTTTACATACCTGTTACGGGTTACTTCTTATCCCGTTTGTCTCGTCATCCTTTAAACCTAAGTAACATGGAAGCAATAAAAGTATCAACAACCTTAGTCTTTTCAGCACCTTAGGTTACACACGAATATTTATAGAACTCATCTCCTTGCTCGCCTTCTCGACTAGTTCCTTAGTTAAAGAGTTAACGAATATCGGGCAGCATCTCCCCTATAATGTTCCCTATCAGAATTTCTAATTATACTACTAATAGCTACAGCCAACCAACAACAATAACCTGCAGAATATATATATATACAATTCACATCAATCTTATACCACATAAACTCCAAACAACTTGCTCGTAACCACGATATCAAAATAAGGTTTCTAGTTTCCGTTTTGCAAAACCTTTAACCGTATGAAGCATAGGACCATGTGGCTGCAACCAGAAGCTCCCACACCTCTTTTAGAATACCTTTAGGACCTGTAACACACCATCACACACCTGCAACATCCCCCACACGCACAATGCCTCATTTCGACTACAATTTAACTATAGCGATTCCAATTTGGTTTATTTCGGACCTCAAGCATATTTATAATATTTTCACATTTCCAGCCTCTTACACAATGTACAATACCCTCTATAACAACACCATAAACTCTAATTTAAAATGAAAGGCCTTACCTTACGTTAAACTTGTCAAACTCGCCAAAACTATCAAAATGCGAAATCTGGACAGCCCACTGTCTTATATTGTCTCTTAGTTTCGGAGGGGTAATTGAGGGAAAAGGATTTGTGATATCAATAAAAGTTATATACATGTGTATCAAGGTCGCAAAAAAATTTGAATTACCCCTACAACAATTTTGTATGAAAATATATGCCCAAAATACTCACAGCTATCCGTGTAGGATTTCCAAAACAAAATCTGGGCAGCACCTCCCCAATACTTCATCACCCTTTTTCGAGCAGAGAAAAGAAAAACTGGGTTTTAGAGGCTAAATGAAAGTTGTATACCTACGAAATAGCTTCCAAAACATCTTGAATAACTCAAAAATAAGCCTTACACAAGGAGTTATACTCGTATTACCAACTTAATGTTTCTCCAAACCATGGCTGCCTTTGCTTTCTTGTCCACGTTTTTCTCTCTATTTTTGTTCAAGTTTTTTGTTAAAATGACTTAATAGTCATCCATACATAGATATATATCTTTTTAGAGAGTGACACATGTCATCCCCTAAGGGTGACACGTGTCACACCCTTAGGCAGCCACCTCAATTATGCACCCAATCCATGGTTGCCACTTGGCAGGTGGGGTCCACCCCATTGTGTGTCACCTGCTAGCATGTGTCACTTTCATGTGATGCCATGTGTACCTATAATGTGCTTCCATGTGTCAAGTAGGTGAGTCACATATTTGCTTCAAGTAGGCACATCATTTCCTTATTTCTCTTCCGTGGGTTTGTAATTTCGTCGCACTTTAAGAGCCTATGTATTCCTTGCTCCTTAGTCTCAACACGCACTCGAGTAGCTTAAGTACGTAAGACCTCCAAGTTGGTAGTTTACGCGAGTCAATCGAGTCCTACGACTCATTTCTCGGCCTCCAACTCCTTTTGAATTTTTATAACCTTATTTCCAATCTTCCTTATTATGAAGCATTTCGTTCTCCTTTCCTTTGAGTTATTTGATATCATTATAAACTATCCAACTCACATAACGACTTTTAAGAAACTTAAGAGCCTTCCCAGACACTTGAGAATCTTAAAAAGCATTCTAAGGTACCAAAGTACGGTGTGTAACATCCTTCCCCCCTTTAGAATATTCGTCCCCGAATGTTAACTAGCCTCATAAGGTCTTACGAGTGCTTTAGGATTCTTCTGTACTGACTGCCGTTCATAGGCCTTGTATCAACTCATATGGTCTATTTAAGAAAGTATATTACCTGTAGGCATAGGGAACAGGTGATATTTCTTTTCCATTACTTCTTTCCAGTTTCTTTACCACATATCATATTGCACCCTTTACACGAACATGTGTAGGAGCTTATAATAGCCCTAAAGATGCTTTAGCATCACCATACTAGTCTGTACGTAAACCTGTATCATTTCTTACTTCCTTCTTCTACTTACCCTTGAGTTTCCTCATTTCTCATCCTTTCCTTGTTTTGCTGCTTGTACACCACAATATTAGTAGTCAGTAACTTTGTTATCAATGTCTTACCTTCAGTCGAGTATAGCCTAGCTATTCCTTATAGTATGTTTAAGTTCTCATCGTAATTCTCTTGTTGTATTCATCCCCTTTGTATGCACCTATTCTTTGATGCCATACTATTCAAGTCCTTACTATTAATTCTCCGCACTTTCTCCGGTATCATGGCTTCTATCCATTTATTGCTGGCTTTTAGATCTTATTAACTCGTGCCAGTATAGGATCTACTTGAAGCCACTTTCCCCCTTTAGGATGTACCCATGTCACTCTCTGTTGTGTTCTACCTTATGCCCTTATTTCCAATTTTCCAATATGTATGATTTTTTTCCAACACATTCGGTATAGTGCACCATATCTATGCCTTCCTTTATATCTTCCATACCTTTGGTTTCCTAGGTACGACAACTTAACACAATCATGAGGTGTTAATCCAGTCTAATTATGGGTACTCGAGTCACGTAGCAATTTATTCGAAGCCACTTTCTCACAAGGCTTTACTTATTTTCATAACTATGCTCATTATATTCACATCATATCATGTTCGCATTCTACCCCATAGTATAACACTTCTTAACCTTTTTCACGATTCTTACTGTGGGTTACTTACCCTTCTTAGTTAGTCTTATCCTTAATATATCGTTCTATCCAAAACTATCAGTCTTTCCTAAATCATTTTCCTTTTATTTCAAGGAAAATTTGGGCAGCGTTTCCTCTATATTTCTTACTATCTCAACACCTGCACGCAGAAAATGCCAATAATGCCTCATAGGGGAAATACGCATAAAGATACATATATACGTATCATATCACGTCATATCACAACCTCACAGGGCGCCCAATATCAACAATAGTATAAACTGATAGACTTACCTCATATGTCCAACTCGAACTGCACCTGTTTAGACTTTCCGTCTACCTTTCCTTTCAATTTTCAACTTTACATGTCAACCGTAATTCAATACCTTACCTGACACCTATCATTCATGCCTTGCTTACCTGCGTGCTGTGTAACTTCTAATATCGTTAGTAACCTTCTTATATTGATATTGTCCTTCTGCTGAAATAACAAGTTAGTATGAGGTGTAACACTAATCATATGAAGGGACAGGGCCCCGTCGTACCCCTGACCAATGTGTATAAATATGCAACAGAAAAGTTGGTACCAAAATAGGAGCTCCAGATAAAGGAGCACTGTCAAATAGCAGAGTGGATGTCCTAGGCAAACGGATTAGCAAATCGAGCATTGGTACCTGTGGGCATGTAACACATCCCCCAAGGAAAGGGGGTCAATACGGAAAATATACTGAATATATAAAGCATGAACTATAATAAATAAAGTCATAACTAGAGTAGAATGTGCAGAAAATGAGTGAAATATCCAAAATATCAAAATGCTTATCAAAAACATAGATAATGCATGCAGAAAAACATAAGTCATATCTGGACCCATTAGGGGACTCGGTGAACAACACATGGTCTCCCTCCCGTCACTGGTGCCATAATACAACATACTCCAGAGTAAGGAACATCTCCATAACAGATAATATCATATTAGAAGTCCATATCATATCATATCATCATACATCAGTATATGTGTACTTGGCAAAACATACACCACAACCCATGTACATGTCATACCTGCCCCTCATGTTGGGGCATGACCAACAATGCAGAGAAGTACGCTTGATATCTTATCCTGGCCCGGGCTCAGTGGGAGAAGAATTAAGTTATTCACGAGTAGAGTAGTGAGAAACTAAATGTAATTTAAAACATTGTCAAAGACTCAATGAAGTAGTAAAGATGAATTGTCATTTAAAAATAAGGGCGATAGTCATATCAATCATCCCTCAAAAATCACTATTGATCATATCAAAAGAGCCTTAGAAATCATAGGAATGAATCAAGACAATAGAAAATAACGTATAAAAGTCAAGGACATTAACCGGATAATCTCTAAGAATAAGAATCATGAATCACCCTCGAGACTTATGAATAGAATTACCCCCAAAACTCATATTAATCCTTACTTAATTCTAAGACATGCCAAAAGAAAGATGGGACAGCTTCACATACTCTATACTTTCCCTTATGTTGTCATCATATATATATATATGTGCCGAGGAACGTACGGCCCGATCCTTAGATAGTAACATATGCCGAGGAACGTTCAGCCCAATCTTTACACACATATACCATACCTCGGTACCATAAATATCTTATCATAACATCATAACTTATGTCAAATACATATCAAGAGAAAACAAGGGTATCTTTACATACTTATGCCAAAGACATGCAAAGAGAGAGAAGGTAGCTTCACATACCTCTTATGGATTACCATTCACCACATTCGCCTCGTCGTCTTTTGAGCCTATTTAACATGAAAGAAATAGTAAGATTAATAACCTTCCACTTTCCAACTTCCAAATCTACAACTAAGTATCCGTATGAATCATTTCCTTATCCATTTCCTTCGACTAGTTTATTACTAGTTCCGAAGTTACTGGAAATCGAGAACCATCTCCCCTATAAATTTCCTTATCCAAACTTCCAATTACATCTTTAATTACTACAGCCAACAAAAAACAACAACCAGTAGCATATATATATAAATAAATCACTTCAACATTACACAATACAAACTCCAACCAACTCGCTCAAAACTACGATACCAAAATAGAGTTTTTAATCTTTGTTTTATAAAACCTTTAACCATACAAAATAGAGGGTCATGTGGCTGCAACCAGTAGAATACACACCCTTTTTAGCACACTTTCCATCCCTGTTACAGACAACCAACCCAGCTACAATTGCAGCACCACAATCACAGGAAACTACTCGACTTCGATTTAACTATAACGACTTCCATTTAGTTTGTTTCTAACGTCAAGCATCCTTATACAATTTTTCCACTTCCGGCCTCATTTAATACATTTAATATACCTCATAAAAACATCATAAAGTCCAACTTGAAAGGAAAATCCTTACCTTGACCTAAACTCGCCAAAACTCACCTCGAAAGCTCTTTTAGTGCGACTGAAACTTTATGGCTGTTTATTATCCTTTTGGTGCTACTCTAAACAATAATTTTACATTAATAACACCTTAATACCATCTTGTTATACCTATATAATTAATTCACGGAATGAAATTGGAGAACTTACCTTTTTTTCCTCCCAAATCTGTGGCTCTCTCCCTCTCTAGCTTAAAGTTTCTCTTCTCCTTTTTCCTTAACTTTTTTTGATAAGGATGAAACTAAAGGATAAGGATAAAGCTAAAAGTCATAAAACATATATATATATATATATATATATATATATATATATATATATATATATATTCCACCTTACGAGGTGACACATGTCATCCCCTAAGTGGTGACACATGTCAAGCCCTTATTGGGCCAACGCACCTCCTACTCTAACCATGGGTTTCCATGTGGCAGGTGGGGTCCACCCCCTTGCTTTAGCTGCTGCCATATGGAACTTCTAGCTGCTGCCATGTGGCACTTTCTTTTTTTCCTCGTGGTTTCATAATCTCGTCTTATTTTACGAACCTATGTAATCCTAACTACGTAAGCTTGGTATGACTCAAGTAGCTTGAGAATGTAAGATTTCAAGTTGGTAGCTTATGTAAGTAAGTCAATTCCTACGACTCATTACTTGTCCTCCAACTCCTTCCAGATTCTTATAACCATATTTCCAATCTTCCCTACTATGGGGTGTCAAATTCTTCTTTTATTAGAGTTTTTTGGTAGCGTTATAGATTATCCAGCTCACATGGTAACTTCTAAGAATCTTATGAACCGTTTACGAAGCTTAAAAAGCTTAAGAATGCATTCCAAGGTACAAAAATATGGGGTATAACATGAAAACAGCACACAATCACTATAAGTCCTAACGAGGGCCAACAGTTGTTAAATACCCATATTAGGTCCCTTACCTAGATCCTAATGATAATTTGATTTGAACTATCTGAATGTACATGTGCCATGAATCAATGTAGATATGAGACTCCTTGGTGCAATGCATATGTGCTACCTCTTAGGTACAACCTGCCCATCCCATAAGTACGGTAAACCAAGACCGTAGGCTCGGTCTTCCTGGCCTGTATGCTTGGTAAAACAAATCAATTGTCAGTGTTTGCTGAGGCCAAAATAAGCTCATAGGCTGCAGCTAGATGATAAAATATCAAAGCAATAACAAGTAATCGTAGTTGATCATAGAATAATCATGGCATGCCTTTCTAGGCCACTAGGCAAGGAGTAGAGTGTCGATGATAGATATTTATCATACAGTGGTAGCCAACTAAGTGGGTCAGGCTACAATTCATATAAGGACTATAAATAGGGTATGAAAATCTAAGGCCATTAGAATCCTACCAGAAGAGAATAATTTCCTTAACATACCTTTCAACCAACTCCCAAAAGGTTTCTTTAAGAAGATTTGATAATAAAAGAAAATGCAACAATGCGAAAATCAACATGGCTGCAAATAAGCCATAACTAATCGATAAGACGCTAATGCCATACTCGTGACCAGCAAGGTCCAAAACATAAAACGAGTCTAATAAAAATAATAATTAGGAGCTATATCCATTTAAGCCATTCCAACAATATCTCGAAGGAGCAACAAGCTCTTGAGGCAACTTAACTAGGCATTCTTCACACTGTTCAACCTAACAACCATCCAATACAACCTGAATAAGAATCACACCATTCCCCCCATTACCTAAAGAACCTTAACACCATCAATACACAACATTAATACCCCAAACAGTTAAGAAAAAGGGGATGCCCATAGACGCACGATCAAACACACCACTACGGAGTCAAAATTCATATAAATGATACTAGAATATGGAATTACGATAGAGGGTTGTAAAAATAAGATTACCTCAACCAAAATATCTGAAATAATAATCTTAAAAATCGGTATCCTTGCAGCAAGAACAAACAAGCTTAAATCAATAAGAAAACTATACTATAATGATAAGCTTGCAACATGAGCAAGTTCCGTTAAACTTCCGAGTTGAGAATCTAAGCTTCCTAGGAGTATTTGGATGGTGGCTTAGATGTTTCTCTTTTTCTAATGAATAAATAACGAAGGTTATGGTCTTTTATAAGAATAACCAATTTAGATATAGGGGGACCCACCAAGAGGTATCTGCTTGTGCAGTCTCACAAAATCATGCATATGTCACTATTCTAAAGTCGTATGGAGAAGCGGTTTAGTTCATTAGAAACTAGACTCGTAGAACTTCAATTTAATAAATAATATAAATTCTAATTCTTATATATTGGGAGAAACGTTATAAGACATTTGACCCAAAATTTTATAGAATTCCTTAACAATATTTATAATAATTGTTTTCGACCTTTATTTGGTAACTTTCTTGACTTTCACACTTAAAATACGAACTTTGTTTAGTTAAAGTAACCTATGAAACATCCTTCCAAATATATTAAGAAGTCTTAGTCTTATTCCAAAGGGAGAAGTTAATTCCAAGATTCAAACGAACAAGGTGTTATAACCTTACCCCCTTAGGGACATTCGTCCTCGAATGATAAGGATATTCGAAGAAACATCAGTAATAGAAAAAAAGAACCATATAGTAACATAACTCATGAACTCAAATATGGGGCTACTCCTCTAAAGGAACAAATAGGTGGGTATATTTAGACTTCATTTCCTCCTCAGCTTCCCACATCAGCTCTTTAACATTATGGCTCTTTGATAACACTTTTACAAAATCTATACCCTTATTCCACAATCTTCTTATTTAGCGATCAACTATGGAAATATGGACTTCTTCATAAGATAGATCCTCTAAAATCTGAACATCTGTTGTAGGCACTATACATGTTGGATCTCCAATAAACTTTCATAACATAGAAATATGAAATACTGGGTGTACTGTCTCTAACTCTGGAGGTAACTCTAGTTCATAGGAAACTTTACCTATCCATCGCAAGATGCGATCAGGCCCAATATACCTAGTGCTTAATTTTCCATGTATTCCAAATCTCATAATGCCCTTCTTAGAGAAACTTTCAAAAAGACCCAATCATCAACATCAAACTCCAAGGCTCGCTGCCGAACGTCAGTGTATGATTTTTAATGGATTTGAGCTATCAACAAACGTTCTCTAAATAACTTAAATTTTCCCATGGCTTGCTGCACTAAATCTGGTCCAAACAATCCCAATTCTCCAACCTCAAACCAACTAAGAGGGGATCTACATTTCTTTCCATATAAAGCTTCATACGGTGCCATACCAATGCTGGAATAATAGAAATTTCCTTTTACAAGTGATCATCCCAATTTTCTTTGAAATGTAGCACACACTCTGGTAACATATCCTCGAGCATCTACCATCTGTCTAGGGACGAAATATTTTACTAAGGTTTACTTGCGTCCCTACGACCTTCTAGAAAGATTTCTAAAACTATGTTGTAAATTATGCTCCTCTATCTAAAATAATTGATATAGGGACACCATGAAATCTAACAACCTCCCTAATATATAGACCTACATAATCTTCAGCTGAAAATATGATGTTGATTGTCAAAAAATGAGTTTATTTCATAAGCCTATCGATAATCACCCAAATAGAATCAAACATTCATTACGAGCAAGGCAAACCTATAATAAAATCTATATTTACTACCTCCCACTTCCATAGTAGAATGGGTATATCTTAAGTTAGTCTAATGGGTTTCTGGTGATCTATATTCACCTTCAGACAATTAGGACATTTTACTATGAACTAAGCAATATCTTTCTTTATGCTAGACCATTAGTAAATTTCTTTATTATTGTGGAATATCTTTTTTAGAACCTGGTGAATAGAATATCGAGAATAGTGTGCTTCCTTCATAACCTGTTTCCGAAGACCTGCAATCTTTAGAACACATAATAAATGTCTAGTATTCTATCTTCTACTATACTGAAGGCTAAATGATATATCTCATACTTTTGTACATTAGAACATTTTTAAGCTCCTCTAAAGCCTCCATGTGATCCATGTTATCTATGACGTTATCAAATAATCCTAAGAAAGGGAGGATGTAATGCCTCATATTTTGCATAGACTAGTTCTATGTGAGTGGTGATGGTTTAAAATAGGTTTCGAAGGATTTGAAAGGGGTTCGAGGACAAATAATCTTTTATAGTAATCAACCTACTTGCTTAAGCTACTGGTTTGGATGTCTTACATAATTAAGCTACTTGATTACATGCCTATTTTAAGTAGCAAGGATCACACAGGTTCTTAAGGTAAGACTAATTTCTAACCTACTAAAAGAATAAGTAAGTGATGCACCTACTTGGAATATGTTAGATGCATTTTAAATAAAAAGGGAAAGTAGGTGATGCAATTACTTACAAACTTGTGGCAGAAACTAGTGGGGATTAGTAATTAATTATGATTAATTAACTTAATTAGACCATGAAGAGGGCCCCACCAAGACATGTGGTAGAATATCATTGCTGTGTGGATGATAATGGGACACATGTCAACAATGGACATATGTCATAAGGGTGGACACGTGGCCAACCCCTAGGCAGCCTATATATACCCAATTTGATAACTAATAAGCTCATTTCTTTCATCTTTAACCGTTGCAAATATAGAGAAAAAGAAAGAAAGTCCAAGTTATGGCAACTCACGGACATGGCTGAACACATTAAGCTCCCAAATTCTAATGCCAACATTAATTTTATAAGGTATTATTCGATCAATTGGAGGTGATTAACTTCGTGAAATAATCATTGGATCAGCAAGAAGGCCTAACATATAATCATAAGTTTCAGGCAACTTAAGAAGCCAATTTGTTAATGTAAGAGTTAATCATTTTCTATATGTTTTAGGATAAATCTGGACATATTGTGAATATATAAAAGTGAATTAGATGTATGAGATTATGTATGTTGGTGTTGGAATGTTGTTGAAGCCATAAGGGCTATTTTTATTAAAGTTAGTGACGTGATTATGTGATGAGAGTGAAGGGATTAAATGGGTAAAGTTGAAATTGCAATTGTTAATGGGTGTGTTAGAGAACTTGGTGTAATGTTAACAAAGTTTTTTTGTATTTCAATTGGTGATATTGTTGTCGTGTGGCTGTTATTATATGCAATTAAATTATATGAAAAGATTGTATAAAATAATGTATAAGAATCGAAGGTGGTTTTCTTGGTGTGTTCGTAGGTTTTCATGAGAGTATCGGGCATCTCCTTACGTCGTTAGTTGAAGACTATTTTGATATGTTGTTGTGTTCTTGTTGAGTTTGGAAGATTAATGATAGTTAAATTTATGCATTATGTTTTATGTTGGTTGGGCTATTGTATAGTTGTCTCATTGAAAAGTTAAGACTATGGAGCATTAAAGATAACTTGAATATGTGGTAGTCTTTGTTATTTTGGCATGTCTTAGATATAAGTGATATATGATATGAGCTTTGGGGTAATTTCATTTATATGTTCCGACTATGATTCATGATTCTCATTCACTTATTGATGTTAAAACTCTTAAAGTAGTTGAGATACCGCCCGTGAGTCTTTTATATGCTGGACAATCATTGGTATGTAGAAGTCCATATTTTTAAAGACCCTATAATGATTAATGTCCTTAAGTTTCATAAGTTGTCTCTGATTATCTTGATACGTGTCTATGACCCCTGAGCTTTTATTTAATATAGTTCATAATGACATTCAAAGAGTACTAAACATGACTATCGCCCTGATACTCAAGTATTAATTAGCCTACTTATCTATTGATTCTTAAATAGTAATTTAAATACATATGGTTACTCACTACTCTGCTCATGCATACTGTTATTACATCTTTCACCTAGTCTCGGGCTGGGTATGTTGTCATGCACAATTTTACTACATCATTCATCGAGTCCCATAATGGGCCGAGTACGTATATGTGTACACAACTTTATTCACCAAGTCCCTTACTAGAGGGCCGAGTACAGTATATGTATATGATGATATGATTATGGCACCGAGTCCCATAATGGGTTGGGTACGGTATATGATAATGATATGTATGACTTTGTTTCGTAAGGCATAGGTACAGTGATTTCTTGATTAGTATACCTGCCTCCTGGAATCTCTACTTCAGTTATGATCTTTCTTATTATATTTTATGCTTTATATACTCAATACGTATCTCATACTAACCATCTTTCTTTGGGGGGCTGTGTTTCATGCCACAGGTAAAAACACTCGCTTCAGTGATCCATCAGCCTAAGATTCCTATTCACCTATCTTGGAGTTCTCCTTTATCTCGGAGCCTAGACTTTTCGTACAGACCCTTTTTGATGTATAAATATGATTATTCAGGGGTATGGCGGGGCACTGTCCCACCATATGATGCTATTGATACTCTTAGAGGTATGTAGACATATGTGTGGGTTGTTTGTATATGCGCTCGGTTATGCCTATATGACTTGTCTGTTGGGACATTCTCATTCGTAGTGGCATCCTTGTCAGCTTGCGTACATATATATTTTGGGATGTTGTAGATAGTGACAGCTTTGTTGTCTTGTGTATTATGCTATTTTAATTTGATTGTGATTCCTTAGGAGACAGGTTACCCTGATACATGTATGTGATGCTTGAGATAACGTCCTGTTTTCACAAAGCCTCCATATTGTGTTTGGTATCAGTTTGATGATATCTAACAGATATGTATACTAGTGTGCATCTTGGGCACTAGTCAAGGTCTACAGGGTTGGGTCGTGACACTAAAGACTCCTAATACTGAGCCTTGCCCCTTAGCTGCTCAAAGATGGGATCTTTAGGTTTTCGTGTCTTTAACTTTGTAACTAGTGATAATATTGTTGTGTCTTGAATTATGACCTCATCATACAAATCTAGTAATCAAATCCCCCAAGTATGCTAGATGATGAAGTTTTGTGGCTATCTCCCTCTTCTCTACTCTCAAATATGCTAAACTACCCATATATTTACTACTTAAGGCATCTGCTACTTCGTTTGCCTTTCCAGGATGGTACAGGATGCCTATGTCATAGTCTTTTAACAACTCGAGGCATTGACGTTGTCATAGATTTAACTATTTTTTCCTGAAAATGTACTAAAGGATGATATAATTTGTATAGACATCAACATATACACCATATAAGTAATGCCTCTAGATCTTCAAAGCATGAATAACTACGGCAAACTCTAAATCATGGGTCGGGTAGGCTTTCTCTTTCTTCTTGAGCTTTCTAGAAGTATAAGTGATTACCTTACCATGTTGCATCAGAACACAAACCAACCATTGCCTAAAGAATCATAATACACTGTATAGCCTTCTCGACCGTCTGGTAAGGTCAGAACTGGGGCTGAAGTCAATCTATCTTTTAGCTCTTGAAAGCTCTTCTCACATGTTGTGGTCTACTTAAACTTAGCTTCTTTATGAGTTAGCTTAGTCAAATGTGATGAGAGTGAAGAAAATCACTCTACAAACCTCCAATAATAAACTGCTAACCCTAGAAAGCTAAGAACTTCTATTAGGGTCGTAGGTCTACGCCAAGTCTTCACCACCTCAATCTTCTGAATGTCAACTTGTATTCCAGCATCTGATATAATATGGCCCAAAAAAGACCACTGAATGCAATGAGAACTTACATTTTGAGAGCTTAGCATACAATTTCTGAGCTTGAAGTACCTGGAGCACTTCTCAAAGATGGTCTCTATGCTTTGATTGTGATCGTGAATATAAAAGAATATCAACAATAAACACAATCACAAACAAGTCTAAGAATGGCCTAAATATGTTGTTATTAGGTCCATAAATACTGCTGGGGCATTTGTCAATCCATAAGATATCATAAGAAACTCAAAATGACCATATCTAGTCCTGAAGGTTGTCTTTTGAATATCTCAATCAAACCCACACCTGATGGTACCCTAAACTTAAATCAATCTTTGAGAAACATCGGGCACCTTATAGCTGGTCAAACAAGTCATCAACTCTTGGAAGCGGGTATTTGTTCTTTATAGTAAGTTGATTGAGCTTTTGGTAATCTATACACATACACAATGAAACATCTTTCTTCCATACAAATAATTCTAGTGCACCCCACGGCGATGCACTCAGCCTGATAAAACCATTATCTAAAAAATCATTTAGTTGCTCCTTTAATTCCTTTAATTTTTCTGGTGCCATTCTATATGGAGGAATTGATATTGGTTGGACATCTGGAAATGCATCAATAGAAAAACTAATCTCCTGTTCTTGGGAAAAATACTAGGTAGTACATCTGGAAAGACATCTATGAATTCATTTACCACTGGAATTTATTGTAAGGTCAGGGGTTCTATGTAAATATCCTGAACCATAACTATATGATAAATAAAGCCTTTAGCAATCCATTTCCTTATCTGAATATATGAAATAAATGTACCCTTTAGCATCACTATGTTACCCTTCCATTCTCGAACTACCTCTCCTAGAAAGTGGATTCTAACAATCTTTGCTCAACAGATGACATTGGCGTAACAAGATGCTAGCCAATCTATGCCCATAAGAATATTAAAGTCTAGCATCTCTAGATCTACCAAGTATGTAAAGGTTTGAAGACCAAAAATCTCTACTATACAACCTCGATAAACCTTTTTGGCAATAATAGATTCGTTGACTATGGTCGATACAACAATAGGCCTTTGCAATGACTCTAGTACTATGGAAAACATCCCAGCAATAAATGGAGTAACATACAATAAAGTGGATCCTAGATTTATCAAGACATAAATAGAGTGAGAACAAACGGTTAGCATACCTATCACGATATTTGGGGAAGACTTTAAGTCCTGCTGACCCATTAATGCATAAGTATAATTTTGGCCACTGGCAGAAGTAGATGCTCCCCCTCTTCCTGGACCTCTAGATGATGAAGATTATGGTCCTCTCTCTTCAGAACATACTAAAGTAGATTACCCTACTATTGATCTGGCCCACTATCCTAGACCCAATTGGTCTCTAAATGGATAATATCTCACTATATGATCATCCTAGCCAGTAATAGTATGGTGTAGAGTCCTGGATATATATCCCAAAATGTGATCTACCACAAGTATTATAATATGGCATAACTGGTCTAGATTGCTTTAAGCAGTGATACTACTGCAAGCTCGATGTCTACAAACTCTCCCCCTGGCTTGACTTTCCTTGACGATTATATCTACTTCTATTGAATTATTGTAGTGGAGGCCTAGGTTGTCACGACCCAACCCCGTAGGCCATGATAGGTGTTCGAACTGGATACTCGCATACACCCCTGCTAATAATAAATAAACTTGTCCCCTATTTGAGTCATAATGTATAGACAGGAACGATAACATATAAGTCAATGAGGCTATCGTAAGATATAGGGTCATCCCATAATAAAACCCACACGAGCCGACAAGGCTTCCATGATAAAGGAGACATCCCAAAACATCAGTCTGATACGAACAACTACACATACATACATATAAAATCCACATTCATGTCCACATACCTCTAAGAGTAAGAATAGTAACATAAGGCAGGACAGGGCCCCTACCGTACCCCTGAATGAACAAAACAAATATATACATCAAGGGACCAGTACCACAGCTAAGCTCTGATATAATGGAGCTCTCCCGAACTTCTGATAGGAGTCCTAAGCTGGTGGGTCTCCAAACTGTGCGTCTGTACTTGTGGGCATAAAATGCAACCCCCAAAGAAAGAGGGTCAGTACGATATGTGTACTGAGTATGTAAAGCATAAAATACCGCAAAGGGAATACAGTTTATATAGGAATGCAGAGAACAATATAACAAATCATAAAACCCTGTACTTGCGTCTTATAAAATGAAGTCATGCATGTTAGAGTTGTATTTCATACCCGACCCGTTGTGGGACTCGATAAATAATTATACTATCATAATAATAATACCATTATATATCATACCCGGCCCTTTATGGGACTCGGTCATACTCGTCCCTTTATGGGACTCGGTCATACCCAGCCCTTTATGGGACTTGGTCATACCCGGCCCTTTATGGGACTCGGTGAATAATCATGTCATCATATATCGTACCCGGCCTGTTATGGGACTCGGTGAATAATCATATCATATATATATATATATATATATATATATATATATATATATACCCAGCCCTCTAGTGACGGACTCGGTGAGTAATTCATGTCATTGCATTATCATTTCCTCAGATAGCGTACCCGACCCTTTAGTGAGGGACTCGGTGGATAATGCAGTGAACTGCACACGATTACGTACTCGGCCCGAGACTCAATGGTAAAATAGTATGCTCGAGTAGAGTAGTGAGTAACCATATGCAATTTAAAATATTGTCAAAGACTCAATGAAGTAATAAAGATGAATTGTCATTGGAAATCAAGACAATAGTCATATCAATCATCCCTCCAATATCACTATTGATCATATCAAAAGAGCCTTAGAAACCATAGGCATGAATCAAGACGATACAAAATAACTTATCAAAGTCAAGAACATTAACTATCGGAAAATATCTAAGAATCGGAATCATGAATCACCCTCGAGACTTGTGAATGAAATTACCCCCAAAGCTCATATTAATCTTCACTTAATTCTAAGATATACCAAAAGAAAGAAGGGACTGCTTTACATACTCTCAACTTTCCCTCATATAGTCGTCATATGCATATGTGCCATGGAATGTTCAGCCCGATCCTTGATAGTAACATATATCATACTTGGCCCAAAAAGGGACTAGGTACCATAAACATTTCATCATAACATCATAACTTATGTCAAAGACATATCAAGAGTGAACAAGGGTTTCACATATTTATGCCAAAAACATGCCAATAGAAAGAAGGTAGTTTCACATACCTCTTAGGGACTACTCTTAACCACGTTTGCCTCGTCGTTTTTTGAACCTATTTAACATGAAAGTAATACTAAGGTTAATTACCTTTCACTTTCCAATTTCCAACTCTACACCCAAGTACTGATAGGAGTTATTTCCTTATCCATTACCCTCAACTAGTTTGTTACTAATTCCGAAACTACCAAAAATCGGGCAACATCTCTCCTATAACTTCAACAATCACGAGATTTCAAATCATCCACAATGTTAATAACCATACCAACAACAACCAGAATAATATATACAATTAAATTACTTCAACATTACACAATACAACTCCAAACAACTAGCTCCAAACTACGATACCAAAATAGAGTTTTTAACCCTTATTTCGTAAAACCGTTTACCATACGAAGCAGAGGGTCATGTGGCTGCAACCAGAAGTAACCACACCCCTTTTAGAACACTTTTAATACCTTCAACACACAACCCAACCAGTTACACCCAAAGTATCACAACGACAACCCACTACTCGACTTTAATTTAACGCTAACGACATCAATTTAGTTTGTTTCTAACGTCAAGAATCCTTATGAAATTCTTCCACTTCCAGCCTCATTTAAGACATGTAATATACCCCATAAAAACATCATAAACTTCAATTTTAAATGGAAAGCCTTACTTTGTACGAAACTCGCCAAAACTTGCCTCGGAAGTTCCTTTAGAACGCCTAAAACTTCGTGACTATTTGATAACATTTTGGGCTGCTCCAAACCATAAATTTTCATTAATAACACATTCATAACATCATGGTACATCCTAGGTAATTAATCTGCGGAATGAAATCAGAGAGTTACCTTTTTTTCTCCTCCAAGAGCGAAGCTCTCTCTTCTCTCTAGCTCAAGTTTCTCTTCTCTTTTCTTCTAGACTTTTCTTGATTTTTTTTGGATAAAAAGAAACTTAAAGGATAAGGATGACTTAAAATTCTACAAACACATCTATATATAGGACACCTTAAGGGGTGACACATGTCAACCCCTAAGTAGTGACATGTGTCAAGCCCTTATAGGGACAACGCATCACCCCCTCCACTAAGGGGCTGCCATTGGGCATTTGGGTCCCACCCCATTGCTGCAGCTTCTTCCACATGGCACTCCTTCATGCTGACACATGGCACTCTCTCATGGGCTTCCATGTGTCACTTTTTTTTTCTCCTCGTGGGTTCGTAATCTCGTCTTGCTTTTCGAACCTATGTAATCCTTACTACGTAACCTTGGTATGTACTCAAAAAACTTAAGTATGTAAGATTTTTAAATTGGTAGCTTACGTAACTAAGTCGAGTCCTATGACTCATTACTTGGCCTCCAATTCCTTTCGGATTCTCATAACCACATTTCCAATCTTCCCTTCTATGGTATGCCACATTCTCCCTTCCTTAGAGTTGATTGATAGCGTCATAGATTATCTAGCTCACATGACAACTTATAAGAAGCTTACGATCCTTTTGAGAAACTTAAGAAGCTTAAATAAAAACTTAAGAAGCTTAAGAGGTTCAAGAAACTTAAGAAGCTTGAGAACCTTCCAGGAAACTCAAAAACCTCTCAAGCTACAAAAGTCTTTCAAGGTACGAAAGTATGGGGTGTAATATAGGTGGCCAAATAGAATACCTAATTCTATATGCCCCATGAAAATCTCTCTAAAGGTCGATAGGTCTAGACCGCCTCTATTGCCCCCTCTCAGCTCGCTCTGCTCCAAACTGTAGATATCTGAAATCCTTTAGATTCTGAGCAACCACCTATATACAAGAGATATTAATATCTTTATTTAGTGCCTCTATGATACATATCTTAACATACTCAGGCGCTAACCCCTATAAATCTGCATATCCTAGCTTCCATTGTATCTACAATCATCGGTGCATACCTAGATAGGGAATCAAATTACAACCATTAATCTATAACACTTATACTGCCCTAGTGAAGGTTTAAGAACTCGTCAACTCGAGCATATTAATCTCTCTAGGTAGATATTGATCTAAAAAGGCCTCAGTGAAGCGATCCCAAGTGCCTGAAGGTGCATTGGCCCTTTTGGATCTCCCAACCCTCGTATCATAAAGTTGTTATGTCTTTAAGCCTGATTACTACTAACTCAATAAAATATGTAGTTGAAACAAACATAACCTTAAATATCCTATTCATATGGTTAATAATGTGTTGAAGGTTCACTCTGTAGTCAATCCCGATATACTAAGGAGGACACAAATAAAGGATCTCTCGAACCCTCAAACTTCTGGGCCCTTTGGAAAGTCCAGCTATATCTTTCGTCAATGGATGTCTCTACGTGGATGTTAATTAAGACAACATATAAACTGCACTTCTAAATTCCTGATTTGTTGGAAGAGGAGGAGTTGCAGTTCCAGTTGGAAATCCAATAGATCCTAGGGCCTTCTAATGTAAACATGGTGCCGGGGAGGGATGTTAAGTTGTTTATCCTACTCCTTCCCACTGAACTATCCAAGTAGGTAATACTTTACTCGTACCCTCCCATATGGGTGCATATGACCTCCGGCCCTTGCTGTCTGATGAGTCAATTGCATTTTTTCCTCTATACAAGGATAATAATATCGTAAGTCAAAAAAATCAACCATTATGACTAAGTTGTATAGCACGATTAGAGTAGACAGAAGGTAACATTTCTAAATAATGCATATAGCTTCTTGCTTATATAATGTGGTGCAAAACATATTTATAAACTAGACTCTACTAGACACGACTTGCAGACTCTATAGGATACGACTTTGCTCTAATACAAAGTTTTTCATACCCAAAACTCAAGTGGTGCAACTGATAACTAATGCCAAAACTTTGACTTGAGCCGACCCTACTGAAGCACTTTCTAAAGGCGCATGGCAGCCACATACATAGTATGGCGAGGGATATGACATGTCCCTAGCACACCCTGAACATGAAAGAAATAAGTGTTTTAGAAAGGATAGTGTCACAACCTAACCCCGTAGGCCATGATTCATGCCCGAGATGGACACACGTATATAAACTTATTATCTATATGATCAATCCACAACTAAACGTAATATGGAACCTATAAACACCAATACCTAGTCTCAGAACTGTCGCATAAATGTATATATGTCAGGCAACTTGTCTTCTAAGGAGTCATAATAGCAACTGGTAAGGCTATCATAGCATGTGGGAACGTCTTACTATATATATACACACACAAACCGACAAGGATGCCACTACGAATGGGAACGTCCAAAAACATAAATAATATTAGCACAATTGGATAATATCTATATACAATCCAAACATATGTCTACAGACCTCTAAGAGTATTAATAGTAGCATATAACAGGACAGGTCCCTATCGTACACCTGGATAAACAAATATATACATTAAAAGGATCTATACCGAAAGTCTAGGCTCTAGGACAATGGAGCACTCCAGAAAAGCTGAATGAAAATCCTAAGATGACGAATCTCCAAAACAGGTATTTGTTCTTACGGGCATGAAATGCAGCCCCCCTCCCTACCGAACAGAGGGTGTCAGTATGAAATATGTACTGAGTATATAAAGCATAAAATACCATAAAGGATATCACATCTAAAGTAGAGATTCAGGAGAAAAGTATGATAATCAAGAAATTACTGTACCTATATTTTATAAATAAAACCATACATATCATTGTCATATGTCGTACCCGACCTATTATGGGACTCAGTGAATAAAGTCGTATATATGTATACCATACCCTACCTGTCATGGAACTCAGTTCCATAATCATATCATTATAATATCGTATTATCTTATCACGTACCCGACCCTCCAGTGAGGGACTCAGTGAATAATGTAGTGGAACCATACATGATACCCGACCCGAGACTCGGTGGATGATACAATAACAATATGCATGAATAGGGTATCATTAGCAACCATATGTAACTATCATCTAAGACTCAATAGAATGAATAAAATAAGCTAACACTCGAGTATCAAAATGATAGTTATGTTAAGTTCTCTCTAACTATTATTATGAACTATATTAAGTAAAGTCTCAGGGATCATAGACATATATTAAATTAATACGAGACAGCATATGATAGTTAAGGACATTAGTCATTATAAAGCTTTAACAAAATAGGAACTTTTATATATCATTTACTATCCAATCATATAGAAGACTCGAGGGCAGTAGCTCGACTATTCCAAAAGTTCTAATATCAAGAAGTGAATAAGAATCATGAATAATATTCGGAACTTATGAACGGAATTATCCTAAAGCTCATATCATTCAGCACTTCTATCTAAGGCATGCCTAAAGAAAAAGGGAATAGGCTTTACATACCTTTAGTGGTTATTCGCAACACAACATGTATACGCTGCCGAGTAGTATCTCAACCTATATTAAGATGTTAAGAACTATAGTTAATCTACGGGTAGATTCAAAACATATGCTAACATTAGAAACTCCTTTCTAGATAATTTAGACGATGGTTTTCTTACATTTAAACCAATTACATAATAGTCAAACCAGCACCAATAACTGTACGTTCAAGTATTATACCGAAGCTATTCAAGGAAGATTCTAGAACACTCCAAATAGTGCATCCAATATTTCAAGCAGCTCACATTCACAACATTCGATAACAATCCACATACGACTAATTTAGATCAATAATTTGTGAGCTCATTGCTCAGCCATGGCCAAGAGCCATTTTGCCCTCTATCTCTATATTTTCTTAAGGTTGAAGATTAAAAATGAACTCTTAGTCATCAAACTTGGTTTAAATATGCTACTTAAAAGTTGGGAGCATGTCCCACTCATGGCTTGAGCCAATCAAAGTTGGCCATGCCATGGGTGGGGTCTACACTACCCACTACTACCTACTTAATAAATTTTTAATCTTAATCCCCACTTAATAATCTAATCATGGTTAATTAATCCCTAATATCCATTAATATTTCCATACGAATTAAAATTTGTAAGCAATTCGTACACTTAATTAAAATCAGGGATTAAAAGTCTCTATCTCATATTTCTAAATGATCTTATCCATAAACTTATCTCGATCTGCGTAAAATATTCCAACATTCAAAAATATGGGATATAACAGCTTTCCCCCCTTTAGAACATTCATCCTCGAATGTTAAACAAATCTCATAAAATCTTATAAAGATTTCAGAGAAATCTCTTTTATTGCTACAACATATAGTTTCACCTATCAATCCATGTAATCAATTTAGGAGTTTAGATTACCTTTAGGCATAAGGAACAAGTACGAATATTTATTTTTCCTCTATTCTTCGTCTTCCCAGGTCATCTCTTCTCGATTATTATTTCACCACAATACCTTAATAGAAGCCACGTCCTAAGTACATAACTTTCTCACTTAACGATCAAGTATATCTATAGGTTGCTCACCATAGGACAACTCCTCCGTCGGTTGGATATCATCCATAAGAAATACTCTAAAAGAGTTGCCTATACATTTGTGAAGCATCGATATATAGAAAGCTAGATGTAGTGCTTACAAATTAGTTGGTAGGTCCAACTCATAGGCAACCTTGCCTACCCTACGAATGATCTGATAAGGGCCAATGTACCTCAGGCTAAGCTTCCCTTTCTTGCCAAATCTCATTACACCCTTTATGGGTAACAACTTCAAGAACACCCAATCATCAACCTAAAAATCTAAGGGTCGACAATTATTATCTGCATATAATCTCTGTCGACTCTAGGTTGCTAGTTGTCTCTCCTGAATGAGCTTCAGTTTATCAATAGGTTGCTGAATCATATCAGGGCCTATTAATTTAGTCTCACCAACATCAAACCGACAAATAGATAACCTACACTTTCTACCATACAAAGCCTCGTATGATGCCATTTGGATACTAGAATGGTAGTTATTATTATAAGCAAAATCAATAAGTGGAAAATGATTATCCTAGCTACCTTTGAAGTCAATAACACAGGCCTGCAACATATCTTCTAGAGTCTGAATATTACGCTCGGCTTGTCCATCAATTTGTGGGTGAAATATTGTGCTAAGACTCACTTGTGTACCCAATCCTTCGTGGAATGATCTCTCCAGAAGTTAGATGTAAACTGAGCTCTTCTATCTCATATAATAGATGTGGGGACCCCATGAAGTCTTACTATCTCCTTGATATATAAATTTGCATAGTTCTTGGCTGAATAAGTAATCCTGACTGGAAGAAATTGGCTTATTTTGTCAGCCCATCTATAATAACCCATATAGAATCATACTTTCATAGAGTACGAGGTAAGCCTATAATGAATTCCATATTAATTACTTCCCATTTCCAAGTCGTAATTTTCATCTCCTATAATAGTCAACCAGGATTTTTGTAATATTCATCAAAATGCCCATAGGTGCCTTAAGAATGTCTTGGGATTAGGCCACTCATTTAATGCATTATCCTTAATCTTTTTGGCGAATGCGAGTTTGGAATATCTATTGGGGGGTAAAAACCTGCGAGAAAATGGTCTCGGTGGATTTTTAGGACTCGTATATCGAAAGACAGATTTTTGAAAAAACTACACGAAAAAGAAAGGTCCAGGACAGGTCTGCGTCGCGTACCTGGTAAGGGTTTTCTGGCCGAGTGGGGTATTTAGTAGGGGAGTTTTATACCTTTCCCAAATTGTTAGCTAATAAACCTAAATAATTTTAGGACCTAATTCAACTCTATAAATTGAACTAAACCTCTAATTCTATTCATTCTTCTACAATTCACCTACTCAAATATTTCTGTCTCTACAAAAGACTCTCAAGGTCTCCATTGAAGACTTTAAGTAAATTCACTCAATCTCTCAATCAAAACTCTCAAGTTCTTCCAAATTATCTAGTGTTCTCACTTAAGGTATGTGAGTATTGATTCATGGATCCTTTCATCCATGAAGCCCAATAAAATTCTCAAGTTTTCTATTAAATTAAAGTATGGTATTTTAAAGGTTTTACGATCTCTATTTCTATTGCATGAATTTTGATTTAAAGTTTGATCATGAATCTATTTTATATAAATTGATAATTATTGCATTAAATGGAAGAGTGTTTCCATGAATTCTTCTATTTTGATATCTAGGGTTAGTAATGTAAATTATGAGTTTTAATTATACTTCCTAATGTTATTATCTATATGAATTATGTATGGGCTGATATAAAGTATATGATCATGCATGTTTTCTAGTCAATTTCATGATTTTCAAGTCAATTGATCAAGCATTCATGTCTTATCCTAATTTCAAGTATAAACTATGATCATGAATTTCCAAGTATGAATTATGATTATATAGTTCAATTATGATTATGGACTATAAGTATGTTTCGAATGATGAATTTCTTGCAAGCTATGAAAAGGTGACTTAGGGACGTGGTAACCTAAGGGCTAATATTATGAATTATGCAAATATGATTGGAATGGAGAAAGGACAATTCTCACATTATAAGTATATTATGAAAATGAGCTACTCTATGATTTCAAACCTATGATCATGTCTATGATATATGAAATTACTATTTTATGTTATGTATGTATTCCGTGGGATTTGACTTAGTACCGAGTGGACTTGAGGTGGGGGCCCTATCAAAAGCCTTAGTAGTAGCCTCATGTCCCATAAACTATGTGCCATCGTAGGTTGCCTTCATGGCCTAGCTATTAGATCCATATATAGCGTATGTATGACCCGCCTAGTATGGTAGAGTCTACCTTGTCAAGTAGATTCCCCTTTTCTTTGTTGTATAGGGAGACAATGAGATTCCATGTTATAGCTCGCATGATCTTATTTCTAGTTATGGTTCCTATCCCACATATGTATTGTCTCTTAAGTATGCTATGATTTTGAAGTTATGCTTTTAAAATGCTTTGGTCAATATGATTTTCTCATGACTTAACTTCTCCTATCTTATCATGTATTTTACTTGACTCTTGCATTGCATGATTTATGTTGCATTTCACCCCCTCATACTTAGTGCAATCAACGTACGAATGCATACTTTTTGCCTACATTATCTCATAATGTAGGGGTTGATGTTCAAGATCATACTCATTTACGTATATAGTTGAGCTTCTCTATTAAGCGATGTTTGTGGTGAGTCCTCATTTATTGGGGACTAGTTATCGAGTTAATCACTGTTTTTCAAAAACACTTGTTAAATTCATATTGAGGTTGAGCTAGAGACATGTCTTAGCCCCTGCACATATTCATGAGTAGAAGCATATAGTTGGACAAATATTTCGAGTCTATGTTGTCATGTGATATTCTTCATTTTCTATTCATGGTTTAGACTCTCTTATGATATTTTCGCTTTTACTTTACCTTATGAATACATATGATATGTACAAGAGTCTTGGTTGGAGCCCTTCGGGATTTCAATCGTCGTGTTATGACTAGGCCCTAGGTCAGGTCGTGACAAATTTGGTATCAGAGCACAAGGTTTTTCAGTGTCCTAGGGTGTCCAACATGCCGCATCAAGTAGAGTCTTATTCATGGTGTGAAGCGCGCCACACTTATGAGTAGGAGTCTATGAGGCATTTTAAGAATCCTCCCTTCTTTCATGATCCATGTCATGCTATAGAGTTTACCATAAGTCTTCTTTTCCGTAACGGTCTTTCTTTGCAATTTTCAAAAAGATGGCTCCAAGAAGACCACCATTTCCAAGGGAAAATAACGTCAATAAAGCCCAAGCTTCCCTGGCTCCTCAAGACAATGGTCCTCTACTGGACCAAGTGACCAATGTGGAGTTTCGAACCACCATTACTATGCTATCACGAGTGGTGACAAACCAAGGTATTGTGATTCCTTCTAATGTTCTTACTCTGGCCTCAAGAGTAAGGGACTTTGCATGAATGAATCCTCCGGAGTTTCATAGCTCAAAAGTTGATGAAGATCCTCAAGAGTTCATTGATGAGGTCTACAATATAGTGAGTATTATTGGGGTGACTTCAAAAGAATAGGCGGAGTTGGCGGCTTACCAATTCTAGGGTGTTTCTCAAATATGGTACACTCAATGGAAGTTGGAGAGGGTGGATGAAGGTCCTGTCGAATGGGAAGCTTTCAAACATGCTTTACTTAATCATTTTTTCCCTGTTGAGTTAAGAGAGGCTAAAGTGTTGGAGTTCATAAATCTTTGACAAGGCAATATGGGGATGAGGGACTATGCTCTCAAGTTTACTAAGCTATCCAAGTATGTTCCTTTATTGGTTGTCGATCCACGTGCCCAAATGAGTAAATTCATATTAGAGGTGTCCGACATGGTTACTAAGGAATGTCGCACCACTGTGATTGCTAAGGAGATATACATATCTCGGCTCATGACTTTTGCCGAAAATATTAAAGGAGAAAAGCTCAAGTAAATGAGGATGAGGGATTCTAAGAGGGCCCGGTATGAAGGAGGGTTCTCCAATGCTAGGACCGTTGGTAGTAGTGGATTCTCTCAATAAGGCAAAAGATCGAGGAAGAAGTTTTGCTAAGAATAGGGTACCATACCCTAAAGCTCAAGGAGAAAGAGGTATGAATGCTAGTAACCCTTCTATTCCTAAGTGTACAAAGTATGGAAGGAATCATGGAGGAAAGTGCTTGATGGGAAGGTGTTATTGCTATGGATGTGGCAAGATGGGCCATAAGCGATCTGAGTGCCCTATTGTTCAAGGGTGGAGACGGTCGTTCTCTAGGAGGTTAAGTGCAACAAGGTGCCCAAGCTCAACCAAAGGGTGGCCAACGCAACAACTGGTTCTATGCCCTTCATGCTAGGCAAGAGGTTGATGAGGATCTTTATGTGGTCATGGGTATGTTACGAGTCTTTAACTTTGATGTTTATGCATTTCTTGATCCGGGTACCAACTTGTCTTTTGTTACTCTTTACATTTCTATGAGATTTGATGTGTGCCCCAAAGTGTTAATAGAACCATTTTCGGTTTATACTCCCATTGGTGATTCAATATTAGCTAAGAGAGCGTATAGAAATTATCCTATATGGATCTTGCACAAAGTTATTCCATGTGACCTTGTTGAACTTAATATAACTTATTTTGACATCATTCTTGGTATAGATTTGTTACATGCCTCATATGCATCCATGTGTTTTAGAACTCGTGTGGTTAAGTTTAACTTCCCTAATAAGCCTATTCTTGAATGGAAGGGTAATGCATAATCTTAATTATCATTAATCTTCCATGCTCAATAAGAACAACCACAACATATCAAGACAACCCCTATATTAAGTAAAGTCTCAAGGATCATAGACATATAACAAATTAATATGAGACAACTTATGATAGTTAAGTATTATATTTATACCAATTACATAATAGTCAAACCAACACCAATAACTGTATGTTCAAGTATTATACCAAAGCTATTCAACGAAGATTCGAGAACACACAAAATAGTCCACATAATATTCCAAGCAGTCACATTCACAATATTTGATAACGATCCACATACGACTACTACATCTTTTAAGTTATCCCTAATAATTCATAGATTTAACATTTTTATCTAAACAACCCTATGTCATCCCAACCAACATACAACACAATGCATAATCTTAATTATCATTAATCTTCCAAGCTCAATAAGAACAACCACAACATATCAAGATAGCTCCTAACTAACAACATAAAGAGATGCCTGATAATCTCATGGACAACTATGAACATGCCAATCGAACCATCCATGTTTATTATACATTACTTAACACTTTCTTTTTCTCTAAATTCATGAGTTACACTAGCAACTACACGGCAACACCATTATTTATTTAAAGGCAAGAAAACTATATTAACATCACTATAATCCTTACAATAGCCCACAAATAAATTTAAATATTAACATCACTATAATCCTTACAATAGCCCACAAATAAATTTAACTTCAACTTTCACCATTAAATACCGTCATGCTCATCATAAAATTCATAACAACAACAATCCAAATACTAAGTAAAATCAGTTCACCATTTTTACATCAAACAACCCTCACTACTTTAACAACATTTCAAAATCAACACACATAATTTCATATATCCAATTCACATTTACCCACTCACAACACATCCAAGCTTATCCTAAAACATATAGAAAATGATCAACTCTTACCTTAACACTTGACCCTCCAATGACTAGAATTTGTAAATTAAAAATACAAGAATCTTTGTTTTCCTTCAATGATTAATCCTTGTTCCCATGACCTTGATTTGATTAGAGACACCAAGATAGTTAATTTGGATCAACAATTTGTGAGCTCACTGCTCAGCCATGGTCAAGAGCCATTTCTCCCTCTATCTCTATATTTTCCTAAGGTTGAAGATGAAAAATGAGATCTTAGTCATCAAACTTGCTTTAAATATGCTACCTGGAAGTTGGGCACATGTCCCACTCATGGTTTGAGCCAATCAAATTTGCCATGCCATGGGTAGGGTCCACACGGCCCACTACCACCCACTTAATGATTTTGCTTAATCTTAATTCTCAATTAATAATCTAATCATGGTGAATTATTCCCTAATCTCTATTAATATTTTCATACCAATTAAAATTTGCAACCAATTCATACATTTAATTAAAATCAGGGATTAAAAGTCTCTATCTCATATATCAAAATGATCTTGTCCTTAAACTTATCTCGATTAGTGTAAAATATTCCAACATTCAAAAATATGGGGTATAACATGTTACACCCCGTACTTTGATACCTTAGAATGCTTCTTAAACTTCTCAAGTTTCTGGGAAGGCTCTTAAGGTTCTTAAAAGTCGTTATGTGAGTCGGATAGTTAATAATGCTATCAGATAACTCCAAGGAAAGGAGAACGAAATGCTTCATAATAAGGAAGATTGGAAATAGGGTTATAAAAATTCGAAAGGAGTTGGAGGCCGAGAAATGAAATGTAGGACTCGATTAAATCGCGTAAGCTACCAACTTGGAGGTCTTACGTACTTAAGCTACTCGAGTGCGTGTTGAGACTAAGTATCAAGGAATACATAGGCTCTTAAAGTACGACAAAATTATGAATCCACGGAAGAGAAATAAGGAAACGACGCACCTACTTGAAGCAAGTAGGTGACTCACCTACTTGACACATGGCATCATGTGATAGTTACACATGGCAGCTCAGGAAAGTGACACGTGGCAGCAGGTGACACACCATGGGTGGACCCCCACCTGCCACATGGCAACCATGGATTGGTTGCATAATTGAGGTGGTTGCCTAAGGGTGTGACACATGTCACCCTTAGGGGATAGCATGTGTCACTCTCCAAAACCTTGAACAAAAATAGAGAGAAAAACGTGGAGAAGAAAGCAAAGGCAGCCATGGTTTGGACAAACACTACTGTTAGTAAAATGAGTATAACTCCTTGTGTAAGGCTTCGTTTTAAGTGATTCAAGATGTTTTGGAAAGATATTTCATACATATATAACTTTCATTTAGACTCTACAACCCATTTTTGCTTTTCTCTCCTCAAAAAATGGTGGTGAAGCATGGGGGAGCTGCTGCCCAGATTGTGTTTTGGAAATCCTACACGGACAGCTGTGAGTATTTTGGTCATATATTTTCGTACAAACTTTCTGTAGGGGTAATTCAAAATTGTTTGAGACCTTGATACACATGTCTATAACTTTCATTAAGTCCACAAATCCTGTTTCCCTCAATTACCCCTCCGAAACTAAGCGACAATATAAGACAGTGGGCTGTCCAGATTTCACATCTTGGATAGTTTTGGGGAGTTTGACAAGTTTAACGTAAGGTAAGGCCTTTCTTTTTAAATTGGAGTTTATGGTATTGTATATGGTTTATTAAACCCCTTGTATGCTACTGGAATTTTAATAATGTCATAGAAATACTCGACGTTCGAAATAAACTAAATTGGAATTGCTATAGTTAAATTGTCGTCGAAGGATAGTGTTGTTCGTGTGAGGTGATGCTGCAGGGGTTTGATGTGTTGTTGCAAGGCCTAAATATGTTCTAATTTGGTTTAGGGTGTTGCTGGTTGAATCCACATGACCCTCGTTGCGTATAATGAAGGGCGTTACAAAATAAAGGCTAGACGCCCTATTGTGCTACCGCATTTTTAAATAAGTCATTTGGAGTTTATGTTGTATATTATTGGTGTGAATTGCTGCAGGTTGTTGTTGTTTGCTGGCTGTAGGTCTTAGGTACCAAATTGTAAATTTGGATAGGGCACATTATAGGGGAGGTGCTGCCCAATTTTCGTCGACGCCTTAGCGAATAACAGAACTAGTCAGGAAAACGACTAAGGAAATAGATTTCATTAATACTAAGATGTAACCTAGGGTGCTAGAAAGTGAAAGGGGTTGATATTCATACTACTTTCATGTTGAATAGGTTCAAAGGACGGCGAGGCAAGCGGGATAAGGAATAATTCAGACAAGGTATGTGAAGCTTTCTCTTGGCATGTTTTGGTATAAGTTCGTACATCTATCTTTCTTTCCTTTTGGCAATGTTTAGCCTTAAGTGGATTGTATACGAAGTGCGGGGATAATTCCATTCCCAGAATTTAGAGTATGCCTCATAACCCCTATCTACTGTTCGATATTGGAGTTCCTTTGAAGATTAAGTATTGCCTAGTAGGGCTTCTATATGTCAGAATGTAATGTGTGGGAAGCTATCTCTCATTCCCAGTGAGATGTATTTGATACAAAAATGAGATTACGATTCCATAGTGGTTCACCGAGCCCCATGAAGGGCCGGGTACGAAATATGTATATGAAGATCACTTGTAGGAAAGTGTAGAGGTGTGTAAAGCCATTCCTTCTTTTGGCATGTTTTGGTATAAATATGTAAAGCCTATCTGTTCTTTCTTTTGGGCATGTGTTAGATCTATATGACAAAGTGATATGTGTATGAAGCTTGGGTAAGTCTATTCATGAGCTCTGAACATGATTCATGATTCATAATTCGTGTTCACTGTTGAATGTTAAGACTCTTAAAGTAGTTAAGCTTCCATTCGTCAAGTCTTCTATATGCTAAGAAGTAGTGTATGTAAAGTTATTCTTACTCTCTTTTGGCATGACTTAGATGTAAGTATTATATATATGAAGTTTAAATTTATTCCACTCTTAAAACTCTGAGTGTGAGTTAAGGCTCTTGTTCACTTCCTACTGATTAGAACTCCTGTAATTTCAAAGTTTCCATGTGATAGGAAATGGTACATGTAAAGCTTGTCTTTTCCTACTTCTAGAAAGACTAGACTAAAGGTACTATAGGACATGGATTTGGATATAGCCCCATTTATAGACTCTGGATGTAACTCGTGACTTGTACCCACTTTTGAATGATAAGGGCCTTGAAGTAGTTGAAGTACGACCCTTAAGCCTTCTATAGGCTGAATAGTGTTGGAATGTGTAAGCTCCTATACCTAGGGGCTCTTGAACATGCTGTATGGTGATATCTAAGGGATGTTTCATATGTTACAGAGTTTTGCGTGCATGTATATGCATTATGATATATATATGGATCAGGTCGAACGTACCTCGACACATTTTGCTATGTAAGGATTGGGTCGTACGTTCCATGATAGATTATGCATTATACGGATCGGGCCATCGTACCTCTGTAATGTTATGCATTATACGGATCGGGCCATCGTACCTTGGCATTATTATGCATTATATGGATCGGGTCGTCGTACCTCGGCATTGTTATACGATATACGGATCGGGTCGTCGTTCCTTGGAATTATTATATGATACATGGATTGAGCCGTCGTTCCTCGGCATGCACTTTCTATATACAGGGATCGGACTGTATGTTCCACAGCATTAATGGCATATATATACCTATCATGATAGATGATGTGTTTGTAATACCGAGTCCCCGAGTGGGCCGGATACGGTACGTGATAATGGTATACATGACTTTATTTTATGAGATGTAGGTATAGTACCCTATTAAATGCTATACTTGGTTTCCTGCATCCCTGTTTCAGTTGTTATCTCAAGTTATGTTATGCTTATATACTCAGTACATGTATCGTACTGACTCCCCTTTCTTTCGAGGGCTGCGTTTCATGTCCGCAGGTACAATACAGATTTTGGGAGTCCACCAGCTCAGGATTCCACTCAGCAAGTTTAGAAGAAGCTCCATTGATTTGGAGCCAAGTATTGGTACCAAACCACCGATTATTATATATTTGGTTACACAGAGGTACGACAGGGGACCTATCCCACCATATGTTGTCGTTCCTATTCTTAGAGGTCTGTAGACATGTATGTGTGGGTTGTTTATGAGTTTATTTTGGTTGTGCCTTTACGACACGTTGTAAATGTTTTTACGTTATGGAAGCCTTGTCGGCTTGAATTCTCTTCCATGATACAATATGAATGAAAGAGGCCACAAGTACACGAAAAAGTTTTAACTCATTGGGGTTTTTATGACCAGTATCGCTTTGCTCATAGTTCAATTTGACTACAGTCAACAAATACGTAAATGGGGGTCCAGGTCGGACCCCAGTCGCGGCCTACGGGGTTGGATCGTGACATAACAGATAGACAACTCAACAATTCTCCTTGATGGATAAGGACTCACCAAAAACTTCACCGAATAAGCCCTACTAGCCACGCGTGGGAACGTTGTCCTCAACCCCTACATTATGAAACAATGTAGTAAACAATATGCCTTAGTATATTTGAATGAACTAAGTATGAGGGCATGACATGTAACATAAATAATGAGATGAAATGAGTACATGATGAAGAGGATAGGTAAAGTTATGAGAAAACTGTAATGATCAAAGTATTTGAAAGGCATAGTTGAAATCATGATAGTACATAAGAAGTCATACATCGGTGGGATAGAACCATAAGCCACAATAAAAACATGCAAGCTATAATGTGAAACCCTGATGTCTCCTCATACAACAGAAGAAAGGGGAAACTACTTGCCAAGGTAGACTCTACCCCGCTAGGCGGGTCATGTACATATGCTATATGTGGATCTACTAGCTAAGCAATGAAATAAACCTATGGTAACACATAGTTTAAGGGACTTGATATTTCAACTAAATCTTGTGATAGGGCCCCTACCTCAAGTCCACTTGGTGTTAAATCAAATCTCACGGAATACATAATATAGTAAACATACTTTGTATATATCATAACTTGTTCATAAACTTCATACTTCATAGAATAGCTCATTGCGTAATATAATTGCAATGTGAGTAATGTCCTTTCATCATTACAAATCACACTTGCATAATTAATATAGTTAGGTCCTTGGTCACCACAAAGGACCCTAAGTCACCTTTCTTCATATCTTGGATGCAATTCATATCTTGAACATACTTGTAATTCATGTTCATAATTCATACTTGAATTTAGAATAAAACCTATATACATAGTTAATTTGAATGAAAACCATGTTAATACTATGAAATCATTATATTCATAATCATACTTCATAATATCATCATTGAAGTAGGCTTCATGCATAGGAAATCATAATTTAATTTAAAATTATGTAATTCATGTAGGAACATACTTATAATGATCAACTATAATGATTCAAAACATAATTTAAATAGCCCAATGCAATTCATCAAACTAGGGTTACAAACCCAATTAAAATTCATGAGATTTTGAGTAGAAACCTTGGGAATCTATGGGTGAAAGGGACCCATGGATTAATCCCTACATACCTTGATTAAATTTGAACTTAGAATTTAAAAAGGAGACTTGTTGTTGAAGAAACCCTAGCCAATCTTGATGAAAAAGATGAATTCTTGAATGAACCATGAGAGAGAAGTCTTAAAGTTAATTGGGAATTAATTAGGTAAAATAATAGATTTAGAAATATTTAAGATATTTTCATAATGAATCTAGTCTCAAAAACGTCCAAAAACATTAATGAAAGAATAGGAAAATGACTAAAATATTGTTACACCCCACACTTTTAAACTCAAAATGTCTCATAAGTTCCTTAGACATTATCATGTAAGCCGGATACGCTACAACACTATCAAATGACACTAAGGAAGAGAGAATGTGATACCCCATAGTAGAGAAAGTCCGAAATAGAGTCATAAGAATCTGGAAGGAATTGGAGTCCAAGTGATGAGTCGTAGGACTCTACTTACCTATGTAAGCTACTAACTTAGAAGTATTACATACTTGATCTACTTGAAGAAATACCAAGATTACGTAGCACGGATTACATAGGCTCTTAAAATAGGATGAGATTATGAACCCATGAGTAAAGGGAAAAGACGACACGTGGCAGCCAATGGAGGAGCGACACATGGAGGAACCTCAAGCAAGCAGGTGACCCACCTTCTTAGGGTCAAGTAGGTGACCCACCTTCTTGGGGGGAGGTTGACCCTATGCCACGTGGTAGCCCCTTATTGGAATTATGTATATGTTGGCCCAATGGGGGTTGGACATGTGTATGAGATATGTATATAATGACCACCTGAAGGAAAGTACGGACTATATAGAGTTTACTCTCTTTCTTATCTGGCATGTCTTAGTTGTAAGTTAAGTATGATGTGAGCTCCGGAGTAACTCTATTTTGAACATCTCCTACTTACTTTTGAATATCGAACTCTGATAGTAGTTGAACTATTTCTCTGGAAACTTCTATATGCTAAAGAGGTACCAAATGTACAGGCTCCAAGTCTTAAAGACTATACGAGACTAAGTGTTTTTTTATTCCATAAAAGATTTGGCCCTATGTTAATACATGTTTATGGTCTCCGAGATTACTTTTAAGACAGCCCATAATGGCATTTAAAGGACACTTGAGATGACTACACCGTTACTCGGGTCCTTTAACAAAAGCTTAACTTTCTTACTTCGTCGAGTCTCTAATATTGATTTAAATTACATATAGTTACTCAATACTCTACTCGTGTATACTGTAACCTTTCTTTCACCGAGTCCCGGGACGGGTATGTTATCATGTACAATTCACTACATTATCCTCCGAGCCCCTCACTAGAGGGCCGGATATGTATGTATATATATGATGATGTATTGTAATAAGGTGGTGACTGCATTGGGGCCATGATGGTTTTACAGATATGATTCATCGGACCCCTGAAAGGACCGGCTATATGGTATGATATGAGCATGTATGCTTTTGTAATTCATAGAGTACAGGTACAGGCTTCTAATTTGATAATTTTTCCCCTGCTTCTTTATTTCAGATATACCTCCAGTGGTATGATGTTACATTTTACATACTCAGTACATATGTCGTACTAACCCCCTTTTCTTGGGGGGCTGCATTTCATGCCCGCAGGTACAGGTACAGGTTTTAGAAGTCCATCGTCTTAGGATTTTGCGCAGCTCAGCTGGAAGAGGCTCTATTTTGTCGGAGCTTAATTTTTGATACTGACCACTGATGTATGAAATTGTTTTTTCTATTCAGGGGTACGGCGGGGGCCCTGTCCCGCCATATATTATCATTAATATTCTAGAGGTCTGCAAATATGTATATTTGGGTTGTGTTTATCAGTTTGATTTAGTTGGGTCTACATGATGTATGGTACATGTTATTATGTTATGGTAGCCTTGTCGGCTTGCATGCCCTTTCATGTTACGACACAAACGAAAAGGGCTACAGGTTTATGAAAATATTATCGCCTAATAGGGATTTGTTACATGATATTGTTTTATTTATAGTTCAATTTGATCACAACTGATAGTAAGGTATACGAGGGGTCCAGGTCAGACCCCAGTCACGGCCTACGGGGTTGGGTCGTGACAGAAGTGGTATTAGAGCAGTTCATCCTTGGATTGTCTGTAGACCGTATCTAGTAGGATCTTGTGTATCAATGTGTTGCACGCCACATTTATAAATAGGAGGCTACAAGATATTTAGGATATTACCTTTCTTTTATATCTGAGATTGTGCTATATATTTGAGTCATAGGACAATTTCTTATACTAACCTTGGATCTTAACAGAAGGACGACACCAACAGAAGGAAGTAGTTGACGACATGGGAAGTTACGAAGCACGCTGGTAAGTAAAGTAAAGGCCCGAAAGATATCTGTTCAGAAATGTATTGACATGTGATTGAAATGTAAAGTCGAAAACTGAAGGGAAAAGTAGACAAGAAAATGCAACAGATGCAGGTTGAAGTTGGACATACTAGGTAAGTCCAGTATTTTTATATTATTATTGACATTGAAAGCCCTGTGTGGCTGTAATATGAGATGATAACATAATATGAATATATATATGTTGGCCCTGTGCGGCATTGTTGGTATTTTCTGCATGCAGGTTTGGGATAAGTCAGAAATATAGAGGAAACTCTGCCGAAATTTTCCTAGAACAAGAAAAGGGGATAAAACATAGCTTTATAACATGTCTTGGAAATTGATACCGAGTACCCATATTATGCCAAATTAAAGTTGTAAGAGGTACTCTTGATGTCGTCAATAAGGGATACCCTTTTTACTCGGGGAATTTTATTACGGAGAAACAAAAGTTTGTTTGAGAAGTACAGTTCAGACCACAGTATCTCCAACCGTAATTATGTTGTAGAAAAAAAAAGAAGCTCAGGTTGAAAGGCAAGATGTACAGTAATTGAGCTTCACTCATTTTGAAAGTACCAAGCCCCCAACTCCTAATTGTAAATTAAATAAGTTATTCATAACTCGAGGATAAACCCAGAAGGAGACCAGGTAGGTCAAGTATTAAAAAAAAGTATTGTGATGTTTAAGAGATTCTAGTTTCTTCCAACAATGGTTGGAAAATGGTTTATGATAAAAGTTGATAGTCCTCCACCAACTAATTGGGAAAAGAGCTTCGGACAGAAGCACCTCAAAGAGATGTCAGGAACTGAATGTGAGTACAAACTAAAAAGGGGATATGTAAGTATGAATTGAACGGTGTGATCCAATTATACAGGGATAAAGTGAGATCGCTAATAAGGCGCCCTTAGTAGATGCTAACTAAGTTAAAAGCCTGCGTTGAGTACACAGTAAGGGTATGGATCTTAAGATATAAAGGAATAACGCGTGTACACAACGTCTCCCCAAAAATAGTGGAACCCTTAAAAGACAAAGACGGCAGACTTAGGGAATAAATGGTGCAACTTATGTTCAACCCAAGAAACAAAAGATATAGGTTAGGAAAGCCACTACTCCAAGAGAACCTTGGACAATGAATTCCGGAATACAAATGTTGCCTAGTTAAAAGACAATTTAGAATGGCTACAAGTGTATATATTAACTTTTTATAGAGATAAGTAGAATGTGGCCTCGGACGAGTTGTTCCATGGGTCCCATTACTCAAGTACAGAGTAATTGATAAGGTAGCACACTATGTATGAAGAGGTTCTCATTGTTTCATAATTTAGCCAAAAATCTATACGCGGATAACCAGGTTGTAAAATATATAGGAAGACGGGGACCTGATGCAGTACCAAGTAGATTGGAGAAAGAGATTGGATGAAATTGAGACCGGACATAGATACATAGAGACATAGAACAAGGTACAAGCAGATGAAAGTACGAGTACCCTCTAAAGGGGGGAAGTTAATGAGAAAATGGCAAAAGTTGGAGGAGGCAATTGATATGGCAATATATTTGAGATGGACGTCTGAACTTCAATAAAATATCTTGCCAGACGAAGTTAGAAAGGTCCGGAAGCCACCAATAATTGGATGGAAGCCAGAATGTTACATAAGGCAGCGTTAAAAAGGTTGTGATGAGACCCTGAACAACATAACACTAGAAGGAGGCTACGTATAACAACTAAAGAGTGTAACTATGAGAAGATATCGAATAACTCAAGAGACATTACGAAGGATAATGACAACATGCTAGACCAAAAGCCAAAATGTTGGCTATAGAGTTAGTCGCAAGTGATGTTGCGATAGATAAATAACCAAAGAAAAAGGAATAGAAATCCTCTTGTAGTAGAAAATGAGAAGAACACAAAGTGAATAAGGGAAAAGAAAGAAGTGCAACAAGGGGGGACGAGTGGGACAACGCTAAGATATCTCTCAGGTTAAGTTTAAAACCTTCTCATATCCTTGTAAAGGTAAAGAATGACACAAAAATGTGTCAAGAGGATTACAAGCGGGAGTAAGGAAAATTTTGAAATGGTTTGAATAAGATGGATAGGACTAGCTGGTTGCAAGATAATAGAGGAAAGGACAAGGCAAAATATAAAGACTCGCGAGACGATGCTAAGATAAATTTTGGGCTAAGTTGAGTGCCCCACACATTATTGCAAGGATTACCATAAAACGCGACATGAGCACTTCCCAAGGAGGTCACCCATTCCAGTATTTCTCTCGCCTAAGCACGCTTAACTTCTAAATTCTGGTGGAATTTAGTGCGATTGTGCGGGTTTGGTCGCGTGAGATGGAAGAATCTGTACTAGCGGCGGAGAAACAACATGAGATTATGTTCCTAGAGTACTATAAGTTACATTATGGGTATTGTAAAAAGGATTTAAGCAAGACAAGAAGGATTAGTTAATTTCTAACTGACGAAGCACTCGAATGCCACAGTTCGTCAACATAGTAACAGTTAATAAGAGGCAAATTACAGAATGGCTAGATGGGCCAGTGGGCGAGGAAATTTTGACACTACTTGGCAGCCAACTTTAAGGATTCAGAAGCAAAATCCAAAGGAAGAAGTGCCAGTTAAAGTGTGGAAAAAAAATGAGAAGGACTATACGAGGCTAAGGATTCCCGAATTATCAACGTCATTGTGCACCTATGCTATACTTTTTAAGAGTAGGGTGATATACGGGTTATTGCGAGAAGGCTAATGAATCAGCCCATTTGCCTTCAAGCAAGACCACCTATAAAGCTGGAACTAGGTGAAGTTATAGGACAAGGAGGTAGTAAGGTTCCGTGAGGCTTCCTCAGCTAATATCTCAGATAGAGGGACTCTAATTATAATTAACGTCTTGAGATCAGTCCAAGAAAAGATTAGGAGCACAGACAGGTCTTAGTATCACATTTTCTCCTCGAGCTGTTAAACAGACTGAGCGCACTATTAGACGCTAGAGGATATGTCGCAAGCCGGGAGATTAAAGTCGAAGGTAGGCTGGATAATTATCCATCATTCATCGAGTTGCCTACCATAATTGATACTACTCCAGTATCCCAACGGTCCCATACAAGACTGGTAGAGAAAGATGTGTAAGTCCCCTACTGGATGAGACAATGTTAGAGAGACTAAGCTAAAAGGCCCCGATATGATTGAGCAAGCTAAGGATTAGCAGCCCAGAGTCGAAGAAATAATATATACAGATAATCGCCATCGACATACAAAGTTCAAATTGATGATTGGATGTTCATAATATGGTCACCCAAAAAAAAGAAACTTAACCCAAAATATATTAGACGGTATCAAGTTGCTCATAAGGTGGGCAAAGTGGTCGGTAAGTTGAGCTTACAACCTTATTTGAAAACTATACGCCCAGTCCATCAGATAGGGATGCTTCGCAAGGGTACTGATGAGCCACCCAGGGTATATTCCATAGATGATGTCCAGGAAATGGAATCCTGCGAGGAACAACCTATCCCCATCTTAGATTGGCAAACTAGAAGATTGTAGATTAAAGACGTGCCCTTCGTCAAGATACTGTGGCAAAACTAAAACCAGAAAGAGGATGACCAGGGAAGCTGAAGAGAACATGAAACACAAGTATTTGCACTTATTCCCGATGTCTACAGGTAAACCCAACTCCTAAAACTCGTATATTAAGTACTTGGATAGAAGTATGTGTTATGGAAATAGTAAAGAATCTCCCTACGATTTGTAGAAGGTGCTAAGGGAAGTTTTGTTTAACATCTGGGGACGAATGTTCTAACGGGGGGAAGGATGTTACACCCCACACTTTTAAACTCAGAATGTCTCATAAGTTCCTTAGACATTATCATGTGAGTTGGATACGCTACGACACTATCAAATAACTCTAAGGAAGAGAGAATGTGATACCCCATAGTACCGAAGGTCGGAAATAGAGTCATAAGAATCCATAAGGAATTGGAGTCAGTGATGAGTCGTCGGACTCGACTTACCTACATAAGCTACTAACTTAGAAGTCTTACATACTTGAGCTACTTGAGGATATACCAAGCTTACGTAGCACGGAATACTAGGATCTTAAAATAGGATGAGATTACAAACCCACGAGTAAGGAGAAAAGATGACACGTGGCAGCCAATGGAGGAGAGACACATGGAAGCACCTCAAGCAAGCAGGTGACCCACCTGCTGGGGGAGAGGTGGACCCCACACCATGTGGCATCCCCTTATTGGCAGCATGTATGTGTTGGCTCAATGGGAGCTAGACATGTGTCACCCTTAGGGGATGACACGTGTCACCTCTTGAGGAGATATATATATATGTGTGTTTTAATGACTCTTAAGTCATTTTTCAGCCAAAACATGTCCAAAAGAAGAGAGAAAACGTGAAGAAGAGAAGAGAGGCAGGTTGGAGGAACTAAGGTAAGTCTCCAATTTTTCTTCATGAATTAATTATCTAAGGTGTTCCTCGGACACGTGAAGGTGTATATATGTGTAATATGATGAATAATGAATCGTTACTTCAGCCTTACACTTGGAAACTTGAGAGAAAGTTGAAAGAACAAAGAGAGAAAACATTAAGAGCTAGTTAACAAACCCATTTTTGAATGAGACTGTTGTTAGTAATATTAGTATAACGTCTTGTATAAACTTCGTTTTGAGTGATTAAATATGTTTTGGAAAGGTATTGCATAGGTCTATAATTTTAATTTATCTTTGAAATCCAATTTTTCTTTTATCTGCTCGAAAAAACGGGTGATGAAGTATAGAGGAGGTACTGCCCAGATTTTGGTTTTGGACATCTTACACGGACTGCTATTTGTATTTTGGGCATATCCTTTTGTACAAAATTGATGCAGGGGTGATTCAAAATTGTATACGACCTTAATACACATTTCTATAACTTTTATGGAGGACATAAAGCCTATTTTTCTCAATTACCCCTTCGAAACAAAGCGACAATGCAAGATAGTAAGCTGTCCATAATTCACATTTTGATAGTTTGGAGTGAGTTGTTTGGGGTTTGTATCATGTAATGTTGGTGTGAATTGCTTGTATATATGTTGCAGGTTGTTTTTGTTGGTTGTCTATAGTTATTAGGGGTGTAATTGGAAATTTGGATAGGGTATATTATAGGGGAGGTGCTGCCCGATTTCTGTTAACTCTTTAACTAGTTAAGGAACTAGTCGAGTAGACGAGCGAGAAAATGAGTTCTGTGAATACTCGTGTATAATTAAAGGTGCTGAATAGTCAAGGGCTGTTGATATTCATATTTATTTCATATTGAATAGGTTCAAAGGAAGACGAGGCAAACGGGATAAAGAGTAACTCATAAGAGGTATGTAAAGCTTTCTTTTGGCATATTTTGGTATAAGTACGTACAACTATCTTTCTTTTCTTTTGGAAAGTCTTATCCTTAAGTGAATTATATGTAGAATGTGGGGATAATTACATTCCCAGAACTCCAGGTATGCCTCATAATCCCTAACTACAGTTAGGTGTTGACACCCCTACAAGAATTGAGCATTGCCTATTAAGGCTTCTACGTGCTAAAGAGTAGTGTATGGGAAACTATCTTCCCTTTCTCTTGATATGTACTTGGTATGAAAATGAGATTATGATGCCATAGTTGTTCACCAAGCCCAGTATGGGACGGGTATGAAATATGTATATAATAACCACCTGAAGGAAAGTACGGACTATATAGAGTTTACTCTCTTTCTTTTCTTGCATGTCTTAGTTGTAAGTTAAATATGATGTGAGCTCCGGAGTAACTCCATTATTAACATCTCATACTTACTTTTGAATATAGAACTTTGATAGTAGTTGAACTATTTCCCTGGAAACATCTATATGTTAAAGAGGTACCAAATGTACAGGCTCCAAGTCTTAAAGACTATACGAGACTAAGTATTTTTGATTCCATAAATGATTTGGCCTTGTGTTAATACATGTCTAGGGTCCCCGAGATTACTTTTAAGGCAGCCCATAATGGCATTTAGAGGACACTCGAGATGACTACACCATTACTCGGGTCCTTAAATAAAAGCTTAACTTTCTTATTTTGTCGAGTCTCTGATAATGATTTAAATTGCATTTAGTTACTCACTACTCTACTCGTGTATACTGTAACCCTTTTTTCACCAAGTTCCGAGTCGGGTACGTTATCGTGTACAATTCACTGCATTATCCACTGAGTCCCTCATTAAAGGGCCGGGTACGTATGTATATATATGATGATACGTTGTAATAAGGTGGTGATGGCACTAGGGCCATGATGGTTTTACAGATATGATTCACCGAACCCCTGAAAGGGCCGGCTATATGGTATAATATGAGCATGAATGCTTTTGTAATTCACAGAGTAAAGGTACAGGCTTCTAATTTGATAATTTGTTCCCTGATTCTTTATTTCGTATATACCTCCAGTGGTATGATGTTACGTTTTACTTACTCAGTTCATATGTCGTACTGACCCCATTTTCTTGGGGGCTGTGTTTTATACCCATAAGTATTGGTATAAGTTTTGGGAGTCCGTCAGCTTAGGATTCCGCGTAGCTCAGCTAGAAAAGGCTCCATTATGTCGGAGCTTAGTTTTTGATACTGATTACTGAGGTATAAAATTGTTTTTTCTATTCAGGGGTACGGCGGGGGCTTTGTCCCGCTATATGTTATTGTTAATATTCTAGAGGTCTGCAGACATATATATGTGGGTTGTGTATATCAGTTTGATTCAGCTGGTTCTGCATGATGTATGGTATATGTGATTATGTTATGGCAGCCTTGTCGACTTGCATGCCCTTTCATTTTACGATACAAATGAAAAGGCCTCCAGGTTTATGAAAATGTTATCGATCAATGGGGCTCTATTACATGATATTATTTTATTTAAAGTTCAATTTGACCACAGCTGATAATTAGATATACGGGGGGTCCAGGTCAGACCCCAGTAGTGGCCTACGAGGTTGGGTCGTGATAGATATCCTACATTTAACGGCTCATGGTGGTGTCCGTGATGATTGAATTAGACTTGGATTTTAGGAGTTGTAGAGAAAAGTTTTTGAAATTCCTTGAAGGAACCCTTCATGGTCCGTGCAGTGCACTATGAGAGGTGATGAGTGGGCATGGTGCAGGCCCTATAGGGTGACCTGCAAGAGTGACCATCGAAAAGCTCACCATGGTCTATGAAGTGCTACATGGCCCATGGTGGCCAATTGTGGTCCTAGCGTTGGGAACATGTTTTTGAGGTCTCAGGGGAAGGTTTATCACGGAGGGCTTCACGACTCGTAGTGCTCACCATGGTTGATGGTGCCCTATCATGGACCTCACTTTGCAGGAATAAACTACAAGGTCACTACCATAGTGGCTCACTATAAGGCATGGTGCTCACCACATTCCATGCCTTTGTGGTCATTAACTGGTTCCAAGATTACATATTTTTCAAAATTTTCATATTTTCATCCTTGTTTTTTGACTTTCCAAATTTAGGGGTTTTACGATTACCTCCTGATTATATGTGGTGCACAACACACTCATACACAAGACTCTACTAGACATAACTTCATAGACATCCTAGGACTCTTGAATTATGTCTTTGATACTAAGTTTGTCATGCCCCAAGAGGGTACCCTATGTGTGGCCAACACTCGGAGACCACCGCTGGCCCCAAGTGATTTACTTGGTCCATTCACTCATCCAAACTCTTAGTGGAAGATGTAATATAACTTGAAATATAGACTACTCAAGTGGAAACTCAACACCTCATAAGTAATGAAATTATAAACTAAAAATACTCAAACAAAATGTAACCTAACATCATAAACTCAATAGTGAAATCAAGGTTTTACAAATAGACTTGAAAAAGAAATCCATCTAACTTGACTCTGACACTGTCCATGAAGTCTTTATCTCAACACAAGAAAGGTGCCAAGAGAATTCCAAGGCTAACTTAAATGACTATCCAAGAATAACGAATGAAAGAACATATATAAAGCCCTCTGGATGCAAGGAGGTCTTACTAAAAGTTGAACGGGGACATAGTCTTCAATGATGCACCTGTTGAGGACCTATATCACCTATATCTCCATCATAAAATGTTGATGTCCAAATGACGTCAGTATATGGAATGTACAAGTATGTAAAATGGCTGGAAGAAACAAAATCAACCATACTCAAACTCGTGAAATTCAACTCAAGGGACTTACTCTGAAATGATTAAACTCAATAAAGCATGAAGTAAAGTAAAACAATACTTTAAATAATATTCAATAAGAGATCTAACTCAATATATAAAAGTTTGATAGGTCACCCTTAGAGAGGTTCTCTAACCATCAACTATGACCTATAAGCTAGTGATGATACAACTCTTAAGAACTTTCATTGTGGGAGCCGTCCAATACTTTGCCAGAGTAAAAGACGCTCAACTCAGTGGATCCAAAATTAGCCAAAGTCCATTGTTTTGGGACTTGAGAGGCATGACCTCTATCCTATGCTAGCTACGTAGTTTAATGGGTGGAGTTACCTATACTCTTATCCAAATTGGTGCTCAATATTATTCCCAAAATACTTTACTATGCTCATATAATGAATAAATTACTCAATTGACTCATTTAGTCTCTTTTGAACTTAGCGCAAAACTCAACTAATGTCAACTCAAGAAGTTCATTTAAAGCATAATTTAACTCTTCAACTCTACCTCAAAATAGATTTTTTAATGTTGTAACGCTCAACTCGTTTATATTATAAATGCTCATAATAAAACAATAGTGTCGAGGTTTCTCAAACGCACCTCATGCTCAACTCTTTCTTAATCAAAGGCGAAAATAGTTATTCTTTAAACTCAAAATAGTGTATAATAAAATTGACACGAAATATTCATAAGTCATTTTTTTACAAACTCCTTCAATGCATAGAATACAATTGAAATGTCAATTAGGATTCATGGGAAGACAAACACAAATCCCCACAACGGGCTTTCGATAAGCAATGTTCAGACTATCAATTGACCCCGGGAGTGAAGAATCTAGGTTCGACGAGCTCTTATTCGCCCCTCGTAAGCTCCATCTCAGGAGTAAGCTGCTCCATTGTAGCCACTTCTGTACTTGTACCATCTTGAGCAGCCGAAATATTGATACTGAGAGATTGGGGATCGGCTAGTAGTCTTTCTGAATGTGATAGCTGAGAACTGTGATTCTTCACTCGATCAATTCTTGCCATCATGCTCTGGCCTCAACAAGACTCAACTCAAATAATACATCAAGGAATATAGTAATATATGCAAGAACACAAGAAAATTTTATATACAATCTCAATAGGGATTATCTTTAACTCAAGAACTCAACTCATGGAACCTTGAAACTCAACTCAACTAGAATAAATAGATATGTAGAGCATGTGAATAAAATTAATCCACGTTATGGATAGCCTTACATACCTGTAAATCGAAAAACAATCAAAAGTTGGAAGATGGGCATGAATGATTGAACCCTAGCTTTTTTGTCTTCTCCAATCCTTGCGCTCGAATAAACTAAGTGTTAATCAGGGATTAGGCATATAGGGTACCGTTAAAGGACTCAAAATAGTCCCAAAACATCAAGGTTTTAATTGGAAAAGGGTGGGAAAACACCAAACTAACCTTCATAAAATCCGACCTTTGCTATCTGCGAGTCGTTCTTATGAGTCATCCTTTGCTCTATGTTCATAAGGACCATTGGAAAGAACTTTGTGCACATTTCAGTAGCTACTGGGATATGATAATGAAGTCTATGATTTATTTTTATTATTCATAAGAATTTTTACGAGTGGTAATCATGACTCGTAGAAAGGACTTTAAACTTGAAATTTTTCTAAGTGTTCAAAGGTTCTTTGACTCTTTTCTATGAGTCGTAATAATTTCAATTATGTGTAATCAAGAATCATAGAAAAGACCTAAAAGACTAAAATTATTCTAAGTATTTATAGGTTCTACGAGTCTTTTCTACAATTCGTACAAAACTCTACTAGTCATAGAGTGGAGTCATAACTTTTGCTAATCTGACAACCTCTAGCGAAATGGTCATAACATTTTACTTCGAACTCAAAATAAGGAAAACTTGGTGGATTTAGAAAAAGGAGTTAAATACCTTTAATTTGATAGGTAATGGGCCATCTAATTCGTTATATTATATGGATATGATTGTTTGAAGTTGAGCCAAGTAAAATATTATATCTAAACTCAATCAGTAAGAAAGCTTTCACCTCAACTTTGTGCTAGAAGATTATTGCGACCCAACTTCACTTCAAATACACTTAAAACACTAAATAATTAGTCATAACAATTATATTACAATTATAATTTATTCGATTCAGGCTTATATGCATACAAAGAATGGTTTGGGTCTTAGCATAGAAATTTTTGAGGTGTTACACTTTGGGTTTCCCGATCGTTGTGTCATGGATAGGCCCTAGTATGGGTCATGAAAATTTGGTACATTTAGGAGGATTAGACCCGCTAACAGCACCTTATAGTTTAGGTTTCAGGGCCCTATCTTTATCAAACCTTTGACCCAAAACTTGTGATTAACTTTGGCCTTGAAATATTTTTCCTTGTCGAGAATGATCATTACCACCACCAAACTTGTTGTAAGAAAACTCACCTTCAAAATGAGCACTCTTTCATTCCCTCGCATTCCTTTCCTTAAGTTTTTCTCCTTCAATTTGCTTGGAATAGGTCATGAGCCAAGAGATGTCCATCTTCTTGATGAGCATAGCAGTTCAACACTCTTCCATAACCAAGTACGACACTCCCGAAATAAACTTGTTCATTTGGGAACAAGAGTCGGTTACAAAGGATGGAGCATACTTGGACAATTTAGTGAACTTGAGGGCATATTCCCTCACACTTATGGTCCCTTGCTTGAGATTGATAAATTCCAACACCTTTGCCTCCCTTAACTCAAGTGGGAAAAAGTGATCAACAAATTCCACTTTGAAATTTTCACAACCTATGGGACCATCATCAACCCTTTCGGACTTCCATTGGTTGTATCAAACTTGAGTGACACCCTTGAGTTGGTAGGCCGCTAATTTCGCCTTCTCTTCCAAATACACTCCCATAATCTCCACAATCTTGTACAGTTCATCAACAAAGTCTTAGGGATCCTCATCAACCTTGGACCTATAAAACTTCGGGAGGTTTCATCCTTGGGAAATCAGTAACCCTTGAAGCTGGAGTAGTCACAACTTAAGGAGCATCTACCCCTAGATTTACTTGACTAGTCACAGCTTGGGCTAGCCTTTGGAGAGTAGCTCAGAAATCTACATAGTCACTTGATCATCCAAAGGAGCATTTGGATCTTATGTCTCCTCTTCAACATTTCTTTGAATGGGAGCTCTTAGTGGAGGCATGACTTTGTAATTACAAAAAGAAAGCATTAGAAGAGGAAACCTTAGAGTTCAACTCTATAACACAATAAGATCATGAAAGAAGTGAAGTGTATCCTAAGATTCCTTATATCCTCCTATTCATAGATGTGGCACACTTCACGTCGATGAACAAGACTCTACTTGACATGACATGTTAGACTCCCTAAGACACTTGAACCTTATACTCTAATACAAAGTTTGTCACGACCCAACCTATTTCCTAGTCGTAACACAATGATTAAACTCCCAAAGGACTCCAACCAAGTTTCTTAGCATAACATTCATGAGCATACATAAGGAATTTAAGAAATAAAGCTAATTCAAGATATGGAAGAAAAATCTAAAATAGAACATAAGTCTCAAAATATGGAAATAAGAGACAACATAGACTCCAACGAACATTTAACATGCCTCTACTAGTCTAGATGGGGGCATAAGACAATCTGGTAGCTCACCCCATATAAAAGGTAAAGAAGTCATAAGCTCATAAGAACAAAAATGTCTCATTCTCAAAATATGAGGAATCACCAACTATATAAAAATGCTAACTCTAGCCACGAGTGGGAGAAGGATGAACGTGATCATCGGCCCCCATATTATGATACAATATAGACAAAAAGTATGTGTTAGTACATAGAATGCACTAAGTATATCAGTATATGCATGAACAATAATCATAGGACATAATCAATATGAATCATGAGATGCAAGACAAATATCATTAAAAGCATGAGTAAACATGAAAACATCAAAACATTTATATCATTAGTCAATGCATCAAAATATCATAATTATCATCAAAACCTACATATGTGGGTGATACCTGTAATCGATATTAAGACCATGCGAGCTATTACGTGAAATCCGATGATATCCATATTCAAAAAGGAGGAGGCTACTTGCCAAGGTAGGATCCATCCAATTAATATCATCATCTGATATATGTGGATCCACTAGCTATGCCATTTTGGCAAACCTACTGTTTCAATGTAGTTTAAAATACTAGAGGTTGCTACAAGGGCTTAGGTCAAGCCCCACCTCCAAGTCTACTCGGTACCAAGTATATCATCTCACAGAATACATATCATGTCATAATCATATATCATAATTTTCATAATCAAAAGCTTTTCATAATCATAATACATAGAAACTTCTTTATAGGAATAACTCATTATCAAGTAATTCTTGTAATTTGGGCGTAGACCTTCCACAAAATATCTTTAGGGTCTTAATTCACATTCCTCATTAAGGATCTTAAGTCACCCTTTCACTAGAGTCTTGAGTCATTTTATAGGATCTTAAGTCACTCTCTCATCAGAGTCTTAAGTCACCTTCAAGGGTCTCAAGTTACTCTTTCATAAAACTTTCTTGAAACATCATTAAAGCATTACTCAAAACCTTTTTTGCATAAAGCATACTTAATTCATAGCATAAATCTCTCATAGAATCTAACTTGAAAAATCATGATCATATCTCATAAGTCATACTTGAAACTAGCGTATTGCATGGATGAATAAAATTCAACTTGAAATCATGCAATATGATGTTAATTATGCATAATTAAGTTAATAACATTGAAATATATCATAATTGAGAAGACCCAATGCAAATCACAAAATTAGGGATTTTAATTGAAGAAATCATAAGAAAATTGAAAAGAAATTCTTTGGGATTCCATGGATAAAAGGTACCCATGGATGAAGTCCCACATACCTTAACCATGATTAGCCCTAAATTGTAGAGATTGAAAGCATGACCTTGATGAACCCTTTTGAATTGTTTGAGGGAGAAGAAGACCTTGAGAGAAAGCTTTAGAGAGAGGGTTTTTGATTTTGGTAGTTATGTTGAGAAAGATAGGGTTAGAATACTTTAGGATTGTTAATAATTAGAAATTTAGTCCCTAAAACCATCCACATTCATTAATGAGATATGAAAAAAAGACTGAAAAAATTCGCACTATAACTAAATTTGGAACTCAGGACAGACCATCACCATGAACCTTTAAGGTCACCACGGTCCATGATCCCCCCATGGTGAGGGACTTGAGTTTTTCAAAAAGGGGTTCTGGAAAGTTACCCACCACAGCTCATTATGGGAACCACGGTCCGTGGTGGTTGAGTTAGACTTGTATTTATAGGGTTTACAAGGATTGTTTCAGGACCTCTTCCACGAAGACCTTCATGGTCGATAGAGGTCACTGTGGTCTGCAATCCAAGGGCGTAGTGGATAGCCTACAGAAGGGGTTTACCACGGAGGCTATTATGGTCTGTGGACTACACCATGGGTCGTGGTGGCCTTGTGTGGTCCTTACCTCAGGAAACCTCTACATTGGGAAATGACCACAATATCCTTTCATGGCATGTGGTCCTCTTCACTGCTCATATTGGGTCTTTTAAAGACCACCTTGTGCCTAAAAGTTGAGTTTTTTAGAATTTTATCTTTTTATCCTCGTTTTCCATCTTTTCAACTTCTAAAGTCTTACACAAGTGAAGGTTGAGCATCAAAAACTGGTAGGGTTAGCTCAAGACATTGAGTTTCCTACTTGGAAGTGAGAAGATATAAATATGGACTTTGTGAAGGATTTACAACCTACTAAGAGACAACATGATTCTATTTGGGTTATTGTAGATTGAATGACTAAATCAGCACAGTTTCTACCAGTTAAAACTTCTCATAGTGTCGAAGATTATGCTAAGTTGTATATTCATAAGTTAGTAGGCTTCATGGTATCCCCACTTCTATTAATTCGGATCAAGGTACTCAATTCACCTCACAGTTTTGGAAGTATTTCAAAAGGGACTTGCTACAAAATTCAAACTAAGTATTATTTTTCACCCTCAAACTGATGGCCAAGACTAAAGAAAGATTTAAACTTTAGAGGATATGTTGAGAGAATGTGTTATTGAAATCAAAGGAAGTTGGTATGAGCACCTACCGTTTATTAAGTTTGTCTAAAACAATAGTTATCACTATAGCATCCAAATGGCTCCTTTTGAAGCCTTGTATGGAAGAAGATGTAGATCCCCAGTGGAATGGTTTGAAGTAGGTGAGATGGCATTGATTGGTCCCGATTTAGTGTTTGATTCTATGCAAAATGTGAGGCTTATAATTAACAGGATGAAAATGGCTCAAAGTCACCAAAAGTCCCATTCGGACATTAGGAAAAGAGACCTTGAATTTAATGTGGATGATTGGGTTTATTAGAAGATTTCACCAATAAAGAATGTTATGTGTTTTGGTAAGAAGGGGAAGTTGAGTCCTATGTATGTTGGACCCTATAAGATATTGAATAGTTTTGGCAAGGTGGCATATGTGTTAGATTTTCCATTTGAGTTGGTTATGGTTCATCCGGTGTTTTATATGTCGATGTTGAGGAAGTTTGTGCGTGATTCAAATTCTATTGTGCCATTAGAAAATATGAGGGTTTGAAGAGAAGTTGTCTTATGAGGAAGTTCAAGTGGAAATGTTAGAACGACAAGTGAAGAGGTTAAGAAATAAATAGGTGGTATCCGTCAAGGTAATGTGGAGAAATCAACAAGTAGAGAGTGTTACATGGGAAGGGAAAGCGGACATAATAAAATGATATCCATACCTTTTTCCCTCCATTCATTCTTAATTTATTAGGTTATTTTTATTTAAATCACCTAAATTCGTATGATTAAGTTTCCTATGTCTTACATATGCATGCACGTTCATGAAGATTGATTTTAAAGTCATGTTTTAAGTTAAATTTTGAAAATCTCATGTTCTATGCACTTTGACTTGTCATTATATTAATGTTGGGTTGATAGTCTTCTTTTGGTGTCCTTTTTATGATAGTTGAATCTCATTTGAGGAAGAATTTTCTTAAGAGGGAGATATTGTAAGAACCCAGAAGTTGGAAAGTCAAAATGAAAAGAAACTTCAAGAAATACAGACTGACTCAAGGTCTACAAGTTGACCTACGATTAGTAGGACTGACTCGTAGAACTGATACTGAGGTTGGGAAATGAATTGAGTGAGAAGGTAAGTCTACGAGTCAAGTTATGACTCATAAAAGGTTTGATGAATAGTAGATTGGACTCATAAAGAAACTTTAGAAACTCAGGAAAATCTCAGATTTTGCAGTTTCAGAGATTGCTGGATGAATTGGGCCTACGACCAGTAATCCATTTTATGACTCATAGAAATGATTCATAGGTGAAGATCAGAGAATCAATTCTCAAGGTTTTTCAGAACTAACAGGACGATTCAAGTCTATGAGTCATAGAACTTGTTACGACTCCTAGAAACCCATTTGTAGGGTGTGATTATGGCATTAAATGAGAGGTATTGTGGTTTTTTCCCGATTTCGATTCAATGTATCTACAAAATTTTAGGGTAAAGTTCATAACCTATAAATTCCTCAACCCTTCAAATTTCCTCCTATTCCAATTCATTCTCAAAAAAATTTATAAGGCATTGAAGGATTTTTCTCTCAAGGGTCTTCTCTTGCAAATCAAGTTAGGATTTCAAGAACTAAAGTCTCTTTCTCAATTTTAGATTAGATTCACCAAGATATGTAGGATTTTATCTACGGGTTCCTTTCACTCATGGAGTTCCAAGGTTTTTCCTCAGAAATCTCTTCAATTTCAATTATTTTGTAACCCTAGATTAATGAATTGCATTTGATTGTTTCAATTATGTTTTTAATTATCTTCAATGATAATCATAAGCATGATTTTACATTAATTTCATGATTTCAAGTTATTTTACTATTTCTCATGCATAAAGTTAGTTTCAATGATGAATTTCATGAATTATGATCGTGATTTTCAATGATTTTTCAAATAAAGCTTTTATGAAAAAAGTTTGAGACTTACGAAAGATTGATGAAATTTATAATGATGCTTAAATGGTGATTCAAGAAGTTATTATGGTGTGATAAGGACAATTGTTACACAATCATGATCAAAGGGTGATAAGGACAATTCTCACCAAAGTTTATGGATTCTTTTGAATCACTAATTTAATGAGCTACTCTTATTACTAGTTTCATGATAAAATTATTGATTATGCATTATTATTTTAATGAATTCCATTGGGATATTGACTAAGCACCGACAAGACTTGTAGATGGGGTTCAATCCGATAACCAAAGGTTTGTTACCAAAGGAAATCCTAGTAGCAACCTAAAGTCCCAAACTAGGTTGCCATCGTAGGTTGCCTTTATGGCCTAGCTATTGGATCCACATATAGCTTATGATGTTAAGATATTCTCATAGAATCTACCTTGAAAAGTAGCCTCTCTCTTCTCGATGTGGAAGTTACATCAGATTCAATGCTATAGATCACATGGTCTTAGAAGTTGGTAAAAGGTCTTATCCCACATAAGTTATATGAATTGATGTAAGTTTAATATGAAGTTTTATGATGCATTGACCATAAGTTTTCATGTGATTTCAAATGCTTTTTAACTTTTACCGTTGTTCATCTCATTATTCATTCCTCTTATGTACATATTGCTCATGCCTTATCTCATTGTTCATGCATATCTCACATACTTAGTACCTTTTATGTAATAATGCATATTTTGTCTATATTGTCTCATAATATACGGACGAACGATCCTCGGGCTCCTCACATTCATGACTAGAGTTGATTAGTATTCTAGAGTGTTGGTGAATCCTCATTCATGGAGGATATGGATTTTCTTTTACGTTGCTACTTTGATTTCTCTCATGTTAGGGTGAGCTAGGAGCTTGTCCTAAGCCCCCGTCTAGTTATAGAAGTATCTTTACACATAGAAATTGATGTAGTCCAATTTGGACATATGTTTTGAGTTCCTTCTATTCTTAGACTTTCAAGGTTATGAATTGATATTCCGCTTAATTCGGTATGTTTATTTGACCTTATGAATGCAATGTATACGAAGAGGCTTGGTTGGGATCCTTTGGGTTTTCGATCGCCGTGTCACTCCAAAGAGATGAATTAGTGGACTAACAAAATTGAATTCATCAATTTTCTTTGCCTATGATCTCTTTTATCGATCCTATCCAAAAGAGGGTCGGTTGTTGATACCCAATTTTGTTTCTCCACTATTTAATTAATTTTCAAGCTTCTTCAATTTTAAATATTTTAAAATAATTATTTTTTGAAAATAAAAAATACTGTTAAAATTATTTTCTAGGCAAGTTTGCCATTTTCCCTATAAAATATACATCTGTATATACCTATATTATATGGATTTAGGTGATTCTTATAAATATTTGAAAAATTATTTTTACCAAATATAGTGTTTTAATTAAGTATGCATTTTATTTACTTAAAAACTGATAAATTCACAATTTGATATAAATGATCTCTCATTTCGAAATAATTATTTTATGTTGTTAAACTTAAGAAGCTTAAATAATTATTTGAATTATAATATTCCCATTTAATCTTGGCTAAGGGATCAGGTTAAATTCCTTTTCCTTGTTACATCTAAATGGACCAATATAGACCAAAGAGATCAGCCAATTCTTGGCACAAAACGCCAAAAGACTCGGCCCACTCCACTTCTAAATTACCCAGACCCCAACTCCTCTACCTCTTTCCCCCATTCTCACAATAGAATACAATACACATACAAAACACTCTCTCTCACCCTCATAAAATGTTAGTACAACAGCAACCAAACGATGCACATAATGATACATGCACAACAAGCTCCAAACAAAAATCTCTAATCAACCCCTTTTCCTGCGAAGATCCCCCAAACTCCAGCAAAATTTGTGTTCATCCATCTCCCTCAAATCAGTCTAGAAGTAGGTAACCCCATCCCCTTCGTCAACTTTTTTTATTAGTTTTTCCTCCTACCAATCCCTTCAATGCTCAGAATTTTGAATTTGAATTTTCAAGTTTCATTGAGAAGATTTTCCCCTCTCTCAAACGATTTTTTTTAAAATTCAAGACTTACTTTCGGCTATAAATATGGGGACTTGTTTTCATTGAAGGGAGGGTTGGTGGAAGTGGTAGCAAAGTTGAGGAATACTTGAGTTCACTTATTCATGTTTGCTCTTTTCCATTTTTATGATATACTCTCCAATCACTTATTGTCTTTTTTTCATCACTCGCACTCAAAGTCGGTGTGGGAAACCCATTTTCTCAACTCATCGTCTCAGCCGCTACTCTACAATAGGTAATCTATTTTTTCTTTTGATGTTTACCTTTTCATTCTATTTTTAGTATGTAATTAGATAGGTTTAGCTTCTCTTACATGTTTTAATTAGTTATTTTAGTTTGTATTCATATTTCCAATAGTTTAAACTTCATAGCAAAATTTTTAATCTTTGAACTCGTCTCTTATGCTTTTGGTGGTATACCTTGAGCCAAAAATTAGCTTATGATTCTAGTTGGTTCTTCATTTTTTGTATGTTCTGTCTGTATTTTAGCTATGCCATAATCATTTTGGTTTCTTATAGCTACTCTACCAGTGTTCACTTGGTTAAGTTGTTCGAGAGGGTAATTTGTTTTAAGCCTGAAAATAGTAGAAGAACACTTGGAAATGTCATTCCTTCCTGGTCTATTTTCTTCATTATCATATGATGTTTATTTTTCAAATTTAGCACAGTTAGATTTATCACTCTTGTGGTTAAGAGTTATTCAAGCTCAAGTCAAAACTTTTTTTCTTTCCTTCGGTCTTACCTGTTATTTTTAATTTAAAATGGATATAGAAAAGTTGCGCATTCATATATTTGATCATTTTTTTAGATATGTAACCTCCTAAAATCTACTAGATCTAACTAGGTATTTTATTTCTCGTCTTAGCAATTTTATCAGTCTTTGTGCATTGCTCTTAATAGCTTGAGTTTCTTAATTGTAGTAGAGATAGATAAGAAGTTCTTTTTTTGTTTGTATTAATTTTAGTTCTGTATGTTTCCAGGTATAGGTTAGAACATTTTTATCTTATTTAAATTGAGGCTGCTAAACCTCTTTTGGCTTCTCCCTATCATGTGAATTATGTCACAATTTCTTTGCTTCTCAAAGTAGTTGCTTTTATTATTTAAATGCGAGTTCGTTTAGCAGTTCCTTTCTGATTTGTGTCTTAAACAGATTGTATAAGATGTGTTATCTAATATTGAATGTTCTCTTCTCGTCTTCCCCTTTCGCTTTATGTTCTGTGTAGTAGTCTCTTTCTTTAAATGTCTTCCTCAATCCTCTGTCTTAAAGACTGATTCGAGCTTGGATAAATTTATTTAGCTTTTTTTTCTTTGAAAATCTATCTAGTTTATAATGTCACCATATTTGGGAAGCTATGAACCCCTAATGGTCATATGATTTCTTATTTTGGTTTTGGTTGGTTTGGCAATAAGTTTAATTCATTTTGTTTTCTTTTTGGAATCCATTTTAACTTGAGAATCTGTTATCAATAAATTTGAAGTCTTTACTTAGCCTCAATCTTATTTAACGAAGTTGCATTTATCTTTTATGGATCAACTGTTCAAAACCAGCTTTAGCATGAAAATTTGAGTCTCCCAACATGTTATCTCAAGTAAACAATAACTTTGAGTCTATATCGAATGCTTTCAGTAATCTATTGCTTGCTTACCCTGTTCATGGTGTTCTTTCTAATTAATAGAGTTCAAATGTTTAAATAATTTATCTTTCTTTCTAAATACTTGCTTGTTCCTTTTCTTCTTCTTTTCGATTCATGAATTCTTCTATCCGAGTCCATTGGACTCCTCCATTTTTTGTATACTCCTCTGTTCGAGTCAAACTCCATCAAATTCGGAAAGAGAGGCTAACATTTGGAGTAGGAGTCCATATTATGATATTTGGCAGTAGCATGACAGATTTGAATTATATGAGAGCATTAGTAGCAAAAGCAAGGGTATTTGGTTTCTTATAAAAGAATGTTGGCAGCAGATACAAATAAAGAGCAGAAGTGGACTTGAAACTGCCTTAATTTTATTCGCACTTTTATTTTCCTTATATTGTGAATTTATGATAATTGTTGTACGGATGAGTCGTAGAGTTAATCTCTGAGCCTAATCATGGCAAATTTCACAAGGGATCCTATGACTCAACAGGATGAGTTATAGGCATGATGATGATTCGTGATATTGACTCATAAGGGAACTTCAAAACTTAAAAAAGTTGCAGGTTTCTCAGGCATGCAAAATGAATTGGGTCTATTATCCATAATACTTTTGACGAGTTGTAACCATGACTCGTGTGATTGATTCAGATTCCCAAATCTCAGGGTTTTCTCATACCTACAAGATGACTCGTGTTGACAAGTCGTAGGAGATTGTACAAGCATATAAAGGTCTTTTCTCAAACTCAGTTCAATGTATCTAGAAACCTTTTGGGAAATATTTAGAACCTATAACCACCCAACCCTTCAAAACCCCCTCTTATTCTAATTTATTCTCACAAATTTCATAAGACTCTCAAGGTTCTCTCCTACAGTTCCAAGCTAGAGTTTCAAGAACAGTAAGTTTATTCTTCAATTTCTAAGCTAAATTCACCAAGGTATATGAGATTTCATTCATGGGTTCAGTCCACCCATGAAGTCCCAAAGTTTTCCTCAAAAATCTCCTTAATTCCAATTGAGTTTGTAACCCTAGTGTCACGACCCAACCCCGTGGGCCATGACTGGGGTCCGACCTGGACCCCCATATACGTAACTTTCAAATATAACCAAATTAAACTATGGGTAATGTGATAAAACCCCCAAAAACACAAATGGTTAAAACTTTTTCATGTTCATGTAGCCTCCTTCATTCATATCGTATCATGGAAGAGGATGCAAGCCGACAAGGCTGCCATAATGTAAAAACATTTACAACGTATCGTATAGGCACAGCCGAAATAAACTCATGAATAACCCACACATACATGTCTACAGACCTCTAAGAATAGTACGGTAACATATGGCGGGACAGGGCCCCGCCGTACCCTGAATAAATAAATACATATATACACCAGAGGACCAGTACAAAAAAAACTAGGCTCTAGAATAGTGGAGCACCTCTAATCATAGGTGAGCGGAAATCCTGAGCTGGTGGATCTCTGAAATGAACGTCTATACCTACGGGCATGAAACGCAGCCCCCCGAAGAAAGGAGGGTCAGTACGATACATGTACTGAGTATATAAGCATAATATAACTGAGAATACAACTAAAACAGGGATGCAGGAAACCAAGTATAGCATTTAATAGGGTACTGTACCTGCACCTCACAAAATAAAGTCCTGTATACTATTATCACGTACCATATCCGGCCCGCTCGGGGACTCGGTGTTACAAACACATCATCTATCATGATAGGCATATATATACTATTAGCGTTGTAGAACATACAGCCCTATCCATGTATATAGCAAGCACATGCCGAGGAATGGTGGTCCGATCCACATATCGTGTAATAATGCTGAGGAATGACGGCCTGATCCATATATCGCATGATAATGCCGAGGTACGAAAGACCGGTCTATATATTGCATGATAATTCCGAGGTACGACGGCCCGATCCGTATCTCATATATTAGTGTCGAGGAACGATGGCCCGATACGTATACATGCATATCATATAATAATGCTGAGGAACGACGGCCCGATCCACATATCACACAACAATGCATATACGTACATGTAAGACTTGGTAACACATCATACATCCCCCAACCATTATCATACATATGCCTAAGAGACCCCAGATTTAGGAATTTACACACCCAATTACTATTCAGCCTATAGAAGGCTCGAGGGTCGTAGTTTAACTACTTCAAGACCCTTAACACTCATATCATACCTCAATTCACTTACATTTAAGACATTCAAACGGGAAGAAGAGACAGGCTTTACACATACCACCTTTCGTCATATAGAAGCCCTAAAAGGCAACAACTCAATTACTACGGGAGTTCTAATATCACGAAGTCAATGAAACTCATGGATCATGCTTAGAATTTATGAATGGAATTACCCCAAGCTAAAATACATATCATTCATTACTAACGTCTAAGACATGCCAAAAAAAAGAGAAGAATAGCTTTACATACTTATGCCAAAACATGCCAAAAGAAAGCTTCACATACCTCGTATGGACTTCTCCTAATCACGTCCACGTCGTCGTCCTACGACCCTATTTAACATGGAAGAAATGCGAGTATCAACAACCTTAACTTTTCAGTGCCCTCAGTTTCACCATAGCATTCATGGAACCTATTTCCTTATTTGTCTCCTCGACTAGTTCTTTAATTAGTTAAGGCATTAACGAAAATTGGGGAGCACCTCCCCTATAATGTGCCCTATCCAAATTTCCAATTTCACTCCTAATACCTACAGACAACCAACAACAACAACCTGCAGCATATTTTTAAGCAGTTCACATCAACAATATACAACATAAGCTCCAAACGACTGGCTCAGAGCTACGATATCATAATAGGGTGTCTAGCCTTTATTTTATAACACCTTTAATTATACGAAACGAGGGGTCTTATGGCTGAAACCAGAAGCACACCTACCCCTTTTAGAATATATTTAGGCCCTGCAACAAAACGCCACACTCCTGCAGCAGCACCTCACAAGAACAACACTTTATTTCGACAATAATTCACCTCTAGTGACTCCAATTTAGTTTGTTTCAAACGTCAAGCGTTCCTGTGATATTTCCACATTTACAGACCCCTATATGGAGTGTAAAATGCTCCATAACAACACCATAAATCTCAAATTCAAAGAAGATACCTTACCTTACCCGAAATTGGCCAAAACTGCCAAATTGCAACTCAGAAACTTTTCAAACTTGCTGAAATCGCGCGGACTGCTTGTTATCCCTTTGGTGCTGACCCAAGCCATGATTTTTCATTATTAAAACCTTAAAATCATGTAAAATCCCTTACAAAAACGTTGGAGAATATAACCAAGCCATACCTTAACAAACGGCTTCCCAAACCTGCTGAAAATTAACTTTGGAAACCCCCTTAACATGCTGAAAGTTGCGGACTGTTTGTGCCACTTCTCTGCTGCTAAAAATTGGAATTTTTTGATATAAAACATCATTATACAACTTTTATATACTTAAATAACTAATTCACGGAACGAAAGTCAGGGGATCACCTTTTGGAGACCAAACCCGTAACCCTCTCTTTTTGGCTTTCTAAGTTTTCCTTCAACTTTTTCTTGTTTGTTCCAAGTGTAAAACTGAAACCATGGTTCCGTAGGCATCCTAATACACATATATACACCTCCACATATTTAAGTAACATTTTATATACTTAATTTACGGAGCAAAAGTGGAAGCTTACCTTTGTTTTCCTTGTTGCCGCCATAATACTCTCTCTTAGTCTTAGGTTTGTTTTTTTCCTTTTTTTCACGTTTTTGGCTGATATTTTGGATAATTAAATGACTAAGAGTCATTTTAACATATATATATGGGATGACTTGGAGGTGACATGTGTCAGCCCCTTAGGGTGACACATGTCGAGCCATGATTGGCCACCGTATCATGCTACCAACTAGGGGCTGCCACATGGTAGTGGGGTCCACCCCCCAAGCAGGTGGGTCACCTACTTGACCCCAAGAAAGTGGTTCACCTGCTTGCTTGAGGTGCTGCCACGTGTTTCTTCTTCATTGGCTACCACGTGTCATCTTTTTCCCTTCCTCGTGGGTTCGTAATCTCATATCTTTTTAAGAGTCTATGCACTCCTTGCTACTTAAGCTCGACGTATACTCAAGTAGATTAAGTGTGTAGGAATTCTAAGTTAGTAGCTTACGCAAGCAAGTCAAGTTCCACGATTTTTTAGTTGGCCTCCAACTCCTTTCAAATACTTATAACTATATTTCCAACCTTTACTCGCATGGGGCATTACATCCTCCCTTCTTTAGAGTTATTTGGTAACATGATAGATAATAGGGATCACATGGAGATTTTCAAGAAGCTTACAAACACATCTCAAGGTACAGAAGTACGGGATGTTAGGATATATTCCCCTCTTGAGGACATTCGTCCTCGAATGTTAACTTGTCTTATAGGGTTTCAGTGAGATTTTGGGCGTTCTCTATAATAGTCACCATCCTCTCCATTTAGGAGTTCAAATTACCCTTGTATATAGGGAAAAAGTACAAGTATCTTTTCTCGATCTCTTTTTCAACTTCTCAGGTCATCCCCTCCCTTTGTTTTTGTTTTTCCACACTTCTTTGACGGAAGTCACGTCCTCAATTCGTAACCTTTTAATTTGCCAATCCAAGATGACAATAAGTTTCTCCTTGTAGGATAACTCTTCCATTTCATGGACTTCATTTATGGGACATACTCTGGGTGGATCACCAGTACATTTGCGAAGCATCCATATCTGATAGACTGGGCGTATGGTTTCCAAATCAGGTGGTAAGTTCAATTACAAGTAACTTTGTCTATCATACGAGCAACTTGATAAGTTCTAATATAGTTTGGGCTAAGTTTCATTTTCTTGACGAGTCTTATTATTTCCTTTTCCTGTTCTGGGAGAATTTCGGCACAGTTTCCTTTATATTTTGTAACTATCCCCAAAACCTGCACACAAGAAATACCAATAATGCCTCACAGGACCAACATATATATTCATCTCACATCACAGCTACACAGGGCTTTCAATATAACCTCATATCGCAGCCACACAGGGCTTTTAATATCAATAATAGTATAAAAATAATAGACTTACCTCGTATGTCCAACTTCGAATTGCATTTATTACACTTTCCTGACTACTTTTCTTTCAGTTTTCAACTTCATATTTCAATCATACTTCAATACCCTACCTGGTACATATATTTCATGCCTTGGCTTACCTGCGTACTTGGTAACTTCCAATATCATCAGTCACTTTCTTCTATCAATGTTGTCCTTCTACTGAAATCAGAGGTTAGTATAAGTAATTTCACTTCCTATGAATCGGCTCTATTGCACGATCTTTAGATATGAAAGAAGAGTAACATCTTAAATGTCATGTAGCCTCCTGTTTATAGATGTGGTGCGCAACACACCGATAAACAAGACTCTACTAGACATGGTCTGCAGACAACCCAAGGACGAACTGCTCTGATACCACTTCTGTCATGACCCAACCCATGGGCTATGACTGGGGTCTGACCCGGACCCCCGTATACGTAACTTTCAAATATAACCAAATTGAACTATGGGTAATGTGATAAAATCCCCAAAAACCTAAATGGGTTAAAACTTTTTTATGTTCATGTAGCCTCCTTCATTCATATCGTATCATGGAAGAGGATGCAAACTGACAAGGCTGCCATAACGTAAAAACATTTACAATGTGCCGTATAGGCACAGCCAAAATAAACTCATGAACAACCCACAGATACATGTCTACAGACCTCTAAGAATAGTACGGTAACATATGATGGGATAGGGCCCCCGTTGTACCCCTGAATAAACAAATACATATATACACCGGAGGACCAGTACAAAAAAAACTAGTCTCCGGAATAGTGGAGCACCTCTAATCATAGGTGAGCGGAAATCTTGAGCTGGCGGATCTCTGAAATGAACATCTGTACCTGCGGGCATGAAACGCAGCCCCCCGAAGAAAGGGAAGTCAGTATGATACATGTACTGAGTATATAAGCATAACATAACTGAGATAATAACTGAAATAGGGATGCAGGAAACTAAGTATAGCATTTAATAGGGTACTGTACTTGCACCTCACAAAATAAAGTCCTATATACTATTATCACATACCGTATCCGGCCCGCTCGGGGACTCGGTGTTACAAAAACATCATCTATCGTGATAGGCATATATATACTATTAGCACTGTAGAACATACAGCCTTATCCATATATATAGAAAGCACATGCCGAGGAACGATGGCCCGATCCACATATCATGTAATAATGCTGAGGAACGACGGCTCGATCTATATATTGCATGATAATGCCGAGGTACGACAGCTCGATCCATATATCGCATGATAATACCGAGGTATGATGGCCTGATCCGTATCTCATATACTAGTGCCGAGGAACGACGGCCCGATCTGTAGACATGCATATCATATAATAATGCCGAGGAATGATGGACCGATCCACATATCAAACAACAATGAATATACATGCATGTAAGACTTGGTAATACATCATACATCCCCCAACCATTATCATACATATGCCTAAGAAACCCCAGATTTAGGAATTTACACACCCAATCACTATTCAGCCTATAGAAGGCTCGAGGGTTGTAGTTTAACTACTACAAGACCCTTAGCATTTAGGAGTGAACTCGAGTCATAATTATACGCAGGAATTACAACTGGAACTACCTTTACACTCATATCATACCTCAATTCACTTATATTTAAGACATTCCAAAGGGAAGAAGAGACATGTTTTACACATACCACCTTTCATCATATAGAAGCCTTAAAAGGCAACAACTCAATTACTACGGGAGTTCTAATATCACGAAGTCAATGAAACTCATGGCTCATGCTTGGAATTTATGAATGAAATTACCCCAAGCTCAAATACATATCATTCATTACTAACGTCTAAGACATGCCAAAAAAAAAGAGAAGAATAGCTTTACATACTTATGCCAAAAGAAAGCTTCACATACCTCGTATGGACTTCTCCTAATCACGTCTACGTCGTCTTTCTCCGACCCTATTTAACATGGAAGAAATGCGAGTATCAACAACCTTAACTTTTCAGTGCCCTCAGTTGCACCTTAGCATTCATGGAACCTATTTCCTTATTCATCTCCTCGACTAGTTCTTTAATTAGTTAAGGCGTTAACGAAAATTGGGCAGCACCTTCCCTATAATGTGCCCTATCCAAATTTCCAATTTCACTCCCAATACCTATAGCCAACCAACAACAACAACCTGCAGCATATTTTTAATCAGTTCACATCAACAATATACAACATAAGCTCTAAATGACTCGCTCGGAGCTACGATATCATAATAGGGTGTCTAGGCTTTATTTATAACACCTTTAATTATACGAAACAAGGGGTCATATGGATGAAACCAGAAGCACCCCTACCCCTTTTAGAATATATTTAGGCCCTGCAACAAAACACCACACTCCTGCAGCAGCACCTCATAAGAACAACACTTTATTTCGATGACAATTCACCTCTAGCGACTACAATTTAGTTTGTTTCAAACGTCAAGCATTCCTATGATATTTCCACATTTACATACACCTATAGGGAGTGTAAAATGCTCCATAACAAAACCATAAATCTCAAATTGAAAGAATAAAACTTACCTTACCCGAAATTGGCCAAAACTACCAAATTGCAACTCAGAAACTTTTCAAACTTGCTGAAATCGCGCGGACTGCTTGTTTTCCATTTGGTGCTGGCCCAAGCCATAATTTTTCATTATTAACACCTTCATATCATTTAAAATCCCTTACAAAAACGTGGGATAATAGAACCAAGCCATACCTTAACAAACGGCTTCCCAAACCTGCTGAAAATTAACATCGGAAATCCCCTTAATGTGCTGGAAGTTGCGGACTGTTTGTGCCACTTCTCCGCTTCTCCAAATTGGAATTTTTGATATAAAACATCATTAAAAATTGTTCTATACTTAAATAACTAATTCACGAAACTAAAGTCAGGGGCTCACCTTTTGGAGACCAAACCCGTAACCCTCTCTTTTTGGCTTTCTAACTTTTCCTTCAAATTTTTCTTGTTTGTTCCAAGTGTAAAATTAAAGCCATGGTTCCGTAGGCATCCTAAGACACATATATACACCTCCACATATTTAAGGAACACTGTATATACTTATTTTATGGAGCAAAAGTGGAAGCTTATCTTTGTTTTCCTTATTGCCGCCATAATACTCTCTCTTAGTCTTAGGTTTGTTTTTTTCCTTTTTTCACGTTTTTGGATGAAATTTTGGATAAGTAAATGACTAAGAGTCATTTTAACATGTATATATAGGTTGTCTTGGAGGTGACATGTGTCAGCCCCTTAGGGTGACATGTGTCGAGCCATGATTGGCCACCGTATCATGCTGCCAACTAGGGGCTGCCACGTGGCAGTGGGGTCCACCCCCCAAGCAGGTGGGTCACCTACTTGACCCCAAGAAAGTGGTTCACCTGCTTGCTTGAGGTGCTGCCACATGTCGCTTCTTCATTGTCTACCACGTGTCATCTTTTTCCCTTCCTCGTGGGTTCGTAATCTCATATCTTTTTAAGAGTCTATGCACTCCTTGCTACTTAAGCTCGACGTATACTCAAGTAGATTAAGTGTGTAGGAATTCTAAGTTAGTAGCTTATGCAAGCAAGTCAAGTTCCACGATTTGTTAGTTGGCCTCCAACTCCTTTCAAATACTTATAACTATATTTCCAACCTTTACTTTCACGGGGCATCACATTCTCCCTTCCTTAGAGTTATTTGGTAACGTGATAGATAATAGGGATCACATGGAGATTTTCAAGAAGCTTAAGAACAGGTCTCAAGGTACAGAAGTACGGGATGTTAAGATATAACACCTAGATTGATGAATTGCATTGCGGTATTTAAAGTATGCTCTTAATTGTTTCCAATAATCATTGCAAACAAGATTTTGCAATAATTGCATGATTTCAACTTGATTTATAAATTCCCATGCACAAAGCTAGTTTCAATGATTATTTCAATGAGTTAAGATCATGAAGTTCAATGATTTTTAAAGAAAGCTTTATGAATGAACTTGAAATTTATGATTGAATGATGAAAGTTATAAAGATGATTCAAGAAAGATATTATGATGTGACAAGGACAATTCTCACACAAATCATGATTAGATGGTAATAAGGGCAATTCTCACAAATGTTTATGGAATTTTATGAATCACCAAGTTAATGAGCTACTCTAATGATTATTTTTATGATGATGATAAGATGATGTTTTAATTTTTTAATAAATTTTATTGGGATATTGACTAAGCACTGAGAGGACTTTTAGGTGGGGTTTAGTTTGGAAATGTAGTTAGTTACCCAAGGGAATCCTAGTAGCAACCTAAAGTCCCAAACTATGTTGCCACTATAGGTTGCCTTATAGATTAGCTAGTGGATCCACATATAGCTCATGAAGTTACAATGTTCTTACAGATTCTACCTTGAAAAGTAGCCACTCTCTTCTCGATGTGGGAGTTACATCGGATTCCATGTTATAGATTACATGGTCTTAGATATTAGTTAAAGGTCTTATCCCACACAAGTTATATGTATAGATGTAAGTTTTACTATGAAGTTTACTGATGCATTGACCATAAGTTTTCATGTTATTTCAAATGCTTTTCAGCCTTATTAATGCTTCATTATATTGGTCAAGCATCCTATTCTATATTGCTCATGTTTTATTTCTTGTTCATTCATATCTCATATACATAGTACCTTCTCTATACTAATGCATATTTTGCCTACATTGTCTTATAATGTAGGGACGAATGATACTCAGGATCCTCATATTCGTGTCTAGAGTTGATATAGGTTTCTTGAGAGTTGGTGAGTCCTTATTCACCGAGGACATGGCTTTTGCTTTTCTGTTGCTACTTTGAATTTCTTTTATGATTCGGGTGAGCTAGGAGCTTGTTCTAAGCCCCCATCAAGTCTAGTCTTAGAGGCATGTTCAAACGATCAAGTTGATGTAATCCTCTTTGAACATTAAGTTGAGTTTATTTCATTCTTAGACATCTATGTTGAGTTATTTTTTCTGATAGTATATTTAGGTTTATGTACCTTATGAATGTGATGTATGCTAAGAGGCTTGGTTGGGGTCCTTAGGGTTCTCGATCACCATGTCACTACTAGGGTCTAGCTTAGGGTATGAAAAACTTGATATTAGAGCATAAGGTTTAAGAGTAGCCTAGGGAGTCTAACATGTCGTATCGAGTAGAGGTTTTTTCATCGGTGTGAAGTGCTCCACATCTATGAATAGGAGGATATGAGGTGTCTTAGAAATATTTCACTTTTTTCATGATCTATATTGTGCGATAGAGTGGTACTCTAAGTCATTCCCTTCTAATGATTATTCTTTGCGATTTTCAAAAAAGGCCTCCATGAAGATACCCTGTTCAAAGAAATGTTGTTGGAGAGAAGAAACAAACTCTAAATGATCCCCTGAATGACCAAGTGACTAATGATGAGTTCTAAGCGGCTTTTCAAGTGCTTGCTTAAGCTATGATGGCTAAAGTGAATCGTGTGGTAGTAGATCTCATGAACCATAATATGGGTATGCGACGACGAGGGTTCATGACTTCATGAGGATGAATCTTCCAGAGTTTTAGAGATATTAGGTGGATAAGGATCCATAAGAGTTTGTTGAGAGTATCCAAAAAAACATTTAGATAATGGGAGTTATCCTGGATGAGAGGGAAAAGTTGGCTACATATCAATTAAAAGGTGTTGCTAGGATTTGATTTGACCAATAGAAGAGTGAGAGGCCTATAGAACGGGCCCCGTAAATTAAGGATAGTTCAAAGGAGTGTTTCTTGATCATTTCTTCCCATTGGAGTTAACAGAGGCCAAGATACAAGAGTTCATCAACCTTAAAAAAGGGACTATGAGTATGAGGGTGTATGCTTTAAAGTTCACTCACTTGTCAAAATATGCTCCATTCATGGATGCTGACTCGAGGGCTCGTATGACCAAGTTCATATCGAGTGTGATGGATTTGGTTTCTAAGGAATGCAAAAAGTCCATGTTGATTCAAAAAATGGATATCTCTAGGCTCATGACCCATGCAGAACAAATAGAGGATGAAAACCTAAGAGAGTCCAAAAAGGCAAGGACCGATGGTGGTGATTCCTCTCATGGTAGGTCTGGAAGTGGTGGGCGTCCTCATTTATGATGTTACATTTCTTTTTTGCCTTAGATCGTGCGATAGAGCCCAGCCATAGGAAATTAAATTCCTTTTTCTAACCTTTGGTTTCAGCTGAAGAACGACGTCGATAAAAAAAAGTGGTGGATGATATTAGAAGTGACACAATATATAGGTAAGTAATGGTGTGAAAGAGGCATGCTGGATAAGGTAAGAAGATTAAAATATGATTGAAATGTAAAGTTTAAAATTGAAAGAAAAGTAGATAGGAAGGTGTAACAAATGCAGTTTGAGTGGAACACATGAGGTAAGTCAATTATTTTCATACGGTTATTGATATTGAATCCCCTATGCGGCTGTGAGATGAGAAGATGTTGAAAGCCCTGTGTGGCTGTGTTATGAGGGATATAAATATATATATCTATTGGCCCTGTTAGGCATGGTTGCTATCCTCTGCGTGCAGATTTCGAGATAGTATGAAATACAGAGGAAACTCTGCCCAAATTGTTTTCTGAGAATGGAATAAAGATAAGGAAAAGACCGAGACATAAGTTTATAAGATGTCTTGGAAGTTGATACCGATAGGGTAAAATTTATAATGTTGGACTAACACTAAAAGAGGATCTCTCTACATTGTCAGAAAAGGGAGCACCATTTTTACTTGGGGAGTCATATTTCGGAAGAAAACTCTTATCGTAAGGCCAAATGTCCAGCAATTGAGTTCCCCTTTGTTGCAAAGTACAAAACCCTCAACCATTGGTTGGGAACGCTTAAACTTCTAACGAGATCCCATAAAGGATGGATGGATCTCGTGGCCAATAATAAACAGATAGAAGCCACGGTATCTGAGACTGTGTGAGGAACTATTGGTGGAGACCTTAAGGGATGGATGCGATCATACCAGCACTAACGCACTGGATCCCATTAGAACTCCGAAGTTAAGCTTGCTTGGGTGAGAGTAGTACTAGGATGGGTGACCCCCTGGGAAGTGAAAGAGGAAATGAAACACAAGTATTCGTACCTATTTCCTACGTCTACAAGTAATCCTAACCTTTGGAACTCTAATATTGATTGCTTGATGAAAGTATATCTTATTGTAATAGAATAGAAAAACTCTCCATATGGTTTATGTAAGATCTTGAGGAAGGTTTTAGTTAACATTCGAGGACGAATGTTCTAAAGGGGGGATGTTATAACCCGTATTTTGCATATTTGGACATTTTGGGATAATTGTAACAAGTTAAGGATAATGCTATGTTTTGATCTTGTTCGATACATAAGTTTGTTATGAAAATTTTGGATGTGGAAATACTAGAAAAGGTTAAGGCAAAATTGGAATTTCAAAAAAAAAACTTAGTTTCATGAAAACCTATGGACTAAGTGATTGGGCTTGGAAGAATCAAAAAAAAAACAAGAGAGGCCCAAAAAAATACCCAAGCCATATTCATTCATCCATGTGATGAATGAATAAAAAAGGGCACTTAGTCATAAACCTCTAGAACCTTCAAGAGAAATTGAGAAAGGAGAAGAACAAAGGAAAAAAAAGAGGAGTTGAAGGACTAGTAATGAGTCGTAGTACTCGACTTACTTATGTAAGCTACCAACTTGGAAATTTTACATAGTTAAGCTACTTAAGTGCGTAACAAGCTTACGTAGCAAGGATTGCATAGATTCGTAAAAGAAGACGAGATTACAAACCCACGAGAAGAAGAAGAGAGTGACATGTAAAAGCCTATGAGAGAGTGCCACGTGGTATCCCATGAGAGAGTGCCATGTGGAAGCATTTGCAGCAAGGGGGTGGGCCCCCACATGCCATATGGCAGCCCCTAAGTGGAGGACATAGTGTGTTGGCCCTATGAGGGATTGACACGTGCCACCAATGAGGGGTTGACATGTGTCACCCCGTAAGGTGGCCTATATATATATTTTACAACTTATTTCCGTCATCCTTATCCCATAAGTCATCTTCTTCAAGAGAGTTCTAGAAAAGAGAAGAAGAAAAGGAAACCTTGAGCTAGAGAGAGAGCTACGGTTTTAGGGAGAAAAAGGTAAGTTTTCCAATTCCGTTCCGTGAATTAATTATCTAGGTTATAACACAAGGGTATAATGGTTTTATTCATGTAAATTTATGGTTTGTATCAGCACAAAAACGTTAGCAAGCAGTCACAAAGTTGTAGGCGCGCTAAAGGAACATCCGAGGCAAGTTTCAATAAGTTTGACGAGTTTTGCGCAAGGTAAGAGATTCCCTTTCAAATTGGAGTTTTTGATGTTTTATAAGTTATATTAAATGTCTTAAATAAGGTTGGAAGTGTAAAAATTGGATAAGGATGCCTGACGTTAGAAACAAACTAAATTGAAGTAGTTATAGCTAAAACGAAGTCAAGTAGTGGGTTGTCATTGTGATGCTTCGGGTGCAGATGGTTGGGTTTCGTTTTGTAGGTCTTAAAAGTGTTTTAAAAAGGGTTTGTTTTATTCTGGTTGCATCCACATGACCCTCCGTTTGGTATGGTTAAATAATTTGTGAAATAAAGAGTAAAAACTCTATTTTCGTATCGTAGTTTGGAGTTAGTCGTTTGGAGCTTGTATTGTGTAAGGTTGAAGTGATTTACTTGTAAATATTCTGATTGTTTTTGGTGTTGGTATGATTATTGATATTTTGGACGAGTTGAAATATCAGAGATGTTGAAATTATAGGGGACATGCTGCCCGATTTTCGGTAGATTCAGAACTAGTAACAAACTAGTCTAGGGTAATGGATAAGGAAATAACTCCTATTATTACTTGGGTGTAGAGTTGGAAATTGAAAAGTGAAAGTTCATTAACCTTAGTATTACTTTCATGTTAAATAGGTTCAAGAGACGACGAGGGGAACGTGTAAGAGTAATCCGTAAGAGGTATGTGAAGCTTACCCTTTCTTTTCTTTTGGCATGTCTTAGCCTTAAGTGATTGATATATGAAATGTGGGGATAATTCTATTCATAGAACCCCAAGTATGACTCATAAGTGTTATTCACTTCTCGATGGTAGAATTCCTATAATAGTTGAGTTATTGCCTCTCAAGGCTTCTATATGATGGAGAGTAATAAGTATGTGAAGTTATCTCCTTTCTCTTGGCATGTTTTGGCATAAGTACGCAGAGCTACCCTTCTTTCCTCTTTATATGTCTTTGACATAACTATGGTGCTATGATGGTAAGGTAATACAATAATAAGGTTATGATACCAAGCCCATGATGAGCAGGGTATGATATATGTAAATGATGACTCCTTGAGGAAAAGTAGAGACTAGGTAAAGCTTATTCTTTCTCTTTATTTGGCATGTCCTAATTGTAAGTAAAATGTGATATGAGCACTGAGGTAACTCCACTCTTAAGTCCTAAATGTAATTTGAATCTCGTATTCACTTCTGAATGTCAAACTCTTGTAGTAGGTTGAACTACTTTCCTTTAACTACATAGGTTGAGAAGTACTAGATACATAAGCTTCTACTTCTAAGGACGATGTGACAATGGGTATCCCAGATTTGATGAACTGTTAGTATTACTTTAGTACATGTCTAGGGTCCCCAAGATCCTAAGTGGTATAGGCCTTAATGGCATTTAGAAGGCACTTGAAATGGCTACACTACTATTCTGGTCCTCAGATGATAGCATAATCTTCTTACATTGTCGAGTCTCTGATAGTGATTTAGATTGTATATGGTTACTCACTACCTTACTCGTGTATACTATAATACATCTTTCACCGAGTCTCATAAAGGGTCGGGTACGGTATATGATGATATGATGACACCGAGTCCCATAAAGTGTCGGGTATGGTATATAATATACAGATCAGGCCGAACGTTCCTCGGCATTACTATATAATATATGGATCAAGCCTAACATTCCTCAGCATTACTATATAATATACACATTGGGCCGAACGTTCCTCGACATTACTATATAATATACGAATCGGGCCAAATATTCCTCGGCATTACTATATAATATATGGATTAGTCCAAACATTCCTCGGCATTACTATATGATATGTGGATTGGACCAAACGTTCCTCGGTATTACTATATTATATATGGATCAGAACAAATGTTTATCGGTATTACTATATGGTATATGGATTGGGTCGTACGTTCCTCGACATTATTATATGAGATAGCACTAATAGTATACAGATGCTTATGATAATAGAGTGACATAGTCGTTATACCAAGTGCCCGAATAGGACGGGTACAGTATGTAATGATAGTATGTACGACCTTATGTTATAAGCTATAGGTACAGTAAATGATTAGATGTCACTCTTGCTCCTACATCTCTACGCCAACTGTAATTTCCTTATTATGTCTACGCTTTACATACTCAGTACATATGTCGTATTGACCCTCCTTTCTTTGGGGGGCAGTGTTCATGTTCGCAGGTACAGATGCACACTTTGGGGCTCCGTCAGCGTAGGAGTTCCACTTAGCAGTTCAGAAGTGCTCCATAGTGTCGGAGCCTAGTTTTGGTATTAACCCTCGATGTATATATTTATTTGTTCACGGGTACGGCGGGGGCTCTGTCCCACCTTATGTTACTGTTCTTACTGTTAGAGGTCTGTGGACATGTATATGGGTTGTGTATATGTATATATGTACAGTTGTGCTGATATACTATGATAGCCTCATCGACTTATATATTATCTTGCCTGTTGGCACACTATGACTCAAATAGGAGACAGGTTTACTTATAGTTGGCAAGGGTATGCGCAAGTGTCTTGTTCGGGCACCTATCACGGCCTATGAAGTTAGGTCATGACATTTATTATGTTCATTTACCTTATATATGCGATGTATGCTAAGATGTCTTGGTTGGTATCCTTTGGGTTCCCGATTATCGTGTCACTCCTCGAGTCTAGCTTGGGGCATGGAAAATTTTGTATCAGAGCACGAGGTTTGGGAGTGTCCTAAAGAGTCTTACATATTGCATCAAGTAGAGTCTTGTTCATTGGTGTAAAACGTGCGATATCTATGAATAGGAGGCTATGAGGTATCTTCGAAAAATATCTATTTCTTTCCTAATTTATGTTGTGTGGTAGAGTGGTACTCTAAGTCTTTACCTCTAACATTTGTTCTTTGCAATTTCTAGAAAATTCCTCCAAGAAGATACCCCATTCGAAGAAACGTTGTTGAAAAGGAGCAACAAGATCTGAATGATCCTTTGAATGACAAGTGGGTAATTTCGAGCTACAAGTAGCCTTTTAAGAACATGCTCAAACCATGATGTCCTAAGTGAATTGTGAAGTGGTTTCTCCAGCGAACACAAATGTGGGTACAACGGCGATAAGGGTTTGTAACTTCATAAGGATGAATCATCTGGAGTTTTGGGGTTCTAAGGTAGATGAGGATCCACAAGAGTTTGTTGAGAGTATCCACAAGATTGTTGACATAATGGGGGTTAAACCGGTGTGGCTAGGATTTGATTTGACTAATGAAAGACTGAGAGGCCGATTGAGGCGAGTCCCATAAATTGGGGAGAGTTCAAAGGAGTGTTTCCAGATCGCTTCTTCCCATTGGAGTTAAGGGAGTCCAAGAAACAAGAGTTCATTAATCTTAAGCAAAGAAGTATGAGTGTGAGAGAGTATTCCCTCAAATTCACCCAATTGGAAAAAATATGCTCCATTTATGGTTGCTGACCCAAGAGCTCATATAAGCAAGTTATTGTCCGGTGTGTCAAATTTTGTTTCTAAGGAATGTAAGATGGCTATGTTGATTCGGGAAATGGACATATCTAGACTTATGACCCATGCGGAGCAAATAGAGGATGAGAATCTAATGGAGAAAACCATGGAGTCCAAAAGAGCAGGGATCGATGGTGGTGATTCCTCTCATGGTAGGACCAGAAGTGGTGGGCATCCTCATTTTTGCCAAAGGTATTTTGGTCAAGTTTATTCAAATGCTACTTCTCCAAGCTTTGAAAAGTATAGATTTCCAACCCTAAGCCTCAAGAAGAAGCCCCAATTAGCCAAGTTACCCCCATATGCAAGAAATTTGGACAGAATCACAAGGGAGAGTGTCTAGCGGGTTTGAATGTCTACTATCAATATGGAAAACCGATTCATCATGCCAAGGAATGTATGTTTCATGACCCAAGCCTAAGGCCTAGGTGTTACACGGTGAATAAGACACCCGGAGGTACCTCACCCAAGCCTCTTTGCCTTTATTAACCTTTTTGTAGGTGATGGCATTCAATATAAGCAGAATAAAAGGGGATAATGGGACGAAGGGAAACAACATAGCATAAGAGTAATTAGCAACACCAAACATCATCTATTTGTCCAACAATACCTCTACTACTTTAGACTTGGCGGGGGTTAAGACATGTCCCTAGCTCACCCTCATAATAAATAGAAATAAGTGTCATGATAAGTATCCCAAAAGTCTTTACATAACAAAGCTATAAAGGAAAGGATGTTGTTCCTGAAACATGGGAACTCATCAACAAAGTATCCTTAAATGTAATCAACAATCCATATGGAGGTGAATGTGGAGCAATGTCGGTTCCTACAAGGTAATATCATGTAGGCAATAGAGTATGTTTTAGTACTTTGAATGTACTAAGTATGTATGCATGCATTATAATGAAAAACATTAATACATGTATAAGTAAAGTATGTATGTGAATGCATGCATAAACAATCAAGTAATGAACATTTAAAACCTTCATTTGTGGGAAGATGACCGTAACCAACATTTAAGAACATAACACCCTATGTTGGCATGGGGAGCCTACTTTCTGGATAAAACTCCATCAACTTTATTTATTTCTTTAACTTTAACTCTAAGATTTATTTGTAGATCCACTAACCTAAGCCTAAAATGGCTCCTACGTTGGTGCATAGTTAATGAGACAACGCATTGCTACTAGGATTCCCTTATAGAATCCCACCTCAATTCCTCATTCGGTGCTAATTCATTCCCACGGAACAGTTTATATAATAAGAACATAATCATTTACAAAGCTTTAGATCATCATAACATCATTCAGTAGTATAGCTCATAAAACCCCTTCATTTCATTCACACAAGTGAGAATTGGCCTTTCACAAGTGGAATAAATCATTTCATCATTGTTTTATTTCATAAGACTCCTTTCAATCATAAACATTTGCTTTCATAAACGTTCATTTTTGGAATCAAAGCTTTCAATTCAACTTCATTGAGAATATAGTAAAATTAGGTGGGTTCTATTCCTTCAACCTTTTAATCATTTAAAACAATGCTAGCATGCATGAAAGTAATGAAATGCATCAATTAAGATATCTTTGAAACAACCCACCAAAATACCTCGAAACCCTTTCATTCCTTCATGTAAGGAGCTTTACTAAAATCATCAATTTCATACTATTAAGAGTCAATATAGACAGATAGGTAAATAAAACTTTAAAAGGACAAGAATCCATGCATTTGGAATCATACTATAAAAACCCCATAAGAATCATACTTTAAAATTGAATTTCTAGGTTTGGAAAAAATACTTGGGCTCCATGGGTGGACGAACCCATGAATGAAACCCACATCCCTTGGAGAAATAAATCCCTAATGAAAGCTTGGAGACAATGGAGACTTGAAAAACCTTGAAGTAAAACCCTATACTTGGATTGAAACCCTTGAGAGAACATGAGAGGAAAGAATTTGTGTGTTTTAGTCTAAGTGTGAGAAATGAGGGGTTTGGGAGAATTTAGGGCCTTTATATAGCTCAATTCAGTCCCCAAAACGAACACACCTTGATTATAAAATAGAGGAAAAAACCAAAATGTCCCTTTTTAAAACTAGTCGGATAGGCTTCACGGAGGACCCATCACGGTCCATGTTTCTCACCATGGCCCATGGTGCTCACCACAGCCTATGGTGGTGTCCTGTGATGACTGAATTGGAAGGAAAAATCTTGGGGTTTTAAGAAAAGTCTCTGAACTTCCTCCATGGAGACCTTCACAATCCGTGGAAGGTATCATGACCTGTGAAACTTGGTCATTGTGTAGCTCCTCTAGGAGACCTATAGAGTAACCACCACAAAAACATACCACGATCTGTGTAGAGCTCTATGGCCTGTGGTGGTTGTCTGTGGTCCTCGCCTTGGAAATTTTCTCGGGCCCTTTGGGGAGGGGTCACCTCGGAGGGCACTACGGTCTATAGTTCCTCATTGTGGTCCCTTCCCTGTAGGTCTGAGTCTTAAAATCCCCACCACGGTGGCTCATCACGAAGATTGGTAGTCACCACAAGGCGTGGTGCTCACCACAGCCCATGAATGCCTCTTATGGTCATCACTGGTGCCAGTTTTCTGCATTTCTTTGGGATTTCATCCTTTTTTCCTCAGTCTAGGTCTTTTTAAATTCCGAGGTCTTATAATATCTCTCCTTTGGGAAAATTTGTCCTCGAATGAGACTTATTAGCATAGAAAAGAACATGGCACGAGGACTAGCAATCCAACCTGAATACAATGACACTTGAAATGCATAGAACTTAAAATCTTTAAACTTAGCATAAAACATGACTTTAAAATTCAACTTCATGAACATGCATGCATATGAAGACTTAGGAAACTCTGAAACATAGGAGTCTTACACATTTGAGAATGAATACCTAGGTACCTTAGGCTTGAGTAGATTGGAATAGATAAGGGTATCGCTTCATCATATCCTCTTTCACTTCCCATGTAGTGCTTTCAACTTATTGGTTTATCCAAAGGAATTTGATATATGCAACTTTTTTATTCCTCAATCTCTTAACTTGTCGGTCTAATATTTTAACCGAAACCTATTCATATGTCAAGTTTTCTTTAATATTCACTACTTTTGGAGGCACAATGGTATTTGGATCTCACACACATTTTCTTAACATTGACATATGAAACACCGAATAAACCATAGTCATTTCCAAAGGCAACTCCAACTCATAAGCAACCTTGCCAACACGTCTCAAAATTCTATAAGGCCCTACATACCTAGGGCTGAATTTCCCTTTCTTATCAAACCGAACTACACCATTCATAGGTGAAACCCTCAAATATAACCAATCATCCACATTAAACTCAATATCCCTTCTCTTAGTATTGGAATAGGACTTTTGATGAATTTGAGCCAACTTCAACCTTTCTCTAATGACTCTCACCTTCTCCAAAGCATCAAGCACCAAATTGGGACCCAACAAGGTCATCTCACCTACTTTGAACCAACCAACCAGAGATCAAAATCGTCTTCCATACAAGGCCTCAAATGTTACCATCTCAATACTTGAGTGGTAACTATTGTTATAGGTGAACTCGATGAGCGGTAGATAATCATCCCAACTTCCTTTTAACTCTATCACACAAGACCTTAACATATCCTTTAGTGTTTGAATTATCCGTTCGGCTAGCCTATTAGTTTAAGGATGGAATGCGGTGCTTAGCTCATGTAAGAACCTAGAAGTTGGAAAGTTGGAACCTAAAGAGAACTCTTCAAAATATTGAGTGGACCTAAGTTTACGAGCATCTCCGCGAGTTGTAGAGGTTTCTACGACCCTTATAAATGAGTCGTAAAGGGAGTTTTGGTAGCTGATCATGACCAAACTATGAGTAAGGTCCTATGAATTAAGTTAATGACTTGTAATCCCCTAGATTATACATAGACACAACTCATAGATAGACTTCAGAGGGCAAGTTTCAGAAGTCTCTCAAGGTCAAGTGTATGACTTGATAGGACGGTCCATAGAAGATTTTATGAGCCATAAGAATGACTCATAATAAAACTTCAAATATCTATACAATTGTAGGATTTGGGACTTGCAGGATGAGTCCATGTTATAACATGTAGACCTAAAAATGATTCATATAGATGACCTATTTGCAAATTTTAGAGACCTGATTTTTGGGCCTTTTCCAAAGCCTGTAGGATGAGTCATTTTAAAGACTCATCATTTTTTCTATGACTCGTAGAAAAGATCTTATAATGAGGGAAATGACTTTGTTTCTTATTTTTATTATTTGACTTTTTATTGTTTTTTGGGTCAGCAAGGAACTTGTACTAAGGCCCCATCAAAGACAAGACTAAAGGCATGGTTAGATGTTATATGATGTAGTCATAATTTGACATCTTTGAGTTGTTATCCCTTAGTCCCATGCCCTTGAGTTGATTACTTCCATTTATATCAATAGATTTCTTTACCTTATGAATGCAATGTATGATAACATGGCTTAGTTGGGGTCCCTCAAATCCTGATCGTTATATCGCAGCATAGCCTTAGTTCGGGTCATAACAAACTTGGTATCAGAGCAAAAGTTTTAAGAGAGTCCTAGGAAGTCTAACATATCGTGTTAAGTAGAATCTTATTCATTGGTGTGAAGCATGCCACATCCATGAATAGGAGGCTACGAAACATCTTAGGAAAAGTCTCACTTCTTTCATGATTTATTTTGTGCGGTAGAGTGGTTAAGTCTTTCCCTCTAACGCTTGTTCTTTGCAATATTCACAACATGCCTCCACAAAGATAGCCCTCTAGAAGGAATGTGGTTGAGGAGGAACCACAAGCTCCGAATGAGCCTTTGAATAATGAAGTTTCAAATGTTAAGTTCTGAGTGGCTTTTCAAGTACTTTTTCAAGCCGTTCGGCCAAAGTTAATCATAAAGTGGTTTCTCCCATAAACTCGAATGTTGGTAAGGAAGTGAAAAGAGTTCGTGATTTCATAAGAATAAATCCTCTCGCATTTTAGGGTTATAAAGTTGAAGAGGATCCATAAGTGTTCATTGATAGTATCCATAAGATTGTGGACATTATGGGGATTAGCCCAGTTGAGAGGGAAGAGTTAGCCCCCTAACAACTGAAGGGTGTTTCTCGTATTTGGTATGACCAATGGAAAAGTGAGAGACTTAGGGAGGTGGATCCCGTAACTTGAGATGAGTTCAAAGGGGTTTTCTTGATTATTTTTTCCCATTATAGTTGAGGGAGGCCAAATTACAAGTTTATCAACCATAAGCAAGGTGGTATGAGCATGAGGGAGTATTCCCTCAAGTTTACTCAATTGTAAAAATATGCTCTATTCATGGATGCCAACTCAAGAGCCCATATTAGTATATTTATGTCGGATGTGTCGGATATTGTTACACCCCATACTTTGATACCTTAGAATGCTTCTTAAACTTCTCAAGTTTCTGGGAAGGCTCTTAAGGTTCTTAAAAGTCGTTATGTGAGTCGGATAGTTAATAATGCTATCAAATAACTCCAAGGAAAGGAGAACGAAATGCTTTATAATAAGGAAGATTGGAAATAGGGTTATAAAAATTCAAAAGGAGTTGGAGGCCGAGAAATGAGACGTAGGACTCGATTGACTCGCGTAAGCTACCAAATTGGAGGTCTTACGTACTTAATCTACTCGAGTGCGTGTTGATACTAAGTAGCAAGGAATACATAGGCTCTTAAAGTGCGATGAAATTACAAACTCACGGAAGAGAAATAAGGAAACGACGCACCTACTTGAAGCAAGTAGGTGACTCACCTACTTGACACATGGCAGCACGTGATAGGTACACATGGCAGCTCAGGAAAGTGACACGTGGCAGCAGGTGACACACCATGGGGTGGACCCCCCCCCCACCTGCCACATGACAACCATGGATTGGTTGCATAATTGAGGTGGCTGCCTAAGGGTGTGACACGTGTCACCCTTAGGGGATGACATGCGTCACTCTCTAAAAAGATATATATCTATGTATGGATCACTATTAAGTCATTTTTAGCCAAAACCTTGAACAAAACTAGAGAGAAAAACGTGGAGAAGAAAGCAAAGGCAGCCATGGTTTGGACAAACACTGCTGTTAGTAAAATGAGTATAACTCCTTGTGTAAGGCTTCGTTTTAAGTGATTCAAGATGTTTTGGAAAGATATTTCATAGGGATATAACTTTAATTTAGACTCTACAACCCAGTTTTTCTTTTATCTCCTCGAAGAATGGTGGTGAAGCATAGGGGAGCTGCTGCCCAGATTGTGTTTTGGAAATCCTACACGGACAGCTGTGAGTATTTTGGTCATATATTTTCGAACAAAATTGTTGTAGGGGTAATTCAAAATTGTTTGCTACCTTGATACACATGTATATAACTTTCATTGAGGCCACAAATCCTGTTTCCCTCAATTACCCCTCCGAAACTAAGCGACAATATAAGACAGTGGGCTGTCCAGATTTCACATCTTGGATAGTTTTGGCGAGTTTGACAAGTTTAACGTAAGGTAAGGCCTTTCCTTTTAAATTGGAGTTTATGGTATTTTTATATGGTGTATTACACCCCTTGTATGCTACTGGAATTTTAAGAATGTCGTAGAAATGCTCGACGTTCTAAATAAACTAAATTGGAATCGCTATAGTTAAATTGTCGTCGAAGGATAGTGTTGTTCGTGTGAGGTGATGCTGCAGGAGTTTGATGTGTTGTTGCAGGGCCTAAATATGTTCTAATATGGTTTAGGGTGCTTCTGGTTGAATCCACATGACCCCTCGTTGCGTATAATGAAGGGCGTTACAAAATAAAGGCTAGACGCCCTATTGTGCTACCGCATTTTTGAATAAGTCGTTTGGAGTTTATGTTGTATATTGTTGGTGTGAATTGCTGCAGGTTGTTGTTGTTGGTTGGATGTAGGTCTTAGGGACCAAATTGAAAATTTGGATAGGGCACATTATAGGGGAGGTGCTGCCCAATTTTCGTCGATGCCTTAGCGAATAACAGAACTAGTCGGGAAAACGACTAAGGAAATAGATTCCATTAATACTAAGATGTAACCTAGGGTGCTGGAAATTAAAAGGGGTTGATATTCATACTCCTTTCATGTTGAATAGGTTCAAAGGACGGCGAGGGAAGCGGGATAAGGAATAATTCAGACAAGGTATGTGAAGCTTTCTCTTGGCATGTGTTGGTATAAGTTTGTACAGCTATCTTTCTTTCCTTTTGGCAATGTTTAGCCTTAAGTGGATTGTATACCAAGTGCGGGGATAATTCCATTCCCAGAATTCCGAGTATTCCTCATAACCCCTATCCATTTTTCAATATTGGAGTTCCTGTGAAGATTAAGTATTGCCTAGTAGGGCTTCTATGTGTCAGAATGTAATGTGTGGGAAGCTATCTCTCATTCCCAGTGAGATGTATTTAATACGAAAATGAGATTATGATTCCATAGTGGTTCACCGAGCCCATGAAGGGTCGGGTATGAAATATGTATATGAAGATCACCTGAAGGAAAGTCCAGAGGTATGTAAAGCCATTCCTTCTTTTGGCATGTTTTGGTATAAATATGTAAAGCCTATCTGTTCTTTCTTTTGGGCATGTGTTAGATCTATATGACAAAGTGATATGTGTATGAAGCTTGGGTAACTCTATTCATGAGCTCTGAACATGATTCATGATTCATAATTCGTGCTCACTGTTGAATGTTAAGACTCTTAAAGTAGTTAAGCTTCCATTTGTCAAGTCTTCTATATGTTGAGAAGTAGTGTATGTAAAGTTATTATTACTCTCTTTTGGCATGACTTGGAAGTAATTATTATATATATGAAGTTTGAATTTATTCCACTCTTAAAACTCTGAGTGTGAGTTAAGGCTCTTGTTCACTTTCTACTGATTAGAACTCTTGTAATTTCAAAGTTTCCATGTGATAGGAAATGGTACATGTAAAGCTTGTCTTTTCCTACTTCTAGACAGACTAGACTAAAGGTACTATAGGACATGGATTTGGATATAGCCCCATTTATAGACTCTGGATGTAACTCGTGACTTGTACCCACTTTTGAATGATAAGGGCCTTGAAGTAGTTGAACTACGACCCTTAAGCCTTCTATAGGTTGAATAGTGTTGGAATGTGTAAGTTCCTATACCTAGGGGCTCTTGAACATGCTGTATGGTGATATCTAAGGGATGTTTGATATGTTACAGAGTTTTACGTGCATGTATATGCATTATGATATATATATGGATCGGTTCGAACGTATCTCGACATATTTTGCTATGTAAGGATCGGGTCGTACGTTCCACGACAGATTAAGCATTATACGGATCGGGCCGTCGTACCTTGGCAATATTATGCATTATACGGATTGGGCCATCGTACCTCAGCATTATTATGCATTATATGGATCGGGCCGTCGTACCTCGGTATTGTTATACGATATATGGATTGGGCTATCGTTCCTCAGCATTATTATAGGATACATTGATCAGGCCGTCGTTCCTCGGCATGCACTTTCTATATACAGGGATCAGACTATACGTTCCACAGAGTTAATGGCATATATATACCTATCATGATAGATGATGTGTTTGTAACAGCGGGTCCCCGAGTGAGCCGGATTTTGTACGTGATAATGGTATACTTGAGTTTATTTTATGAGATGCAGGTATAGTACCCTATTAAATGCTATACTTGGTTTCCTGCATCCCTGTTTCAGTTGTTATCTCAAGTTATGTTATGCTTATATACTCAGTACATGTATCGTACTGACCCCCCTTTCTTTGGGGACTGCGTTTCATGCCCGCAGGTACAATACAGATTTTGGGAGTCCACCAGCTCAGGATTCCACTCAGCAAGTTTAGAAGAAGCTCCGTTAATTTGGAACCAAGTTTTAGTACTAAACCACCGATGTATATATTTGGTTACATAGGGGTACGGCGGGGGCCCTATCCCGCCATATGTTGTCGTTCCTATTCTTAGAGGTCTGTAGACATATATGTGTGGGTTGTTTATGAGTTTATTTCGGTTGTGCCTTTATGACACGTTGTAAATGTTTTTACGTTATGGCAGCCTTGTCGGCTTGCATTCTCTTCCATGATATGATATGAATGAAAGAGGCCACAAGTACACGAAAAAGTTTTAACTCATTGAGGTTTTTGTGAGCAGTATCGCTTCATTCATAGTTCAATTTGACTACAATCGATAAATACATAAATGGGGGTCCATATCGGACTCTAGTCACGGCCTACGGGGTTGGGTCGTGACAGAAGTGGTATCAGAGCAGTTCGTCCTTGCAGTGTCTACTGACCGTGTCTAGTAAAGTCTTGTTTATCGGTGTGTTGTGCACCACATCTATAGACAAGAGGCTACAGGACATTTAGGATGTTACCTTTCTTTCATATCTACGATCGTGCGATAGAGCCGAGTCATAGGGAATGAAATTCCTCATACTAACTTGTGATTTCAGCAGAAGGGCAACATCAATAGAAGAAGGGTACTGATGATATTGAAAGTTACACAGCACGCAGGTAAGTAAGGCACGAATGATAGGTGCCAGGTAAGGTATTGAATTACGGTTGACATGTAAAGTTGAAAATTAAAAGGAAAAGTAGACGGAAAGTCTAAACAGGTGCAGTTCGAGTTGAACATACGAGGTAAGTCCATTAGTTTATACCATTGTTGATATTGGGCGCCTTGTGAGGCTGCGATATGACGTGATATGATACGTATATATGTATCTTTATGTGTTTGCCCCTGTGAGGCATTATTGGCATTTTCTGCGTTCAGGTGTTGAGATAGTAAGAAATACAGAGGAAACTCTGCCCAAATTTTCCTTGAAATAAAAGGAAAATGATTTAGGAAAGACTGGTAGTTCTGGATAGAACAATATATTAAGGATAAGACTAACTAAGAAGGGTAAGTAACCCACAGTAAGAATCGTGAAAAAGATTAAGAAGTGTTATACTATGGGGTAGAATGCGAACAGGATATGATGTGAATATAATGAGGATAGTTATGAAAATAAGTAAATCCTTGTGAGAAAGTGGCTTCGAATAAATTGCTATGTGACTCGAGTACCCATAATTAGACTGGATTAGCACCTCATGATTGTGTTAAGTTGTCGTACCTAGACAACCAAAGGTATGGAAGATATAAAGGAAGGCATAGATATGGTGCAGTATAACGAATGTGTTAGAAAAGAATCATACGTATTGGAAAATTAGAAATAAGGGTGTAAGGTAGAACACAACAGATAGTGACATGGGTACACCCTAAACGGGGGAAGTGGCTTCAAGTGAGATCCCATACTGGCACGAGTTAATAAGATCTAAAGGACAGCAATAAACGAATAAAAGCAATGATACCGGAGACAGTGAGGGGAATTAATAATAAGGACTTGAATAGTATAACATCAAAGAATAGGTTCATACAAAGGGGATGAATACAACAAGAGAATTACGATGAAAACTTAAACATACTGTAAGGAATAGCCAGGCTATACTCGGCTGAAGGTGAGATGTTGGTAACAAAGTTACTGACTACTAGTATTGTGGTGTACAACCAACAAAACAAGGAAAGGACGAGAGATCTCTCCTATACTGGAATATGAGGAAACTCAAGGGTAAGTAGAGGAAGGAAGTAAGAAACGATACAGGTTTACGTATAAACTAGTATGGTGATGCTAAAGCATCTTTCGGGCTACTTTAACCTCCTACACATGTTCGTGTAAAGGGTACAATATGATGTGTGGTAAAGGAACTGGAAAGAAGTAATGGAAAAGAAATATCACTTGTTCCCTATGCCTACAAGTAATCTACATTCTTAAATAGACCATATGAGTTAATACAAGGCCTATGAACGGCAGCCAGTACAGAAGAATCCTGAAGCACTCGTAAGACCTTATGAGGCTAGTTAACATTCGGGGACGAATGTTCTAAAGGGGGGAAGGATGTTACACCCCGTACTTTGATACCTTAGAATGCTTCTTAAACTTCTCAAGTTTCTGGGAAGGCTCTTAAGGTTCTTAAAAGTCGTTATGTGAGTCGGATAGTTAATAATTCTATCAGATAACTCCAAGGAAAGGAGAACGAAATGCTTCATAATAAGGAAGATTGGAAATAGGGTTATAAAAATTCAAAAGGAGTTGGAGGCCGAGAAATGAGACGTAGGACTCGATTGACTCGCGTAAGCTACCAAATTGGAGGTCTTACGTACTTAAGCTACTCGAGTGCGTGTTGAGACTAAGTAGCAAAGAATACATAGGCTCTTAAAGTGCGACAAAATTACGAACCCACGGAAGAGAAATAAGGAAACGACGCACTTACTTGAAGCAAGTAGGTGACTCACCTACTTGAAGCAAGTAGGTGACTCACCTACTTGACACATGGAAGCACGTGATAGGTACACATGGCAGCTCCGGAAAGTGACATGTGGAAGCAGGTGACACATCATGGGGTGGACCCCCACCTGCCACATGCGAACCATGGATTGGTTGCATAATTGAGGTGGCTGCCTAAGGGTGTGACACGTGTCACCCTTAGGGGATGACATGTGTCACTCTCCAAAAAGATATATATCTATGTATGGATGACTATTAAGTTATTTTTAGCCAAAACCTTGAACAAAAATAGAGAGAAAAACATGGAGAAGAAAGCAAAGGCAGCCATGGTTTGGACAAACACTGCTGTTAGTAAAATGAGTATAACTCCTTGTGTAAGGCTTCGTTTTAAGTGATTCAAGATGTTTTGGAAAGATATTTCATAGGGATATAACTTTAATTTAGACTCTACAACCCAGTTTTGCTTTTATCTCCTCGAAAAATGGTGGTGAAGCATGGGGGAGCTGCTGCCCAGATTGTGTTTTGGAAATCCTACACGGACAACTGTGAGTATTTTGGTCATATATTTTCGTACAAAATTGTTGTAGGGGTAATTCAAAATTGTTTGCGACCTTTATACACATGTATATAACTTTCATTGAGGCCAAAAATTCTATTTCCTTCAATTACCCCTCCGACACTAAGCGACAATATAAGATAGTGGGCTGTCCAGATTTCACATCTTGGATAGTTTTGGCGAGTTTGACAAGTTTAACGTAAGGTAAGGCCTTTCCTTTTAAATTGGAGTTTATGGTATTGTTATATGGTGTATTACACCCCTTTTATGCTACTGGAATTTTAAGAATGCCGTAGAATTGCTCGACTTTTGAAATAAACTAAATTAGAATCGCTATAGTTAAATTGTCGTCGAAGGATAGTGTTGTTCGTGTGAGGTGCTGCTGCAGGGGTTTGATGTGTTGTTGCAGGGCCTAAATATGTTCTAATGTGGTTTACGGTGATGCTGGTTGAATCCACATGACCCCTCATTGCATTAATGAAGGGCGTTACAAAATAAAGGCTAGATGCCCTATTGTGCTAACGCATTTTTGAATAAGTCGTTTGGAGTTTATGTTGTATATTGTTGGTGTGAATTGCTGCAGGTTGTTGTTGTTGGTTGGATGTAGGTCTTAGGGACCAAATTGGAAATTTGGATAGGGCACATTATAGGGGAGGTGCTGCCCAATTTTCGTCGATGCCTTAGCGAATAACAGAACTAGTCGGGAAAACGACTAAGAAAATAGATTCCATTAATACTAAGATGTAACCTAGGGTGCTGGAAATTAAAAGGGGTTGATATTCATACTACTTTCATATTGGTGTGAATTGATGCAGGTTGTTGTTGTTGGTTGGCTGTAGGTCTTAGGGACCAAATTGGAAATTTGGATAGGGCACATTATAGGGGAGGTGTTGCCCAATTTTCGTCGATGCCTTAGCGAATAACAGAACTAGTCGGGAAAACGACTAAGGAAATAGATTCCATTAATACTAAGATGTAACCTAGGGTGCTGGAAATTAAAAGGGGTTGATATTCATACTACTTTCATGTTGAATAGGTTCAAAGGACGGCGAGGCAAGCGGGATAAGGAATAATTCAGACAAGGTATGTGAAGCTTTCTCTTGCCATGTTTTGGTATAAGTTCGTACAGCTATCTTTCTTTTCTTTTGGCAATGTTTAGCCTTAAGTGGATTGTATACGAAGTGCGGGGATAATTCCATTCCCAGAATTTTGAGTATGCCTCATAACCCCTATCCATTGTTCACTATTGGAGTTCCTGTGAAGATTAAGTATTGCCTAGTAGGGCTTCTATGTGTCAGAATATTATGTGTGGGAAGCTATCTCTCATTCCCAGTGAGATGTATTTGATATAAAAATGAGATTACGATTCCATAGTGGTTCACCGAGCCCCATGAAGGGTCGGGTATGAAATATGTATATGAAGATCACCTGAAGGAAAGTCCAGAGGTATGTAAAGCCATTCCTTCTTTTGGCATGTTTTGGTATAAATATGTAAAGCCTATCTGTTCTTTCTTTTGGGCATGTGTTAGATCTATATGACAAAGTGATATGTGAATGAAGCTTGGGTAACTCTATTCATGAGCTCTAAACATGATTCATGATTCATAATTCTTGTTCTATGTTGAATGTTAAGACTCTTAAAGTAGTTAAGCTTCCATTCGTCAAGTTTTCTATATGCTGAGAAGTAGTGTATGTAAAGTTATTCTTACTCTCTTTTAGCATGACTTAGATGTAATTATTATATATATGAAGTTTGAATTTATTCCACTCTTAAAACTCTGGGTGTGAGTTAAGGCTCTTGTTCACTTCCTACTGATTAGAACTCCTGTAATTTCAAAGTTTCCATGTGATAGGAAATGGTACATGGAAAGCTTGTCTTTTCCTACTTCTAGAAAGACTAGACTAAAGGTACTATAGTACATGGATTTGGATATAGCCCCATTTATAGACTCTGGATGTAACTCGTGACTTGTACCCACTTTTGAATGATAAGGGCCTTGAAATAGTTGAACTACCACCCTTAAACCTTCTATAGGTTGAATAGTGTTGGAATGTGTAAGCTCCTATACCTAGGGGCTCTTGAACATGTTGTATGGTGATATCTAAGGGATGTTTGATATGTTACAGAGTTTTACGTGTATGTATATGCATTATGATATATATATGGATCGGGTCGAACGTATCTCGACACATTTTGCTATGTAAGGATCGGGTCGTACGTTCCACGACAGATTATGCATTATACGGATCGGGCCATCGTACCTCGGCAATATTATGCATTATACGGATTGGGCCGTCGTACCTCAGCATTATTATGCATTATATAGATTGGGCCATCGTACCTCGGTATTGTTATACGATATATGGATCGGACTATCGTTCCTCGACATTATTATATGATACATTGATCGGGCCGTCGTTCCTCGGCATGCATTTTCTATATACAGGGATCGGACTGTACATTCCACAGCGTTAATGGCATATATATACCTATCATGATAGATGATGTATTTGTAACACCGGGTCCCCGAGTGAGCCGGATATGGTACGTGATAATAGTATACATGACTTTATTTTATGAGATGCAGGTATAGTACCCTATTAAATGCTATACTTGGTTTCCTACATCCCTGCTTCAGTTGTTATCTCAAGTTATGTTATGCTTATATACTCAGTACATGTATCGTACTGACCCCCCTTTCTTTGGAGGGCTGCGTTTCATGCCCGCAGGTACAATACAGATTTTGGGAGTCCACCAGCTCAAGATTCCACTCAGCAAGTTTAGAAGAAGCTTCATTTATTTGGAGCCAAGTTTTGGTACCAAACCACCGATGTATATATTTGGTTACACAGGGGTACGGCGGGGGCTCTATCCCTCCATATGTTGTCGTTCCTATTCTTAGAGGTCTGTAGACATGTATGTGTGGGTTTTTTATGAGTTTATTTCGGTTGTGCCTTTATGACACATTGTAAATGTTTTTACGTTATGGTAGCCTTGTCGGCTTCCATTCTCTTCCATGATACGATATGAATGAAAGAGGCCATAAGTACACGAAAAAGTTTTAACTCATTCGGGTTTTTGTGAGTAGTATCGCTTCGCTCATAGTTCAATTTGACTACAATTGACAAATACGTAAACAGGGGTCCATGTCGGACCCAGTCGCGGCCTACGGGGTTGGGTCGTGACAGATATAATCTCAAAAGAGTGGAATACGGACATGTTTATTCGGGTGATGTACATATCTAGACTCATGATCTATATGGAGAAAATAAAGGGTGAGAATCTAAAGGAGAAGAATAGGGAGTCGAAGAGGCCTAGGACCGATGGTGGTGATTTCCACATGGTAAGTCCGAAGGTGGTGGACGTCCTTATTTTTGCCAAAAAGTACTCTGAACAAGGATATTCTAATTCCACTACTCCAAGGTTTGACAAGGATAGGGTGCCCAACCCTAAGCCTCAAGGAGGTGCTTCTATCGGCCAAGCTACTCCTGCATGCAAAAAGTGTGGTAAGAACTACAAGGGTGAGTGTTTAACAGGTTTGAATATGTGCTAATGGTGTGGTAATCTGGTTCAACATGCTAAGAAATTCAAGGTCAAGGATGGTCATCCTCAAGGCCAAGTTGTTCAAGTGCAACCAAAGGGTGGTCAACGCGATAATAGGTTTTGTGCTCTCCATGGTAGGCAAGAGGTGGAGGAGACACTCGATGTTGATACCAGTATGTTATAAGTCTTTCTCTATGATGTTTATTCCTTACTTGCTCTAGGTGCAAATTTATCTTTCGTTTACCTTATGTGGCCATGAGGCTTTGATGTTAGCCCCGAAAAATTGTTAGAGCCTTTTTTCATTTATACTCCCATGGGTGAGTCGATTACGGCTAATAGAGTCTATAGAAGTTGTATAGTTACGATCTTCCATAAAGTTACTCTATGTGATCTAGTTGATCTTGAGATAACCAATTTTGATGTTATCCTTAGTATGGATTGGCTATATGCATGTTATGCTTCTATTGATTGTAGAACCCGAGGGTTAAGTTTAGATTCCCAAATAAGCCGATTCTAGAATATAAAGGTAGTAATTAGATGTTCAAAGGTCAATTCTTTCGTGCCTTAAAGATTAGAAAATGATTTCCAAGGTTGTATTTATCATCTTATGAGGGTTAGGGATAAAAATTCTGAAGACCCTACTTTAGGGTCAGTCCTAATTGTTAACGAGTTTACGGATCTGTTTCTCAATGATCTACCTAGTGTCCCTCTCAAAAGGGAAGTTGATTTTGGTATAGACCTTCTTTTGGGTACTTAACCTATCTCTATTCCTCATTACCGAATGGCTCCGACAGAACTAAAAGTGTTAAAGGATCAATTGAAAGATTTGTTAGAAAAGGTTTCGTTAGACCAAGCATATCCCCATGGGCTTCTCCCATTCTATTTGTTAGAAAAAAGGATGGTTAACTTCATATGTGCATTGACTATCTGTAATTGAACAAAGTAACCATCAAGAATAATTACCCAATTCCAAGGATAGATGACTTGTTTGATCAATTACAAGGGGTAAGTTACTTCTTCAAGATAGATCTTCATTCTAGTAATCAGCAATTGAGGGTGAGGGAGTGTGACATTCCCAAAATGGTATTTCGAATAAGGTATGGCCATTATAAGTTCCTTGTTATGTCATTTGGTTTGACCAATGCCACCGCAACTTTTATGGACATAATGAATAGGGTGTTTAAGTAATATTTGGACATGTTTGTAATTGTGTTCATTGATGACATTTTGGTTTACTATCGAATGAGAAGGAGCATGCTACTCACTTGGGGATTGTGTTGCAAACTTTAAGAGATAGTCAATTATTTTCCAAGTTCAATAAGTGTGAGTTTTGGTTAAGGGAGGTAGCTTTTCTCGTTCACATTATGTCCGGTGAAGGGATTATGGTTGATCCTAAAAAAATCGAGGAAGTTAAGAATTGGCCTAGATTTTTGTCCCCTTCGGACATCAGAAGTTTCTTGGGTGTAGCTAGATACTATAAGAGATTTGTGGAAGGATTTTCATCAATATCGTTACCTTTGACTAAGTTGACTCAAAAGAAGGTAAAGTTTTAATGGTCGGAAGCTTGTAAAAATAGTTTTCAAGAATTCAAATATCGTCTCACTACCGCTCCTATTTTGACTCTACCAAAAGGGTCTGATGGTTTTGTTGTGTATTGTGATTGTTTAAGGATTGGTATTGGTTGTATTTTGATGCAATATGGTAAGGTGATAGCATATGCTTCTAGGCAACTCAAAGTGCTTGAACGGAATGATCCAACCCATGATCTTGAACTAGTGGCAGTTGTGTTTTCTTTGAAGATTTAGAAACACTATCTTTATGGTGTCCATGTAGATGTGTTTACTGACCATAAGATTCTACAATATGTGTTTAAGTAAAAAGAGTTGAATCTTCAGCAATGGAGATGGCTAGACTTATTAAAGGATTTTGACATGAGTGTGTTGTACTATCCAGGTAAAGTCAATGTTGTTGCTAATGCACTTAGTAGATTGTCCATGAGTAGTGTTTCACATATTGAAGAAATCAAGAGAGAATTGGTTAAGGATGTTCATATGTTGGCACGTTTAGGTGTGCGGTTGGTTGATTCTAATGATGGAGGTATTCTAATGCATAATGGTTTGGAATCCTCTCTTGTAGAGGATGTTAAGGCTAAGCAAGACCAAGATCCAATGTTAGTTAAGTTAAAGAGGTCGGTTGCTGAAAAAGCCATTGAAGCTTTCTCCCAAATAGGAAGATAGTGTGCTTCGTTATCAAGGTTGGATGTTATAACTAATATTGGCGAAATAATAAGTTAGTTGATAAAAATCCATATCTCGATGTAGAGATTAATGATATGCCTTTTCAGAAGCTTACAAGTTTTCACTGTGTCGAACCATGCAGGTAGATTTATGAATCTGACACATAAAATAAGTTAAGCAATGCTTCTCTAAAGAAAATTATTCTTTAAATTAAATTCATCAATAATTTAATTTATTGATTAGGATATGTAATCTTAATGTGAGGAATTATATAAGTGTTTAATAGGAAAATTTAAAATATAAATAGAGTATAATTACGAACTTCTAGTAGAATGATTTGTAATTTGTAATGGTAAAAATAATTCAAATCATATTTTTGAATTATTTTCATTATAGGCTTTGCACAAGGAAAAATGTGTCTATATATAGGGCCCTTCTATCTAAAAAAAAGGAAGTTTTTCCACTAGACTTGCCCACCCAAGTATTGAAAGAGTACAACGGTTAATTCAGAACTACTGCAGAAGACTACAAAATTAGAGTCAGACTTGCGGACATTCTTGAAGATGTCTACTTACGCTTCTAGAGGTATTTCTCGAATTAAATTTCAGTAAGTTTATGTTTTCTAGCATGATGACGTGCATTTTAGCATAAATGTATGTGTTGTGTTATCTATTATTCATATAAACAATATATTTCTAAAATGTTTTCGATGTGCAAATAATTTTCTACAATGAGTTTATTGGGTTAGTTGGATCGGGATATTCATATTTGTCATGTAGAAAAATTATCTTGAAAATAATATTTAAGGCATCACGTTAGATAATAAGATAGAGACACGGGAGTTAGAAGTTCAAGAGCAAATTTGTACTCAAAGTTAAATGATAATAGCAACTATATCAAAATATATGACGAGTAATAAATATAACTTTGTTTAATTATACGAGTAAATATAATCATTTTCTATTGTTTTAATGGAGAAGGGTCTAAAATGCCCCTTAACTATTTGAATTGCTACAAAACTACCATTGATCCTCCTTTCGACCCCCAAATACTCCTAACATCAACCTTTTGGCTAAAAAATAACCTTATTTCAAACCGACCACACTCATAAGGTGGATGGAGGGCAATATTGTACCAAATTTCATAGTTTAAAGATGTTTTAGGCCCTTATGAAAATAATACTTAACATAATTTGGTTTCAATAAAAAATTAAAAATATATAAAATTAAAAAAAAGTAGTCCTCTACTCTCTAGACTCACCTCTCTCTTTCATTTTTTTTTCTTTTTGAATCTTGTCCACGATTTTAAATTTCAGTTTTTTTCAATTTATAACAAAACAAGGGAGAACAAAGGAAGAAAATAAAAATGTCATTTATATAGAAAAAATTAGTTCGATGAAAGATGATTTAATTAAGAAACTATGTCTATATACTGCATTTTTCTATTATGTGTGTTTTTCTTATGTGTGTATGCAAAATTCAAAATAAAAGAAGGAAAATAACATTTTCTCCTATCTCCATCCCCACCATGATAAAAATAAATTAAAAGAATATGAACAAGTAAGTTCATTTTAAATTTGAATCCATGATATCCTAATTAATAATAAGAAATTAAAAAAAAAAGAAGGAATGAACAAGACAATTGGATAATTGATAGAAAAAATCTATCTATTTATAATATGAGAAGCAACAAGTTCCACTTGTCCGTACCACATAATTTCCCGAATTTCTGTACAATTAAAATTATATATTTGTAGTTAATTTAAATTTTAAAAACAAACAGAAATTTGAAACAGCTTTTAAAATTAACATGATATGATTGAAAACAGTTTTTAAAAATAATGTGATATAACTTTAAAGCAGTTCTAAGTGATATATAAAGTTGGAAAAAATATTTTAATTTACCTTAATTAACGTGATTGCAATTAAAATATTAAATAAAGATAACTTTTCATAATATAAACAGAAAAACGTAATAATTGTTATGTTACCATTTCCTTTGGGAAATTTTCAGGTATGACAAACCTTTTAAGCATAATTAATTCATATGGATATAGTTTTTCTAATTACTTATAATGGCAAATATAAAATTTGCTATTATACAACTGTTGTAGCGAATTATACAAAAGTTGTAGCGAATTATAAAAATGTTATACCCAAAAATTATTTGGATACTGAAATATACAAACACTAGTATACATAAAAGAATTGCAAGCTTAATTTACCTTTTCTTTTCCTTTAGCATATTTAGTTTACTAATTATTTAAATTAATTAGTTAAATTGAACTTATCCCAATTCCCCTTTTAAAAAATTAATAAAGTATAAGTAAAGGAATTGCTTCACTATTTATATTTAACTAATTATAATTATATAATATACGAATATATTAATTTACTCATTCTTTTTCTGCTTGCTTCTGCTCCTTGCCGCTACCCATTTTTGGTGCCTCCTCTGCTTTGCTAGGCGGTGGACCTGAATATCTGCTTTTATACGATCCGATTTCAATAGCTAACTTTTCTCATTTTTTATTGAAATTTTTTATTTCGGAATTGCTACTGCAAGTTTTACAGTTCTAGCTTGCTGGGTTTGGAGTTGTTGACCGTGCAACTTTGATTTTGAATGCACCCCATCTGTTCGATAAATTGCTAAGAGGAAAAGGATCTTGTTGGTAAGCCGACGTAATGGTAACTTCGACGTGAACAGCACTCCGAAGTGAACAGTGTTTTTCGGTGGTAACCAGGTTCATTTCAACTGGAGTTGGTACCTCCGGTTTCCATATCTTTCCATATCTATTCTTTGTTCATACACTTGTAGTTGCATTTTGCTGACTTTAGACATTTGAATAATTTATTAGTTCATACGCGTTTTCGTGGCTTTGGATAGTGATGGTAGACTAGGGTCATGTTCTCGCTCACGGAAGGGGACGGGAATGAGGGTAAGGAGGGGTAAGTGAGTTAAAGGAGCGTCTAGACTGAGAGTAGGTTCTTGGAACATTGGGACGTTAATGATAAAATCCATAGAGCTAGTTAAGATTCTAAAGAAGAGGAAGATTAATATAGTCTGTGTCCAAGAGACCAAATGGGTAGGTTCAAAAGCTAAGGAGGTAGACGGGTATAAGCTTTGGTTCTCTATTAGATCGAAGTATAGGAATGGGGTAGGCATTTTAGTAGACAATAATTTAAGGGATCAGGTGATGGAGATTAGAAGAGTCACTGATAGGGTGATGTCGATTAAGGTGGTCATTGAAGGAATCACGTTGAACATTATTAGTGCTTATACGCCGCAAGCGGTCTTAGGTGAGGAGGATAGGAGACATTTTTGAGAGGATTTGGATGAGTTAGTGGGAGGCATACCGCCTACTGAGAAGCTTTTTATCGGAGGGGATTTCAATGGGCACATTGAGTCTATTTCGGGAGGGTATGATGATGTGCATGGAGGCTTTGTCTTCAGGGATAGAAATGGAGGAGGAGTTTTACTTTTGGATTTCGCAAGAAAGTTTGAGTTGGTGATAGTCAATTCGAGTTTCCCAAAGAAGGAGGACCACTTGGTAACCGTTCGTAGTTCGGTGGTCCGTAGTTTGGTGGCTAAGAATCAGATATATTTTCTACTCCTTAGAAAGGATGATAAAGGTCTGTGCAAAGACTGTAAGGTCATTCCGATCGACAACCTTACAAACCGACATAAGCTCTTGGTGATGAATTTAGGGATCAAGATGACGAGGAAGAAAAGGGTTGGGAATGACCGACCTAGGATCAGATGGGGGAGTTTGACCACGGCTAGTGCCTTGGAGATGGGAGAGAAATTGAAGGATATGGGGGCCTAAGATAGTAGTGGGGATGCAAACAGTATGTGGGATAGGACGGCTAATTATATTAGGGTTGTAGCAAGGAAAGTGCTGGGAGTCTCGACAGGTAGTCGTATTCGGCATCGAGGGGACTGGTGGTGGAATGGAGAAGTAAAAAGGAAGGTGGAAGCAAAGAAGAGAAGTTGATAGAAAGCAAGGATGAGGTGGAGAAGTGAACGAATAGGAAACTTTATAAGATAGTGAGGAAGGAGGCAAAGTTGGCGGTTTCGATGGCAAAAATGACAGCTTTTGAATGTCTTTATGCTAAACTAGAAGAGAAAGGCAAGGATAGGAAATTGTTCAGGCTAGCCAGGGCGCGGGAGATAAGGGCACGCGATGTGGATCAAGTGAAGTGCATTAAGGACGAACATGGAAAAGTATTGCTAGAGGAGACCCTCATTAAACAGAGATGGCAGTCATACTTCCATAAACTCTTGAATGAAGAAGGGGACAGAGAGATTGTGTTGGGAGATTTAGAACATACAGGAAGGCGTCACAATTTTGGGGGTTGCAGGAGTATTACGGTCGAGGAGGTTAAGAATGTTGTTCGTAGGATGCGTTGGGGAAGAGCGATCAGACCTGACGAGATTCTTGGGGAATTTTGGAAGAACGCGAGATCGGTAGGTTTGGAGTGACTGGCTAGGTTATTTAATGTTACCTTTAAGACGCCTACGATGCCCGAAGAATGGAGGTTGAGAGTAATAATCCCCATATACAAAAACAAGGGGGATATCCAGAGCTGCAACAACTATAGAGGTATCAAGTTTCTAAGCCATACTATGAAAGTGTGGGAAAGAGTGGTGGAGATGAGGGTGAGGAAAGGCGTGTCTATTTTAGAGAATCAGTTCGGATTTATGCCGGGACGCTCAACTACAGAAGCCATCCATCTTATGAGGAGACTGGTGGAGCAGTATAGGGAGAGGAAGAGGGACTTGCATATGGTATTCATCGATCTAGAAAAAGCTTACGATAAAGTTCCACTAGAGATACTATGGAGATGTCTGGAGGCTAAAGGTGTACCTATGGCATACATTAGGGTGATTAAGGACATGTATGAGGGTGCCAAAACCAAGGTAAGGGCAGTAGGAGGGGACTCAGAGCACTTCCCACTTGTGATGGGGTTGCATCAAGGATCAGCTCTCAGCCCATTTTTATTTGCCTTGACGATGAATGGATTGACGCGACAAATTCAAGGTGAGGTACCATAGTGTATGCTTTTCACGGACGACATAGTCCTGATCGATGAAGTTTGTAGTGGAGTTAACTCTAAGCTGGAGGATTGGAGACATACCTTGGAGTCTAAAGGGTTTAAGCTAAGTAGGACCAAGACAAAGTACTTAGAGTGCAAGTTCAATGAGACACCTCAGGAGGTTGGCGTGGAGGTTAGGCTTGGTGACCAGGCCATCCAAAAGAAAAGTAGTTTCAAGTACCTTGGGTCTATCATGCAAGGCAACGGGGAGATTGATGATGATGTCACACACCGTATTGGGGCAGGGTGGATGAAATGGAGGCTAGATTTTGGTGTGCTATGTGACAAGAAGGTGCCACCACAACTTAAGGGCAAGTTCGACAAAGTGGTAGTTAGACCGGCTATGTTATACGGGGCAGAGTGTTCGCCAATTAAGGTCTCTCACATTCAAAAGATGAGAGTTGCCGAGATGAAAATGTTGAGATGGATGTGTGGGCATACCAGGAGCGACAAAATTAGAAACGAGGCTATTCGGGACAAGATAGGAGTGGCCTCGGTGGAAGACAAGGTGCGGCAAATGCGACTAAGATGACTTGGGTATGTGAAGAGGTGAGACACGGATGCTCCAGTGCGGAGGTATGAGAGGTTGGCAATGGATGGATTCAGAAGAGGTAGGGATAAGCCGAAGAAATATTGGGGATAGGTGATTAGACAAGACATGGTGCAGCTACAGCTTACCAAGGACATGACCCTAGATAGGAGGGTGTGGAGGACCCACATTAGGGTAGAAGGCTAGTACATAGTCTCGTTATTCTCCCTTATTAGTAGGCGCATTAGCACAATATAATTTTTTGTTCTCTGAATTTTGTTATTATCTATTACTTTCTATACTTTGATTACTCTATTTTATCTGTGTCGCTCTCGCTATTTGCTTTTTCTTATTGCTTTGAACTTCTTAGCCTTATCTAACCTCTTTTTATGCTTTTAGTGAGCCGAGGGTCTTCGGAAACAACCGTCCTACCTTGGTAGGAGTAAGGTCTGCGTACACTTTACCCTCCCCATACTCCACGTTATGGGATTTCACTGGATTGTTGTTGTTGTCTTTGTATTTTAATTAAAACAAAATTTAAGACCATAAAGAATATTTTTGAATCTTTCGATGTCAAATAAAATATATGTAAAATGTATCAAAATGTCATTTAATCTTATGATAGTAATCAATAATCAATTTATATGAAAAGTTAGAATTTAAAACTTGCTTACATGGCTATAATATTTTTTAAAAATTAAACTAAATAAAAAAATAGTAGGAAAACATGTAAAAACATATATGAAGTATTTTTTTTTATCAAAGAAAAATTATTTGAAAATTAATATTATCCTTATTAAAATTAAAACATAATATATCAAAAACTAAAATTGTAGATGATTATAGCTATAGAAATAAAATTTAATATTATAAAAATAAATTGTATTCTAATATTATTAATTTAATGTGCTAAAATGAATAAGTTAATGATTTATATCATTGTTTTTAAAATATATTACATAATGCATAATAAATCTTATTAGTTATTTTTAATTTAAAAGATTAATACTTTTTAAAATATCCGTTTAATGCGCGGCTACATATACTAGTTATAGTAATAAAAAAAATCTTTTTATAGATGGATAATTAGACGGGGCAAGTATGAATTTTAGTTGGATCTCCAATTATGAGTGTGTTTATATAATAAATTTTGGGGTTGATTTAAAATAGACCAATAGGAAGATATCATGAAATTAATAATTTTTTTGATATTATTTTCAAGCATATCGGGTCAAAATATGAATCATATGAGATTTTTATTATTTATTTGAGAAGGGTTAAAATTTGGACCAATCAAATTAGGAAATAAAATAAATAAATATTTAATAATTTTATTTTAGAAAATGTGTTAAAAATAAGGATCAATATGAGCCAAAGAATTAATATCAAGGATATTTTTGAGCCAACAAAAATTAAAAAATGAATGAAGAGTAATTTTATATCAATTAAAATAATTAAAAAAGCATTTTAGGTCATTCTCCGTTGTTTTGATGATGTTGATTCAGTGTCAAAAAGGGCTAATTACTAGATGTTGCTTTGATTATTTCTATAAACTTAATATAATATTTGGGGTCACTTTGCGCACATTTGATAAAATTGGATCACTGTTATAATATTAAGTAAGGCATCTGAGGGATTATATAGAGTAGAATTCCCCCCCTTTAATGCCAGCTAAATTATATCATACTTCATCATTTTTAAAATCTTACATATTTTTATTTTTAAAAAAAATTGAGTCATAAAATAAGCAAAAAAAAGGGTCAAAAATACCTCTAAACTATAGAAAAAGGTCTAAACATATCCTTCATCTACCTTTTGATCGAAAAATACTCTTCTACTCATCTTTTTTATCTAAAAATACTCTTCCATTCACCTTTTTGGTTAACTATAATCCTTGAAACTAACAACCCTCTTTTTTAAAAAAAAAATAATAATTTATCATGTGTCATTTTCTTATTGGATGAAATAAAAATCTCACCTCCACTAAAAAAAATTCATAATTTATTTAAGCCAAAAACAATATACCTCTTCAAGACTAATTTTTTTTTATCCGGTTAACTAAAAAAAAGACTAAATTTTTTAGTTCTTCACTTGATTTTTCTTTTCTGTTTAATAATACTGATTTTTTGATAATATGTATAAATAAAATAACTAAAAGATTTTAATTATACATATAACTAAATTATTTTTTAGTTAATACAAGATAGTAAAAAAATATTTTAAACTAAATTAGTTATTATAAAATAGTTAAAAATAATTAAATAATTTTTTTTATTTATTACAAAATAATTTTTAGATAGTTATTGTAAATTATCTTGTAATAATACATATAACTAAAAAAAAATTTAAATAAGGTTTTTAATTTTTTTTTTATAATTTATTCAAACCAAAACAATATACATGCTTGATGACCATAAAAAACTAAATTAAAAAAACTATTTTTTTATATTTTTTCTCATAACTTATCCAAATCATAACAACATTCTTCTTCATGATCCCAAAACAAACTTTAAAAAAAAAAAAAAACTATAGCAATAAAAAACTATTAGATTTTTTTAAAAAAAATTGAGTCTTGAGGAGGTATATTATTTTTGACTTAGATAAATTATCAAAATAAATAAATTAGTGAAAGTGAATTTTTATTTCATCCAATAAGAAAATAACTCATGATAAATATTATTAAAAATAAAAAACGGATTGTTAATTTTAATGGTTATAGTTAGCCAAAAAAGTGAATGAAAGGATATTTTTAGACCAAAAAGATGAGTAAAAAGATATTTTTAGACCAAAAGAGGAATAAAAGATATTTTTAAACCTTTTCCTATAGTTTTAGAAGTATTTTTAGCCCTTTTCCCTAAAATAAGATACACACACAACACACAACACACGTACCCTAAAACTAATTCATATGGATGAGTGGAAAGAGGTGAAGCACGAACTAAATAGTGCATAGGACTTTAGAAAAAGTTCATGCACTAAACTCCCCGCTCCCGCTATGCACATCTAGAAAAGGACCAAACTACAAAGACATTGTACACAACCTCACCCTCATTTCTACCCTCATTTCTACGAGGAGAGGTTAGATTATGCCTAGTTAGACAGATTAGATTATGACCCATTGTGTAACATCTTGACCCGAGCGATCTCAACCATGAAACCTTCGAACAGGATTGAGCAATTGTAACAACTCTTAAACCACCCAAATTCAGTTCAAATGCCCCCTTTGCCACCCCTTAACTTCAAGACACATTGACGACTCTACTTTATGAAGTAATTACGTATTTCAAAAAATAAAACAGCTAGAATTCGACTTTTCAGACAGAAAGTACAGATATGGCTATCAATCACCACCAGGACGTTTCAGAGGCTACATGTTAGTGAAGCAGAGATGGAGACTAAGCAATTATCTAATTCTCTAAGGAGATTAAAGTATTGCTACAAGCAAGCTCCTACTAATAAGGAATATCAGACTCAAATCACTATCTTCTGAGTGTTCAAAAGCTCAAACTCCTACTCCCACAAATTAATTGCAAGACTGCAGACAGAAAAATGCAATGTACAGAACAAAACAAACTCTCTGAAATGGTGAGAAGAAGCTTTCCTGCTGACTTCACTTTCTACCGCTAGTTCCAATTCGTGGCTTGCCTTTAACCTCAGAATCCTCCATGAAAAATACAATACGTTAATTGCTTATAGCTGTAAACACTAATATACGTCTTTTTCTTTCATTTGGGGATTGATGAGTTTATATGGTTCAAATATAAAGAAACCGAGCATGCAGTTTATGGAATATACCTGTGGGAAGTGCAAGTAAATGTATGTTTTTGCAGTTGATGGATTATGATTTTCTGCACCCTTGCTCCAATCATAACAAACCTACACAAAATCAGACAAAAATATTGAAAACTGAAGCAAATATGCATGCAAGACTAAGAGAAGATCAGATACTTAAGCAACAATAAGACGTTAGCAGATTCAAGAACTAAAGGGAAGAAGAGAGGAAGAAAAAAAAGAAGGCCGGAGGGGGGGGGGGATTCTGCATTAATTCTGTAAGAAAAAGCTAAAGTGGAACTGGGGTAACTATCCTAGTAATGATTTTCTTAGTGGCACAGAGAACACTCCCTCGCGAAAGGGTGAGCATGAACGACAAAAGATATTCCTAGTAAAGGTTCTACTAAAAAAAAAGTAACCAAAAACATACCGCATATGCATAGATTGAACCATCATTGTTGAATGCGCTACAAGGTATGGGCTGGCTGCATCTTGACATTGCCTGAGAAAACACACATAAAAATCATAATGGAAGATGCCAAATGCAGCTATAAATGTTAAATATATCATGCAAGGAAGCGGGGAGATTGACGAGGATGTCACACACCGTATTGGGGCAGGGTGAATGAAATGGAGGCTCGCTTCCGGTGTGCTATGTGATAAGAGGGTGCCACCACAACTTAAGGGCAAGTTCTACAAAGTGGTGGTTAGACCGGTCATGTTATATGGGGCGAAGTGTTGGCCAGTTAAGGTCTCCCACGTTCAAAGGATGAAAGTTGCCGAGATGAGAATGTTGAGATGGATGTGTGGCTATACCAGGAGCAACAGAATTAGGAATGAGGCTATTCGGAACAAGGTAGGAGTGGCCTCGGTGGAAGGCAAGATGCGGGAAATGCGACTGAGATGGTTTGGGCATGTGAAGAGGAGGGACTCAGATGCCCCAGTGCGGAGGTGTGAGAGGTTAGCCGTGGATGGTTTCAAAAGAGGTAGGGGTAGGCCGAAAAAATATTGGGGAGAGGTGATTAGACAGGATATGGCGCAGCTGCAGCTGACCGAGGACATGACCTTAGATAGGAGGGTGTGGAGGACCCACATTAGGGTAGAGGGTTAGTACATAGTCACGGAAGTCTATCGTATTTGTAGACGCTTTAGCACACTATAATTTTTTGTTCTCTAATGTCTGCTATTATCTTATTACTTTTTACTTACCGTACTTTCCGTACTTTGATTACTCTATTTTATTTATAGCGTCTCCGTTCTGTGCCTTATCATATAGCTTTGAACTTATTGACCACTTCACTTTTTAGCCTTATCTAACGTCTTTTTATACTTTATTGAGCTGAGGGTCTCCCGAAAACACTCGTCCTACCTTGGTAGGAGTAAGGTCTGCATACAATTTACCCTCCCCAGACCCCACGTTGTGGGATCAAACTGGGTTGTTGTTGTTGTATTAAAATATTATTATGTTATTGCACTATTAAAGATTCAAACATGCTATGAAGAATGAGCCGGTGTCAAAACATGCTTAGCGTTATCGAAAAGCATGCCAACATTCCACATTTCATATCACTATTTCATTGACACAGATTTAAGTGGAAAAATTTGATAATGAAAAGTATGTATAGTAATGATTAAAAAGCTGTTTGATAGAGAAAATATACATCCAAGGTTAAAAATTTGAATAGCAAACGAATTTTAATTTTTGAAAGTTGTGAAAGTTGAATAAGACTGAAATGTGTCAAACACCGACACATTTAGGATATCCTAGAATAAAAAGTGTCATCTAAAGTAAGGATAAAATTGTAAGAGCTCGTTTGGTAAGGGAACAAATTATCTCGAGATTAATTATTCTAGTATTGTTATCCACCCTCAATGTGGGATAAAAATATCAGTACAATCCCGGAATAAGTTATCCCACTATTTTATCCCATCAAACATGGAATAAGTCTATTTTAAAATTAATCCCAATATTACTTTCTCTCATCTGTCGTACCAAACGAGCCCTAAAAGAAAAAATGATCAAGTATTCGAATGAAACGGGTTAAGCGGACTCTACTAAAAACAAGTTCAAAACTGACCCAAAAAAATCGAGGGACTGGGTCGATCAAAGAAAGCGAAGGGAAACCGACCCCGTCCCTTGGTTTCTTTAGTTTTTGTTTGTTTTACAATTATTTTCATACTACAACTACTCTGTCCCTCGGTTCATCCCTCGTTTTTTCCACACATTTTGGCGCGGATTATTTTTACCGGGATGAAATTGGGTAAACCGATGTAAAAAAAATGTTTTATCAACCCCACCCTGTTTGTCGTATTATTTAATTAATTAATTTTCTTAAAATATAAAGATAATATAGAAATAATTTTTTTATTTAATTCGAACAACCGACAGACAAGGTCAAGTTGTATGTCAGTTTTTCGGGTCGGGTTGTCCGTTGGTTTTATGGTCAAGATCTGGTCAACTCATATAATAGAAAAAGTGACTGACAACCTGACCCTGTCCGTTGGTTTTTCTTATTAAATTGGACCCATTCACGTTTTTTTCTTCCCATTTCTGTTCTCTCAATTTTCCAGTGATTCCTCACCCTCCTAGGCCACCGGTGCACCTCCGCCGTCCCTCCCAGAACCCCTCTTCCCTCCTCCATCTCCATTGTTTTTAGCCCAAGATTAAGAGGTTAGGATATTTTAAATTTTCAATCACATTGTTTATGTTCTTGTTAGATTTCATTGTTTGTATGTTTGTTGTTGGATTCATTTGTTCTTAAATTTTGAGAATTTATTCATGTTTGTCCTTGAATTCGTTCGAAATTGCCTCTGAAGTTAGGAATTTGTGTTTCTTATTTACTTTGCGATGTGGTTAATTTTAAGATGCAAGACAAGAGTAGATTTCTTCCTTAGTAAAATTTCCTTTGGGTAGGAAGATAGTGTAAAATTGTTGAAAGAAAAGTTGAAATTGAAACATATACATTCGAGATTCTGGACATTTTAAGTGATTGAGTTTTAAATTTATAATGTGTAAATATGAAATAATTTTTAAAAACAAATACAAAGTTCAGATCAAGGTTAGTTCCTTAAACTAAGTGTTGCCCTTACCCAGACTAATTCGTACTTGAGCCATATAAGATCATTATAGGAAAAGCATACCGCAAAGATTTTATTTCAAGAGCTCGAATTCAAGACTTTCTGACTAAAAAGATAAAGTAAATCCATATTCATCACCACAATAAGGGATTATATATATCTTCATTTACTAAATTATAATCCCAAGTCTCCACTAATTCAGACATATCCTATTTACTTATCCATCCAAAGTAACACTTAGAAATGAATAATATTCTGGAGAATAAAATTAAAATAAAATGATTTTATCCATTAATTTAGTGCTTTATATAATTTTAGTAATTAATCTAAAATACTCAATATATAATTACATTGAAATCCAACTTACTTTTTTTGGAGGATGTTGGTCGAATAATTATTAACCATTAAATAATAAAATTTAACTATCAAATTAATAAACTAAATTTATATGTAATCTAATTTATATTGAATATGTATACTTTTGTAAATGAATTATGAATCACCGTTTTTGGATTTATGATAGAACTAGTGAAACTTGGGGGGGCATGAGAGATGAATTTGTTCAAGGTGTCGAGAGTATTTATCACCCATGCAATGTCACTTTACCCTTTTCAAAGTCAAGGGTTGATTAGGTGTCCTTGTGAGTGATGCAATTACATGAAGCTTTTAAATCGAAAAAAGTTAAGGTTCATATCTATCGTAATGGATTTAAGCCTAAATACTTTGTGTGGACCAATCATGAGAGATCGAGGGGTGAATTGTATATATTTTATAATTTGATCGTGGGTGAAAGTAGTAGGTCTTCACATGAAAATAGTGTTCAACATGATAGGGTGCATGAAATGGTCAATGATACTTTCTGCATACACTAGGGATGAGACCCGAACAGTATTTCGAGGAAATACCCAGTGAAGAAGCAATGTGCTTCTATCAACAATTAAAAGAGGTTAGTCGTCCACTATGTATAGGGAGTCCACATTTTGTTAGACTATCGATATCAAATCAGATTGGAGTGTTCCTCAAGCTGCTATGAACTCTATAACCCAGAGTTGAACATAACTAATTCTATCAGGCGAAGAAATTGATTTCCAAGTTAGGATTATTATTTGATAGAATTCATTATTGTGGAAATGGTAGAACAACTGTGTTAACATGCTCTAATTTGTTGTTTTTTCGTTTATATTTTTCTTTTTCACTTGTGACTCCTTACATCACCAATTTGGAGAAAGCCATAAAAGTTTCTTCAAGAGGAAGACAATTTGTATCTAAAAGCAACAAAATAAAGGTACCAGAGGACATAACATAATGGTTCTCATAAATGAAGAACTCACAAATAGTATTTCCTTTACTTCACGAATGACTATCTGCTAAAATTTACTGGTCACCTGATCCAGACTATAAAGTTATAAATTTGTTATAAAGCTGATGTGTACCTAATAATACAGAGGAAGATTCGAGAAATCCTTGAAATTCCTAGATTCGAAAACCTAATATTCAGACAGGTCTATGTCGACCAAGTAAGTTCTTATAGAGAAATCCTCTTTTGCAACATTATAGTTTTGTCATAATCAAATGAATGAATAAACAAAAAATGAAGAGAGACATTTGGCTTTTAATGTCCAGAAACTACGATGTTCTAAACAAAGAAAGATGCTTTATCAATTTCATGCATTTATATGTATGCCAATTCCATTCATAAAGAATACATGCTAGAAATCATAAAAAATAAAAAAAATGTCTGAACTTCATAGAAATTAGCACTTAAAAAGGATCAAGGATACCTTAAGCCTCTGTTTGCTATCTTTGTCCCAAAAGTTGAAGGAACCATCAGATCCCGCAGTTGCAAATGTTCCATGTGTCTGGGTGAGGCAGATGTAACACATGATGAATGAGTTGAAGTAGAAATATTAGTAGTATTTAGCAATAGTATAAAGTCTATTTGACAATGACAACTACCCTAAAGACCAACTTTAAGAAGCAGTTTCCAGTGTTGTGTTTATCAACTTTATGTTGAGTTTGTGTTTAACACAAGCTTGCTATAGATTTTCAGGACTCTTGCTCTTACCCTTAGCAGTTCTCCCTACTTCACCTAAGCTAAGAATACCAGACTAAAGGTAAGGACAACTGAAATGGTGCACAATCATATCGGTTCTTCTAACAATAACTTGCCAAGAATTGTCCACACAGCAATTGACTGGCAATTTCTCTTTTCAACACTATATCCACCAGATTTTTAGAAAAACGATTTGAGATACAGCTACACATCCTCTACCTCCCAAAAGATGCAGCATTAACAGCAAAATTTATAGAGAATGAGGCTGGAAGAATGAAATATATAAAAATATAAAACGAGAAAAAGATCTTACAGGGTGGAAGTTCAGAGAGTTGACTGAGTAAATTTCGTTGCCCTCCCTGTGGCATTTGAATGTGAAGTTTTTACTTTGTTGTGAATCATCAAGATGATGCACACCAACCCGACCTTCAATAGAGCCAACCTAAATATAGGATGTATAATATTATAATGATATGTGTCTCAATGAGTCTAGAACCTAGATGCTTTTGATATAACATAATGTATTCACAATATCGGGAATTATTTACAGACCACATGTAAGAATGAAAATAAGCTATTAACATATGAAAACCGTTCAAGAATGCCTTGGACAGCAAAACCCAAACGCACCATAGAACTCCTTCTCAGAAAATAACTAAAATAGATTTAGTAGAAGTGTCTTTCTTGGATCAGCCTGTAACATTTATTACTTTTTCCTTTCTTGGACTTGTTTATGAAAGATCCAAAATGCTTTACAAACAAAACATCTACAAGAGTTCAGTTCACTGTTGATAGAAAGCTTCCTTGGTTGCTTCTCTCAAGACTGCTGAATAATTCAAGAAAGTCTAATCATTTCCTCCGTCACCCTCTCCACCCAAAACAAACAGAAAAGGTGAAAAGGAAAAAAGAAAATTTATTAGAGAGAGATCAAAAGAGTTTGAAGAGCTAGGACTGTCTCATAAGCTATTGAAAAAAGAAGGCCCATGTATGAATGAAGTGATTGGGCAGATAAAGAAGATATTGCGAGCATCATAAAGAGAGAGACTTTGCAATATCAGCTGGCATCTCCCAATTTAGGAGAGAACCAACTGAGTGATTTACCTCCTCCTTGAGGCAGCACAAGTGGCCTAAAACTTTGAGGAACAGTCTGATTTCGTTGATTTGTGCATGTTTCCAATTCTTTAAATACCACGTAATTCTCATGTAACAGGAAGTGTCTTATGCAGACCAATTCCAGTCTCCAGTGGAAGAAATTATGTAAGAACACTGTCATTATAAGGAAAGGATCTTGACTCAAGTGTTGGAGAATTTGCCAAAACAAAGGTAATAACACTCTTTTAGGCTCTCTTTATCTGTTCATCTTTAGTTTGATATAAGAAGGAATTTGTATCGGCTCAGAATATTAAGCTCTGAGATCATTCTACTAATCTCACTCCCTGTATGGGACTCTAACATTTGTATAAGGTGGGCAAAAAATAAGACTGAGCAATTTAAGATAGCATACACAAGAAGGTATTAGATCATGCAGTAACAAAACTACACTATAAAATAGCTACTCACCAAGAAACCTTGTTGATCAGGGAAGGCAGCTAAACACCGAGTTTGATACTTTAAAGGTGAGAGAATTCTCTTGAACTCAGTCTGTAACAATTTTAAGGAAATATAAGTTTTTAGCAATTTGAAGGAAATGCTAGTAATCTTAATACTTGAATATCCAACAACAATAAAAAAAATTAAGTATAAACTTGCTTGTGTTTGGTAGGGAGGAAGAAAATGTCTTCCTAGAAAATATTTTCTTGGAAAACAAGTTGGTTTCTTACTTATTTTCTAGTGTTTCGTAAGTAAACAAAAAAATATTACTCCAAGAGAATTCCCTGGCACGCTTTCCCAAAGTCCTCTCTCCTAACAGAGAAGGGCAGAACTCTCCTCCAGTGACCTTTTGTCATCGGAATCCACCCTTCTTCCTTCTTTTCTTCCCAACCATTCCTTCCATCATATTATCAGATAATGGAGGAAATATGATTTTCCTCGAGATGGGTTTCAAGTCTTTCGACATAGCAAGAGATGTATCTCGCATGATGAGCAGAGCAAGCTTTAGTCAGAAAACAATGGAATGGATTTGTTCGATCCTCAAGGAAGCATCAAAGGTGAAAGGAAACGTAGTTAAAAGATGGAAAAGGCAGGAGCATGTATCACATGTATTTTGTGCAAGAAACTTTAATAACAAGGTGACATATATAAGCATTATCAGCTTACAAGGAAAGAATAGAGCTGGACTAATAGTCCCTGAAATCACATTCAATGCTGGTTGGTGGGACTTGGCCACCAAAATTGAAAAGTTCATTTAGTACAAGGCCAACAAGACAGTTAGTAAGAATTACCAGATGATTGATAAAGAGATCCCTTATGCAGAGACTGTCAGGAGTAGTAAATGGTCTTCTAGAGAGATGGATACAGCCATCACGAAGAAGAGAAGGGACACCATCTTTATTGAAGGAGACTTCAATCAAACTCGGAACGAGCTTTTAGACAGAAGTCTTGTTGGTAGCTTCCCAGCAAATGGATCTGAGACTCCAATCCTCTCGAAAGTCCATAGATGGGCAAGTAAAAACTGGAACCAAGCTCATGGCCTTAACATCAACAAGATGGGACACAATCATTTCCTTTTTGAGTTTTCCTCCATTACTGTTGCTGAAAATGTTCTCAGAGGAAGAGAGCCGCTTGAATGAACCAGAGCATACGGCTACAATGGTGGTCGCCGACAGTGGTGCAATTCAACCTAGGGTAGACGTACATCATTCTTCGATCAGATTGGTTGGCATCCCTTTACAACTGTGGTCACAAAATGTATTCAGAGCAGTAGGAGACTTCTGTGGTGGCTGGGCAAAAACAGAGGAAACATAACTACACAATCACCTAAAATGTGCAAGAATACTTGTCAAAAACAACGGAACCCCATTCCAAAGGAGGTGAAGATAGTTTTCAAGGGTTTTGGGTATATCATACAAGTATGGGATGACACACCGACAAGGTTCTCCGTTGGAGAAGAAGGTCTAGGTGTCATAGGTGATAAAAGGGATCACACTTCGACTCAACAGTTAATACAAAAGGGTGGAGCAGCAAAGTCCACGCCCTTGCCAGCTAGTGACAGGAACACCCAGTGGGGTCTACAAAAGTTTTTGAATTCATTGAGTGTGCAGGTGACTTGGAGCAACAGAAAGGAAAAGAAATTAAAATGTTGGGCCCTCACTTAAACAAAAAGAATCCCGGTAATATTGAAAGGCTTTCCGAGCCATTACTCGATGAAATAGAAGCAAACTGCAGAACTCTAATGGAGCAAGTCAGAGAAGGCAATCTATTTCCACTAGAACGTGGAGATGAAGGTGATAAATTAGAATTTGAAGCAGCCCTGAGGGATGACGACGATATGTCGATCATCCAAACAGAGGAAAGAACAAATCTGGAGACTCAAACAGTAAGAAACAAGCAATTGGAACAGAAGGAGGAGGAAGGTACAATTGAAGATATCCTACCACTGAACTGTAACGAGCATGGAACTGGTACAGTAGCAACAACAACAACATACCCAATCCCACAAGTGGGGTCTGGGGCGGGTAGGATGTACGCAGACCTCACCACTACCTCATAGGAGATAGAGAGGCTGTTTTCAAAAGACCCTCGACTCAAAAGTCACAGTCCCAATTAAAATAGAAAAACAATATATATAGCATAATGGCACAAAAAACGAAAAGCGATGCAAATTTTTATATGAAAAGAACAATAACGATAGCAAAGTAATGTGATAATGTTATAATCAAAGGCAATAACAACACAACTATAAAGGCACGCCTAGGCCTAAGACCACCCTAAACCAGCACACGGCCAGACACCATTCTATCCCTACTAGCCTTGTACCCTAATCCGCAACCTTCACTCCTTTCTATCTAAGGTCATGTCTTCGGTGATATGGAGTAGCGTCATATCTTTTCTAATCATCTCTCTCCAGTACTTTTTCGGTCTACCCCTGTCCCTCCGCATAACCCCCAACTCCAACCGCTTGCACCTCCTAACTGGGGTGTCGACACCCCTCCTCTACACATGCCCAAATCATCTCAGTCTTGCTTCTCTCATCTTGCCTGCCACAAATGCCACTCCCACCTTCTCCCGAATAACCTCATTCCTAATCTCATCACTCCTACTGTGTCCACACATCCATCTCAGCATCCTCGTCTCCGCCACATGCATCTTCTGAACATGAGAGTTCTTTACTGGCCAGCACTCCACTCCATATAACAACGCTGGTCTAACCACCGTTCTGTAGAACTTACCATTAAGTTTAGGTGGTGCAGTAGCAGAGAATGAAATTCCTTCATGGATCCAACAGAACATAATTAGACTAAACAAAGAATTTGGGGTGCATTTTATTGGCTGTGAAGAAGTGGCTCTGAACCTTTTCATGGCGATTGATAGTAAGAGACAAACAATTGAGGAGGGGGTTGGAGCTATAGTTCCTATAACACCAATAGGGAAGGTCCCGAAAGAGCTAAAGAAACTGGAACCAACGAGTAATTTTGTGAGCAATGGTACAAGGAGTAGGGGGGTTGTTTATAGACAATTTAAATGAAAGTTAACATAGTTTCATGGAATGTAAAAGGCCTCAACGATCCAAGTAAGAGGCTGAAGATCAAAAACATGATGAACAAATGGAGGGCAGATGTGTATTGTTTCCAGGAATCAAAATCAATGGAGATATAAGCAGGATTGTAAACGAGATACGGGCGAATAGGAAGGTCAAACATGCACAACTAGAGGCATGTGGGACAAGAGGGAGTATCATTATTTTGTGGGATAGTAGTATTTGGCAAGGTGAAGTATGTGAAGTAGGGGCTTACAACATCACCTGTGAGCTCACAAGGTAATCACAGGATTTTGGGTGGCATTTTTCAGGTGTCTATGCCACAAATAATAGAGAAGATAGAGAAGTATAGGGAGAATTGGAGCCAGTGAGGAGTTTGTTCAGTGGACCTTGGGTGGTGATTGGGGATTTCAATGTAGTAAGATTCCCATCAGAAAAGAAGAATTGCAACAGATTCAATAAGGCGATCCGAGAGTTTTCTGAATTTATGAAGGACATGGAAATACAAGACTTACCACTTGTAGGTGGCAGATTTACATGGAGGAAAGGGGATAGACAAGATATTGCAGCAAGACTAGATAGATTTTTGATCTCTGAGGGATGGGAAGTAGCCTTTAGAAAGATTAAACAATCAATCTTACCTAGAGTAACTTCTGACCATAACACATTGTTGTTTGAATGTGGTAACTGGGAGAGATCAAACTCTTATTCTAAGTTTGAGAACTGGTTGTAGACTCAAGACTTTAATGAAAGAGCTAAAGAACAGCGGAATTCTGTAACTTATGTGAGAAGACCCGATTATAATTTAGCTAGCAAGCTGAGGTTACTGAAAGTCAAGTTGAAAGAGTGGAGCAAAACAGTACATGGCAACCTAGGTATGCAGAAACAGAGCATCCTCAATCAGTTAGCTGATTTAGACACAATACAAGACCAGAGAACCCCATCAGATGATGAGTCTTATTTAAGAGCAGTATTGACAGTTGAGTTTGAAGAAATTACCAAGAGGGAGGAAGTGACTTGGAGGCAAAGATCTAGGACCCTGTGGCTCAAAGAAGGGGACAGGAACTCAAATATTTTACATAGAACTGCTAGCTGCCACAAGAGGTACAACAACATTGATAAATTGATCATCAATGGATCCAATGTGACTGAACCAGCGGGGATCAGAGATGAAATAACTACTTTCTACCAGAAACTATACACAGAGACAGAATTTTGGAGACCTCAGTTCAACCCTAGATTTCAGTCTATGGTCAGTGAAGAGGACAACGCAACACTGCAAGGCCAATTTGAAGATCAGGAGATTAAAATTTTTGTGTTTTCATGCGCAGGGGATAAGGCACCAGGCCTTGATGGCTTCACAATGGCCTTCTTCATACAGTGCTGGGAAGTGATAAAACAGGAAGTGGTAGCTGCCATTCAGAATTTTCATGATCAGGGCTACTTTGAAGAAAGTTTCAATGCCACTTTCATAGCCCTGATCCCTAAGAAGGTGGAGCATCCGAACTGAAAGACTTCAGGCCAATTAGTTTAATTGGGAATATCTACAAAATCTTATCAAAGATTTTAACAGAGAGACTCAAGAAAGTTATGCCAAAGCTAGTGGATGATCAGCAAATGGTTTTCATAAAGGGCATGCAAATTATGGATGCAATTCTGGTGGCTAATGAATGTGTGGATATGAGATACAGGTTCAAAGTCCCAGGAATCCTATACAAGCTAGACATAGAAAAAGCTTATGATCACTTGAATTGGGAATATATATGGAGAACACTAAGGAGGATGAGGTTTGGCAACACCCGGATAAAATGGATGAGGTTTTGAGTCTACAGTGATGTTCTCTATTTTGATCAATGGCTCTCCAACTAGCTCCTTTTCCTCTGGGAGAGGGTTGAGACAAGGAGACACCCTTTCTCCTTTTCTCTTCATTTTGGCTATGGGAGGTCTAAGTGATATGCTGAAGAGTGCTCAGGTGAATAATAGAATTGAGGGTTTCAAAGTGACTGAGGGAGACTCTCTGGGAGTGTATTTCTTATTTGCAATATGTTGATCACACCTTGGTGCTCTATGATGCAGAGAAGGGGTTATCTTCATCTTCTTTGAAGCAATTTCTGGACTTCATAAAAATTGGGGAAAGAGTTTTGTCTACCCTATTAATGAAGTTCCAGAGATCACTACCTTTGCAAACATTTTAGGTGGCAAGATAGGGAACTTCCCACCACCTATCTTGGCATACCTTTGGGAGCTAAGAGTAAGTCCATGAACATATGGAACTCTGTGGTGGGAAATGTGACAAGAAGTTGGTAAACTAGAGAAGTCAATACTTATCCTTGGGGTGGCAGAGTCACTTTGATCAACAGTGGTCTGCCAACTTACATGATGTCTCTTTTTCCCATTCCAGAAGAAACTTCCTTTGTCAAGGTAATGGTGAAGGGGAGAAGAAGTATCATTTGGTCAAGTGGGATGTTGTTATAACCAACAAAAAAGAGGGAAGTTTGGGAATTAAGAAATTACAAGAACCTTCTGTTAAAATGGCTATGGAGACTGGCAGCAGATGATCAGGGCCAATGGAAGGAAATCGTCATTGCAAGATATGGTAGGGAAGGACCATGGACTACTAAGGAAGTTAAAATTCCTTATGGTATGGGACTATGGAGAACTATTCGAAATCAGTGGCCACAAGAATGTGGGGTAATTTTGTTATCAAAGCGGGAAATGGTAGAAAGACCATCTTCTGGAATGATGTATGGGTGGGACAAACACCTCTGAGGCAACAGTTTATAGACATCTACAACCCAATCAACAGAAGCTAGCTACAATCTCAAAAGTCAGAAATGCACAAGGCTGGAATCTGTCCGACAGAAGATTCCTCATTGACTGGAAAGTGGAGAGAAAGATTCATTCTACAATACCTTGGAACAAGCTAAGAGCCTGACCTGTGAGGAAGATAGATTGTATGGAAGATGGACAAAGATTACAAGTTCAAGGTGAAATCAGCCTACAAGTTATTGGATATCTCAACTCAAACCAAGGAATTGTGGCCTTGGAAGATGATCTAGAAAGGGAAGATACCATATAAGGGGGCATGTTTCACTTGGCTAGTTGCAAGTCAAGTTATTTGGACTCGGGACAACCTTATGAAAAGGGGAAGAAAATTATGCTCCAGATTTTTTTTTGTGAAGCTGAGACAGAGACAATAAACCACCTTTTTTTCATCGTAAAGAGGCTGAGAAACTATGGCAATGGTTCATTAACCTGAGGGGTATTAGATGGTCCATGCCAAGGAATACTCCAGAAGTCCTAGCATGTTGGAATAGAAATGGAAATCAGTCAGGGCACAAGGAGAGATGGAAGATTGTCCCTGCCTGCATCGGGTGGACAATTTAGAAGGAGAGAAATCAAAGATGTTTTGAGAACAAGAGTATTCCCTTCCAAAGCCTAAAAATGAACTTCTTAGCAACCTTATACTTTTGGTGTATCCATATTGTACCTAAGGATCTAGGGGAGATTACCCTAGTTTAAGATAGTTTATGAGGGACATAGGTTTTAGTTTGTTCCTATATAGTTTTAATGTAATTCAGCCTCTCTATCTCCATGAGGTAGTGGTAAGGTTCGCGTACATTCTACCCTCCCCAGACCCCATATGTGGGATTTCACTGGGTATGTTGTTGTACTACAGGAGCACACTATTGGTGTACTTCTCTTGTTAATAACACAAGTTAACCTTCTCAAAAAAATATAATAAAAAGAGTATCCTCAAGTTTTCCCTATCTTCTAAGTTGCTCAGACTCGAGTGCGGGTGTCCGATACGGGTGCGGATCTAGAGGTCAGATTCTCTATGATCTAAATTTTAAGATTCGGGGATATGGGTCCATGTATGGATACGAGTGCGGAGATTTGGATAAAAATAATTCAAATATCCAAAAATAGAGTTATGAAACCTAAATTATAAGAAATTATGTGGAAAACTTGAGGAGTTAATTGATCAAGAGGAGAATCCTGGAAGGAGATAAAAGGAAAGGGAGTGCAATAAAAATTTATATATACAAGGTATTCTATTTTCTTCAATATCACCTTAGTTTTTGTTTTGATTCACATCAATCATTGAATCTGTCCAAAATTTCTTCCTTGAATTTGGTCAAAGTATCCAAATCCAGCTGACCAGATTGAGTACGGATCTCACACCTACACCCCCATCATATCGACACGACCCATGGGTGCAACACCGAAAGTGAAGAGTCCGAGCAACTTAGTCTATCTTAACTCTTTTAAAAAAAATAGTGAGTGCTAAGAGTAAAAAGAGAAACATGGACCAAAACCTATGAAAATGTTAATTAACATTCTAAATGTTTATTTTGGACATTGCAAGCCTTCAACTTCAAATTTTTTGAAGTGAAAATGCTTCCTAAAAAGGTTTTACTAATATGACAATCTTTCATCATACGTAGAAGGTCTGGATATATTAACAATTTATTTTACATATTATATCATACATTACTAGTTTTATCACTCTATCCATAGAGTGACCTGGCCTCTACTACTACTTTAGGCCCACGAAAAGTAGAAAATAGTTGGCTGCCAAAATTGTAGAAAGACCAAGAGTTGACAAACTAGTCTCTCCAGTAAAATCATAAAGAACAGACGAAATAACTGTAGCAATAAACCGCAATTGCTGGAAGGTACTTTTAGTTCAGTTAATATCTTCGGATATAGGTCAGACTCCACTAAAAATGAATTCCCTGACATTTACAGTTTATCTCTTATCCTGATTCTACAATTTGCAGGTTGTAGTAGTGGAAGCTGGAAGATTTGTGGTGGAATTGCCAAGATTGGGAGGTGGAAAGATTAATGGCATTGTCAAGCAGTTTTCAGGAGGTAAAACAATGCATATGGACATACGATAACATGAGATGGACCGGTGGAAAAGAGATCTTCTCACTGCGTAGGCCTGCCAATAAAACTTGAATAACTCTAGGCACTTGATTAAGAATTCGCAAAGAAACAAAAGACCTGACAAAGTAGCTTGCTTCAGTTGGACAGCTTTGCCTGGGGCTTTCTTTACTCAGAGAATCTAAAAAGAAGAAGGGTTTTCCTGTTGAATGGGTGTTACACATGTAACGTAGAGATGAGACTCCAAGAATCTCCTTCCGTTGTGTCTTGTTGCAAAGACCGTCTTAGATACCTTGTCTGGGACATCTTCTCGAGTCTACATGCCTAGAGTGGGTTATGCTTACACTCATAGAGATGCACGTAAGTTGGTGTGGTTGAAAGGTGAGCAAATCGATTAGAAGAATAAGTGTCATACTATTCCAGGCAACATTCTATGGACCTTCCTGAAGGACAATCAGAGATCTTACAATGGAGTAATTTAGATCCCCACTCCCCCTTGAACACCAATTTTTTAGTGGATGTATTTCTGGTGTAAATTCACATATGTAAATGGTATAGATGATCTTTTGGATTTGATTAGCTCTCTAAGCTTTACATAGGGGCTTCAATTTGGCTTTTTAACCACTGCATCTTTAGGATACACTGGCTTTTTTAAAAAAATAATTGATTTCTATATCAAAAGAAGTGATTGTTGTAGTTTTTTTTTTCTTTTTTTCTAGCCGAAGGAAAGAAGCTGATACCTAGATCAAAATTTGCACACATAAAAGTACTCAGTAAGTATTAACGACTGTCCATAACAGAGTGGTGATGAGTGTTGAACAAAATCGTTTTTCCATCAATATTGGTTTTCTCCGATCTTCTCCGGCGGCCGGCTAAATTCGAGTTTTCTCTTTCTTTCTTGTTTCTTGAGACCCAGTTGTTAGTGCTTTTGTTTTCTCTTTCTTTCTTGTTTTTCTTCTTCTTCCTCAGCTTTTCCGACGAGACCCATCTCTCCGGAGGAATTCTTTTTTTTCCTTTTTTTCTTCTTTCTTTCTTTTGCTCGTTTTCCGGCGAAATACCTTCAGATATGACCTAGATCTATTGATTTCCGGCAACTTTTCCGGCAAATTGCAAAATCTCCATCACATATTTTCCAGGCCAGGTTTTATCTTTCCTCTCCTCAACTGATTATTTGTGCTCCCATTTATATTTTAGTATCACTTTTTGATAGTTTGATTATTATTCTTCTTTCTTAGTTCTTACCATTAGTGTTTAGTTATTTTCTTCAATTTCCTTCTTCACTTAGTGTTTAGTGTTCTTGATTTGCCTATTAGCTAGTGTGTGTTGTCTTGCTATTATACATTATATAGTGTCATTTTATCTTGTTGCTTGTATTTTCTGGATTTATTTGTGATCAATTTCACTTTGTAGCTCATATTGTTTTAGTGGCTTTGGTTACTGATGGTGGACTAGGGTCATGTCCTCAATTGGGGTTGAAGGTGAGGGGAAATAATGGTAAGAGGAAGACGTGTTTTCATAAGTTGAGAGTAGGATCGTGGAACATAGGGTCGCTGACAGAGAAGTCCATAGAGCTAGTGAAGAGTCTTAAGAGGAGAAAGATTCATATAGCCTGTGTTCAGGAGACTAGATGACTAGGTTCCAAAGCTCGGGTTGTGGACAGATTTAAATTATGGTACTCAGGAGGCTCTTTACTTTGTAGCTCATATTGTTTCAGTGAGTGGCTTTGGTTACTGATGGTGGACTAGGGTCATGTCCTCAATTGGGGTTGAAGGTGAGGGGAAATAATGGTAAGAGGGAGACGTGTTTTCATAAGTTGAGAGTAGGATCGTGGAATATACGGTCGCTTACAGGGAAGTCCATAGAGCTAGTGAATAGCCTTAAGAGGAGAAAGATTCATATAGCCTATGTTCAGGAGACTAGATGAGTAGGTTCCAAAGCTCAGGTTGTGGACGGATTTAAATTATTGTACCCAGGAGGCTCAAGAGATAGGAATGGAGTAGGTATTCTAGTCGATGCAGACCTTAGGGAGTGTGTGGTGGAGGTAAAGAGGATCAGTGATAGGATGATGTTTATTAAGCTAGTTATAGGCAGGCTTGTTATAAACGTTGTTAGCGCATATGCACCCCATGTGGGCCTGGATGAAGAGGTCAAAGACTCTTTTGGGAGTTGGATGAGGTAGTGAGAGGTATACCTAGTACCGAAAAGATTTTCATTGATGGAGATTTCAATAGTCATATCGGTAAAACTTCTGATGGTTTTGATGATGTCCATGGAGGCTTTAGTTTTGGAGAAAGGAATGGCGGCGGGGTATCGCTCCTGGAGTTCGCTAAAGCTTTTGAGTTGGTTATTGCTAACTCGTGTTTTCTGAAGAGGGATAATCAATTGGTCACCTTTAGTAGCACGGTAGCTAGGACTCAGAATGACTATTTACTCCTCCGGAAGGGTGATAGAGGCCTTTGTGAGGATTGCAAGGTTATTCCGAGTGAGAATACTACTACCCAACGTAAGCTTTTGGTGATGGACTTGAAGATTAAGAGGGATATGAGAAAGAAGACCCTTTATGACTGACCGAGGATTAAATTGGGGGGGGTGCTAACTCCCGCCCTTTCTCGGGAGATGGGTGAGAAGTTGACTGGTTTAGGGGCCTAGAGTAGTAGTGGAGATGTGAAAACATGTGGGACATGACAACTGTTGCATTAGAAAAGCAGCTACCGAGGTTCTAGGGGTATCGAGAGGAATCTTTGGTGGTCGTCAAGGAGATTGGTGGTGGAATGGAGAAGTACAAGGCAAAGTGAAAGCCAAGAAGGTTGCCTATACGGAGTGGTTGGAGTGCGTGGATGAGGAGGAGAAGAGTAGGCTTAAAGATATCTATAAGAAGGCGAAGTCGGCGGTCACCAGTGCTAGGACGACAGCTTTTGAATGCTTATATGTCGATTAGGGGAAAAAGGTGGGGATAAGAAACTGTATAGGCTCGCCAAAGCGAGAGAGAGAAAAGCCCACGTCCTAGAACTAGTAAAGTGCATCAAGGACGAGGAAGGTGAAGTGTTAATGGATGAGACCTCTATGAAGCAAAGGTGGCAAGCTTACTTCCACAGACTCCTAAACGAGAAAGGAGACAGAGACAGAGACATTCTACTGGGTGATTTGACGTACTCTCATAGTCTTTGAGACTTTGGGTACCGCAGGCATTTTAGGATGGAGGAGGTTAGACGTGCTATTAGCATGATGAGGAGGGGAAGAGCGACTGGCCCAATGAGATTCTGGTGGACTTTTGGAAGAGCATTGACAAGACAGGTTTGGAGTGGTTGACTAAGTTGTTTAATGTTATTTTGAAGACTGCTAAGATGCTCGATGAATGGAGGTGGAGTACTATGGTTCCATTGTACAAGTGACATCCAAAACTATAATAATTATAGGGGTATCAAATTACTAAGCCACACTATGAAGATTTGGGAGAGAGTGGTGGAGATGAGGGTGAGGAGAGGATGTCAATCTCAGAGAACCAATTCGGATTTATGCCGAGGCAGTCGACTACTAAAGCAATTCATCTTATGCAGAGACTGGTGGAGAAATTTAGAGAAAGAAAAAGGAATCTCCATATGGTTTTCATTGACCTTGAAAAGGCTTATGACAGTTTCGAGGGATGTTCTCTGGAAGTGTCTGGAGGCTAAAGGTGTCCCGATGGTATATATTAAGGCAATAAAGGACATGTATGTTGGAGCCAAGACTCAGGTTAGGATGGTGGGAGGTGACTCAGAGCATTTTCCTGTTGAGATGGGACTACATCAAGGATCTATGGTGAGCCATTTTCTGTTTGCCTTGGTGATGGATGAGCTGACACGTTCTACTCAAGAGGAGGTTCCATGGTGCATGCTATTTGCGGACGACATAATATTGATTGATGAGACTCGGGAGAAGTGTATGGAGGCTAAAGGTGTTCCGATGGTGTATATTAAGGCAATAAAGAACATGTATGCTGGAGCCAAGACTCGAGTTAGGATAGTGGGAGGTGACTCAGAGCATTTTCCTGTTGAGATGGGACTACATCAGAGATCTATGCTGAGCCCTTTTCTTTTTGCCTTGGTGATGGATGAGCTGACACGTTCTATTCAAGAGGAGGTTCCATGGTGCATGCTATTTGCGGATGACATAATATTGATTGATGAGACTCGGGACAAAGTTAATGATAGGTTGGAGGTTTAGAGACAAACGCTGGAGTCCAAAGGGTTCAGATTGAGCAGGACCAAAATAGAATACTTGGAGTGCAAATTTAGTGGTGCAACGGATGAAGAGGACATGGAAGTGAGGCTTGCCACCCAACCTATCCCCAAGACAGAAAGCTTTAAATATTTTGGATACATCATCCAGAGTAGTGGGGACATCAATGATGATGTCACGTACCGCATTGAGGCAGCGTGGATGAAATGGAGGCTTGCCTCTAGAGTCTTGTGTGATAAGAAAGTACCACCTAAACTTAAAGGTAAGTTTTACAGAATGGTGGTTAGACCAACATTGTTATATGGAGTGGAGTGCTGGCCAGTAAAGAACTCTCATGTTCAAAATATGCATGTTGCGGAGATGAGGATACTGAGATGGATGTGTGGACACACTAGGAGTGATAAGATTAGGAATGAGGTTATTCGGGAGAAGGTAGGAGTGGCATCTGTGGCAGACAAGATGAGAGAATCGAGACTGAGATGGTTTGGGCATGTGCAGAAGAGGGGTGTCGACGCCCTAGTTAGGAGGTGCGAGCGGTTGGATGTGGGGTTATGCGGAGGGGTAAGGTTAGACCGAAAAAGTATTGAAGAGAGGTGATTAGACAAGATATGATGCTACTCCATATCACTGAGGACATGACCTTAGATAGCAAGGAATGGAGGTCGCGGATTAGGGTAGAAGGCTAGTAGGGATAGAATGGTGTCTTGCCGTGTGTCGGTTTAGGTAGAATGGTGTCTTGCCGTGTGTCGGTTTAGGTAGAATGGTGTCTTGCCGTGTGTCGGTTTAGAGTGGTCGTACGTCTAGGCGTGCCTTTATAGTTGTGTTATTATTGCCTTTGATTATCATACTACTTTGCTATCGTTATTATTCTTGTCTTGTAAATTTGCATCGCTTTTCATTTTTTTTTGCCATTATGCTATATATATTGTTTTTCTCTTTTACTTGAGACTGTGATTTTTGAGCCGATGGTCTTTCGGAAATAACCTCTCTATCTTAATGAGATAGTGGTAAGGTCTGCGTACATCTTATCCTCTTATCCTCTCCAGACCCCACTTGTGAGATTTCACTGGGTATGTTGTTGATTTCTATATCAAAAAAAAACATGACATTGATGCACAAAAATGGTTGCACGAAAGTATTTAATCTCTAATAAAGAAACTTCATAAAACAGTCTTATAAACATCAAATTGCTTATTTAGGAGTTGTGGACAAAAATAAAAAGGTACCATCAGAAAAAATATCCACTACACTATAGAAAAAAGTTCACATGGAAGAGACATCAGTTAGTAGTACAGTATGTGTCATAGTATGTATTTCCAGCCAACAATACTAATTAACTAAGATAAAGATTAACCAAATTGCTCACAAGTACGAAATCTAACCGCTAAAATCTTTCCAATGACTTGAATAATTCCATAAAAAATGAGGAGTAATACCTGAGGATTCTGCAAATTGTAAACTATAAGATTTCTATCAGCTGTGCCAGCAACCATCAAAGGATATTTCACTGTAAGTGCGTAGCAGCGCTCAGGAAGTTGTTGGATGTATGCTGGATTTTGCTGTCTCAAATCCCAGTACCTGCCAAAAAATTGTGCCCAGGATTACAAAAGGCTAAATACAAAGTTTATTACAGAATCTTGGCGTTGATCAACATATTTTTTTTAAAAAAAGAATCTTAGCATGTGAACCCCCAAAAAATAGAACCTTAGAGAAAGATGACACTTGATTGACTACATATAAGAGAGTAATGACTTAAGAGTATGCAGGAACTGAAATGAAACCGCCACCCTAGGAAGATGCATTATTTTGAGTAAATTAACGCCAATATGTTTACTACATGAATCATTCTTTTGACTAACAAAACAATGGTTTGAAACTCTAGTTTTCCAGTCACCCACAAAATAATGAAGTTGGTTGTACTAAAGCTTCATTTGTTTTCACTTAATAAGGATATGAATCTGAATCATTGAGTCTCAACTCATTAAGTGCATTTGTTTGTTTTTTATTTTTAAAACATCTTAATTGATCTGAATAAATGAGATATGTCCCAAAGTTTTAACACCATTCAGACCCTAAAAATTCTCTCTCAAAGTCTGGCTCGCTTTTTTTGTTTTGCAAAACTCACGCTTGGCCAGTGTTTTGAGAAGTGAGAAGTGGAAAAAAGCGATGGGGGCTCGCTTCACAGAAGCAAGAAGCGTGAAGCGAAGCGCATGCTTTTTTCAGAAAAAGTGCTATTTAGTATAAAAATAAAAAATAAAAAATATGCATAGATAAATAATCAAAAACTCAAAAGACTTGGATTAAAAAGTAAATGGATAGTCAATAATCCTCATAAGTAACAACATATAAAGCAAATGCATAACCAAATCACAAAGAGATTAACATCCTATTCTTCAACAAGATCCTCAAACTCTTGAAGTGCCATCAACAAGGGTTCTACTTGGTCCTCATCTTCTTCCTCATCGGAGGACTCATCAACAAGAGTTCTACTTCTATTTGAACTTGAACTTGAATCTGTAGCTACTCTTTTTTCCTTGCCCCTTAAAGTACTCCCCTTAAAACCACAAGATTAAAAAATATTTAAATACAATTAATATATCTTTAGTTTAAGATCACAAGGTTCAGAAGTTTTTTTTAATACTCTGTATCAAGTCAAAACCAAACAATCAAATTGAAACGGAAGGAGTACCAAATCGAACCTTTAGAAACTGTGAGTGTAAACATATCATAGTATTTGTGTAGAAATAAAAGCTTTTAATTAAGAAATTATAAAAATGTTAATATTATATCTGGACGGAAGAATAAGAAAAATAGTGTCAAATAAAATGAAATGGAAAAAGTAATATAAAGTGAGCAGATCAGTAGTATTCTTATAAGTAATTTTGATTAGCTTTCTAATTAAATATTAATATTATATCTGGATTGAATAATAAAAAAATAGTTTCAAACAAAAATGAAATGGAAGTGACCAAAGTAATAAATTAATCTATACATAATTATCAATCCTCTAAGTGTAACCTTTTGGACTTTGTGGCAGACAAGTGATTCATGCTTTCGCTTTTAGACCTTCCTGGCAGTAGCACTAAGTTAACTTTATAATTTTTCTTAATATACAATTATGAGGAAAAATATGAATGATTTTCTCTATAAATTTTTTAATACTGAGATTATTTTTTCCAGTACCCGCTTTTTCCAAATAAGCGAGCTTTTTTCTCGCTTCTACATGAAGCGTGCTTCTCGCTTCTCCCATGAAGCGCACGCTTTTCTGAAATCGCTTCGCTTCACGGTATTGAAGCGCTAGGGCCTCGCCTCGCTTCGCTTCACGCTTAAAGCGAGCGCTTCGGCGCTTTTTCACAACACTGCGCTTCGCCATCTCACTCAAAGTTGGGCTTGCTTTTTCTTTTCACAAAACTCACGCTACGCCATCTCTCTCTTCCAAATATCTACCAGCCAACCCAATCTTTTCCTCTTAAACTGACAGGATATAAAGTCCTGGCTGGGTATTCAGGATTCTCCAGCCTTGATTCTGTATTTTAATGATAGTTCAGAGTTTTGAGATAAGGGTTTAACAAGACCCCTTTTGAAATATGATTTGAGAAGACCGGTGGCTAAAATAGGAGGCACTGGTAAAAATAGTGGGTTTGATCAGTTTCAAGAAAATAGCGGGTTTGGATGGGGTAGGTTATAGTTCAATACAAAGAAGAGAGGTACAAAAGTTTTGCTTCGAGTATTCTTTGAGATATTTCTTTGGAGGTGGCAACAGCTAAGCAATTCTCGAATCTACTGTTGCAGAATTGTTTAACTTTCCCTTCAATTTATCTTGCAAGCTTCGAATATGTTGCAAATGTAATTGTGAGTATTTCGGGTTTGTTGAGAAGTTTTATGTTTCCTGGTGAGTGAGGAGTGACATATGACCAGGATAATTGGTTTAACTGCATAAGCCTCCGTCCTTAATTCCAGTTAAAAATGTAATATGTAATTTTTGTTAATTGACCATGGACTGAGAAGCTTTGGTTGCCTAAATTCATCTTTTCTTGACTATATATAGTTGATTTTTTCAAACCAGATTTGGGTTGCTGCATTTCTCAAGCAGTGAAATTCATATGTACTTGATTTTATACAGTTCATATTTTCAAATCAAATCTGGGTTACTGCAATTCTCAAGTGGCGATAGTATTTCATTTCTACCCTCAAATATTACAATTTATTTTAAATGATAACTTAAGCTTTTTTAAGTTAAGAATTTTTTGGATATTTGTAGATATAATATTTAATTACATTTTTATTTGAATTATATATTCATTATGTTTAAACAGAAATATATTTTCGCACATTCAGATGCTGAAAAGACAAGCACTCTTAAACATACCCTTTTTTGTCTTTATTTGACCCCAAGAATGGATTCATTCCATATCCTATCTAAAGACAACATCAGACATTCAGATGTGTATTAAGATTCAGGCCTCTTGAAACAATGGCCCCTAAGACACATATTTTTGAGAAATGCAATATGCAGCAAATTCTACTTCACGTTCCACTTACCTCAGAGTCTTATCCCAGCTTCCTGTGACCAAGAGATTCATCTCTGCGATCCAAGCCAATTCCTTGACAGGAGCGTCATGCATGGCTACAGTTACAGGTTGACTACCAGATAGCGGCCACATTTTCACTTGCTTGTCACAACCTCCAGAGAAGACAGTTGTCCCATCATCCTTCCAAGTTGAGCATAGAACCTGCCAGAAATAGATTGTATAATAAATCCAAGTCATAAAGAAAAAAAGACTAAATTTACCAGCAAAATGCCCATATATTACCGGCTGTTCATGTGATATAGAGGCCTTGGGTACAGTTCCAACGTTGGCTCCACTTCCCATCACTTCCCAGCATCGCACCTAGAAAAGCTCACATAATAAGATTGATTTCCAGTTCCACCTAACAAACAAAACCATCTAGAAATAGAAGAGAGGCGGTATCTTAACATTGTTTCGCCCCCTCTTCCCAGTCCAAAAATCTTTACTGGCATATGTATATTACTAATAAAACCCAATATGTTGTGTAACTACCTTGTCCATCCCTCCATGCCTATATCCATTCAACAGATAAAAAGAGAACTTCTAAAAATAAATGTCTGTCTCTGTACTACAACCCTGCACCATGATTTCCTGTCACCCTTAATTATCACATACTCCTCCATATTAGATCCACAAGTAGAGTTATCTACACAAGTAAGAGATTTAAAAGATGTATAAGCTTTTCTAATATTATGTAAACAACCTATTTGGACAGACTACAAACAGGGATTGATGATTGGAGAGCCTATCAAACATTTCTCATGCTGAAAAAGAAATACCAATCAACTACGCATCAATCCCAATCAGTTCAGTTCAACTATATGAATCATTTATATAGTTTCCGGTCTATTCAAGTTCATTTGTTTCCAGTACTAAATAATTTTATCTTTTAAGGAAAATCTAAATTTCACAGTTCTCCCTACTCAAAAAGTAAAAAGACCCATGAAGGTTTTTAAATCAACAGAAAACAAACCAACCTGGTTATCCCATGAAGTAGCAACGAGAAGATTAGCCTTGGGACTGAAGCAGAGGCTTGATACAGAATCAGCAGGAGCTTGTTGAACCTTAACCCAAAATGTTATATACAATTTCAAGCATGAGCAAAAACAATACTCTCAAATTTCGCATTTAACTTTAACAGCTAATTGCATTCCCTCCGTCCCCAAAAGAAAACTGATTTTCAGTACTAATCGTATACACATATCTAGAAACTTCAAACAAAAACTTCAAATAACATGGAAAAAAATCGGAATCAAAGGGAAACTTGGAAAAGCAGATAAAAACTTGGAGTAAATCAACCAAAATTGATGAAAGAATACCTCGACAGACTTATTGGGATTTGTGTTCGCGGCAGCAGTGGCACCGAATATCGACATTGAAGCTGTTTATGCTCAGCTACAAGTTACAACCAACAACAAACACAAAACTGTCTAAGCTTATATTCAGAAAATTAGCGTATACTTTAAGCGGACAAAATGTTTTTGCCGACTCTTATGACTCCTCTCCTATTTTTGCTCTCCTAAAGTTTTATTACTTTAAAATCATAATTTCCATTTTTCCTACTTGTCATTTATTATTTTCATTAAATAACTTGATTATTTTTATAAATATTTTAAAAAATAAAAATTAAAAAATATATAATAAAAAATATTTTAAAAATTAAATATTTGACAAGTGTGAAAAATATATGATAAAAAGTATTATAAAAATTAATAATTAACAGTTCTAAAATATATAGTAAGGAGAAAAAACTAAGCAATCATATAATATATAGTAAAAATTCTAAAATTTTCTCTCAACATCAATATGTATTTATTTATTTTTTTACATTTTTAATTTGTTTGCTTATGGCCCTCGTGCTATATTTACTTAAGTTGGAGTTCAATTTTTGTCACGATCCAAGCCTAGGGCCTAGATGTGACACAGCGAATGAGGAACCCGGAGGTACCTCACTCAAGCTTCTTAGCATTCATTTAGCCTTTCATAATAATGAGAATCAATAACAAACAGAAGAAAAAGGGGAAAGGTGGACTATGGGAAAATGTCATAGCAAAACCATAATAGTCAAATTTCAATTTACATATGTCCAACAATACCTCTATCATTTAGACTTGGCGGGGGCTAAGACAAGTCTCTAGCTCACCTTCAATCAAAATAGAATGAGATGCCATAACAATGTCAAAAAGTTTTAACATATCATAATCTAGAAGATAAGGAGTATTGTTTCCGAAACATGGAAACTCACCAAAAGTAGTTGTCAAGATCCAAGCTCAAGGCCTAGACGTGACACGGTGAATGAGGAACCCGGAGGTACCTGTCACGCCCCGGGAGGATACCCTAGATATGGCCGACACTCGAAAGTCATTTCTGACCTTCAAGCGAACCACCTAGTCCAGTCACACTTTCATTCATTCACATTCTATCAGCGGAAGACTCAATCATAAGAATTCTATTCATAATTTAGGGCCAAAGGCCAAATAAATACCCAATAAATAACTAGCTAAAGTAAAACTAGTCAAAATGAACAATTCAATATTTCCACACTCTAGTCTATGAAGCCTCTATCAACGATCCAGGAGGTGCCGATGACAAGTCCATGGCTACCAAAAAATCAAAATAAAGAAAACAAAACAAAGCTATAAAGATAAATCTCGGTATCCTCCGGAAATTGAGAGGACTCACCAACTAGATGGAACTGAATAGATCTTCAACGGTGCATCGGTTGATGATCTCTAGTACCTGTCTCTGCATCATGAAATGATGCAGGCCAAATGGCTTCAGCACATGGAATGTACGAGTATGTAAAATGGTCGAATGATACAAACATCAAGGAAGAATCAAATCAACTCGAAATCTCAACTCAGGAGAAAGAACAACTCAATCAAGTGTCCTAAGTCTAAACAAGGATATGGTTTAGACGAGACCAATCACATCCGACTCAACCCAATCTGACTCAGAGTACTATCAAGACCTATATAGGAGTTTCTCTTATTCGACAACCATCACTTATGAGCCAGTGATAGTACAATAAGCCGATGTTGGTACCAGATCCGTTCATACCTTGCCAGGGTATGAACGAATCAACCAATCATGGATCCATATCCAACCAAGTCCTATCATGTCAGAACAATAATTTGGGAAGCATCCAACTTTAACGGTTCAATCCCCTTCTATGTTTGCCGACGTAGTTATTGGATTCGAGTTATTACTTACTCTTACCCAATTCGGTGCTCGATACTCCTTCCAAGACTCAATGCTCATAAAACTCCATCCAATCAACTCAATCTAATCATATCGACAAGTCTCATTTGGAACCTTGTCATATCATCAATTCTATCACAATCAAACCTCTTCCAATCATACTATCCGATCAATCTCTATCGTATCTTTCAAGAGTAGTTTAAATATGCATTTATAACATCATACAATCCTATCCAATCATTCCCCTATTCATTTAGTAAATCTTTCCGGGACTCATCAAGACTCCAAAGTTCTAAATAGACAATTTAAGATAATCAACATATTTAAGAAAATTAACATAATTAAAATAATCAACATATTTAAGAAATTCAACAAAGTATGTTTAACAAATCATATCCATCAACTCATACTAACATGAAGAATTTAGAAATTTCTTGACTCAACAACATCAACATAAAAAGAATCAAATTAATAGATAAAAAGACTCATTTGGACATAAGCCTATCAAGAAACTCCATTTTTATGAACATTTAACCTCAAAGAAGGTGTATGGCAAATGGGTGGACTCAACCCATGCTTTGAGTAGCCTTACATACCTTGGTGAAGATTTTAAAGGAACCTTGATGTTAGGTCTTCAATGGAAAGCTTGAATTCTTGACATTTTTGAAGGCAATTTCTTGTTGGAGATGGATTGAGAGAGAAGAGAGTGGAGTCTAGGGATTTTAGAGAGAGGCACAAGGCTGAAAATTATGGTCTAGATCGTTCAAGGCTAGAGTATATCTAATTAGGAAAAAGTCCAATTTGCCCTTTCTCAAAAAATCTAGAAAATCGGGCTAAAACCCTCCTGGCGCTATAGCGGCGCGCTGCGCTACTACAACGCCAAGTCAAATATAGGCTTAAAACCCTACACATCTAATAGTGGCGCGTCGCGCCAAGGACCAAACTACTGAGACTTGCTCCTGGTGCTATAGTGGCGCGTCGCGCCCTTGCAGCGCCAAGCCTAAATTTTCTGGGTTCTGGAAAATGGGCTTAAAAACCCTGCACATCTAATAGTGGCGCATCGCACCAAGGACCAAACTACTGAGGCTTGTTCCTGGCGCTATAATGGCACGTCGCGCCACTGCGGCACCAAGCCCAGGTTTTCCTCAGTTATGGTCTAAGCCTGAAATTCCTGCAGCACTAGTCCGTCGTAAGATAGTCATAACATTTGACTCCGAACTCCAAAAAATGCAATCTTGGTGGCGTTGGAAAGAAGACTCAAAGACCTTTAATTTAATAGGTCATGGGCCACCCAGTTCGTTACATTCAAAAAGATAAGGTCGTTGGAAGTCAACCCTTATACAAACTCATTCGGAAACATAGCCAAGACGAGTTCTTTGGACTTGGCTTGGTTCGAGAGGTCCCCCATGACCCTAAATCACATCCAATACTCTCTAATTTCTTAGGAATTAGTCCTAACTCATGCATGCACTTTACAATCGTCTAGTACGATCCTATACGTACACGAAGAGCAGTCCGAATCTTAGTGAAAAATTTGGGGGGTGTTACAGTACCTCACCCAAGCCTTTTAGCATTCATTTAGCATTTCAAGGTAATGAAAATCAATAACAAGCGAAAGAAAAAGGGGGAAGAGGGACTAAGGAAAAACATCATAATAAGAATAATAGAACCCGTTTGGTTTGGCTTATAAGTTACTTATAAGCTGTATTCAGCTTTTTTGAGTGTTTGGCTGGCCAACTTAAAGTCATTTTATGCTTAAAATAAGCCTTAATACATAATTAGGTTTGTTTGAATGGACTTATTTTAACATCTTATAAGTTGAAAATAACTTATAAGTCAAAAAAAATAAGTTGGGCTGCACCTACTTATTTTTTTTTAACTTATCAGCAGTTTTTAACTTATAAGTTACTTAAAATAAATCCATCCAAACAGGCTCATAATAGTCAACCTCCAACTTACATATGTCCAACAATACCTCTATCTTTTAGATTTGGCGAGGGCTAAGACAAGTCCCTAGCTCACCTCAATCAAAATAGAATGAAATGTCATAATAAATCTCTAAAGATCTCAACATATCATAAGCTAGAAAGATAAAGAGGTATCGTTCCTGAAATATGGAAACTCACCAAAAGTAGCCTTCAAGAGAAATCTCAACTAGCCACGTAGAGGAAAACGAGGAGGAACACCAGTCCCTACATGGTGATAACATGTAGGCAAAAGTATATGTTAGTAATTTGAATGTACTAAGTATATATGTAGTCATGAAATACAATGAAAAACATTAAGGCATTATAGAGTAAAGTACATGAGTAAGTGCATGCAAGAGTAATCAAGTAAATAGCATTTGAAGTATTCATTTGTGGGAAGATGACTATAACCGACATTAAGACCATGTGAGTTATAACATAGAACCCAACGTAATTCCCTACATTGGAAGGGGAGACTACTTGCCAAGTAGAACTCCGTCAACATTTATTTATTTAACATTTAATGGTCATTTGTGGATACACTAGCCTAGCCTACAAGGGCTCTTATATTGGCACATAGTTAATGACACAAGAGATTGCTACTAGGATTCCCTTACCGAACCCCACCTCAAGCCTCATTCGGTGCTAAGTCAAATTCCATGGAATAGTATATCATAGTAACATAAACATACTTATAATTTGAGACATCAAATCATCATTCAGTAGAATAGCTCCTTAAAACCTTTAGTGATTCAAGTATGCAAGAATTTTCCTTATCGCATAAAGAATCTATTAACTTGGGTGAGAATGTCTCACACCAACATTCATTCTTTCATTCAAAGACTCCCATAACATCATAGTTATTAACTTTCATAAACATTGAGTTGGAGTCCATAACTTTAAAATTATTCTTTCATGAAAATGGAGTGAAACTAGTTGGGTTCGAGTCAATTCAACTTTCAACATGCGAGTAATGGAAATCATGTATAAACACTATGGAATTCATCAATTTAAAATCATACTTTGAATAACCCACCATAAATCTCAAGAAAATCTTTAAGAAACTAATAGACAAGATACTTGTAATCAATCAATCCATGCATTTAAAATCACATTACATCAAAATAGACCAATGATCAATGGTTTATTCATGATTCATGCTATTAAATAGAAGGCAGAGTAAACCCTAAGAAATTCTTACTTGAAATCAAATATTTGAGTTGAAAAGGTTTTGGGCTGCATGGATGAAAGAAACCATGGATAAGACCTACATAACTTGGTGAATTATACCTTCAAATTGGAAGAGGAACTAGCTCTTGAGGAACCCTAGAAATCAGCTTGGTGAAGGAGGAAGCCTTGAGAGAAATCTTGAGAGGAAAGGGTTTTGCGTAGGTGAGTTAATATGAGAAATAAGGGGATTGGGAAGGCTTAGGGTCATTAGATAGGGTAGATTTAGTCCCAAAACGACCACACTTTACAGATAAAAGATAGGAAAGGACCAGAATACCCCTCTTTAAACTAAGCCGACATACCCTCCGATTGGCCCTTAGAATACCCCTCTTTAACCTGAGCCGGCAGACCCTACGATTGGTCCTTTCGAGCCGTAAATGTCTCAATGACTCATCCTGCAGAGTGAAAAATCTCTAAAAACCTGAGCCTCTGATCTTTCTCTACGATTTTCTTCTACGAGTCATCATCTTGTGTACGGGTTGTAAGACCTATTCATATTGCAGGGTCGGAAAAACCTGCAAAACTAGGCCTTTGAAGTTTTTATACGAGTCACTTCTACGACTCATAAACCCTTCTATGAGTCATAACTTGGATCGTAAACTTACTTCCTTAGTCAAATTCCAAACCTCAGCATTACTTCTATGAGTTAGTCCTACGACTCGTGGGTTGAGTCATAGAAACTGATACAGTCCATTTCCTTGAGGATTTGTCCTTTGCTTTGACTTTTCGACTTACGGGGTCTTACAATATCTCCCTTTTAGGAACATTCATCCTCGAATGAGATTCGACTAGCATAGAGAGGACATAGAACTAGGTCTAGCAACCCAACATGAATGAAATGACACATAAACATGCATAAACCATGAGACTTTCATACTTACATAAAACATGAGTTCAAAACCAACTTCATAAATATGCATGCATATGAAAGACTTAGGCAACTGAAATGGAGGAGTTTTGAACAATTGAGCATGAATAACTTAGTACCTTAGGCTTGAGTAGAGTGAAAGAGATGAGGGTATCGCTTTATCATATCCGCTTTTGCTTCCCACGTCGCACTTTCAACTTATTGATTCCTCCAAAGGACTTTGATGGATGCAACTTCATTGTTCCTCAATCTCTTGACTTGTAGGTCCAAAATTTCAATTGGGACCTCTTCATAGGTCAAGTTTTCTTCAAAATTCACCATTTCTAAAGGCACAATGGAACTTGGATCACCTACACATTTAGACACATGGAATACCATATGAACCATACCCATTTCTAATGGAAATTCCAACTCATACGCAACCTTACCAACACATCTCAAGATCTTATAAGGCTCCACATACCTAGGGATCAACTTTCCCTTTTTACCAAACCAAATTACACCCTTCATGGGTGAAACCTTCAAGTATACCCAATCATTCAAACTAAACTCAAGGTCCCTTCTCCTAGTATCATAATAGGACTTTTGGTGAATTTGAGCCATCTTCAGCCTTTCTCTAATGACTTTAACCTTTTCCAAAGCATCAAGCACCAAATCAGGACCCAATAAGGTCATCTCACCCATTTCGAACCAACCAACTAGAGACCTACATTATTTCCCATACAAAGCCTCAAATAGTGCCATCTCAAAGCTTGAGTGGTAGCTATTGTTATACGAGAACTCAATAAGCGGTAGGTGGTCATCCTAGCTCCCTTTGAACTCCAACTCACAAGCCCTTAACATATCCTCTAGTGTTTAAATTATCCGTTTGACTTATCTATTGATTTGAGAAAGAAATATGGTACTTAGCTTCACTTTGGTACCAGGTCCCCATTGAAATGATTTCCAAAAATGAGAAGTGAATTGGGTACTACAATCCAAAATAATCGATAAAGGAATACCATGCAACCTTACCAATTCTCAAATGTACAACTTAGCATAATCCTCAACATTATAAGATGTCTTGATTAGTAGAAAGTGAGCCGACTTTGTTATTCTATCAACAATCACCCAAATCGAGTCATGATGCTTCTGAGTTCGAGGCAAACCTACTACAAAGTCCATGTTCACATCTTCCCACTTCTAAGTGGGGATTTCAATATCTTGAGCTATATCACCCGGCCTTTGGTGTTCGGCCTTGACTTGTTGACAATTTGGGTATTCGGCCACAAACTTTTCTATGTCCCTTTTCATGCCATCCACCAATAAATATCCTTTAAGTCTAGGTACATTTTAGTCGAATCGGGGTGAATAAAATATGAAGAGTTATGAACCTTCTTCAATATCAAATTCCTTAGGCCATCCACATCCGGAACACATAACTGATCTTGGTAGTGAAGTACCCCATCTCCACCTTGTGAAAAGATTTCTACATTTTTTCTTTCACCAATTTCTTTAACTCCACCAATGTCGGGTCAAGGTCTTGTTTTGACTTCATATATACTATCCAAGATGATTCAGACTCATTTTGCACAAATACACAACCATCATCAGAACCATTCAACTTCACCCTAAATCTCTCCAATCGGTGAACATCCCTTACCAACTCTCTCTTCCCTTCATCAACATGAGCCACACTCCCCATAGACATACTACTAAGTGCATCAGCAACAACATTGGCTTTACTCAGATGATAATACACACTCATGTCATAGTCCTTGAAGAGTTCAAGCCACCTCATTTTCCTTAGTTGAGTTCCTTTTGGGTGAACACAGATTGGAGACTTTTGTGATCGGTAAATACATCCACATGTACCCTATAGAGGTAATGCTGCTAAATTTTTAGAGCAAACACAAAGGCCGCTAATTCAAGATCATGGGTAGGGTGGTTACGCTCGTGCACCTTCAATTGCCTAGAAGCATAGGCTATAACCTTGCCATTTTTTACATCAACAAACAACCCAGACCACCTCTTGAAGCATCATGCCATCACACCCAATATGATCAAGTATCAAGAAGGACCGGAGCCCTATATCAAGAAGGGTAAAGACCCAACAATCAAGAGAACTAAGAACCATATTAAAAATGGCTTTCTAGTTCGCACTCATAATGGACAACTTCCATACTTAAGACCAACCAAAAATCCATAATCAAGATGGAAAAGGGTCCGAATCAAGAGACATGCCAATAATGACAAATTCACAGCCACAAGAAGGATAAAGTCTACAAGAATGTCAAGTGATCGAGCAATCCATACAAGTGGGCAAGTTAACAAAGTGTCTTATAAGTCCTCAAGATACGAACACGACAATACAAAATAAAAAGAAATAACCAACATACCAAGATAGGCTTTCAAATATACCAGCAGGTAATAAGAGTACAAGTACAAATTTATACACAAACCTCAGCCTTTTAGCATATAACAGTCCAACACGACTTCAAGAGTTCAAACCGTAGATCAACCAATGTCTCAAGTTTCTCAATTTGTACACGATATAAACAACCTTTAAAATACCATTAAATTCCCTCTTTAATTTCTATAATCTCCAAAATATTGACATAAAATTAGCTTTATCATTAAAAATAAGCCTAGAATATTTTCAAATAAATTATGTTACCAAAACAGTAAATTTAGCAAGCCAAGTATCTCAGGTTGTATCTAAATTTTGAAAATGAAAAAAACAAAGCTGGACTTTATGCCCTTCATGAAACTTTTAGATCTATGTCTTAAGTTTGCAACCCAAAAAAAGAAACCGCAAAAATCATTTTGTATAAAAATATATCATCAAAATACTAACAGTTATACATGAGAGATTTTTAAATGAAGAATCTAGACAGAACTTATCCTATGATTCATCCTCCCTTTTCGACTTAATAACAATAGATCTATGCTCCAACATAAACATAAGAGTCTTAGATACATGTGTTATATTTTCAAAACATATTTACTTACTAAAATAAAAGGTCTACACAATAAGATATGCATGAAATACTATTAGCTACATAGTTTCAAAAACGGATTTGATCACTTATCGATGGTTAAGGAGTATCTTGAGTTTCAGCTATGTAGTACCTGATTTTCTTGTGATTTTTGTGAAATAACTCATTGTCAAAGACTTATAAATGTCCCTTAGTCTAAAATAACCAAACTTCTTAGTGGAGCTTCATCAAGATATAATATAGAAGTGATATCCATCATTAAAGTTGCTGAAAATTTAATGGCTGCCCAACTTTGTCTTTTTTTTTAAAAAAAAATCAATCACACTTTGATTACCATTATTAGAAGATATGCTTATTTATAATGCCATGGATAGTTACTAAACTGCCCTAAGACAATCTATCATAATACTGTCATGATTTAATGAAATTAAGTTTTTTCCTCACGTAAAAAAATCCGAGTCAAGGAATCGGTAAGTAGTAGTTGATCATATCATCAAGAAATATCTACTTTACATGTGAAAATTAACTTAAATAATTAGGGAAATTACAACTCTCTCCCCCTTAAGAAATTGTCTCCAAATTTACCTTTTTTTTTGTCCCGGAACAAGTATGGATATTGGGTCCTCATGTCTTCTTCTCGCTCCCAGGTGGCTTATTTTCCAGAATGGTTCCTCTAAAGTACCTTTACTAAGGGAATTCTCTTGTTTCTAAGTTTCTTCATATCACGAGCTTAAATCAGGATGGGTTCTTCATTATACATCAAATCTGGATTAACCTCAATAGATTCCACTGAAAGAACATGAGATGAATAAGAATGATATCTTCTGAGTATCAAAACGTGGAAGACATTGTGGATCTTGTCCAACTCAGGCGGCAAAGATAATTTATATGCAACTGATCCCACTCTTTCTAGTATCTCATAAGTTTGATAAATCGAGGATGAAGTTTTCCTTTTTGGCTAAATCTCATAATCTCTTTCCATGGAGAAACCTTTAAGAATACTTTATCGCTAGCTTGATGCTCAATATCACGCCTTTTCATATCAGCATATAAATTTTGTCTATCAGAAGCAATCTTTAGATGATCCCTGATCACTTTTACCTTGTCTTCTGTTTTTGCACAATTTGAGGACCAATAAGCTTTCGTTCACTAACTTCACTCCAACAAAGAGGGGTCCGACATTTCCTTCCGTATAAGACTTCATAGGGAGGCATTCCAATACTTTCCTGAAAGCTATTATTGTAAGCAAATTCTATCAAAGCCAAGTGTTTGTCCCAACTATCCTCAATTCAATAACGCAAACTCGAAGCATATCCTCCAAAATTTGTATCACTCTTTCTGACTGTCCATCTATTTGGGGATGGAATAAAGTGCTAAACTTCAACTTAGTACCCAAGGCTTCCTGCAAGCTACCCCAAAATCTAGATGTAAATCTTGGATCTCAGTCAGATACAATGGAAACAAGAATTCTATTCAGTCTTACAATCTCATTAATGTACAATTCTGCTAACCACACAAGTAGGTAATCCATTTTGACTACCAAGAAATGAGCACTCTTTGTTAATCTATCCACTATCACACATATTGCATCATGATTTCTTTGGGTTAGAGGAAGTGTAGAAACAAAGTCCATAGTTATTCTGTCCCATTTCCATTTCGGTATCGACTTGGGTTGTAGCAACCCAACTGGAACCTGATGTTCTGTCTTTACTTGTTGGCGAACCAAACATTTTGAAATGAACTCTGCAATGTCTTTCTTCATACCATTCCACCAATAGTGTTCTTTGATGGTCTGGTACATCTTCGTACTTCTAGGATGCATTACATATGGTGATGTATGTGCTTCATTCAAGATTTCTCTCCTCAATTTGTCATCATTAGGAATGCATAACCTATTTTGATATAACAAGACACCATCCTCCTTTAATGTAAAATCTTTATTTTCCCCATTTTGAACTTTTTTGGTCAATTTTATGAGTTTCTCATCTAACATTTGCGCTTTTTTCACCCGTTCATGCAGTATTGGCTTGACTTACAAATTAGCAACCACCAAACCATACAAATCAAGTATAAAAAAACATTCATGGCTCTTAACTCCAGAAGCAAAGGTAAATGATTCAGATGTAAGCTTGCAAAGGATTTGCGACTTAAGGCGTCTGCAACCACATTAGCTTTACTTGGGTGATAATCAATCATGCAGTCATAATCTATTATGAGTTCAAGCCATCTGCATTGTCTTAAGTTCATCTCTTTCTGTGTACCCAAGTATTTTAAGCTCTTGTGATCAGTGAATATATGATACTTTTCTCCATACAAATAATGCCTCCATATCTATAAGGCGAACACTATAGCAACAAATTCTAGATCATGAGTAGGATAATTCAATTCATGTCATTTTAATTTCCGAGAGTCATAAGAAATAACTTTCCCTTCTTGCATCAAAACACATCCCAAATCACGATGAGAAGCATCACTATATATCACGTACTCTTTCCCTTCCACTGGTAGAGTAAGTATAAGAGCTTGTGTCAATAAGGATTTGAGCATTTCAAAGCTCTCTTGGCACTTGTCATCCCAAGTAAACTTCATTTCCTTCTTCAAAAGTCTAGTCAAAGGAGAGGCTATAATGGAGAAGCCTTTCACAAACCTTTCCTGCTAAACCCAAGAAACATCTTACCTCAGTAGGACTTTTGAGAGTTTTTCATTCAGCCATTGCTTTAATTTTATTAGAATCTACCTTCACATCTTCGGCTGACACAACATGCCCCAAAAAGTCACTTCATTAAGCCAAAATTCTCACTTTGAAAGTTTAGCATAAAGTTCGTGCTCCTTCAAAATTTTCAAAACAATCCGAAGATGTTTATCATGCTCTTCTTTACTCTTGGAATATATTAAAACATCATCTATAAAGACCACCACAAATTGATCAAGATAATGCTTAAATACTTGATTTATTAGATCCATGAATATTGCAGGAGCATTAGTCAATTTGAATGGCATCACCAAGAATTCATAATGACCGTATCAAGTTTTAAAAGCAGTTTTAGGAACATCTTCCTTTCTAACACGCAGTTTATGATACCCAAACCTTAAATCAATCTTTGAGAATAAATTATCACCCTTCAACTGGTCAAACAAATCATCAATCCTTGGTAGTGGATATCTGTTCTTGATTGTTATTTTGTTCAATTGTCTATAGTTAATACAAAGTCTAAGAGTGTCATCTTTCTTCTTCACAAACAACACAAGAGCTCCCCAAGGAGAAACACTTGGTCGCATAGAACCTTTCTCAAGAAGTTCTTGCAATTTAGTTTTTAATTCCCTTAATTCTGCTAGAGCCATTCTATAAGGAGTGATAGAAATAGGGGTAGATCCAGGAATAAGCTCGATTAGAAATTCAACTTCTCTTTTCGGTGGCAACCCAGGAAGATTTTCTAGAAACACTTCAGGAAAGTCACACACAGTAGGAATATCTTTAAGACTAGGACTCTCCACACATGTATCAATTATGTAAGCAAGATATGCACTACAACCTCGATGAATCATCTTTCTTGCCAAGGCCGCATAAATAATACTAGATGTCAATGGCCTTTCACGTTGTACAATAATGTGTGAGAATGCAGGATCCCTAAAAGTCACATGCTTGGACCTACAATCCACTACTGCATGATATTTATAAAGCCAATCCATCCTGATAATAATATCAAAATCTTGGAAAGACATTTTAATCAAATCAGCAAGGAAGACTAGGTTTTGAATCATGAAGGGACAAGCTTGATAAATTTTATTACAAACAATTTGGTAACCCAAAGGACTTTCAACCAGAATGTCATAGTTAAGTCTCACAAATTTCACATTTTCAGGAAGAACAAGTGATGAACAAATATAGAAATGAGTAGAGCCAGGATCAAATAGTGTAAACACAGATAAGCCAAATAAGTGAAATTTACTGACAACCACGTCCTGTCCCTCTTGATCATCTCTCTGCCTCATAGCATAAGCTCGTGCAGTAGATCTTGATCCGCTAACTTGATTTGCTCCACTTTCTCCCACTACTTGGTTGTTTTTAGGCCTTACACCTCTATTAGTTTGAAGAGGATTATTAGAAAACTTCTGAATTGAGCCCTAAGTGTGCAATGAAGGCACATTATTAGGATTAAAACAATCCTTCACTTTATGATCAAAGCTGTCACAATTAAAACATGCACCAGAAGCTCTCTTGCAATCACCATAATAATTCTTCCCACATTCTGCATAAGTGGGAATGCGAGTCTTACCTTGGCTATAACTCGGAGTACTAGTTGTAGAAAATCTAGTCTACTTTGATTCTGTTGAGATGACTTGTTGATACTATCAGCCTTAGAATCATCAAATCTGCCCTTTTTGGATGGACCTCCAAAATCTAACCCAGGCTTCTGGAATTTATTTTCATGTCTACTAGCTTCTTCCTTATCAAGTCTTTCCTAAGTAAAATCAGCAAAAATTAATTTACAAAAGTTCTCGTATTGCAGGATCGCCACATTCTTTCTGATGGAATCGTTCAAGCCATCTTTAAACCTCCTGCATTTATCTTTTTCCTCATTAATAATGCCTCCAGCATAATGAGAGAGTCTAAGAAACTTTTTTTGATACTCAGTGATTGGCATGCCTCATTGACTTATATTCAAAAACTCTTTTTTCTTAGCATCATAATAAGCAGGTGGGACATACTTCATACGAAATTCTTTAACAAAATCATCCCAAGTAAAAACTGGGGGTTTTGCTTTTGTATTTGGCATACTAACCCACCATTCATAAGCATCCTTCTGCAATAATGTAATGGCATACTTGAATTTGGCAACATCTGAACATTCCAACTGCTCAAATACCCTCTCTATGTGCTCAAGCCATTGTTCAGCATCAGCAGGATCAACCGTGCCTTCAAAATCAACTCCACCCATTTTTCTCATTTTTTCAAAGTTTAACCCATTGGGAGAAGAAAAGGCCATAACTTATTCCTTTAAAAGTGCAAATCACTTTGCATTAGCGACATGGATATGGTGCATATGCAACTTATATGCATTAAATAAACTATTTACCATATAGTGATCAAATAATATAGCCCAAACCTTCAAAAAAAAAGTATGCAAGCAAATCACAACAAAAGACCTAGAACCATAAACCTAGGCTCTGATATCAACACTTGTAATGACCCTCTTGTGAGGATGCTACTACTTAAAGAGAAGATCATATATAATCCTCGTGACATTTTAAAAAAAACTTCCCGTAAGGTATATTTATATAATCTAGTAGTGAAATTTGGCCCATTTAAAAATAGTTAAAGGTGAGATTTTATCGATTTTAATTTTTTTTGCTCAAATAAATTAAATAAAAGTTCCATTTTAGGATGAGGCGACTTTAAAAAATGATTTAAGAAAATAACTTACCGGACATCCATGTATCATTCCATATCACCACAATTCATGCTATAACTATTACCAACTTAGAACATCATAAGACTTGGAATTTACATGCCCAAAACAACAAAACAAACAACCAACTTAGGTTACAACCCATGGTGTCATGAATGGATCAACCCTCACAAATAAATACATAAATACATTTACACAAGCACCCCATGGATCATATACATGTCCCAAAAACTGCTACAAAATATAGATGCCTATATGCAAATATGATATTCCTTAAAGCTCCCAAAAACTTTTTCTCCAATGGCCAACTTCAAGCATCTGCTCAGACATTTCCTATGATAGAAGCAACTATCGCTAAGCATAAAGCTTAGTGGTGCAAAACTAAAAGTTTGAAGCCTTTAGGTTCTTCAATTTATTTTCGCAAATCATGAGTAGCACAAATGTACAGATAATAAATAAATCAAGCCAACAAATATATCATGAGTATCAAGTTCTATAATTAAAAGTTTAAGTGTCAATAACTCACAAAACCACATTTACAAGATTTAGCAACAAGTTTCGCCCAATAAGTACATCATGCCGTCACACCCAATATGATCAAGTATCAAGAAGGACCGGAGCCCTATATAAAATGGGGTAGAGACCCAATAATCAAGAGAACCAAGAACCATATTAAAAATGGCTTACTAGTTCCTACTCAAAATGGACAACTTCCATACTTAAGACCAACCAAAAATCCTTAATCAAGATGGAAAAGGGTCCGAATCAATAGCATGCCAATAGTGAAAAAGTCACGGCCACGAGAAGGACAAAGTCCATAAGAATGTCAAGTGATCGAGCAATCCGTACAAGTGGGCGAGTTAACAAAATGTCTTACAAGTCTCCAAGATACCAATACGAAAATACAAAATAAAAAGAAATAACCAACTTACCAAGATAGGCTTTCAAATATACCAGCAGGTAACAAGAGTACAAGTACAAATTTATACACAAACCTCAGCATTTTAGCATACAACAATCCAACACGACTTCAGCAGTTCAAACCGTAGACCAACAAATGTCTCAAGTTCCTCAACTTGTACACGATATAAACAGCCTTGAAAATACCATTAAATTCCCTATTTAATTTCTATAATCTCCATATATTGACATAAAATAAGATTTATCATTAAAAATATGCCTAGAATGTTTTCAACTGAATTATGTTACCAAAACAGTAGATTTGACAAGCCAAGTACCTCAGGTTGTATCTAAATTTTGAAAATTCAAAAGGAAAAGATGGACTTTATGCCCTTATGAAACTTTTAGATCTATGTCTTAAGATTTCAACCTAAAAGAAATCACCGCAAAAACCATTTTGTACGAAAAGATATCATCAAAACACTAACAGTTATACATGAGGGATTTTTAAATCAAGAATCTAGACAGAACTTGTCCTATGATTTATCCTCTTTTTTTGACTTAATAACATCAGATCTAGGCTCCAACATAAGCATAAGAGTTGTAGGTACGTGTGTTATCTTTCCCTAACATATTTACTTACTAAAATAAAAGGTCTACACAATGATATATGAATGAAATACTATTAGCTACATAGTTTCGAAAATGGATTTGATCACTTACCAAGGGTTAAGGAGTATCTTGAGTTTCAACAATGTAAAACTTGATTTTCTTGTGATTTTTGTGAAATAACTCATTATAAAAGATTTATAAATATCCTTTAGTCTAAAATAACCGAACTTCTTGGTGCATCTTCATCAATATATAATATAGAAGTGGTATCCATAATTACAATTGCTAAAAATTTAATGGCTGCCCAACTTTGTCTTTTTTTTTAAAAAAATCAATCACACTTTGATTACCATTATTAGAAGATATGCTTATTTATAATGCCATGGACATTTACTACTACCCTAAGACAATCCATCACAATACTGTCATGATTTAATAAAATCAAGTTTTTTCCTCACGTAACAAAATTCGAGTCAAGAAATCGATAAGTAGTAGTTGATCATATCATCAAGAAATATCCACTTTAATTGTGAAAATTGGCTTAAATAATTAGAGGCGTTACACAAAAATCTCCTAATATTCGAAGGAAATAATGGTCTAGGCCAATTCCTCACCGCCTCTATTTTTTTTGGATCAATATTTATCCCATCACTGGACACTATGTGACCGAGAAACGCCACCTCTTTCTACCAAAATTCACATTTTCTAAACTTAGCAAACAATTTCCTATCCCTCAAGGTTTGAAATACAACTCTCAAATCACCCTTCTGTTCTTCCTCACCCCGAGAGTAAATCAAGATGTCATCAATGTAGACCACCATAAATGTATCAAGGTAGGGTTTGAACACCCTATTCCTTAGATCCATGAACACGGGCCGATGCGTTCGTCAATCCAAACAACATTACCAAGTACTCAAAATGACTATACCTTATTTGAAATGCCTTCTTGGGAATATGACACTCCCTTACCCTTAGTTGATGATAGCGGGACCAGAGATCAATCTTTGAGAAATGAGTTTCCCCTTTCAATTGATCAAATAAATCATCTATCCTAGGGTTTGGATATTTGTTCTTAATGGTCACCTTATTGAATTGACAGTAGTCTATGTACATCAAAAGTGACTCATATTTTTTTCTCACAAACAACACGAGAGCACCCCATGGTGTAATACTTGACCTTATGAATCCTTTTTCCAACAAGTCTTTTAATTGTTCCTTTAACTCCTTTAATTTCGTGGGGCATTCAATAGGGAGGAATAAAGAGAGGTTAGGTATCAAAAATAAGATCGATACCAAAATCAACTTCCCTTTCGAGAGGAATACCGGAGAGGTCATTAGGAAAGACATCGAAAAGTTCATTAACCATGGGAACCGACTCAAGAGAATGACTTTCGAAGTCGACATCCCTAACCCTCATAATGTGGTAGATGCAAACATTAGAGATCATTATTCGGGACTTAAGACAAGAAATGAATCTACCCTTAAATACCGAGTCATGACCCTTCCATTCAAAAATAGGCTCACTTGGGAGTTAAAACTTGATTCTATGGGCTCTACAATCTATAGAAGCATAAGATCCATGCAGCCAATCCATACCAGAATAACATCAAAGTTAATCATATCAAGCTCAATGAGATCACAAGTAACAACTTTTTGTAAGATGGAAATGGGATAATCCTTATAGACCTTTCTAGCAACAACCGACTCACCAAAGGGGGTAGACACCAAATAGAGTTCTAATAACATTTTGGGTAATATACAAAACCTATTAGCAAGGAATGGAGTAACAAACAACAAATTGGAACCTAGATCTAATAATTCACACACATCAAAAGCAAAGACCTTTAATATATCGGTAACAACATCGGGCGCTTCCTCAACCTCTTGTCTCCCAAGAAAGGAATAAAATTGGTTAGTGCGTTGGCCACTCCCTTGAGCTTGTTGACATGAGAAATTTGGCCTTGAGGCCTACTACCACCACCTTTAATGTCTCTAGCTTGGTGACCCGGTTTATTACACTTGAAGAATGCATTGAAGCCGGCTAAGCATTCTCCTTTGTGAGTCTTCCTACACTTCTTGCAAGAGAGGAAAAATTGATCACCCATATTTTCCCTTGGGACCATCGAACTAACACCCTGGTCCTTGTTGAACCTTAGAGGAGAAGTATTGGTGGGACCTTGTCCCATAAATTGTTGCCCAACTTGGCTCTTTCCACCATCACTATAATCGGACCTTTGGTGATTGGACCCACCACCTTCAACCCTAGCCTTCTTAAACCCTCTACACCTCTCCCTCAACTTCTCCTTCTCAATTTGTTTTGCATATGTCATAAGTCGAGAGATGTCCATCTCTCTGACCAACATGACTGTCTTGTATTTCTTGGACACCAAACTAGAAACACCAGAGATTAATTTGCTCATTCTTTCCCTCGGATCGGAGACCATAATAGGAGCATGCTTAGGCAATTTGGTGAATTTGAGGGCCTACTCCCTCACAGTCATACTCTCTTGATGAAGATTGATGAACTCTTGAATCTTTGCCTCCCTTAGCTCCAAAGGAAAGAAGCAATCTAGAAAGGCACCCTTGAAATATTCCTATTCCATAGGCCCCATATATTCTCCCATCTCAACTACCCAGTGCTCATACCAAACCCTTGCTACGCCCTTAAGTTGATAGGTCACTAGCTTGGCCTTTTCATTTGGAGGCAATTCCATAATAGCCACAATCCAATAAACTTCCTCAATGAACTCCAGTGGGTCCTTATCTACATTGCAACAATTAAATTTGGGTGGATTTATCCTTTTGACATCCCAAATCCTAGAAGCTGGAGTAGGCACTTAAGAAGGAGGTTCAACGCCTTGATTAGCTTGGTTGGCTATGACTTGAGCCAACTAGGTGATGATGTTTCAAAACTTCGCATGTGTAACTCCTTTCTCATGATATAGAGCCTCAGGAATAGGAGGACCTTGGTCATCATTAGCATCCATTTCTCTCGAGGAGGTACCCTTATTGGAGGCATTTTCTAGAGAACACAAAATGATCCGTTAGTTAGAAGAAGTCTTAGGACAACTCTAGGGCACGACATGAATAATGAAAGAAGGGAAAATTTTTCTAAACATCCCATAGTTTTCTATTCATAGTTGTGGCGTGCTTCAAAACCATGGACAAGACTCTATTCAATGTGGTATGTTGGACTCCGAGGACCATTCAAAACCTCAGGCTCTGATATCAAGTTTGTTACGATCCAATCCTAGGGCCTAGACGTGACACAATGAATGAAGAACCCGGAGGTACCTCACCAAGCCTATTAGCATTCATTTAGCCTTTCATAGGTAATGACAATCAATAACAAGTGGAATAAAAAGAGGAAAGAGGGACTAAGGGAAAACATCATAATAAGAACCATAATAGTGAAGCTTCAACTTTCATATGTCCAACAATACCTCTATTTTTTATATTTGGCGGGGGGATAAGACAAGTCCCTAGCTCACCCTCAATCCAAATAGAATGAAATTTCATAATAAATGTCTAAAATTACAACATATCATAAGCTAGAAAGATAAAGTAGTGTCATTCCTGAAAAATGGGAACTCACCAAAAGTAGCCTTCAAGCAAAATCTCAACTAGAGACATGGAGGAGAATGAAGTTAAAAGTATGGGTTAGTACTTTAAATGTACTAAGTATATATGTAGGCATGAAATACAATGAAAAACATTAAGGCATTATAGACTAAAGTACATGCAAGAGTAATCAAGTAAATAACATTTGAAATATTCATTTGTGGGAAGATTACTATAACCAACATTAAGACCATGTGAGCTATAACATAGAATCCAATGTAACCCCTTACATTGGAAGAGGAGACTACTTGCCAAGTAAAACTTCATCAATCTTCATTTCTTTAACATTTAATGGCCATTTGTGGATCCACTAGCCTAGCCTACAAGGGCTTATATGTTGGAACATAGTTAATGACACAATAGGCTGATACTAGGATTCCCTTACCGAACCCAACTCAAGCCTTATTAGGTTCTAAGTCAAATCCTACGAAATAGTATATCATAATAACATAAACATACTTATAATTTGAGACATCGAATCATCATTCGGTAGAATAGCTCCTTAAAACCTTTAATGATTTAAGTATGTAAGAATTGTGTTTATTGCATAAAGAATCCATTAACTTGAGTGAGATGGCCACACAACTAGTATGCATATGTAACTCATTCCTCATTATGTGAAGCCTCGGTAGCCGTAGAGCTTGGTCCTTATTAGCATCCATTGCTCTCGATGGAGATACCCTTCTTGGAGGCATTATCTAGAAAATAGAAAATGATCTGTTAGTTAGAGGAAGTCTTAGGACAAATCTAGGGCATGACATGAATTATGAAAGATGAAAAAACTTTCCTAAATGTCTCGTAGTCTCCTATTCATAAATGTGATGCACTTCAAATTCATGAACAAGACCCCATTCGATATGGTATATTGGACTCTCAGGACCATTCAAAACCTCGACCGCTGATACTGAGTTTGTCATGATCCAAGCCTAGGGTTTAGATGTGATACGGTGAATAAGGAACTCAGAGGTACCTCACCCAAGACTCTTGACATTCATTTATCCTATCATATGTAATGACAATCAATAACAAGCGAAAGAAAAAAGAGAAAGAGGAACTAAGGGAAAATGTCATAAAAAAACTATAATAGTCAAACTTCAACTTACATATGTCCAACAATACCTCTAACCTTTAAACTTGGTGGGGGCTAAGAAAAGTCCTTAGCTCACCTTCAATCAAAATAGAATGAGATGCCATAATAATGTCTAAAAGTCTCAACATATCATAAGCTAGAAGATAAGGAGTATTGTTCCTGAAACATGAGAACTCACCAAAAGTAGCCTTCAACGAAATCTCAACTAGCCACGTGGAGGAGAGCGACGAGGAACACCGGTCCCTACATAGTGATAACCCGTAAGAAAAGGTATGTGTTAGTACTTTGAATGTACTAAGTATTTAGGCATGCAATAATGAAAAGCATTAAGGTATTTAAAACAAAGTACATGAGTAAGTTCATGGAAGAGTGATTGAGCAAATAACATTTGAAGCATTCATTTGTGGGAAGATGACTATAACCGATATTAAGACCATGTGAGATATAACATAAAATCTAACATACCCCCCTACATTGGTAGGGGAGACTACTTGCCAAGTAGAACTCCATCAACATTCATTTCTTTAACATTTAATGGCCATTTGTGGATCCACTAGCCTAGCCTACAAGGGCTCCTATGTTGGCATATATTTAATGACACAAGAGATTGCTACTAGGATTCCCTTATCAAACTCTACCTTAAGCCTCATTTGGTACTAAATCAAATCCCAAGGAATAGTATATTATAGTAACATAAACATACTTATAATTTGAGACATAAAATCATCATTCGGTAGAATAGCTCCTTAAGACCTTTACTTATTCAAGTATGCAAGAATTATCCTTATTTCATAAAGAATCCATTAACTTGAGTGAGGAGGCGTCACAACAACATTCATCCTTTCATTCAAAGACTTTCATAGTAACATAGTCATTAGCTTTCATAAACATTGAGTTGGAGCCCATAACTTTAAAATCATACTTCCATGAAAATACAGTGAAAGTAGGTGGGTTCAATCAAATCAACTTTCAGACATATGTGTATTTAAAATCATGCATAAATACCATGAAATTTGTCAATTGAAATCATGCTTTAAACAACCCATCATAAATCTCAAGAAAGCAATTAAGGAAATAAATAGAGAAGGTACTTGTAATCAATCAATCCATGTATTTGAAATTATATTACATCAAAATAAACCAATAATCAATGGTTAAATCATGATTCATACTATTAAGTAAAAGGTAGAGTGAAACCTAAGAAATTCTTACTTGAATTAATGATTAGTTTGGAAGGGGTTTTGGGCTCCATGGGTTGAAGAACCTATGGATAAAGACCCACATACCTTGGTGAATTCGACCTTGAAATTGGAAGAAGAGACTTGATCTTTGTTGAGGAAACCCTAGAACTGCTTGTGATGAAGAACCTTGAGAGGAGCTTTGGGAGAGGAGGGTTTTGTGAAATTGAAGTGAAGGTAAGAGTGAGGGATTTGGGAAGGCTTAGGTTCCCCAAAATGACCACACTTAGCTGATAAAATATAGGAAAGGATTAAAATATCATTCTTAAAATCCTGTCGGATAGACCCTACGAATGGTCCTTATAATTCATAGAGGTTTCGAAGAGTAATATAAACGACTCGTCTGGCAGGGTCTGAGAAAGACCTAAGGACCGGACCTTTGAAATTTTTGTATGACTCGTCTTTATGATTCTAGAAGGGACTCATCTTGTAGGGTCTGAGAAACCCTAAGAACTAAGTCTCTAAACTTTCCTTACGATTCACTCCGACGATTCGTCATAGTGTCTATGAGTCGTAACCTTGACTCGTGAACTCATTCCTTTACTAAAATAAATTTCCAGCCTCAACATAAGTCCTAGAGTCACTCCTATAACTCGTAGTAGTTTCTACGACTCGTAGGTTAAGTCGTAGAACTCGAATCCATCCCACTCTCCAAAGTTTTTCCTTCATTTTGACTTTTCGACTTACAGGGTCTTACAAATTTTGAAAATCATCTTTCACATGAAAAACAATATGAAATGTCTTACACACCATCTTTTGATCTAATCACTGATCATATTTTGCTAATTTTTCTTTTAACGGAACGTGATTATTCACCATTATTGTTATAATGTTGAGAATAAATGGGTATTTTATTTTCTTTTAGCATGAAGTTGCACATAAATTTTTATATATTGTGTTTGTTAAAAAATATTATTAATGGAAAAATTACATAGGAAGACAAGCATGTGATATGTATTTACTATATATAACTATATTTTAACAGAATTACAATTTCTACCTATAGTTATGGTTTTATTTAAACATTTTTCTCTGCTCTCTCCTTCTCTCCTTTCTATGCCCACTCTCACATGTCTCCTGTCTCCTCTCCCCTCTCTCTGACAACTCTCTTACTCATTTTTCTCCTTTCTTTATCCACTCTCTCATCTCTCTGCCTTCTCTCGCTAGCCTCTTTTTTCTCTTCCTTTTTTTATATTCTCAAATGTCTATTGGACATCGTGCTTTTTAATGTACATGTCTTGAGGAACAACACCTTTATTTATGTGACTCCTGTCACAAACTATCTTTTGTTCTTAGTCTTTTTGAATTGAGTTAAAAAATAAACAACATGATATTGACTTGAAACAACATGTAGTAATTTAGTAAAAAGAAATAAGGCAAAACTAATGGCATATGCAAATTAATGGGAGCCAAAAAGAATTACAATAAAAACAAAGGTAAAAAAAGGGGGGAAAGTCAGTATTAAAAGATAACAACAACAGATAAATCATACAAAATAGTTTAAATCATGAAAGATTTTAATTATCACATAAATGGTGTGTGGCTATGTGCAACGTACAACCACAACTTTGAATCATATTTCTTTTTATAGATATGCATTTTATAATTATTTTTTTAAAAAAATCATATGACTTTAGGTACTCGTTTTGTGACTTTGTTACTTAAAACAAAATCTTTAAATAAACTTAAATGCAATTAAGTACATAAAAAAATCACAAACAATTGGCAAAACTAATTAGAATGATATATAAAAAATATTTTTCTTAATTGATTACGTAAACATGGAAAATAAAAAATACATAATGAATAAAGATAGAAGTAGTAGAAGTCCGAAGAGAAGGAGAATAGAATTGGACAAAAAAATAAATAGATGGAAGAGACTTTTAATTATATGTGACAAAAAAGTCTTGAAATATAAAAAGAGTGACACAAGTCTTAAGAATTGAGTGTAGAAATGTGTAATGACCTTGAAGGTAATTTTTGAAAATTTGTACAAAACACGCGTGAACAGTAACACATGTGAACAGTAACTTTTTGGGTAGAAAATGCCACTTTCTTCCCATTTCAATATTTTTCATCATTTGTTTGAGTTCTTGAACTCCTTGAGGTGATTTGAGAAGAGATTTTCGAGGCAAAGTGTTGGGTAAGTGATTTTTGACCTAAAACCTTCCTTTTTCATTAAGTTTTTGACGATTTTAACACTTAAATTTTAGTTTCAAACCCCAAAAATCTTTGTTTCTTCCCTAATCCGAATTTAAGGAAAATTGTGATTTCCAACTCGTTTTGAGCTCTATTGTTATGGGTTTTTCAACCATGAGTTCCTTATTACCAATAAAATGGGATTGTTTAATAAATTTCTAGATTTGACCCTTTTCGAAAATAGTTAATTTTTGGACCATTTTACCCCCGGTTCCGAAACCTATCAATATGGGTGTCATTGGACTCCTTGTGACGTGTATGTTTCATTGTTGATAGTGAGTTGTCATTCCGGGCGCTGAATTCGAGAGTTGCTTGTCCGGTGGAGGTATTCGAGTGTAGTTTCGGCAATTGAGGTAGGTTTGGCTATCTTTCTTTGAGATTGAGATGGGGTAATTAGTCATTCATATGTTATAGACTTTGGGATGGGGTTGTAGTATGAGTTGAGAATGTTATATATATTGTGATGCCCGTGTGGAGGATTATTTATTAATGTGTTATCGTGACGGGGTTTATTTGTATTACATAGCCCGTGTGGGGGCCTTATTTGTTATCTTATTTGCTTTGAGAGCATATAAATTGTGATTTTCCTAAGAGAGAGGCTTGAGTATATTATTTGACTTGTGATGCCGCCTGAGAGATTGAGTTGGGGGTTTTGAGCATACTTGAGTATTGAAATATTATTGAGAAAGGGGTGAATATTTAAATGAAAGTGTGCTCTTCTCGTTACTATTTATTGAGGGTGAATATCATGTGTAGGTTAAGTTTTGAGAACTTTGAACCTTATACCACATGTGAGTTGATTATTACTTCCATGCATATGTGTTTTAATGCATTCATCCTCATTCATCATATCATGAAACATGGGAAGTTGAGAAATATGGAAATTCTTTTTGAGAAAGAAAATAAAACACCTTTAAACCTTTATATCTTGAGTTCCTTACCGAGGCAGTTTTCCGGCAGGGTAGTGGATGCATTGTGATCCCAACCTTTGTATCTTGAGTCCCTGACCGAGGCAGTTTTCTGGCAGGGTAGTGGATGCATTGTGATCCCAACCTTTGTATCTTGAGTCTCTGACCAAGGCAGTTTTCCAGTAGGGTAGTGGATGCATTATGATCCTAACCTTTGTATCTTGAGTCCCTGACCGAGGCAGTTTTCCGGCAGGGTAGTGGATGCATTGTGATCCCTTGACCACGAGGAGGTGGCAAGGATAATGAGATATTGTGATTGAGGTATATGGTCTGCGAGACCCCCATGGGTCCTGCTTGGTAGCACAGCTCGGCAGGTGTATACGACAGGCTGTGCGATAGTCTTGATTCCACCGTACCACCATATCATTGCATCATCATATTGCATTGCATTGCATTGATATCTGTGCTGCTTGAATTATATGATTAATTGTGATTATGAGCTGTTATTATGGGTTTACTTTACTCGCGCCAATATATATATACACTAGCGGCACCGATGCCGAAGTGGGACTTTTCTGTATGCATGTGGATGCGTTCCTTAGTTTATTTCATAGGTTTGATTAATTCCTTATACTCAGTCAGCTAAAACCTACTGAGTACATGTGAATTGTACTCACCCCTACTTCTGTGTCCCTTTTTGATGCAGATACTAGTCGGGGTACCCCACGTGGCAGTTAATATTCTAGCGGATTGTGTATTCTCAGATTAGTGGTGAGGTCCCAGAATTCGGATCGTCACTAGTCTATCTTTATTTTTCAGTCTTTTGTATCATTTAGAGACTTATGTTGTATCTTTAGATTCGAACCTTGTATTAGATGCTCTTTATACTTATGACACCAGGTTTTGAGATAATTTCTTCATTGTTTTTTTTCTTTTTATTTAAATCATGACATCACTTTCCCCTTTGGGAGTCTTGTATGAGTTTTATTTTTAAGATTACACATCAGATTGGGTTTTGAGATGTGTGCCATCATGACCTTAATTTTTGGGTCGTGAAAATTAGTATCAGAGCACTAGGTTCACCGGTCTTATAAGTTAAAGAGCAGGGTGTCTAGTAGAGTCTTGCGGATCGGTACGTAGACGTCCGTACTTATCTTCGAGAGGCTACAAGATACTTAATAGGAGAATTTCTTTCTTTTTACTCCTTCGTACGATTTATTCATATCAAGTGTTGTATATCTCTGATCTATTCCTTCTGCGCAGATGGTGAGGACTAGAGCCACAATTACTGAGGGTGAGGCTGCACCTGCTGCTCGAGCCCCAGTACGCGGGTGAGGTAAAGGACGTGGTTGAGTTAGGGGACGAGGCCGAGCAAGGGGAGCGGCACCTGCTCGTGGATGAGCTAGAGAGCTATCACCTGAGCCCATGTATGAGCATGAGGATGACTTAGATCAGAAGACTGAGGAGCAGAGGCCATCCCAGCCTCCTGTGGTTCCCGATAATACTCCGATTCTTCAGGAGCTACTGGTTCAATTATTGGCTAGACTGGATGGTGCTCCTACTTCTGGTATTATTTCAGGTGCTGTAGGTTCTCCTATCATAGTTGGTGCAACACCGCCAGTTCAGGGGCCTAGTGTAGGATTTCAGACTCTTGGTTCATCTTTAATGCCTTCTATTGCACCTCCGAGATTTGCAGCTCCGCCAGTTTCTGCTAATGCTACCATATCGGTAGCTGAGCAGAAGAGTTTCGAGAGGTTCATTCGATTGGCGCCTCCAAGGTTTGATGGTAAAGCCGGAGAGAAAGCCTATGACTTTTTGACTAAGTGCCAAGACAGGTTGTTCAACCTAGGCATTTTAGAGGCACATGGAGTTTCTTACACTTCATATCAATTTGTGGGAGTGTCCAAAGAATGGTAGAGGTCAGTTTTTGCTCGTAGACCTATTGGTTCTCCTATGATGAGTTGGGAACAGTTTACTGAGGTGTTCCTTGAGATATTTGTGCCTTATAGCCTTCGTGATCAGTGTAGGGATGAGTTTGACAGACTGGAGCAGGGATCCCTATCTGTAGCTGAGTACGAGACTCGCTTCCATGAGTTATCTCGTTATGCTATGTCGAGTATTCCAACCGAGTTGAGCAGATTCGCAAACTAGTGAAGGGATTCGCCGGTTATCTCTAGGAGGCTACAGCCTCTCTTGTACTGTCTGGGGGTACATTTCAGAGTATTATTGATCATGCCAGGATAATAGAGAGTATCCGACGTGCTAGACAGGGCAGGGCCAAGAGGTTCCGTCGGCAGGGTCAATTCAGCAATCATTCCTCCAAGGGTAGAGAATATTCGGGTTCAGAAACCTATGGTTATCAGGGCAGACCAGTCCAGGCCGCTATTCAGGGTTCTTCGAGCTCCGAAGGTCGTTTTGACACTTCTAGTTATTCCCCACGGAGTTCAGGTCCTCGAGGTTGTTATGTGTGTGATGAGTTTGGGCATAAGGCCCAAGATTGCCCCAAACGTGCTCCTTCTAATGGATGGCCTGGGGCACCAGTTGTTCATTCTATAGATGCTCCAACTGTTCGAGGTTCTTCGCAAAATACTAGAGGTGGCACCCATGGTGCTAGGGGTAGAGTACGAGGTGGTGCTCTTGGTGGTTCGCAGGCTAAGGGTGACCGTCAGTTATGCTATGCTATACCGGGTAGATATGAGGCAGAAGCCTCTGATGCAGTTATTACAGGTATTGTTCCAGTTTGCCATCGTTCTGCTTCAGTATTATTTGACCCAAGGTCTACCTATTCTTATGTGTCGACTTATTTCGATGTGGGTATTGATTATGTGAGTGAGTCCCTTATTGTGCCTATTACTATTTCTACCCCAATAGGTGAATCTTTAGTAGTAGATCGGGTATACAAGGGATGTTTGGTGATATTTTTGGGTAAAGAGACCCATGCAGACTTGATTTTATTAGACATGCTTGATTTTGATGTGATACTGGGTATGGACTGGTTATCTCCTTATCATACTATATTAGATTGTTATGCAAAGACTGTGACCTTAGCTTATCCCGGTTTACCTAGCGTGGTATGGAAAGGTAATCTGAGTTCATATCCTAAGGGGGTGATATCTTATATTCGTGCTCGTCGCTTGATGGATAAGGGTTGTTTGTCTTATTTGGCTCATGTACGTGATCTCACCACGGAGTCATCTCATATAGAGACTACAAGGGTAGTGAGAGAGTTTATGGATGTATTTCCTACAGACTTGCTGGGAGTTCCTCCTGACCGTGATATCGATTTTGTGATTGATTTGGAGCATGACACTAAACCCATCTCTATTTCTCCTTATCGGATGGCTCTGGCAGAATTGAAAGAGTTGAAAGAAATATTGGAAGATTTATTGAAGAAAGGGTTTATTAGACCTAGTGTATCACCGTGGGGTGCACCGGTTTTATTTGTGGAGAAGAAAGATGGTACTATGAGGATGTGTATTGACTATCGATAGTTGAACAAAGTCACTATCAAGAACAAGTATCCTCTCCCTCGCATTGATGATTTATTTGACCAGCTTCAAGGTGCATCGGTGTTCTCAAAGATTGATTTGAGGTCAGGTTACCATCAGTTGAGAGTTCGGGAATCTGATATCCCAAAGACTGCATTCAGGACTCGTTATGGGCATTATGAGTTTGTGGTTATGTCCTTCGGGTTGACTAATGCCCCGGCTGCTTTTATGGAGTTGATGAACCGGGTGTTTCGACCTTATTTGGACTCGTTTGTGATTATGTTTATTGATGACATCTTGGTTTATTCCAAGAATGAGGCGGATCATGTTAGGCACCTGAGGACAGTCCTTCAGAGATTGAGAGAGGAGAAGTTGTATGCAATATTCTCCAAATGTGAGTTTTGACTTGAGTCCGTGACATTCTTGGGTCATATAGTGACCAAGGATGGTATTATGGTTGATCCTGCCAAAGTTGCAGCGGTTCGTGATTGGGTTAGGCCTACTTCGGTTACCGAGATTCAGAGTTTTATTGGGTTGGCAGGCTACTATCGTCGGTTTGTTCAAGGATTCTCTTCTATTGCAGCCCCATTGACTGGGCTAACTCAAAAGACCGTGGCATTTCAGTGGACTGAGGAGTGTGAGGCGAGCTTTCAAAAGCTCAAGGAATTATTGACTTCAGCACCTATTCTAGCCTTACCCGAGGAGGGCGTGACATTTATTGTGTTTTGTGATGCTTCGGGAGTCGGGTTGGGTGGTGTATTGATGCAAAAAGGTAGACTTATATCTTATGCTTCTCAACAGTTGAAGGTACATGAGAAGAACTATCCTACCCACGACTTAGAGTTAGCAGCGGTGGTGTTTGTTCTGAAGTTGTGGAGGCATTATCTCTATGGAGTGCATTGCGAGGTCTATACTGACCACCATAGCCTTAAGTATATCTTTTCTCAGCCAAATTTGAACATGTGGCAGCGTAGGTGGTTAGAGTTATTGAAAGACTATGACATTACCATACTTTATCATCCGGGAAAAACTAATATGGTAGCGGATGCCCTGAGTCGCAAAGCATCTAGCATGGGTAGTTTGGCCTTTCTTAAGGCTGTGGAGAGGCCTTTGGCATTGGAGGTTCAGTCATTGGCTAGACAGTTGGTCCGACTTGATATTTCTACACATCATGGTATTTTGGCCTTTGTGGAGGCTAGGTCTACTTTGATGGACCAGATTCGTACACACCAGTTTGAAGATGAAAAGTTGAGGGCCATTCGAGACAAAGTGTTAAGTGGTGAAGAAAAATCAGCCTCTCTTGATTCGGAAGGAGTTTTGAGGATTAATGATCGCATTTGTGTGCCCAAGGTTAGTGAATGGGTACGTATGATATTGGAGGAGGCTCATTGTTCCAAGTATTCGATTCACCCGGGAGTGGCAAAGATGTTTCATGACTTGAAACAACACTATTGGTGGTGTGGCATGAAGAGAGACATTATTGATTTTATGGCTAAGTGTTTAAATTGCCAACAAGTGAAGTATGAGCATCAGAAACTGGGTGGTCCTATGCAAAGGATGCCCATTCCTGAGTGGAAATGGGAGCGTATCACTATGGACTTCGTGTCTGGATTACCCATGGCATTGGGTAAGTATGACTCTGTCTGGGTGATTGTGGATCGATTGACCAAATCAGCCTATTTCCTTCCGGTGAAAACTAGCTACAATGCGGATCAGTTAGCTAGGGTCTATCTTCGTGAGATTTTTAGGCTGCATGAGATGCCTATCTCTATTGTATCGGATCGGGGTTCAGTGTTCACCTCTCACTTTTGGAAGGCATTACAGCGTGGTTTGGGTATGCGGCTAGAGATGAGTTCAGCATTTCATCCCTAAACCGATGGTTAGTCCGAGCGGACTATTCAGGTATTGGAGGATATGCTTAGGTCTTGTGTGATTGATTTTGGTGCCCGATGGGACCAACACTTGCCCTTAGCAGAGTTTGCCTATAATAACAGTTATCACTCCATCATTCAAATGGCACCATTTGAGGCATTGTATGGTCGTAGGTGTCGATCACCCATTGGATGGTTTGATTCTGTTGTGGTTGATGCATTGGATACTGACTTACTTAGGGATACTGTGGAGCGGGTACGTTTGATTCAGGGTCGACTATTGACAGCTCAGAGTCGTCAGAAGAGTTATGCTGAAAGGAGGGTTCGTCCCTTAGAGTTCATGGTGGGTGATTGTGTGTGGCTTAAAATATCGCCCATGAAGGGTGTGATGAGGTTCGGAAAGAAGGGCAAGCTTAGCCCAAGGTTTGTTGGCCCGTTTGAAATCCTGAGGAGAGTAAGTGGAGTGGCATATAAGTTGGCCTTACCCCCTAAATTGTCAGCTGTCCATCCGGTGTTTCATGTTTCCATGCTTCGCAAATACATACCGGATGAGTCTCATGTGATTTCTTATGATGCGGTAGAGTTGAGTCCAGATTTGACTTATGAGGAGGAGCCGACAGTTATTCTAGATAGGCTGCTTCGTAGACTTAGGACCAAGGAGGTCGCTTCGGTCAAGGTGCAGTGGCAGCATCGGCCTGCTGAGGAGGCGAATTGGGAGTTAGAGTCTGATATGCAGGCTCGGTACCCTCAGCTTTTTGAGACCCCAGGTACTTTATTTTATCTTATATTCGAGGACGAACATCCTTTTTAGTGGTGGATATTGTAATGACCTTGAGGGTGATTTTCGAAAATTTGTACAAAACACGCGTGAACAGTAACATGCGTGAACAGTAACACGCGTGAACAATAACTTTTTGGGCAGAAAATGCCACTTTCTTCCCATTTTAATATTTTTCATCATTTGTTTGAGTTCTTGAACTCCTTGAGGTGATTTGAGAAGAGATTTTCGAGGCAAAGTGTTGGGTAAGTGATTTTTGACCTAAAACCTTCCTTTTTCATTAAGTTTTTGATGATTTTAACTCTTAAATTTTAGTTTCAAACCCCAAAAATCTTTGTTTCTTCCCTAATCCAAATTTAAGGAAAATTGTGATTTCCAACTCATTTTGAGCTCTATTTTTATGGGTTTTTCAACCATGAGTTCCTTATTACCAATAGAATGGGATTGTTCAATAAATTTCTAGATTGATTGTGATCCCAACCTTTGTATCTTGAGTCCCTGACCAAGGCAGTTTTCCGGCAAGATAGTGGATGCATTATGATCCTAACCTTTGTATCTTGAGTCCCTGACCGAGGCAGTTTTCCGGCAGGGTAGTGGATGCATTGTGATCCCTTGACCACGAGGAGGTGGCAAGGATAATGAGATATTTTGATTGAGGTATATGGTCTGCGAGACCCCCATGGGTCCTGCTTGGTAGCACAGCTCGGCAGGTGTATATGACAGGCTGTGCGATAGTCTTGATTCCACCGTACCACCACATCATTGCATCATCATATTGCATTGCATTGCATTGATATTTGTGCTGCTTGAATTATATGATTAATTGTGATTATGAGTTGTTATTATGGGTTTACTTTACTTGCGCCAATATATATATAAACTGGCGACACCGATGCCGAAGTGGGACTTTTCTGTATGCATGTGGATGCGTTCCTTAGTTTATTTCATAGGTTTGATTAATTCCTTATACTCAGTCAGCTAAAACCTACTGAGTACATGTGAATTGTACTCACCCCTACTTCTGTGTCCCTTTTTGATGCAGATACTAGTCGGGGTACCCCACGTGGCAGTTAATATTCTAGCGGATTGTGTATTCTCAGATTAGTGGTGAGGTCCCAGAATTTGGATCGTCACTAGTCTATCTTTATTTTTCAGTCTTTTGTATCATTCAGAGACTTATGTTGTATCTTTAGATTCGAACCTTGTATTAGATGCTCTTTATACTTATGACACCAGGTTTTGGGATAGTTTCTTCATTGTTTTTTTTTCTTTTTATTTAAATCGTGGCATCACTTTTCCCTTTGGGAGTCTTGTATGAGTTTTATTTTTAGGGTTACACATCAGATTGAGTTTTGAGATGTGTGCCATTATGACCTCAGTTTTTGCTGACTGGAAATACTGCAACTTTACTACCACGAGTTTGAGAATGGTACTGAACTGTACATTATAATAGAAAGTATCATAGAGAAAAATATGCATCAGTACATGCAATGTACTGAGTATGTAAGGGAGCACTGGTATAATCATATTAAATAGAATATGTAGAAACAGAGAAATGGAATTTCCAAAATCATAACACATTATAAAAGAACTGGAAGGAAAACAGTCGTAGTTCATGCATAAGTATCAATTAAACCTTCATTTAAAAGCATATGTAAGGATGAGTCTAATTCAGTAGCCTTGCATAATCATATTCATAAAATAACATACTTAAATGAACCATATAAAGTTAAGAACATATCGTAAAAAGATGCATAAACTAGGGAGTTTTTTATAATCGACATATACCATGTGAGCTCATGATGTCCAACAGCTAAGCCAATGGGCAGATTTCCCTAACCTTGTCAGGGTATAGGACCATATCATATCTATATGGATCCACTAGTATGTGCCTCTCAAGGACATATGGAGTTGTCCGACAAAGACTCACGTCATACGGTGGTACGTAGTTATGAGACTTAAGGAGTGCTACTAAAGGTCCACAGACGCTATCGGAAACTTTCATCCCTAAAATCCACTTAGTGCTAAATAGTACTCCTAAAATAGCATAAATACATATTAATGATCATAAGTATAAAAACTGTCCATATATCTGAATCATATGTGAGACTAAACTCAAAAGTCATAGCTTATATCATAAGTGAGACTAAGCTCAAAAATCATATCTTGAATCATAAGTGTTGTGAGGCAGTGCTCAAATATCTCTTTCATAAATATATCTTTACTTCTATGCATATGACTTTAAACATGAGATAACTTACTTGAAATCATGCATAATCCATAAATACTCAAAAGTAGCTTTCATAACTTCATAAATAATATTGACACAAGTTTGAAGAATCATAATTATATAATAAAATATGTAGTTCATAGTAATTCATTGATATGCATGAAATTGTTTTCACAAAAACTTTAATTTTGTATAAAAATGATAGCTTGAAGAGGATTGAGTAAAACCCTAGATTTAAATAAAATTTATCATATAATTAAAATACTTTAGGCATGAGAGCAAAATGAATACTCTCATTGAAGCCTTACATACCTCCATTGCTCCAAATACCCAAGAAAAGAATGATCTTGAAAGAAGAAGAACCAGAAAACCCTTCTTGAAACTTGTAGTTGAGTTCTTGCGAAGATTTCTTGAAAACTTATGAATTTCATGAGTAAGAGATATTAATTGGTGTTAAGAGGAAGAAATTATGAAATTTCACGGTCAAATCTTACCTTGGATGATGGATGAACCTTGGAGGAAGTTAGTTTCTTTAGAACTTCTCTTTCTAGGGTAAGTTTTTGAATTATAAAGGTGAACCATGTCTTTGGGGGGTTATTAAAAGAACTCAAAAGTGCACTACCACATAGAAAATATGTTAGGCATGCATCCAACTACGTAGGAAGGTGGTAGATATACACTCGGTGTGCTATCGCACGGAAAATATCTTGGGAACGCGGCAAGACAATATCCTGTAAAGTGAGCATAACTTTTTACTACGAACTTCAATTGATGCAAACTTGGAGGCGTTGGAAAGAAGACAAATATATCTTTAATTTGATATGCAATGATCCACCTAATTCATTATATGCTGAGAGATATGATCATTTGAAGTTGACTCTTATATGAACTCCTACAAAAACTTAGCCGATAGAAATGCTTTAAACTTGGCTTGGTGTTTGTGGTACCTTACAATCCTAAAACACATACGATACACTTACTATACTTAGTAAAATACTTTAACATATTTGTACAACTTAGAAATCATTGGGTTTGGGCCTATACACATATGAGGATAGTTTAAATCTTTACTTAAAAGTTATCGGGCGTCACGAGGTAACAAATTTATAATTAGGATTTAAAGATATTTGACCATTTTCAAATAAGTCCTCAAGTTGTATTTTTTATATTTTGACCCTGTAAAATAAAATCTTAATCCCTTCTAATTTGGGACAAAAGCAATCACTACCTGTGCCTTTTCCTTTCTTCTTTACCCGCCTTTTTTTCCCAGCTCTTTAGCACACTTTCTTCTGCTCTTTACCCATATTTTTCCTTATTCTTTACCTGCGTTTTCTTCTTCCTCTTCTCTTATCTTCTTCTGCGTTATCTTCTTCCTCTTCTCTTCTCTTCTTTTGTGTTTTCTTTTTCCTCTTCTCTTATCAAATTCTGCATTTTCTTCTTCCTCTTCTCTCAATTTTTGAACTATTTCTTCAACATCATCTATTAATGGAGGACAAAATAACTATTAGAGTTGATTGTCAAGGTGAATGGGTTGAGTCCAACAATAATTTTATTTGGCATTGAAAAGACGAAGAAAGGGTCGAGACGACATTAATAAATGTGCATTGGGCTATCGCGTATGAGGATCTTGCGGTCTATATTATTTCCAACTGCAAATGAAATTGTAAGTTGAAATATATTTCCATCACTTATATGCACAATTGTGGTGAAAAGTAGAGGGTCTCTCCTTTCAATATAAACAATCTTTCAAGTTTGTGTACCTATTTGGAAGATGAAGGTAGACTCATTTAAAGGGTATATCTGATTGAAAAGTTAATAGAGAAACCCAATACATCTCAAAACCAACAAATGTTAAATGATGAATATGATTTTTCAGACAAAGAAAGTGGTGGATTTGAGCAGCCGCCTAATCCTGAAGTTGTTGATAGCAATACACCGCCAACCACACAATCAACACAGAAAAATCATGTTCAGGATGAAAAAACCGGTTTTCACAATGGTATGTCATTCAGGAGTAAGGATATTTAGATATTGCTTTGAAAATTGCTAGCGTGAAAAAAGATTTTAGATTAAAAAAGTGATAAACTCGCGTGATGTGTATTGTGTTTGATGTAAAGATCCTAAGTGCAAGTGGTGGTTGAGAGCCATAAAGCTTCAAAGTTCTTACATTAAAAGGTATGAAAAGTTTCACACATGCGGTCTCAATATCTTATGAGCCATAATCCACATGCCACAACAAATGTCATTGGTGCATACTTCAAAGATAAGTTTCCCGGGGGTAAAGGCCCATCTACACAGTACCTGAAGGCTTTAATTCGTGTTGAATTGGGATGTAAGGCCAGTTATTAGAAAATTTGGAAGGGAAATGAGATTGCAAAGTCTTTGATAAGGGGCACACATGAGAATGGATATGAAGTGCTTGATTCTTATATTCATATGCTTAACACATTAAATCCAACAACTAAGACAGCATTGAAGCTTGATGAAAATGGTAAGTTCAGGAATTTGTTTTTGCAATAGGATCTTGGACTCTTAGTTTTAGGCATACGCAAAAATTCATAGCTATGGATGGAAATTTTTTAAAGGTTAAGTATGTTGGGGTATTATTGTCTGCTGTTGCACAGGATGCAAAGAACCATGTTTTTCAGTTTTATTCTGTGTAGTATACTCTGAAGTTTATGCCTCTTATCGTTATTTATTGAGCAAATGAGAAACTTTGTGGATGATACCGCTGAATTGTGCATCATTTTTTATCGACATCCAAGTATAAAAAAATAGCTTCAATTGTCTATCCCTCAGCTCATTATGGTTATTGCATGTGGCACTTAGGGAAAAATATCCGAAATAATTTTCACAATGGAAAAATCCTCTACCACTTTTATAGAGAACACAAGAATGTAACGTAGATGAATTCCATGATCAGTTCAACCAAATCAGACATATTGTTACAGGTGCTGCTGCACATCTTAAAAATATTAGATTTGATAAATGGAGCAGGTCATTCTTTCTGGAAAACATGTATACTTTATTATTATTTTTATTGTTTGATTCAAAAAAATAAGGGCTATCAGTGTATTAATCAAATGCAAAAAAGTTCAAAAAAATTTCTTGAAAATTGGTTAGATGTTGCAATAGAAGGGTCACTTGTTGCAACAGATGAGTCATATGTTGCAACGGATCATATGTTGCAACAAATGTATCACATATTGCACATATGATCCTTCTATTACTCTAACACATAGGTTACATGTTGCAACATATGATCCTACATTTTTTCAACAGATAAGTTATATGTTGAAAATAAATCAATACAATAGTACTGACTATATTCATTTTTAAAGGTTTAATATTATGACGTCAAACATTTTTGAGTCGATTAATGCAATGTTTATTGAGGAAAGATAATTTTCTATTTAAGCTCTATTTGATGAAATAATCAAGAATTTTGGTGCAAAATTTCACGAAAGACGTATGACTTTCATCAATGTACCAACTATCTTTGTCCCTTCGATAAAAGCTGTCATTGCAAAAAATATCAATTCAGGGAATAAACTATTGGTTCATGAAATTGCCAATTATAGGTATGCTGTCTTCGCTCATAATGCAGTTGCAACGGTCGATCTGCATTACAAATCTTGTACTTGTACAATATTTGATCTTGACAAAATACCTTGTTTACATGCGATGGCTGCACTCTGCTCTCAATATGGTCAAGAATATGGGAGACATATTTACGAGTGTTCCCCTTCATATTATAAGGTAGAGACGTACCCTTTTGCATACATGGAGAAAATTAAATTCGTACCCTTTGAACAATTTTGGAAAATTCCTATGAAAATTTTAGAAAGGAAAATACCTCCTCCATTTGTTGAGCCAGGAACGTTGGGTCAAAAGGAAAAGAAGAGGTGGATAGGTAGCGGAGAAACATTTCCAAGAAAAATAATAAACGTTCCATATGCAAAAGGGTTGGGCATAAAAGAACTACATGTTTAGAGAGAAATGCTTAATAAAAAAAACTCACTTTTACTTGGTATTTTGTAATAATTGTACTATTTGTATAATTTAATTCAATATTTGGGAACTTGTTTTATTTTCCATTTTGATATTATCGATTTTATATCTATCAAGAATGGATAAAAATGTGTTCCAACATATATGTCAAATATTTTATCATTCCAGCAAAATCAACATTATCTGTTGCAACTTGTGACTCGTATATTCCAACATATGAGTCACAAGTTACAACATATGGGTGAGATGTTGCATCTTGTAACAAAAATTGAAAAAAATATTAAAATGACAAATCAACTCAATGTGTCACATAAAAAATAAAAGATGAAAGTTTTCTCTCTCCTCTTTAAATGCGGTTCACATCAAATCAAATCAATAAAAGAACTTTTTTATTTCTCCCGCTCTTGATCATTTCTATTCACTCTCCTCTTCGTATTCATTATCATCTTTGTCTTCGTCTCACTAGAACTTCTTTCATTCCTTTCTTTCCTTTCCTTTTTCTTGCTTTTCTCTTTCTACAATAGAGTGTAATCTGTTGCACTACAATACATCCATTTCCTCATCATTGCTGGTCATTCCTTCAACAACCTTAGTGTAAAATAAAATTAGGATTTTGAAATATTTTCTGGGTTTTCGGTTATGAGTTGTGTTATTATTTTTGTTCTGTTGAATGTGTGGTATTTAATCATATTTGTGGATATGTTGTTCTTGTTGTTGTCTTGTTAAGAGTCACAAGTTACAACATTTCACCCATATGTTATTTGTAATAGATGACTTATATGTCCCAATATATGACTCACAAGTTGCAATAACCCATAACTTGGAACACATGATGCATATCTTCTTAATCCATTTTTATACACATCTCAAGAAACCTAATTTTTTCTAGTTATGGGTTGTGTTGTTGTTTTTGTTCTGTTGAATGTGTCGTATTGAATCATATTTGTGGATATGTTGTTGTTCTTGTCTTGTTAAGAGTCATAAGTTGCAACATATCACCCATGTGTTGTTTGTAATAGGTGAGTCATATGTCTTAATATATGAATCACAAGTTGCAACAACCAACAACTTGGAACACATGATGCATATCTTGTTATTCTATTTATTACACATCTCAAGAAACCCTAATTTTTTCTATTTATGTGTTGTGTTGTTGTTTTTGTTCTATTGAATGTGTGGTATTGAATCATATTTGGAATATGTTGTTGTTCTTGTCTTGTTAGATTCACAAGTTGTAACAGATCACCCATTGTACTCATATGTTGGAGCATGTCTCACAGATTGAAAAAACTCATAAGTTGCAACATATGAGTCATTAGTTCCAATTTATGTCACAACATATGACCCATATGTTGTTACTTGTAGCTCATATTTCCCGACATATTAGTCACAAGTAGGAACAGATGACAATTTCCATAGATGACCCATCTCTATGAACAATTTTCACATCTATTTTATTGACATATTTTAAATCAGTGATAACTATCTTTTTTCTACCTCTTTTTTGCAAATACAATGGCTCCAGGAAAATAAAAAATTGAATAAAAAAGTCCAAGGAAATAAAGAAGTAAAATAATTAGGAAGAATTAGAAATCTCTTTTAGTAAACTATTTAATTGGTATATTTTACATCAATGATAACTATATTTTTCTACCTATTTTTTGCAGATATAAATGCTACAACGAAACAAAAAATTGGAGAATCAACTCCAAGGAATGAAAGAACTAAAACAATTAGGAAGAATCAAAAATCTATTTTAGATGAGCTTGCAACCCAAGAAGTGTCTCAAAGTAGAAGAAGGAGAAGTGCATCAAGTAGAAGAAGGAGTTTCTCAATCCTTTTTATAGAATCAGAAATCCCTTCTCAATCCTCTAAAGAAACAGAATATGGAGGAGAGGAAAAATGAGAAGATAAAGTAGAGGAAAAAAATGATAATGAGAAAGAAGAACAAAAAAATTATGATGAAGAGGAAGAAGAAGATGAAATCACTCTTGCTGAACGTGAAACAAAATTGAAACATAATAAAGATTATCGATGCAGACATAATGATCCTACCAGCTCTTCATCTCAAGAATTTATAAAAATTATCGAGGCATACAAATTTTGGTTGCATCTCTAGTCTGGTGCTACTGGTGATATCATCATAAGTTCAACCTTGGGAAAAACTTTTGACAAGTTCAGGATTGATATATTATAGAAGCAAGATTTGGTAGATTTTTTTAGGAGTAGTTGTTTTGGTAAATATCTTCATTTTCCTTTGGATAATAATCTCTGTTTTCAAATGAGAATGGTATATGATCTTTTGAAAAGAAGATTTATGTTTGAAAATAATGAAAAAAAGGATGAGGTTTGGAGTAATTACTGTGACATGCCACTTTGTTTTGATAAAAAGGAGTTTGCTATAGTGACTGGACAAAATTGTCATCCTCCTCAACCCATCTCTGATTTTAAACCACCAAAACAACCCTACAAACGAAGGACCGATCGAACGATACAAGAAGCTTAGGAAATAACAAATAAAAAAGAGTCAGGTGATAAGGACTCGGTGTCCTTTATTGGTCCAAGCTTCAAAAATCTCAAATAGGTAGCTCTGTTAAGAGGGTGAAAACATCTCAAAGAAGTAAAAGGAGTGCTTACTTTGGTTTGTACATAATATACTATTTCTCTAAGATGCCCACAACAACATACCCTTTAATTTGGTGAAGTTCTTGGAGGATATTGAGGCTTTCAACAACTATCCTTGGGGTCATGAAAGCTATCAATTGACTGTCCAATATTTTTTGGCTCCATTATCTTCAAAGATGCGCAACCTATATGGCTTTACATGGGATTTCATGGTAAATACATATCTTTTTTGGTATTTTTCATATCTTATTAAATAACTAGTAAAGTTGCTGCCATGTGACCAGGAGGTCACAGGTTCAAACTTTGAAAACTTCCTCTGGCAGAAATGTAAGGTAAGGCTGTGTACAATAAACTCTTGTGATCGGGCCCTTTCCTGGATCCTACGCATAGCGGGAGCTTTAGTGCACCGGACTGTCCTTTTTTATTAAATAATGCAATATTTGATTTGTTGACATCATTTTTATAGGTTTGGGTATTTGAAGCCATTTTTCATTTGAGGCAACAAGTAATGGCCAAGGAAGAGCTTCCAACCCCAAAATCCTAAGATGGTTGTCTGTCAAAAGTAACAAGAATCCTCCAAATTTTTCAACCCACCAAATGATGTAGTAAGAACAAGTTCTTGAAAGATGAGTCAGATGTTGCAATATATGAGTCAGATGTTGCAACATCTGAGCCACAATTTATAACATATGGCTGATATATTGCAACTTGTGACTCATATATTCCAATATATGATGGAACATATGAGTCAACTTACAACTGATTGGTGATATGTTGCAACTTCTGAGTATGTTGCAATATTACTGTTATATTTTATAATTGTCACTAATGTATTGCAACATCTAAATGTTGCAAAATATGGGTCATAAGTTGTCTTGAAAGATTATCTAATATACTTATATTTTTTTTATTATAGGTTGTGCATCCATGTCTTGTACCAATAGAAAAAGAGTTGTAAATACTATTCCTTGTTACTCTAGGTGTTATTGATACCCTATTTGATCATGTGGCGGATAGAGTTAAATAAAATTAATTAGAGCAACAACAATAAAAAAGGGATGAGTTGATTTGGGTAACTTGTTATTTTTGATGTGGATATGATTGACACGGCTATATGGGTTGGTGTTAAGATTGGTCTTGGTGGGTATGGGGATTAAAAAGTAGTGATGGTGTTGGTGGTGATGGTATTGGTGGGAATATGGATGAAGATTTTTTTGATTCAACTCCGCCATTTTCTGGGTATGCAACAAATGTTTCTACCGATAAATATTGTACCTGTCAATGTGAGAAGTGCAAGAAAAAAGATGATAATGTTGCCTGAGGCTATTAAAGAATGGACATTCAAGAGGCGTGTCATTCCATCAAGGAAGATTCAGGATCCATATACTATTCCTCAAGCTAAGAGGAGAAGAAAATCCTTTGCCAAGACATTATCAAATATGAAAAAAAGCTATTGGAAAATTGCTGATGGCCACACGGAAAAATACAGATCTGAAGATGGTGAATTTTACAAGTTGGTGACAAGAAAAAAAAGGCCAAATTGTTGAAAACCAAATATCACCAAATGTACAACATGCACTTCTTTGGTGGAGATCATTTCAAGAAGAAGACTACTATGAAAGAATGGTAGGAGGATTGGGTAAGTTTTTTCTAATATGACTACCATTTCGAGAATATAACTACATTGTTTTATCTTTTCAATTATTACTAACTAAAATTAATTATAATTCAGTAAATTATGAAATATTTTACCTCATGCGGGAGAGGCATATCCAATTAGATGATCACTATGATATACAATATAAATTATAGATCTCAACTTCTATACGTCCTTCAAAGAAAGTTACAAAAAACTTTGCGATGAAGCAATAACTCTTGGCGGCAGAAGATTAAAGGAGTTTCTTATTGACTTTAAATTGGACGAATCTTCTTGACTATTTTAGAGAGAAGAGATCATATCCTGGTGGCATGGATGGATAGGGGCAAAGAGGATTCTAGAAATCATGTGCTTAGAAAAAGTATTTTGTGACTCTTGAGATCATCTTGAATAAGGGAGTCATGAATGTTTATGACTGGAACTTGCTAGTTTTTGAAGATTGTGAGTTTCTTTTATTAAAATAGCCTATGTTGGAATTGTTCCCGATATGTTGAGGCAAAGTGGAATAATGAATCATTTTCCAAAATAATTGCTCAATGAACCATGTGGTTTTGAAAAAGAAAATCGACTTATGAACCTTCCTTGAAATAACAGTGGTGCCGCGTGAGGATCATACTCGCTTGCATTTATTGAGCATTTGAAAAACGACACTAATTTGAAACCCAATAAGACTTTGTTAAAAATACAATGGTTTTGAGCTTCTGGAATAGTATCTGGGAGCTTAAAAACTTGATATGTAAAGTGATATCAAATTTGTAATTAATAATAATATTTTATATTTACTAGTTGTCTTTTATTTTGTCAACTTCATGCATGCTATATGTTTATTAGTCATCAAAGTTATGTTTATTTGTCACGAGTTGCAACATATGAGTCTTATGTTGCAACATATTACTCACAAGTTGCAACATAACACTCATAAGTAGCAACTTATAAGTCTTATGTTGTAACATATGAGATACTACATTAATATATAAGCAATCATAAGCAGTCACTAATGTAAGACCCTGTAAGTTGGAAAGTTGGAACCAAAGAGCAAAGTCCCAGAATTTTAAACCCATTCATGTGAACGAGTCCCTCTACGGCTCGTAGGGCTTTCTACTACTCGTAGAGAAGAGTTGTAGAGTGACCCTTCGAGTAAAATTTGAAGTTTTCCTAAGGCAAAAATGACAACTTGACAAGACAGCTCATAGAAGCAATAACGAGTCGTAAGAATCACCCGTCACAAAACTTCAGAGACTAGTATAATTGCAGGTTTTCAAACCTGCAGGACGAGCCTTTAGAACAGACCATTTCTGAGATGAAGGGTCATAAAAAATTATCATTCACAAACTTCAGAGACTATGTTCTCAGGCCCTTTTCTCAGACTTGCAGGATGAGTCATTCAGATGACTCATCAACACTTAGACTCCCCATAGGAACTTATTCATAGACTTAAAATCCGAGATTTAATGAAGGGCAATTGTGTCTTTTCCAAAGTTTGATTCAATGAACCTAGACACTTTTATGTCCAAGTACAAAGTTTGTAAATACTCTATTCTTTAAAATCCCCTCCGATTCAATTCATTCTTTCAAAATTTCCAAAGCAATAACACTCAAATTCTCTCAAGGTTTCTCTCCAAATTCAAGATAGGTTTCCAGATTTCTTCAAGGTTTCTTCTCAATTGTAAGTAATTTCAAGCAAGGTATGTGAGGACTAATTTATGGCCCTTTTTACCATGAAGTCCCAAAGATTTCTCAAGTTTTCACTCAATTTACAATTGATTATGAACCCTAGTTTTGATGAATTGCATTGGGCTGATTTGATTTCATTTTCAAATATTATCAATGATCTTTATATGCATGTTCTTATATGAATTGCATGATTTCAAGTTTAATTATAGATGACCATGCATAAAGCTATATTTTCAAGCTATGATTATGATGTAAAAATGATTTTATGAGTTAATCGTGAGTTAAATGATTTATAAAGATAGTTTTCAATGAGTTACAACTGAGATTATAAGTTTAAAGTTAAAGATTGAGATGATGATCAGAGTTAATTATTTTGAGATGGTGATAAGGACAATTCTCATGAAGTTATAGATTCTTATGAATCACCAATTTAGATGAGCCATTCCTAATTATTTTAAAGATGGATTAAAAAGGAGTTACTATCTTTCCCTACTATTTTATGATTATATTTTATGAGTTTCCGTTGGGATATTGACTAAGTATCGAGAGGAATTCTAGGTGGGGTTCGGTTGGATAACGCAGTTGGTTATGCAAGGGAATCCTAGTAGCAACCTAAAGTCCCAACTACCTTGACCATATAAGTTATCTTTATGGCTAGCCCAGTTAGTGGATTCACATAGCCCAGTTGAGTTGAGTTGAGTTATCTTTGGAGTATGCCCTGGCAAGGTAGCCTCCCCTATTTCGATGCAGGAGTTATCAGCCTGTTTCAATACAAGAATTATTGGATTCCATATAGTAGCTCGCATGGTCTTAGTTGTTGATTAACGGTCTTATCCCACACAAGTTCAAGTTCAATTTAAGCTATGAGGTGTCAAGTTAGGAGTTGACAGTTGAAGTTTTATGATATGCATTGACCAAGAGTTTCTTATATTTTAAATTGCTTTTAAGCTATACTCATGTTCACTATGCTTGGTCATGCATCTTATGGCATATTGATATGTCTTTTTACTTGTTCATGCATACCTCACATACTAAGTATATTCAAATGTACTAGCACATATTTTGCCTACATTGTCTCATAATATAGGGACGGACGACACTCACGACTACCCCGCTCGTGGCTAGAGTTTTCATTAGATTTCAAAGAAGTTGGTGAGTTTTCATTCTACTGAGGACATCATTGTTATTCACATTACCATTGTTGAGTAATTTTATTTATTGGCAGGGTGAGATAGGAGCTTGTACTAAGCCCCCATCAAATACTAGACTAGAGGCTTGTTTAGATGATATTAATTGGTGTAGTCTGGTTTGGACATTTATGGAGTTGACTTCCCTTAGTCCCATTCCCCACTTGTGGATTAATTCCTTTCATATTTATATTGTTCTTTACCTTACGTATGCGATGTATGCTAAGATAGCTTATGGTTGGGGTCCCTCGCATTCCGATCGCCGTATTACGACTAGGCCCTAGGTCGGGTTATGAGAAACTTGGTATCAATGCACAAGGTTCAAGTGTCCTAGGGTGTCTAACATACCACGTCGAGTAGAGTGTTATTCTATGAATAGGAGGCTATGAGCCATTTTAGAAAATATTCACTTGTTTCATGGTCTTATTGTACAATAGAGTTGAACTCTATAGGAATTCCTCCTAACTCATATCATACGCATTTCAGAGTATGTCTCATCAAGAAGAAAGCAATAAGGAAGTTGGTCAAGATGGTAGCACTTCTATTTCGATTGACCCATCCTCAAGCGCCGATATCTCTAATATGGAGCTACGATATGTCCTCATGTTATTGGATCGAGCTGTGACCTCTCAATTGAATCAACAAAAAGTAACTCTTATGAGAATGAATGTTAAAGGAAGGAAAAGGTTGAGCAAAAGGGATGTTAATAGAGGAAATGACTTAAATTGTCAGAAGATTTCAAAAGGGGAAACATCCAGCTTGAATACGAGAAAGAGTGATGGCAAGGAAAAATACTACTCCTTAAGCTACTACTGCAGTAAGAATCATTTAGGGAAGTGCTTTGTCGGTATAAGAAGTTGTTATAGTTTTGGAAAAAGTGGACATAAGGAGAGGGAATTTCCGATAGCTTCTAGGAAAGGGAGGGATTCCAAGAGAGCTCGATATGATGGTGAGACTTCTTAATCCAAACCCGATGGTGGTTTTAGTGGCTCTACTATTCTCAAGTGTTCTAAGTGTTGAAAAAACCATAGGACAGAGTGCTTAGAGGGATTGGATTTTTGCTATAGGTGTGGAAAGCCAGGTCATCATGAAAGAGAGTGTATGAGAGGTACTAGACCCCAGGCTTAAGCTCAGACCCATACTACAGGACATCCAGATCAAAGTGCTACTACTTTGGGTAGCGGTCATCGCCAAGATAGATTTTATGCCCTTTAGACTCGTCAGGAGTTAGAGGATTCGCCCAATGTTATAATTGGTATGTTGAAAGTCTTTGACTTTGATATCTATGCATTATTAGATTCGAGTTCTATATTATCTTTTGTTACTCCTTACCTTGATATAAGATTTGATTATTCCCGCAAGGGGGAGATGGAGTACTTAGTTATCAAGGTCGGTTGTGTGTTCTAATGTAAATAATAGTAGACATGTCATGATAGATAGAGAAAGAGTGGTTGTTTCATATTGTGATAAATTGTGGCATGCTTACTCCATTTAAGGTTACAGAAATTGAGGAAGAGCTAGATGGATCATATTATGTGCAATAGATAGGTAAGAGTATATTGGTGTGCCTTTGGTAGGAGTTAATGCAAATATGGGTGTAGAGATGCTAAAGTAGATTTGAAAATTCTTAAGTGATGTTGACATTAAGGGAGCCATAAAGCGGTTAGAATGGTAGTCTTTAATGCGTTGTTATAGATATGTGAGTGATTGTAGTAGGCTATTGCTGACTTTTTGCTAAGGGTTCCAAGTGAGTGTATTTGAATGGTTATAGAACTAGGATTGAATGTGGTGTTGATGGCATGTGGGTGAATGTGTGGTGCATTGGGTGCTTCTTGATTAGGTCTCGAGGTTGATTGAATATGGTGGTGAGGAGTGGTATAGGATCTTTAGGCGTATTGTAAGGTAATAGTCTATGCTTCTAGGAAACTTAAGGTGCATGAATGGAACTTATCATAAGAAGGACACGGAAAGAGGACTAGCAACCCATCATGATTATGATGACATCTTAAAATGCTTGGAACATGAAATCTTTAATTTAACATAAAATCATAACTTTGAAATAAACTTTTTCATGAACATGCATGCATATGAATGACATAGGAGGAACTGAATGTGTAAGAGTTCGACTTGCTTGAATAAGAACAACTTATTACTTTAGGCTTGAGTATAGGGAAAGAGGTATGGGTATTATTTCTTCATATCCGCCTCCGCCTCCCAAGTAGCACTTTCTACTTGTTGATTCCTCCATAATACTTTGATGGACACAACTTCTTTGTTTCTTAACTTCTTAACTTGCCGGTCTAAGATTTCCACTGGAACTTCTTTATAAGTCAAATTTTCCTCAACACTTAAATCTTTCGATGGCACAATGGAGTTTGGATCACCCACAAACTTTCTCAACATAGACACATGAAACACCGAGTAAATCTAACTAATAAGCCACTTTGCCAACACGTCTCAATACCTTGTAAGGTCCAACATATCTAGGACTCAATTTTCCTTTCTTGTCAAAAAACATTACACCCTTCAAGGGTGAAACCTTCAAATAGACCCAATCATCCACTTTAAATTCAAGCTCTCTTTTTCTAACATCGGAATAGGACTTTTGACAACTTTGAGCAGTCTTCAACCTCTCCCTTATGAGTCTTAAATTCTCCATAGAATCGATAACCAAATCTGGACCAATCAATGCTATCTCATAAACTTCAAACCATCCCACCGGGGATCTATATCTCCTCTCATACAATGCTTCGAAAGGAGCCATTTGGATGCTAAAATGATAACCATTATTATAGGAAATCTCAATCAATGGAAAATGTTCATCCCAACTTCCTTTAAAATCAATAACACCCGCCCTTAGAATATCCTCTAGAGTTTGGATCATTTTTTCAGCTTGACCGTCAATTTGAGGGTGAAAAGCGGTACTTAACTTAACCTTTGTACCGAGACCCTTTTGAAATGAACTCTAAAAGTGTAAAGTAAATTATGTACCATGATCCAATATAATGGAAAAGGGCATACCATGAAGTCTTACCAATCACGTACATATAACTTAGCATCATCTTTGGTACCATAGGAAGTCTTAACTGGTAGAAAATGAGCCGAATTGGTCATCCTATCTATAACAACCCAAATGGAATAATATTACTTCTTGGAACGAGGAAAACTCGATACAAAATCCATATTTACATCTTCCAAATTTCAATGTCTTGGGCTAAACCTCTCAGTCTTTGATGCTTAACTTTAACTTGTTGGCAATTTGGACACGTAGCTACAAACTCCGCTATGTCCTTCTTCATTCCATTCCACCAATACACTTCTGTCAAATCATGATACATCTTGGTGGAACCCAAATGAATTGAGTATTGAGAACTATGGTCCTTATTTAACATCAACTCTCTTAACCCATCAATGTTAGGTACACCCAAATAGCCTTGGTAATGTAGCACACCATCTCCCCCTTCGGAGAAAGCCTCAATGGAGTTTTCGGCAACTGACTTCTTTAACTTAACCAATATTAGATCTTGGTCTTTCTTGGCCTTGACATCCGCTACAAGAGATGATTCCAAACCATTATGAACAAGAACACCTCCAACAGTGGAATTAACCAAATGCACAACTAAACGTGACAACCTATGAACATATTTAATCAATTCTTTCTTATCTTTTTCAACATATGCTACACTATTCATGAACAACATACTTAGTGCATCGAATACCACATTTGCCTTGCCCGGATGATTAAACACACTCATATCATAATTCTTCAACAACTCAAGCCATCTTCTTTGCCGAAGGTTCAAGTCTTTTTGCTTGAACACATACTGTAAACTCTTGTAGTTGGTGAATACATCCACATGGATGCCATAAAGACAGTGTCTCCAAATCTTCAAGGCAAACACAACCGTCGCTAGTTCAAGATCATGGGTTTCATAGTTTTGTTCATGCATCTTAAGTTGCCTAGAATCATAGTCTATTACCTTATCATGTTGGATCAATACAAAACTAAGAAAAACCCTTGAGTCATCATAATGTACCACGAAACCATCGGACCCTTCCAGCAAGGTCAAGATAGGAACGATAGTGAGATAATTCTTTAATTCTTTGAAACTTTTTTCACATGCTTCCGACCATTGAAACTTCATCCTTCTTTTGAGTCAACTTGGTAAAAGGTAACAAGATCAATGAAAACCCTTCCAAAAAACTCCTACAGTATCCGGTTAGGCCCAAGAAACTCCTAATATCCAAAGGACATAATGGTCTAGGCCAATTCTTAACCTCTTCGATTTTTTTAGGATCAACCATAATCCCTTCACCAGACACAATGTGACCAAGGAAGGCCACCTCCCTTAACCAAAACTCACATTTGTTGAACTTTGTAAATAGTTATTTGTCTCTTAGAGTTTGCAACACAATCCTCAAGTGACTCGCATGCTCTTCGCCATTCCGAGAGTAAACAAAAATATCGTCGATGAGTACAATCACAAACATATCTAGGTACTACTTGAACACCCTATTCATTAAGTCCATGAAGGCTGCAGGAGCATGTTCAAGCCAAATGACATGAATAGAAACTCATAATGGCCATACCTTATCTGAAATGCCATTTTGGGAATGTCACACTCCCTCACCCTTAATTGGTGATAACCGGAATGAAGGTCTATCTTGGAAAAGTAACTTGCCCCTTGCAATTGATCAAACAAGTTATCTATTCTTGGAATTGGATACTTATTCTTGAAGGTTACCTTATTCAATTGCTGATAATCAATGCACATACGTAGTGAATCATCCTTCTTTCTAACAAACAATATGGAAGCACCCCATGGAGAAATACTTGGCCTAATGAACCCGTTGTCTAACAAGACCTTTAATTGATCCTTTAACTCCTTTAACTCCATCAGAGCCATCCGGTAAGGAGGGATAGAAATACATTGAGTATCTAAAAGAAGGTCTATACAAAAATCAATCTCCCTTTTGGGAGGAACATCGGGTAAATCATCGGGAAACACATCCAAAAACTCATTTAGGTGCGGGGACCGACTCTAGGATAGGGCATCAGAATTTTCATCCCTAACCCTCACAAGATCATAAATACAACCCTTGGAAATCATTTCCCGAGCTTTAAGACATGAAATGAATTGACCTTTAATCACGGAATTACTACCTTTCCATTCTAGGATCTGCTCATTTGGGAATTGAAACTTAACCACTCGAGTTCAACAATCTATCAAAGCATAACATAAATATAGCCAATCCATTACAAAAATAACATCAAAATCGATCATCTCAAGCTCAACTAGGTCGCATAGGGTAACTCTAAGGAAAACCATAACCGAACAACTTGTATAGACCATTTAAGCCACAATCGACTCATGAACGGGAGTATAAACAGAGAGAGGTTGTAGCAATATCTCGGACGAACATCAAATCTCATAGACACATAAGGGGAAACAAAAGATAAATTTTTACTCGGATCAAGCAAAGCATAAACATCATAGTGAAGGACCCGTAACACATGTAAAAATATCAGACGTCTCCTCCACCTCTTATAGAACCTATTGTTGCGTTGACCACCCTTTGGTTTCCTTTGGCCACTTTAAGCAACTTGGACTTGAGGACTACCATCTTTGACCTTGCATTCCTTAGCATGATGACCTGGCTTACCACACCAGTTGCACACATTTGACCCGGCTAGACATTCACCCTTGTGGTTTCTACCACACTTATTGCATGTGGGAGTAACTTGGCCTATAGGAGCACCTTATTGAGGTTTAGGGTTGGCCACCCTATATTTGTCAAACCTTGGATTATTAGCATTATAATACCCTTGAATGAAGTAGTTTTGGCGAAAATAAGGACATACACCATTTTTGGACTAAGCATCAGAGAATTAACTATCGCCGGTCCTTGGCCTCTTAGACTCCCTATTCTTCACCGTTAGCTTCTCACTTTCTACTTGCTCTGGATAGGTCATGAGTCTAGATATATCCATCTCCTGAGTCAACATCGCCATTTTGCATTCTATTTCAATCATGTCCAACACACCTAATATGAACTTGCTCATACGAGCTCTTGAGTTGGCAACCATGAATGGAGCATATTTTGACAATTGAGAAAACTTAAGGACATACTCTCTCACACTCATACCACCTTTTTTAAGGTTTATAAACTATTACACGTTGGCCTCCCTCAACTCTAATCGGAAGAAACGATCAAGAAATACCCTTTTGAACTCATCCCCAAGTTACGGGATCCATCTCTCTAGGTCTCTCACTTTTTTACTAATCAAACAAAATTTGAGCAACACCCCTCAATTGGTACGTAGCCAACTATGCTCTTTCAACCAGGCTAATTCCTATGATCTCAATAATCTTATGGATGCTATCAACAAACTCTTGGGGATCCTCATCAACTTTAGAACCCAAAACTCCAGAGGTTTCATCCTTATGAAATCTCAAACTCTTGTTGCCATCGTACTAGCATTTGGATTCCTGGAAGCAACTACCTCATGATTTACTTGATCCATAATGGCTTGATCAAGAACTTGAAAAGTCGCTTAGAACTCGATATTAGAAACATGATTATTCATTGGGTAATTTGGAGCTTGTTACTTCTCTTCAACCATGTTCTTTCTAATGGGGTATCTTCATGGAGGCATATTCTGGAGATTGCAAAGAACAAGCGTTAGAGGGAAAAATACTTAACCACTCTACCACATGACATAGATCATGAAAGAAGTGAGATTTGTTTTCCTAAGATGGTTTGCAGCCTCCTATTCATATATGTGGCGTGCTTCACATCAATGAATAAAACTCTACTGAATACGGTATGTTAGACTCCCTAGGACTCTTCTAAACCTTGTCCTCTCATACCAAGTTTGTCACGACCCGACCTAGGGTCTAGTCATAACACGGCGATTGGGATGTGAGGGACCCCAACCTTAAGACATCTTAGTATACATCGCATACATAAGGTAAAGAACAACACAAATATGAGCGGAAGTAATCATTAAGTGTGGAATGGGACTAAGAGAGATCAACCCTATAAACATCCAATCGGACTACACCATAATATCGTCTAAATATGCCTCTAGTCTAATGTTTGACGGGGGCTTAGGATAAGATCCTAGCTCACTCTAATAATAGAAAAAAGTGTAAAAAATGGTAACATGCATAAAAGTTTTATCCTTGATAAAATGAGGACTTACCAACTTCTTTAAAATTTAAAGTAAATCTCTAGCCATGAGTGGGGTGATCGTGACTGTCGTCCATCCCTACACCGAGACCATTTTTGCACAGGTTTTGACCCCCCTGATCGGCATTTCAGACTCGGATTTACCAAAAAGAATAAGGATAGTTTGTTAAGAGAGAGGCCTATTCCCAAGGAATTCTTAAGGCATTTATGAGTGTTTTGAGAAATGTTACAAAAATGTTCAAGCCTTAACATAAACAAGTGGGGAAAAGTTCATATTGCCCTTAAAGATTTCTAGTCAGAATCCCCTTATAGAAAAATCCATAGACCGTGAGCCCTTATACAGTATGTGAAGTGTTCTATAGAAGTCAACGGGTAAAGTCTGGGTCATGTTGCAAGTCCATAGGTCCTCTCCACAACCCGTAGAACTCAATATAAGTCATAGAAAGTACTGAAGTTTCCCCTATGCAGACCTTTCTATGATCTGTGTATTTTCATACGGATCATAAAATAGGTCGTGAGAGCTAACTTCCCTGGGTCCTCTAGGAGTCGGGTTCACGAACCACTACACGGTCCATTAAAACTTTCACAGTTTATGGACCCTTTCGTGGAACCTTACTCAACTTTACCACTTTTCCAGCTCCCTTCGATGGATGCCTTCCATAGACAGTGGTGTGTCCTACGACATATGAAGGGCCTCGTGAAAACCCATAAAGCTGAAATATTTTGCACCAGTTGAGTTTTCTTCACTTTTTCTTTCTGTTTCGACTTTCCAACTTTTGAGGTCTTACAATATTTCCCCCTTAGGAAAAGTCGTCCTCGAATAGGACTTAAGATAGAATGAATAGAGTAGGGAAAGTGATCTAAAAACCCAACATGAATGCAATGTCATAGTAAAATGCATAAAACCAAGAAGTAATCAACCTCAAACTAAAACATGACTTTACTCATTTCATGAACATACATGCATACGAAAATATGAGAATTATTGAAACACAGGAATTTAAAGGAGTGAACATGAGTATGATGAATACCTCATGCTGAAATGAAGGGATATAGATAAAGATAGCAAGACATCATATCACCTTCGGCCTCCCATGTAGAAGCCTCAACTAGTTGGTTCCTCTAAAGAACCTTTATGGATGCAACATCTTTATTCCACAACTTCTAGACTTGACATTCTAAAATCTCAACTGGTAGCTCTTCATAAGACAGACTCTATTTTACACCAATGTTGTCGAATGGCATAATAGAGGTAGGATCACCAACATATTTCTTCAACAAAGAGACATGGAACACTGGATGTACTAATGCTATCTTTGAAGGCAAATCCAACTCAAAGTCTACCTTGACAAAGTGCCTCAAAATCTAATATGGGTATACATAATGGGGACTAAGCTTCCCTTCCTTACAAAAATGCATCACACACTTCATAGGTGAGATTTTTAAGTAAACCCAATCATCAACCTCAAATTCAAGCTCTCTTCTCCTTATATCAGAAAAACACTTTTATTGGTTTTGGGCAATCTTCAACCTTTTTCTAATGAGTCTAACTTTCTCTATAGCCTCACAAACCAACTCGGGCCCTATCAAAGAGACCTAACCAATCTCAATCCATATAATAGTAGATCTACACCTCCTACTATACAATGCTTGAAATTGAGTCATTTGGATCCTTGAATGATAACTGTTCTTATAAGCAAAATCAATCAATGGCAAATGGTCATCCCAATTACCCTTAAAGTCAATTATGCAATCCATTAATATATCCTCCAATGTGTAAATAGTACGCTCAGCTTGACCATCGACCTGAGGGTGAAAAGTTATACTAAGCTTAACTTGGGTACCAAAGCCTTTTTGAAATGACCTCTAAAACTGAGATGTAAATTGATTACCTCTATCGAAAATGATAGAAAATAGAACCCCATGAAGATTAACCAACTTTGTAATGTCTAGCATAATGCTTGACTGAATAAGAAGTCATAAAGGGAAGAAAATGCACTAACTTAGTCATTTGATTAACAATAACCAAAATCAAATTATGTTGCCTGCGAATACGAGGCAAACCAGTAATGAAGTTCATATTCAAGTATTAACACTTCCAAGTAAGAATCGTAATGTCTTAAGATAAACCTCCTGATTTTTGATGCTCAACATTCATTTGTTTTCACAATCCAGGCTAGACCCTAGGTATGACATGACAATTAGTATCTCGTGGGACCCCAACCAAGCCTCTTAGCATATCAATCATGAGCATACATTAGGTAATTAAGAAAATAAGACAAAGTATAGACATAGAAGAAATCTCAATATCATAAGTCTAAAAATTTAGAGTAAAAGACAACATAGACTCTAGACATCCTACATGCCTCTACTAATTAGATGGGGGCATAAGAGAAACTCCTATCTCACCCATGATAACATAAGAGAACGAATAAATCAAACAACATAATCAAAATAAAGTGTCATGTCCTTAAAATATGAGTACTCACCACAAATACAAATGTAATAAACTCTAGCCACGAATAAAAGGATGAGTGTGATTGTCGGACCCTATATAATGATACAACCTAGGCAAAAAATATGCGTTAGTATATGCAATGGACTAAGTATATGAGAAGCATGCATGAACCATACATACAGTACATAATCAATATGAATCATGAGATGCAAGACCAATATCTTAAAACATGAGTAAAACCATGAAAACGTTTGTAAACATCATAATCATTGGTCAATGCATCAAAAAATCATCATCATGAGAAATTCATAAATTTTCATATAACTTGGTGTAGGATAGGACCTTAACTGACACTTAATACCATATGATCTATTATATGGAATCCGAGGACTCCCACATCGAGACAGGGGAGGCTACCTTGCCAGGGTAGACTCCGTCAGGGTACTCTTGCAAACTTTGCTATATGTAGATCTACTAGCTTCGTCATATAAGAATCTTTAAACCTACGTGAGAAATGTAGTTAGGGACTAAAGATTGCTACTAGGATTCCCTTGGGTAGCTACAATGGCTATTGGACTAAACCCCACCTTAAAGTCCTCTTAGTGCTAAGTCTTTATTCCAATGGAATTTTCATGGAAACATAATGATTAACATCATTAGGAAAGATAATAATAGATATCAAACTATCTTTATAAATTTAACATAAGAATTACTCATATATCAACTTCATCATGAATGTCTGAGGAAATTCCATTATAACCTTTAACTTCTTTAATATGATTGTGCAAGAATTGTCCTTATTGCACTATTACTTTTTTGCTTATAGCATCATTGAAACATCATTCATAACTTCTTGCTTAAAGCATCTTTGAACATCATGAATAAAACTTTTATTGAAATAACTTGAAAATAATGATCATAATTTCATAAATCATACTTGAAACTAGAATATATCATAGGTCTTTGAAATTCATCTTGAAATCATGCAATGTAATGTGAATCATGCATAATTAGGCTAATAGCATTGAAATATACATAATTAAGATGACCAAATTCAAATCATGAAATTAGGGCTTTTAGAAGAAGAAATCATAAGAAATTTTAGAAGAAATCTTTGGGATTCCACGGGTGAAAGGGCCCAAGGATGAATTTTCACATACCTTGACCTTTAGAAGGCCTAAATTGTAGAGAATTGAAGCTTGACTTTGAAGAAATCCTTAGAATTTGCTTGAGGAAGAAGGTGACTTGGAGAGCACACTTTTAGAGAGAAGATTTTGATTTAGAGTGTTAGGGTGAGAATGAGAGGGTTAGGAGGGATTAGGGTAGGCTCCCTAAAACTAGCCATATTGATAGATGAAAATATAGGAAATGACCAAAATACCCTCAACTTAAAAACTAGAAATCGACTGGATGGGGGGCCCACCATAGTCCATGAAACTCACTACAGCTCGCTGTGGTGGTCGTGGTGATGAACCTGGGTTCGGATTATGAGGGGGAAGTTGACCTCCATGATCCACATAACATCCTGTGAAGAGCTCCATGGCCTGTGGTGAGGGTCGTGGAGTGTAGGTTGATTGGGATTTAAGTGGGGTGCCCACCACAGAGGCTACCACGACCCATGGTGCCTTACGTGGTCCTCACTCAAGATCCATGGTTGCACTAGGCTGGACCAAGAGGGAGCTTTACTATATGTGGTCCCTTGCATGGCCCGTAAAGGGCCCCGTGAAGACCACATGGTGCCAAAAAGCTTTACTTTTCTGATAAACTCCCTTTGTACCTAATATTTCTGACTTTGCAACTTCTAGTTCTTACACTTGTTAACAATTTGGACACTTGGCCACAAATTCCGCAATATCTGTAAGACCCCATAAGTTGGAAAGTTGGAACTATAGAGGAAAGTCTCAAAATTTCAAACCCATCCACATGAACGAGCCCCTATATGGCTCGTAGGTCCTTAGACAACTTATAAGGTTAGGTCGTAGAGCGACCCTTCGAGAAGAAAATTTGGAGTCCCCCTCAGGAGAGGTACCTCTCCTTCCAAGATGAGTCTTCCTTCGAAAGATCGGTCATAAAAACCCCTCGTAGGCTAAGTTTAGGTCAAGTCTCAAGGACCTCTCAGGGCCAAGTCTATGAGCCAAAGAAATGGGTTATTTACTTGAGGATGGGTCATATACACGAGTCGTTCATAAAATTTAAAGACTACATTTTAGGCTCTACAAAATGAGCCTTGAGAATGGACCATTCCTGGGAGGATGGGTCGTATACAATGGTCGTTCATAAACTTTAGAGGCTTGAATTTTACAGGTTTTGGGGACCTACAGAACAAGCCAAGGAAACATGTCATTTCTTTGAGAATGGGTCATTTGTAGGAGTCATTCCCGAACTTCAGAGACTATGTTTTAGGCCTTTTTATCTGGCCTGCAAGATGGGTCATTTGCATGACTCGTTATTACGAAGACGACCTGTATAGGGGTCCTGTAGGGCCAATTTTCCAGATTAAATGAAGGGCAATTATGTCCTTTCTAAAGTTCGATTCAATTAACTTAGACACTTTTATGGCAAAGTTCAAAGTCTAAAAATACCCTTCCCTTCAATACCCCCTTATTCAATTCATTCTCTCAAAAACTTCTAAGGAAAGAACTCACAAGTCTCCTCAAGATTTCTCTCCAAATTCAAGCTAGAATTTCGATCTTTTTCAAGGCTCTTCTTCAATTCCTAGTAAATTTAATCAAGGTATGTGGGTTTTCATCCATGGGTCCTTTCACCCATGGAGCCCAAATGTTTTCTCAACATAATATTTCGATCCAAAATGATATAATCTTATGGGCTTTTACATGATAGTTCCAAATGCATAGATTATGGAATATTTGAAGTTTATTTGTCTATATTGACTTATGTTGATTCTTATTTACATAAAATGGATAATTTATAAAGGTCCTTATATGAAGGCTTGAAAGTAGTTTTAAATTATATTGGTGGGTTATTTAAAGATATTTAAATGATGAATTCCTTCACTCTCATGCATGCTAACATTGATTTAAATGACTTGAAAGTTGATTGATATGAACCCACCTAGTTTTCTATGATAAAATAAAGTTGAAACGAAGTCTGACTCCAATGAAAGTTATGAAGTACATGCTTATGAAGGGGAGTCTTTATGAAATGATTGATTGATAAAAGGGGGATTCTTGGCCAAAGTAAGGTTTCAATGTGAAAGGAAAATCTTCAAATTGAATCAAACGAAATATTTAAGGTTATGATATGACATGTATGATATCCCTATATGCCATCAACACTTTTGAACATTTTTCCAAAAGATAGGTCCAATTAGCATGGTATCCAGAATACCATCACTGATTGTTGACCTACTTTTCTTATAAATCAAGGTTCATTAGTAGGATGATAAATAGGGCATGGAAGCCACGATGATATTATAAACCAAAGGTTTTAATGAGCTATTCTACCGAATGTGATGTTTGAATTCTCAAGCTATATGATATGACTATTTTGAAGTATTATACTATTCTGTGGGATTTGACTTAGCACCAAATATAGCATGTAGATAGGGACTCGACTGAAGGGGTCCTTAAGTAAAGTCTCATGTTGCATTAACTATGTGCCACCATAGGAGCCCTTGTAAGCTAGGCCTTTGTAGACATCAAATATTAAAGTTAAAATTTAAGAATGTTTAAAGTTGATCGGAGTTTTACTTGGCAAGTAGTCTCCCCGTGCCAATGTAGGAGGTTATGTTGGATTCCATATAATAGCTCGCATGGTCTTAAATGTTGATTATAGTCATCTTCCCACATATGTATGATTTAAATGCTATCTACTTGATCACTCATGCATATATTCACTCATGTATTTTACCTTGTGAATGTCTTAATGTTTTTATCATGTTACATGCCTATATACTTAGTACATTCAAAGTACTAACGCATACTCTTTTGCCTACATGATATCACCATGTAGGGACCAGTGTTTCTCCTCCTCCACATGGTTAGTTAGGATTGTTTGAAGGCAACTTTTGGTGAGTTCCCATTGTTTTGGGGACAATACTCCTTCCCTTTCTAGCATATGTTATGTTGAGGCACTAAGACACCTATTTTGGTACTTCATTGTTAGTTATTTGAGGGTGAGCTAGGGACATGTCTTAGCCCCTGCCAAGTCTAAATGTAGAAGGTATGTTTGGATATAAATGTATGATGATCTAAGTTTGATGATGACTCTTGTGATGTTCTTCCTTAGTCCCTCTTTCCCTTTATTTCTTCTGCTTGATATTGATTGTCATTACTGATGAAAGGCTAAATGAATACTAAGAGGATTGGGTGAGGTACCTTCATGTTTCTAATTCACCGTGTCACGTCTTGGCCCTAGGCTTGAGTCATGACAATATCCTTCTTCATGCCATTCCACCAATACACTTCCCTTAAATCTCGATACATATTTGTGGATCCTAGATGAATGGAATATCGTGAACTATGAGTTTTAGACAATATTATTTCCCTCAATCCCTCAACATTAGGAACACATAGTAGACCTTGATATCTAAGCACAACATCTCCCTCTTAGGAGGAAGTCTCAATGGCTTTTTCAAAAATTCCTTTCTTCAACTCAACCAAAGTTAGATCATTATCTTTCTTTGCCTTCACATCTGATACAAAGGACAATTCTGAATCATTTTCTACAAAAACACCACCATCCTCGAATCAACTAAGCAAACACCCAAATGAGCTAATCTATGGACATCGTGAACTAACTCCTTCTTATCATCCTCAATGTAGCCAATACTATTCATGCAAAAGCCTACTAAGAGCATCAACAATCTAATTTGTGTTTCCCAGATGATACAATAAACTTATATCATAATCCTTCACAACTCAAGTCATCTCTTTTGCTGAGTTTCAAATCCTCTTGGTTAAATACATATTGCAAATTTTTGTGGTCTGTGAACACATCAACATGACACCATAGAGGTAGTATCTCTAAATATTTAAAGCAAACACAACTTTTGCTAAATTGAAATAATGAGTCAGATAGTTCTTTTTATTCACCTTAAGTTTCCTAGAAGCATAAGATATCACCTTACCATTTTGAATCAAAACACAACCAAGACCAATCCTTGAAGTATCACAATATACAATAAAACCATCAGACCCTTTCGGTAAAGTCAACCTTGGAGTGGAAGTAAGCCAATCTTTTAACTCTTGGAAACTCTTTAGAAGACCCATGAAGTTAGAAAGTTGGAAAATAAGGAACAAAAGGTGAAATCCTAGAAAATTTCATATTTTGGTACCAGGTGATGACCACGAAGGCCATCATGGGCCGTAGTCAGTACCACAACTCATGGTGAGCTACTGTAGTGGTATTGCTGAAACACATTCCTATTAGGAAGGGACCATGGACCATGGTGAGCACCAAGAGCTGTGGTTCCTTCCATGGTCACCCCTTTTCTAAGGTCATAAAAAAATTTCCAAAGGCCAGTACCATGCCTCACCACCACGGGCCATATAGACTTTCACGAATCATGGTGGGTCTTGTTGTCAGCATCCCTGCAGACCCTCCTGCAGGTCCTACATCGTGCCTATTATTCATAAACAGTGATAATCTTAACGCAGTCTCCATGAAGAAAGTCCTGAAACTATCTCTGCAAACCCCAAGAATGTTAGTCTAAGGAAACCACCACGAAAGACCACCACAGACCGTGGTGACATTCACGGGCCATGATGGGTCTCGTGGTGGCCAGCCTTTCTAATATTCTTTTTAGAAATTCAAGTTCAGCTTCACGGAGGGGACGATGGACTATAGTTCCCTTCACGGTCCATGGTGTAGGCTCGTTATGGGTTCCGAATTAAGTTTTAATGAGAGTCCTTTTAGTCTTTTCCCTATACCTCATTAATGTATGTGAATGTTCCTGGGACTAGATTCATTATGTAATTGTCCTAAATACTCCTAAGTCTATCCTTTTCCCTCATTAAAATCAATCAACTTTAAGACTTCTTTGTCAAGGTTCCTTCAAGAGTTTATCTTCTTCATCAAAGTTTTTGGCTAGGGTTTCTTCAAGAACAAGTTTTCTTTGTCAATTACAAGTTAAAATTCATTCAAAGTATGTGGGGTTTGATCAATGGGTTATTTTCACCCATGGAGTTCTAAGGTTTCTTCAAAGGATCTCTTGAGTTTCAATCAATTTCTAACACTAGTTTTGGTGAATTGCATTGGGATGTTAAAATTATGTTTTTAATTGTTATCAATGATCATTATAAGCATGTTTCTACATTAATTGCATGATTTTAAGTTGAATTATGAATTCCCATACATGAAGCTACTTCCAATTATGATTATGAGGTTAAATGATGATTTACATGAGTTTTGATTATGAGTTCAATGATTCTGAAAAAAATGCTTTCTTAAATGAAGTTGATATTGATGATGGAATGATGATCAATTATGATCCAAGGAAGTTATTTTCATGACCCAACCTAGGGACTAGTCATAACACAATGATCAAAACCCCGAAGGGCTCCAACCAATCCTCTTGACATATCATAAGCATGCATAAGGTAAAGTAAATGCAGAAATAACATAAGAAGGGTCTAAAACATGATCATAGAAGAAGTGTTAACTTGACTACATGGACTCCGTACATAGGTCAAACAAATGCCTCTACTACATAAGAAGAGCAGCAGCTAAGACATGTCCCTAGCTCACCCTCAAAACGGAACATAACAAAATCTTTTAAAGTAAGAAGCAACAACTCATAGATAGTCCCTGATAGATGAGGACTCACCAAACCCTTTGACGAATAGGAAGCTCTACTAGCCACATGTGATATGAGCATGATTCTCAACCCCTACATTATGAGATAATGTAGGCAACAATATGTGTTAGTAATTTTGAATGTACTAAGTATGAGGGCATGAAATACAATATAAATCATAAGATGAAATGATCAATATTTGAAACATGATAAAGAGGATAAGTAAAGTCATGAGAAAACTATGAGCATAATCCTCAACCCCTACATTATGAGAAAATGTACACAATAATATGCGTTAGTAATTTTGAATGTACTAACCATGAGGGCATGACATGCAATATAAATCATAAGATGGAATGATCAATCTTTGAAACATGATAAAGAGGATAAGTAAAGTTATGAGAAAACCATAATGATCAAGGCATAAAATGGACATATTTGAAATCATGATTGAGCATAAGAGAACATACATACGTGGGATAGAACCATAACCGACAATATGACCATGCGAGCTATAACATGGAATCCCGATGTCTCTCCATACAATGTAAGAAAGGGGAATCTACTTGCCAAGGTATACTCTACCCTACTAGGAGGGTCATGTACATACGCTATATGTGATTCCATTAGCTAAGTCATGAAGGCAACCTATGGTGGCACGTAGTTTAAGAGACTTGAAGTTGCTACTAAAGCTTTTGGCAGGGCCCCCACCTCAAAGTCTACTCGGTACTAAGTCAAATCCCACAAAATACATAACATAGTAAACATACTTAGCATATATCATAACTTGTTCATAAACTTCATAATTCATAGAATATCTCATTTCGTAACACAATTGCAATATTAGTATTGAACTTTCATCATTACAAATCATACTTGCATAATTTATGTCATGAGGTCCTAGGTCACCACATAGGCCCCTAAGTCACCTTTCTTCATAACATGCACGAAATTCATATCTTGAACATACTTAAAATTAGAGTAAAACTCATATACATAATCTATTTGGATAAAATCATGATAATACTTAAGATCATTGAACTTCATAATCATACTTCATAATATCATTATTGAAAATAGAATTATGCATAGGCAACCATAATTCAATTTAAAATCATGTAATTCATATAGAAACATACTTATAATGGTCATCTATAATGATTAAAAATATAATTGAAACAACCCAATGCAATTCATCAAATTAGGGTTACAAACCCAATTGAAATTCATGAGATTTTGAGTAGAAACCTTGGGACTCCATGGGTGAAAGGGACCCATGGATCAATCCATACATACGTTGATTAAAATTGACCTTATAATTGAAAAGGGAGATGTTCTTGAAGAAACCCTAGCCAAACTTAATGAAGAAAATAAACCCTTGAATGAACCTTGAGAGAGAAGTCTTAGAGTTGTTTGGGCATTAATGAGGGAAAATAATAGGTTTAGGAGTATTTAGGATATTTTAGTAATGAATCTAGTCCAAAAAATGTCTATATACATTAATAAAAGAATAGGGAAATGACCGTATTACTCCTCATGTAATAGGAACTAAGACTCACCATGGAGGACCCATCATGGTCCATGATGCTCACCACGACTTGTGGTGGTGTTAGTGATGTTAGACTTGGAATTGGACTTTGGGAGTTATAGAGGAAAGTTTCTGAACTTCCTCCATGGAACCCCTTCACGGTCTGTGGAGTACACCATGGTTCGTGAACCATGATCATGGTACAGGCCCTGCAGTTTAGTCTACAGGAGTGACCACCATAAACCATGGTCCGTGAAGGTCTACATGACCCATGGTGGTGAGGCATAGTCTTTACCTTGGAATCATTTTTTGAGGCCTAAGGAGAGGATCCAGCACGAAGGGCTTCACGGCCTGTGGTGCTCACCATGGTCAATGGTTGCTTGTCGTGGACCTCACCCTACAGGACTAAGCTTCAGGGTCACCACCATGATGGCTCACCACGGGTTGTGGTGCGTACCACAACCTTTGATTGTCTTCCGTGGTCATTATATGGTGTAAAAAATTACAAGTTTTAACAATTTCATGTTTTGATCCTTATTTTCTAACTTTTGAAATTCTGGAGTCTTACATTATCTCCCTCTTGGCAACATTCATCCTCGAATGAGACTCAAGCTAGCATGAATGGAATAAAAAAGGAACATAGCAACCCAACATAAATGTAAAACATCTTGATAATGTATAAAACATGAAATCTTTAATCTCAAGCAAAAACATAACTTTAAAACTCATTTCATGAATATAAAGGCATATGAAACCATGAGAGAAATTAAAACACATAATTTGGGTTGGCAGGATCATGAAGGAACTAAATGCCTCAAATGGGTATGGAAGGAAAGAGATGAGAATATCGGGACATCATATCGTCTTTGGCCTCCCATGTAGTACCCTCAACCTATTGATTCCTCCATAAAACTTTAATTGAAGCTATTTCTTTATTTCTCAATTTTCTAACTTATCGGTCCAAAATTTCAATCGAAAATTCTTCATATGAAAGACTCTGTTTTATATCAATGCTATCCAATGGTACGACAGAGCTAGGATCACCTATATACTTCCTCAATAATGACATATGGAACACCGGATACACCGATGCCAAATTAGAAGGCAAATCCAACTCATAAGCCACCTTACTAATTCGCCTCAAAATTTGATATGGGCCAACATAATGAGGACTTAGCTTCCCTTTCTTACCAAAATGCATCACACTCTTTATGGGTGAAATTTTCAAGTAAACCCAATTATTAACTTCAGATTCAAGTTCCCTTCTCCTTACATCTGAATAGAACTTTTGTCAACTTTGGACCCTTTTCAATATTTCTCTAATGAGTTTAACTTTCTCTATGGCCTCAAATCTCAACTTGGGTCCTATCAAATCTACTTCTCCTACCTCAAACCATCCGATAAGGGACCTACACCGTCTATCATACAAAGCTTTAAATAGAGCCATCTCACTGATTGAGTGATAACTGTTGTTATAAGAAAACTCTATTAATGGCAAATGGTCATCCTAATTTCCCTTAAAATCAATCACGCATGCTCTCAACATATCTTCTATGTTTGAATGGTATCCTCTACTTGCCCATCTGTTTGTAGGTGAAAGCCGTATTTAGCTTTACTTGGGTACCAAGACCCTTTTGGAAAGATCTCTAAAACTGAGTACCTCAATTCGAAATGATAGTCAATAGGACACCATGAAGCTTTACCAACTCTCGAATATACAATTTTGCATAGTCCTTGGATGAATATGAAGTATTAATTGGGAGAATATCAGCCGACAGTCATTTGGTCAACAATTACCCAAATGGAATCGTGTTTCCTACGAGTACGAGGAAAACCTATAACAAAGTCCATATTCAAGGCTTCCTACTTCCAAGTCGAAATCTCAATGTCATAAGCCAAACCTCCCAATTTTTGATGCTCAACTTTCACTTGTTGATAATTGGGACACTTAGCCACAAATTCCGCAATATCCCTTTTCATTCCATTCTACCAAAACACTTCTCTCAAATCTCGATACATCTTTGAGGAAATAGAATAAATAGAATACCACTAACTATGAGCTTCGGACAATAATATATTTTTCAAGCCATCAATATTGGGAACACACAATCGACCTTGATATTTTAATACACCATCTCCCCATTGGGAGAAATCCTCAATAGCCTTTTTGGCAACCACTTTCTTCAATTCAACCAAAGGGGATCACTATCCTATTTTTCCTTTACACCCACCACAAGAGACGATTCACAACCATTTTGCACAAAAATACCACCATCTTCAGAGTTGATCAATCGTACCCCCAAATGGGCTAATTAATGCACATTTTGAACTAACTCTTTCTTCACCTCATTAACATGGGTAACTGTGTTCATGGATAATCTACTAAGAGCGTCGGAAACCACATTTGCCTTATTTGAATCGTATAACACATTCATGTCATATTCCTTCAATAGTTCAAGCCATTTTTTATCGAAGATTTAAGTCCTTTTGAGTGAACACATATTGCAAACTTTTGTAATCAGTGAAAATATCCATGTGGACACCATAGATATAGCATCTCCATAGCTTCAAAGAAAATACCACCGCTGCAAACTCCAAGTCATGAGTTGGGTAATTCTTCTCATGCACTTTGAGTTGCCTTAAAGCATAAGCAATCACTTTGCCATTTTGCATTACCATACAACCAAGACAAACTCGTGAAGCATCAAAATACATTACAAAACCATCCGAACCTTCCGATAAAGTCAACATCGGAGAAGAGGTAAGCATATCCTTCAACTCTTGGAAGCTTTTCTCACATACCACAGACCATTGAAATTTTACCTTCTTTTTAGTCAAAGAAGTCAAGGGTGATGCAATGAAAGAAAAACCTTCCACAAACCATCTATAATAACCAGCTAAACCCAAGAAACTCTAAATATCATAAAGACTCAATGATCTAGGCCAATTATTAAATGTCTCAGTCTTCTTTGGATCAACCATAATTTTTTCTCCAGAAATAATGTGGCCAAGGAACACAACTGACCTTAACCAAAAATCATATTTGCTAAACTTTGCATTCATATGATGGTCTTTGAGGATTTGCAACACAATCCTCAAATGATCGGCATGCTCTTTCTCTCTCTGTGAGTAAATCAAAATATCATCAATAAAGACAATCACAACATATCCAAATATTGCCTAAATACCCTGTTCATCAAATCCATAAAACCTACAGGGGCATTCGTTAGTCCAAAAGACAAAATCAAGAATTTAAAATGACCATATCAAGTTCTAAAAGTCATTTTCATAATGTCACATTACCTCATCCGGAGTTGATGATAACCCGATCAGAGATCAATCTTTGAAAATTAACTCGCCCCTTGAAATTGATCAAAAAAATCATCTATCCTTGAAATTGGATAGTTGTTCTTTACGGTGACCTTATTTAATTGTTGGTAATCAATACATATTTGGAGTGACCTATATTTCTTCCTAAAAAATAACATTAGAACAGCCCAAGGTGAAATGCTTGGTCTTATGAAACCTTTATCCAACAAATCCTTTAATTGCTCTTTCAACTCCTTAAGTTCTACCGGAGCCATATGGTAAGGAGGAATAGAAATAGGTTGAGTATCAGGAAAGAGATCTATGCCAAAGTTAATTTTTCTTTTGGGAGAAAAACCAGGCAAATCATCGAGAAACACATCAAGAAACTCATTTACCATAGGGATCGACTCAAGAATAAGAGTATCGAAATCAACACCCCTAACTCGCACTATATGATAGATGCAACCTTTGGAAATAATCTTCCAGGCTTTAAGACATGAGATGAATCAACCCTTAACCACCGAATGATTACCTTTCATTCAAGAATAAGCTCATAAGGAAACTGAAACTTGACTCTACGGGTCTTACAATCTGTAGATGCATAAGAGGCATGTAACCAATCCGTACCAAGAATGATGTCAAAATTGGTCATGTCAAGTTCAGCAAGATCACAATGGACAACTCTATGCAAAACCAACATGGGACAATTTCCATAAACTCTTTTAGCCATAACCGACTCACCTACGAGAGTATGAATGGAAAAAGGCTCCAATAATATTTTGGAACTAACATCAAACCTCATAGCCACATAAAGAGTAATAAAAAACAAATTTGCATCTGAATCAAGTATGACATAATCATCATAGTGAAAGACCCATAACATACCAGTAACAACATCGTGAGTCTCCTCCACCTCTTGCTACCATAAAGAGTATAAAATCAGTTATTATGTTGACCACCCTTAGGTTAAGCTTGGGCACTTTGTGGAACTTGGCCTCCTTGAGCAACATGGACTTGCGGATGACCTTCTCTACCCTTATTAGCAACATGAGGGCACTCGCATTTCCTATGGCACATCTTGCCAATCCAAGCAAGCAATCGTTCCCATTAAACATCTCTCTCCATGATTCTTCCCATATTTTGCACATTTGGGAAATGAAGGTCTACTAGCATTCATACCTCCTTCTTGAACCTTAGGGTTCGACACTCTATCATTAACAAAATTCTTTCCTAAACCTTGGCCCTATTAAGAACAACTGCTACCACCACCAAACCTAGTATTTGAGAACCCACCTTCATACCGAGCCCTCTTAGAATCCCTCATTCTCATCTCTTTGAGTTTCTCTCCCTCAATTTTCTCGACAAAGGTCATAAGAAAGGATATGTCCATCTCCTTAATAAGCATTGCAGTATGACATTCTTTAGCAACTAAGTCAGATACCCCTATATGAGTTGACTCATTCGAGGATGTGGATCGACAACTAATGAAGGAGCATACTTGGAGAGTTTGGTGAAATTAAAGGAGTAATACCTCATTCCCATGTTGCCTAGTCAAAGATTTATAAACTTCAACACCTTAGATTCCTTTAGGTCAAGATGGAAAAAGTGATTAAGGAAATAAAGTTTGAAGCTTCCCATTAAATAGGTCCTTCGTCCACCCTCTCTATCTTCCATTGAGTATACCATACTTGAGAAAATCTCTGGAGTTGGTAAGCTGCCAACTCCACTTTATATTCCGATGTCACCCTCATAATGCTCATTGTCTTATAGACCTAGTCAATGAACTCTTGAGGATCCTTATTAAATTTTGAACCATGGAACTCCAGAGGGTTCATTCTTACAAAGTGCCTCAACCTAGAAGCTGGAGTATGAGCATTAGCCGGAGCTGCAACCCCTTGATTGGCCACAACTTAGGCTAGTATAGTAATAGTGGTCTGGAACGCCGCATTAGTTACCTGGTTGGGTAGGGTACTATTGTATTGAGGGACCAGAGGGGCTTGGTCCTTATTAGCATTGATCTCTCTTTTCATAGGTACTTTTCTTGGAGTCAGTTTCTAAAAATCACAAAGGAGAATCATAAGGGAAAAGAAGTCTTGGAGTAAACTCTATCGCATAACATAGATCATGAAAGAAGTGAGAATTTCCTAAGATGCCTTATAGCCTCGTATTCATAGATGTGCCATACTTCACAACTATGAATAAGAATCTACTTGACACAGAAAGTTGGACACCCTAGGATATCTTAAACTTTATGCTCTGATACCAAGTTTGTCATGACCCGACCTAGGATCTAGTCATAACACAATGATTAAAATTTCGAAGGGCTCCAACCAAGCCTTTTGACATATCATAAGCATGCATAAGGTAAATTAAATGCGTAAATAACATAATAAGGGTCTAAAAGATAATCCTAGAAGAAGTGTAAACTTGACTACATAGACTCATGTATGACCCCGAAAGTCAAGAATTTGGGACCAAGAAGAAATTCTAAATTTTTGGATTAACCTCATGTTTATGAGTCACTCTACGACTCATAGGGCTTTCTATTACTTGTAAGAGTAAGTTGTAGAGTGAGCCTCAGATCTTGTTCAGTACCATGCTTAGGAGTAGTCCTACAAATCAATAGGATGACTCATCATCATATTGATGAGTTGTAAGGATGACTCATTGTAAAACTTCAGAGGCTAGTATTTTATAGGATTTTATACCATGCAGGAGGAATGAAGTCGACGACTCTTAGACTTGAGAATGAGTCGTAGACATGACTCGTATAGAAAGTTTAGAGGCCTGATTTTTTAGGTCTTCTCAGGGACCTGCAGAACGAGTTACCTTGATGACTCGTTATTTTTCCAATGACTCGTAGAGTCCTTTCGTATGTCTAAATTTCAAAATTTAATGAAGTGTAATTCTGTCTTTTCCCAAATTTTGGTTCAATGAATTGAGACACTTTTATGGCTACGTTCAAAGTCCACATCTATTCAACTCTTCAAAATTCCCTCAATACAAAATCAATCTTCAAATTCCCCTAAGGCAAGACTAATCAAATTCTCTCAAGCTCTCCTTCAAAGTTCAAGCTAGAGTTTCAATTTCACCAAGATTCTTCTTCAATTTCAAGTTGATTACAATCAACGTATGTAGGGATTGATCTATGGGACCCTTTCACACATGGAATCCCAAGAATTTCACTCAAAATCTCATGAATTTCAATTGGGTTTGTAACCCTAATTTTGATGAGTTGCATTGGACTGCCTTAATTATAGTTTAATCATTACATATGATCATTATAAGTATGTTTTACATAAATTAAATGATTTCAAGTTGAATTATAAATACCCATATATGAAGCTATGGAACTCATATACATAGTCAATTTGGATAAAAGTACTGATAATACTTGAGATCATTTATGCTATAACCCGTATTTTGCACATTAGGATATTTTGGAGATAATGGTAACAAGTCAAGGACAAGGCTATGTTTGATCTTGTTGGATACAAAATTCTTATGACTAAATTAGAATTTCAACTTGGAAATATTATAAAAGGTGAGGGGCAAAAATTGGAATTTCTCATAGAGAATGTTATATCCCATATTTTATACGCTTGGATGTTTTAGGGTAGCTGTGGTAAAGTTAAGGGAATGACCATCTTCCAAAATTTATTTAATATACAAGTTGGATATGAATATTATTTATGATCATTAATAGTGTGGAAATAATGGAAAAGGCAAAGGGCAAAAAGAAAAGTTGGCAAAGTGGCCTATGGTAATATTGTGGAAGGCTAGGGGTAAAATAGGAATTTCATAAAGTCTTCAAGAAGATTCACGTGGGCCCCACATGCCACATGGAAGCCCGTGATTGGACGAAAGGGGTGTGTTGGACCAATGAGATCTTGACACGTGTCACCACTTAGGTCTTGACATGTGTCGCCACTTAGGACTTGACACGTGTCACCACTTGGGGGATGACATGTGTCACCCCTAAAGTAGTATATATATATATATGAGTCTTATGACTCATTAATTTCCACAATCATCTAGAGTGTTCAAGAGCAAGGAAAACGAAATTACAAGAAAAAAAAAAGAGAAGAGAAGAGAAATTAAGGTAGAAAGAAGGAAAGAGCTACGGTTTTGGGAGGAGAAAAAGGTAAGTTCTCCAATTCCGTTCCAAGAATTAATTATATGAGTTATACCATGATGTTATGAATATATTAGTAATGAAATTTTATGGTTTGAAGCAGCCCAAAACGTTACCAAACAGCCAATAAGTTTCAGCTGCGCTAAAGGAAATTTTGAGGCGAGTTTTGGCGAGTTTTGGTGAATTTCGGGAAAGGTAAGGTTTTATATTTCAATTGAACTTTATGAGGATGTTATGAAGTATATTAAATGTCTTAAAATATGATGGAAGTGTAAAAAATGTATAGGAATGCTTGACGTTAGAAACAAACTAAATGGAAGTCGTAGTAGTTAAATCGAAGTCGCGTAGTGTGTTGTTTGGTGGTGCTGCAGTTTGGTGGTGGTTTAATTGCGTGTTGCAGTGCTGTAAAGTACTCAAAAATGGATGTGTGTGCTGCTGGTTGCAGCCACACGACCCTCCATTTGGTATGATTAAATATTTTACGAAATAAAGGTTAAAAACTCTACTTTGGTGTCGTAGTTTTGAACGAGTTATTTGGAGCTTGTATTGTGTAAATTTGAAGTGATTTACTTGTATACATGCTGCTGGCTGTTGTTTTTGGTATGGTTGTTGACATTATGGCCGAGTTGAGAACTCGGGGATGTTGAAGTTATAGGGGAGATGCTGCTCGAATTTCGGTAGATTCGGAGCTAGTAATGAATAGTTGAGGGAAATGAATAAGGAAAGGACCTCTATGGAGACTTGGTTGTAGAGTTGGAATTGGAAAGTGAAAGGTTATTAACCTTAGTATTAATTTCATGTTAAATAGGTTCAAGAGACGACGAGGCGAGCAGAGTTAAGAGTAATCCGTAAGAGGTATGTAAAGTCTATCCTTTCTCTTCTTTTGGCATGTCTTTGTCATAAGTATGTAAAGCCTATCCTTTCTCTTCTTTTGGCATATCTTTTTCATAAGTATGTAAAGATTATTCTTTCTCTTGGTATGTTTTGGCATAAGTACGTAAAGTTAATCTTTCTTTTGGGCATGGTATTTATGAAACAAAAATATGTCTTTTATATAATTTCAAATAAGTTACTATTCCTAGAGCCACTAGGATGGCCAATTTCTTGATTTCCGAAAGGTATTTTATTATGCTTCGATACATGTATATGATTCTAAAAGATTTATTTTGATATAATCCAGGGTAACTTTCGAAAGGTAATTGACATGACTCTTGTCTCGATTTTTAAATGATAACTCATTCTGATTATTCCACCGAGTCTTAAATATGAATTAAATTGCATTAGTTTCTCACTACTCCACTCATGGATGCCCCAATACTTCTTCACCGAGCTCGGGTTAGTTTTTGTTATCGTGCGTACCTCTCTGCATTATTCGCCGTGTCTCGACGTGAGGGGGCAGGTATGACATGTACATGGGGTGGTAAATATTATGCCACGGAGTTATGTTGTGCCATGTACATATATGTTTGTGATATGATATGATATGATATGATTTGATATGGCCATCTGATATGATATGATTTGTTACGGAGATGTTCCCTACTCTGGTGTTATGCTGTGCCGTGGTGCCGATGATGGGAGGGCGACCATACTTTGTTCACCGAGTCCATAATGGGGCCGGATATGGCATATGTCTGTGCATATATGGTTTGAGATTTTGATAAGCATTTTGAAATTCTAAACGTTGATTTCATGTTTTGCACATACTATTCAGATTATGATTTTATATATTACAGTGCATGCTTTACATACTCAGTACATTTTCCATACTGACCCCCTTTCTTCGGGGGCTGCGTTACATGCCCGCAGGTACAGACGATTGGTTTGCTGATCCGCTCGCTTAGGACATCCACCATGTTGGTCGACAGTGCTCCTTTGTCCGGAGCCCTATTTTGGTACTGACACTTTCTATTATATATATATATATACGTTGTTCAGGGGTACGGCGGGGCACTGTCCCATCATATGACTAGGATATCATTCTGTAGAGGTCTGTAGACATGAGATGTGGGTTTTGTATATATGTTTTGGGTTTTTTTTTGTGTTTCGTGATGGCCTATCGGCCCTCGTGCATTATATCTGTTTAGAGATCCCTTCTAATCATTACCTATGTTTATTCGATTAATGTACTAGGTGGGGCTAAGGGTACGTATGGGTGCCCAACTCGGTCAGCAGTCATGGCCTACGGAGTTGGGTCATGACAATTTAACTTCATAATCATCTTCATAATATCATTATTGAAAATAAGTTTATGCATGGGAAATCATAATTCAACTTAAAATCATGTAATTCATATAGAAACGTACTTATAACGGTCAGCTATAATGATTAAAAATATAATTGAAATAGCCCAAGACAATTCATAAAATTAGGGTTACAAACCCAATTGAAATTCATGAGATTTTAAGCAAAAATTTTGGTACTACATGGGTGAAAGGGATCCATAGATCAATCCCTACATACCTTGATTGAAATTGACCTTAGAATTTAAAAAGGAGACTTGTTGTTGAAGGAACCATAAACAAACTTGATGAAGAAGATGAACCTTTGAATGAACCTTGAGAGAGAAGTCTTAAAGTTGTTTGGTCATTAATGAGGGAAAAGAATAGGTTTAGGAGTATTTAGGCTATTTTTATAATGAATCTAGTCCCAAAAATATCTACATAGATTAATGAAAGAATAGGGAAATGACCATATTATCCCTAATTTAATTGGAACTATACTCACAAGGGAGGACCCATCATGATCTGTGATGCTCACCACGGCCTGTGGTGGTGTTGGTGACATTAGACTTGGAATTGAACTTTGGGAATTGTAGAGGAAATTTTCTGAACTTTCTCCATGAAATCCCTTTATGGTCCATAGAGTAAACCACGGTCCATGAACTATGATCGTGGTGTATTCCATGTAGGTTAGTCTGGATGATTGACCATCATGGAACCCACCATGGTCCGTGAAGTACTATATGGCCTGTGGTGGTGAGGCGTGGTATTTACCTTGGAATCATTTTCTAAGGCCTAAGGGGAAGGGACACCATAGAGGGATTCACAGCTAGTGGTGCTCACCATGGTTCGTGTTCCCTTGTCGTGGACCTTACCCTATAGGACTGATCTGCATTGTCACCACCAGGAAGGCTCAACATAAGGTATAGTGCATACCACGGACTGGGATGGCCTTACGTAGTCATGATTTGGTGCCAAAATTATAGGTTTTAGAAATTTTATATTTTGATTCTCGTTTTTTGACTTTCCAAATTCTGGGGTCTTACAATTATTATGGTGTGATAAGGAAAATTCTCACGCAAGCATATCTAGATGGTGATAAGGACAATTTACATCAAAGTTATGGATTCCTATGAATCACTAATGTTAATGATCTACTCTTATGATTATTTTCATGATGAAGTTAACGATGATGTTTTGATGTTTCTAATGAACTCTTATGAGATATTGACTAAGCACCGAGAGGACTTCTATGTGGGGTTCGATTCGATAATATAGTTAGTTACCCAAGGGAATACTAAAAGCAACCTATGAGTTGGATTTTCCTTCAGATTTGGCATTGGTGCATATGGTGTTTCATGTGTCATTACTGAGGAAGTTTGGTGGTGATCATATCATGATTGTGTCCTTTGATAAAATTAAGGTTAAGGAGAGTCTTTCTTATAAAGAGGTTATGGTTGAGATCTTGGACTGGCAAGTTAGAAAGTAAAGAAACCAAGAAATAGCTTTAGTTAAAATTATATGGAGGAACTAAGAGGTTGAGGATGCAACATATGTAAGACCCCGTAAGTCGAAAGTCGAAACCAAGGAGAAAATTCTAAAATCATGAACTGAACCTAAGTTTATGCCTATCTCTACGAGTTGTAGGAGTTTACATGACCCGTAGAAATGAGTTGATGAGGGAGTAGTTATTGGTAGTAATGACCAAAATTAAAGGGTGGTCTTATGACTCATGTTGATGACTCATTTTCACTTAGACGATCTGTAGACACAACTCGTAGTAAGAGCTCTAAGGCTAATTCTAGAAGTGGCTCAAGGTCAAGTCTACCACTTGACAGGATGACTCGTATAAGCTCTAACGGGTCGTAAGAACCACCTATCACAAAAGTTTAGAGACTTGTAATTTATAGGTTTTTGGGACCTGCAGGATGAGCCAATAGGACTAACCATAGACAAGATGATGGGCCATAAACCTTGATCGTTCTCAAACTTCAAAGACTTGATTTTTCATATTTATAAGACCGACAGGACAAGTCATTTAGATGACTCGTCAACACTTCGCTGATGCATAGAAATGGATCAGTCGAGCTAAATTTCCAAATTTAATGAAGGATAATTGTGTTTTTTCCAAAGTTTAGTTCAATGAACCTAGACACTTTTATGGCCAAGTTCAACATTTATAAATATTCAATCCTTCAAATTCCCCTCCTATTCAATTCAGTCTCCTAAAGGTTTCTGAGGCAAGAACAAAGTCTCTCAAGGTTTCCTCTTCAAGCTACAGCTAGGTTTTCTAGATTTCTACAAGGTTTCTTCTTTAATTATTAGTGATTTCAATCAAGGTATGTGAGGATTGATTCATGGTCTCTTTTCACCCATGAAGTCCCAAAGATTCCTCAAGTTTTCATTCAATTTTCAATTAATTATGAACCCTAGTTTGGATAAATTGCATTGGGCTGGTTTGATTTTATTTTTAAATATTATCAATGATATTTATATGCATGTTTTCTTATGAATTTCATGATTTAAAGTTAAATTATTGATTCCCATGAATAAAGATATATTTTCAAGCTTTGATTATGATGTTAAGATGAGTTTATGAGTTGATGATGAGTGAAATGAATTTCAATGAAAGGTTTATATGAGTTAAAGTTGAGATTTATGATTCTAAAGTTAAAGTTATGATGATGATCAAAGTTAAGATCAAAAGTTATTTAAAGATGGTGATAAGGACAATTCTGACATAAGTTATGGATTCTTATGAATCACCAAGTAGATGAGCTATTCCTTAATATGTTTTAAAGATAGATTGTTAAGCAATTACTATCTTTCCCTACTATATTATGATTATATTTTAATGAGTTTCCATTAGGATATTGACTAAGAATCGAGAGAACATCTAGGTGGGTTCGGTTAGATAACGTAGTTGGTTATCCAAGGGAATCCTAGTAGCTTCCTAAAGTCCCAAACTATGTTGTCCACATAGGTTTCCTTCATGGTTTAGCTAGTTGATCCGCATAGCCCAATTGAATGGTTACTTTAGGAGTATGCCCTAGTAAGGTAGCCTCCCCTGTTTTGATGCAGGAGTCATCGGCCTGTCTAGATGAAAAAGTCATTGGATTCCTGTAATAGCCTGTATGGTCTTAGTTGTCTGTTAATGGTCCTATACCACACAAGTTGGATTTAAGTTATAAGATATCAAGTTATGATGTCAAGTTTTTTGATATGCATTGACCAAGATTTTCTTATGATTTGAATTGATTTTAAGCTTTACTCATGTTCATTATGATTGGTCATGCATCTTATGAAATTTTCATTATGGTTTCTACTTGTTCATGCATACCTCACATACTTAGTACATTCAAATGCACTAACACATATTTTGCCTATATTGTCTCATAATGTAGGGAAAGACGACCCTTTTGATCATTTTACTCATGGCTAGAGATATCTTTATATTTCAAAGAAGTTGGTGACTCTTCATTCTAGAAAGAACAATACTTTTATTCATGATTACTATTGTATTCACTTTCTTTAATTGTTAGGGTGAGCTAGGAGTCTGTCCTAAGCCCCTATCAAAGATTAGATTAGAGGCATTTTTAGACAATACTCATTGGTGTAGTCCGAATTGGAAGTTTATAGAGTTGATTTCCCATAGTCCCATTCCCCACTTAATGATTACTTCCATTTATTTTTATGTAGTTCTTTACATTATGTATGTGATGTATACTAAGATAGCTTTTGGTTGGATTCCCTCGCATCCCGATCGCTGTGTTACAACTAGTCCCTAGGTTGGATCGTGACAAACTTGGTATCAGAGTATAAGGTTTAAGTGTCCTAGGGTGTCTAACATGCCGCATCGAGTAGAGTTTTGTTCATCAATGTGAAGCATACTACATCTATGAAAAGGATGCTATAAGGCAGTTTAGGAAATCTCCACTTCTTTCATGGTATTATCGTGCAATAGTGTTGAACTGTATAGGAATTCCTTCTAACTCGTGTCCTATGCATTTCAGAGCATGTATTATCAAGAAGATAGAAACCAGGAGGTTAGTTGAGATGGTATCCCTTCAGTTTCAATTGACCCATCCTCAAGCCTCGATATCTCTAATATGGAGCTCCGATATGTCCTCATGTTATTGGATCGAGCTGTGACCGCTCAATTGAATAAAAAAAGTAAATCCTATGAGAATGAATGTTAAATGAAGGAAAAGGTTGATAAAAAGGGATGTTAAGAGAGTAAATGACTTTAATTGTCAGAAGATGCCAAAAGGGGAAACATCTAGCTCTAATATGAGAAAGAGTGATGGAAAGGAAATATCCTAGTCCTCATGCTACTAGTGCGATAAGAATCATCTAGGGAAGTACTTGGCTAGTATTAGAAGTTGTTATAGATATGGCAAAAGTAGACATAAGGAGATGGACTATCCGGAAGCTTCTAGGAAAGGGAGGGATTCCAAGAGATCTCGATGTTAAGGAAGGAATTCTCAATCAAAAATCGGTGGTGGTTTTAGTTGATCTACTATAACCAAGTGTTTTAAGTGTGGGAAAAAACAAAGGGGAGAGTGCTTATCAGGATTGGATGCTTACTATAGGTGTGGAAAGCCAGATCATTATGTAAAAGAGTGTAGGAGAGGTACTAAACCCCAGGCTCAGTCTCAGAACTAGACTACAGGTCATCTAGATCAAAGTGCTACTACTTCGGGTGGTGGTCAGCGCTAAGACAAATTTTATGCCCTTCAGAGTTGTTAGGAGTTAGAGGATTCGCCTGATGTTGTGATTGGTATGTTGAAAGTCTTTGACTTTGATATCTATACATTGTTAGATCTGGGTGCTATATTATATTTTGTTACTCCTTACCTTTCTATAAGATTTGATTATTCTCGCAAGGGGGAGATGGAGTACTTAGTTACCAAGGTCGATTGTGTATTCTAATATAAATGATAGTAGATAGGTTATGATAGATAGAGAGAGAGTGGTTGTTCCATATTATGAAAAATTGTGGCATGCTTACCCCATTTAAGGTTATAGAAATAGAGGAAGAGCTAGGTAGATGTTGTTGTGTGCAATAGATAGGTAAGAGTATATTGGTGTGCCTTTGGTAGGAGTTAATGAAAATGTGAATGTAGAGATGCTAAGGTAGATTTCAAAATTCTGAAGAGATGTTGACTTCAATGGAGCCATAAAGTGGTCAGAATGGTAGGCTTGAATGTGTGGTTGTCGATATGTGAGTGATTATAGTAGGATATTGATGACTTTTTGTTAAGGATTTCAAGTGAGTTTATTAGAATGGTTATGGAACTAGGCTTGAATGTTGTGTTTATGGCATGTGGGTGAATGTGTGATGCATTGGGTGCATCTTGATTAGGTCTCAAGGTTGATTGAATGTGGTGGGGAGGAATGGTATATGATCTTAAGGTGCCCTTGTAAGTTAACAACCTATGCTTTTAGGAAACTTAAGGTGTATGAACGGAACTATCCAACCCATAATTTTGAACTAGCAGCGGTTGTGTTTGCTGTGAAAATTAGGAGGCACTATCTTTATGTTGTCCATGTGATTGTGTTCACCGACCATAAGAGTTTACAATATGTGTTTAAATAAAAAGATTTGAACCTTCAGTAAAGAAGATGGCTTGAGTTGTCGAAGGATTATGATATGAGTGTGTTGTATCATCCGAGAAAATCTAATGAGGTTGCTGATGTACTAAGTAGATTATCCATGAGTAGTGTGGCACATGCTGAAGAAGATAAGAGAGAATTGATTAAAGATGATCATAGATTTGCACATTTAGGTATGCAGTTGGTTGATTCAAATGATGGAGGTGTTCTTGTTCATAATAGTTTAGAATCGTCTTTAGTAGATGATGTCAAGGCCAAGTAAGACCAAGGTGCAATGTTGATTGAGTTAAAGATGTTAGTTGCTGAAAAAGCCATCGAGGCTTTCTCCCAAGGGGGAGATGGTGTGCTATGTTCCAAGGCTGTTTGTGTGTAACTAACATTGATGGGTTGAGAGTCAAATATTGGGAGGTCTAGCCCAAGATATTGAGATTCCTACTTGGAAGTGGGAAGATGTCAGTATGGATTTCATAACGGGTTTGCCTCGTACTAAGAAGCAACATAATTCCATTTGGGTTTTTTTAGATCGGATGACCAAGTCAGCTCATTTTCTACTGGTTAAGACTTCCTATGGCATCGAAGATTATGCTAAGTTGTATATACATGAGTTGGTGAGAATTTATGGTATGCCCTTGGCCATCATATCAGATCGAGGTACACAATTCACTTCACATTTTTGGAAGTTATTTTAAAATGGTCTTGATACAAAGGTTAAGTTAAGTACCACTTTTCACTCTCAAACCGACGGTCAAGCCGAAAGAATAATCTAAACTTTAGAGGATATTTTAAGGGCATGTGTTATTTATTTTAAAGGAAGTTGGGATGAATATTTCCTATTGATTGAGTTTGCCCATAATAATAGTTATCACTCTAGAATCTAAATGGCTCCTTTTGAAACATTGTATGGGAGGAGATATAGATCCCCGGTGGGATGGTTTAAATTCGGCGAGGTGGCCTTGATTGGTACAGATTTAGTTATCAATGCTATGGAGAAGGTCAGAATCATAAGGGAGAGATTGAATATGGATCAAAGTCGTCAAAAGTCCTATTACGATGTTAGGAAAGGAGAGCTTGAATTTGAAGTGGATGATTGGGTCTATTTGAAGATTTCACCCATGAAGGGTGTAATGCATTTTGGCAAGAAAGGGAAATTGAGTCCTAGATAGGTTGGACCTTACAAGATATTAAGACGTGTTGGTAATGTGACTTATTAGTTAGATTTTCCATTTGAGTTGGTTATAGTTCACCCGCCGTTTTATGTATCTATGTTGAGGAAGTTTGTGAGTGACCCAAACTCCATTGTGCCATTGAAAGATTTAAGTGTTGAGGAAAATTTGACTTATGAAGAAGTTCTAGTGGAAATCTTAGACTGGCAAGTTAAGAAGTTGAGGAACAAAGAAGTTGTGTCCGTCAAAGTGTTATGGAGGAAACAACAAGTAGAAAGTGCTACTTGGGAGGCAGAGGCAAATATGATGAAACGATACCTATACCTCCTTCCCTCTACTCAAACCTAAAGAAGTAAGTTGTTCCTATTAAAGCTAATTGAGCTCTTACATATTCAGTTTCTCCTATGTTATTTATATGCATGCATGTTCATGAAAAAGTTGATTTTAAAAAAGTTATGATTTTGTGTTAAGTTGAAGTTTCATATTCCATGCATTATAAGATGTCATCATGTTTATATTGGGTTGCTAGTTCCCTTTCTGTGTCCTTCCTATGATAAGTTAATCTCATTCGAGGATGAATGTTTTTAAGGGGGAGATATTGTAAGACCCCATAAGTTGGAAAGTCGGAACTAAGGAGAAAATTGTCATATCTTGAACTTAACCCAAGTTTATGATTGTCTCTATGAGTCGTAGGAGTTTACATGACCCATAGAAACTAGTAATCGAGGGAGTCATTTTTGGTCGTCGTGACCAACCTAAAAGGAATGTCTTTTTAATCATGTTGACGACCCATTCTCACTTAGATGATCTATAGACACAACTCATTGGAAGTACTATGAGGCTAAGTTCCACAAATCCCTCAAGGTCAAGTCTACGACTCGACAGGATGACTCGTAGAAGCTATGACAGGTCGTAAGAACAAACCATTAAAAAACTTTAGAGACTTGTAATTTGCTGGTTTTTAGGACCTGCAGAACGAGCCAATAGGACTAACCGTAGACAAGATGAAGGGACGTAAACCTTGCTCATTCCCAAACTTCAGAGAATTGATTTTTCATACCTTTCTTAGAACTGCAGGACGAGTTGTTTAGATGGCTCATCTACACTTCGACAACCAATAGAAATGGATCTATCAGGCCAAATTTCCAGATTTAAAGAAGGGTAATTATATCTTTTTCAAAGTTCAGTTCAATGAACCTAGAAACATTTATGGCCAAGTTCAAAGTTTATAAATATTCAATCCTTCAAATTCCTCTCCTATGCAATTCACTCTCCTAAAATTTTCTAAGGCAAGAACAAAGTCTCTAAAGATTTCCTCTTCAAGCTAAATATAGGGTTTCCATATTTCTACAAGGTTTCTTCTTCAATTATTAGTGATTTCAAGCAAGGTATGTGGGGATTGATTCATGAGCTCTTTTCACCTATGAAGTCCTAAACATTCCTCAAGTTATCATTCAATTTTCAATTGATTATGAACCCTAGTTTTGATGAATTGCATTGGGATGGTTTGATTTCATTTTTAAATGTTATCAATGATCTTTATATGCATGTTCTCATATGAATTAGATTTCAAATTGAATTATTGATGCCCATTCATAAAGCTATATTTTCAAGCGATGATTATGAAGTTAAGATGAGTTTATGAGTTGATCATCATTTAAATGATTTTCAATAAAAAATTTATTTGAGTGAAAGTTGAGATTTATGATTCTAAAGTTAAAGTTATGATGATGATTAGAGTTAAGATCAAAAGATGTTTAAAGATGGTGATAAGGACAATCCTCACTGAAGTTATGAATTCTTATAAATTACCAAGTAGATGAGTTATTCCTAATATGTTTTAAAGATGGTTTGATAGGTGGTTACTATCTTTCCCTAGTATGTTATAATTATGTTTTAATGAGATTCCATTCGGATATTGACTAAGCACCGAGAGGACTTCTAGGTGGGTTAGATTGGATAACATAGTTGGTTATCTAAGGGAATCCTAGTAGCAACCTAAAGTTCCAAACTACATTGTCCACGTAGGTTGCCTTCATGACCTAGATAGTGGATCCACATAGCCAGTTGAATAGTTACTTTTGGAGTATGCCCTGGCAAGGTAGCCTCCCCTATTTTGATGTAGGAGTCATCGGCCTGTCTTGGTGTAGGAGTCATCGGATTCCATGTAATAACTCACATGGTCTTAGTTGTCCGTTAATGGTCCTATCCCACACAAGTTGGAGTTAAGCTATGAGATGTCAAGTTATGAGTTTATGATAAAGTTTTATGACATGCATTAACCAAGAGTTTCTTATGATTTAAATTACTTTTAAGCTTTACTCATGTTCATTATGATTGGTCATGTATCTTATGGCATTTTGATTACATTTTTTTACTTGTTCAGGCATACCTCACATACTTAGTATATTCAAACGTACTAACACATATTTTTCCTATATTGTCTCATAATGTAAGGACGGACGACACTTTTGATCATCCTACTCATGGATAGATATTTCTTTAAATTTCAAAAAAGTTGGTGAGTCCTCATTCTACCGAGCATAAGACTCTTATTCATGATTACTACTGTCTTTACTTTCTTCTATTGTTAGGGTGAGTTAGGATCTTGTCCTAAACCCTCGTCAAATATTAGAATAAAGGCATATTTAGACGATACTCATTGGTGTAGTCTGGATTGGATGTTTATAGAGTTGATTTTCCTTAGTCCTATTCCCCACTTAATGATTACTTCCGCTCATATTTATGTTGTTCTTTACCATATACATGCAATGTATACTAAAATGGCTTTGGTTGAGGTCCCTCACTTCCCGATTAACGTGTTACAACTAAGCTCTGCAAACCCCAAGAATATTAGTCCAAGGAAACCACTACAGAAGACCACCACAGACTGTGGTAGCCTTCAGGGGCCATGGTGGGAAAGATTCCCTATATTCTTTTTAGAATTTCCAAATCCATCTTTACGAAGGGGATCACACTGTGTAGTGCCCTTCACGGTCTATGGCGTTGGCCCGTTATGGGTCCGAATTCAGTTTTAATGATGGTTATTTTAGTCTTTTCCCTATCCCTCATTAATGTATGTGCACATTTTTGGGACTAGATCCATTATGTAATTGTCCTAAATACTCCTAAGTCTATCCTTTTCCCTCATTAAAATCAATCAACTTTAAGACTTCTTTCTCAAGGTTCCTTCAAGAGTTTATCTTCTTCATCAAGGTTTTTGGCTAGGGTTTCTTCAAGAACAAGTTTTCTTTATCAATTACAAGTTAAAATTCATTCAAAGTATGTGGGGTTTGATCAATGGGTTCCTTTCACCCATGGAGTCCTAAGGTTTCTTCAAAGGATCTCTTGAATTTCAATCAATTTCTAACCCTAGTTTTGGTGAATTGCATTGGGATATTAAAATTATGTTTTTAATTGTTATCAATGATCATTATAAGTATGATTCTACATTAATTGCATGATTTTAAGTTGAATTATGAATTCTCATGCATGAAGCAATGCCCATGCAGGAAGCTACTTCCAATTATGATGATGAGGTTCAATGATGATTTACATGAGTTTTGATTATGAGTTTAATAATTTTTAAAAGAAAGCTTTCATAAATAAAGTTGAGATTGATGATTGAATTATGATCAATTATGATCCAAAAAAGTTATTATGGTGCGATAATGACAATTCTCACGCAATCATGTTTAGATGGTGATAAGGACAATTCTCACCAAAGTTATGGATTCTTATGAATCACTAAATATAATCAGATACTTTTATGATTATTTTTATGATGAAGTTAATGATGATTTTTTGATGTTTCTAATCAATTCTATTCAGATATTGACTAAGAACCAAGAGGACTTCTCGGTGGGGTTCAGTCCAGTAACGTAGTTAATTATCCAAGAAAATTCTAGTAGCAACCTAAAGTCCCAAAATATGTTGACCCTATAGGTTGCCTTTATGTCATAGCTAGTGGATTTACATATAGCTCACAAAGTTAAAGTTGTTCTCACAGAGCTACCTTGGCAAGTTGCCTATCTCTTTTTGATGTGGGAGTTATATCAGATTCCATGTTATACCTCGCATGGTCTTAAGATGTTGGTTAAAGGTCTTACCCCACAAAGTTTTAGTTGACTTATGAGTTCTCATGATGATTATGAGATTTTGATGAATTGACTAATGAGATTAATGTTTTAAATATTTTCATGATGGTTTACATATTTTAAAAGATATTGGTCTTGCATCTCATGATTCATATTGATTATGTCCTATATTTATTGTTCATGCATATCTCACATACTTAGTACCTTCTATGTACTAATGCATACTTTGCCTATATTGTCTCATAATATAAGGGCGGACGACATGCATCCTATTCGTGGCTAGAGTTGACTTAACATAATCTAGTTGTCAATGGTGATTCCTCATTTATCGAGGATGGGACTTTTTTTATATTGATCATTTTGACTTTTCACTGATAATTTGGGTGAGCCCAGAAATTGTCCTAAATCCTCCATCAAGTATAGATTTAAAGGCTTGCTTAGATGTTGCAAGGGATGTAGTACATGTTGGACATTGATTTGATTATTACTTTTCCCTTAGACTTTCATTGTTAAGTTGTTTCTTCCTCTTCATTTCATTATATTTAATTGCCTTATGTATGGTAAGTATGCTAAGATGGCTTGGTTGGAATTTTTCAGATTTTTGATCGTAGTGTTATGGTAAGGCCCTAGGCCGAGTCATGATAAAGTTTAAGTTTCTTAGGGAGTCTAACATGTCGCATTGAGGAGAGTCGTTTTTACTAGTGTGAAGTGCGCTACATTTATAAATGGGAGGCTATAAGGCATTTTGGTAAACACATCACTTCTTTCATGATCTCATTGTGCTATAGAGTTGAACTCTAAGGTTTCCTCCTCTAACGCTTTCTCTTTGCGATTACGAAATCATGCGTCCACAAAGAGCTCCAGTTCTAAGAAATGTTGAAGAGGAGCCACAAGCTTCAAATGATCCCTTGAATGACCAAGTGACTAATGCTAAATTTCGAGCAGCATTTCAAGTAGTTGTTCGATCTATGAAGGCCCAAGTGAATCGTGTGGTGGAAGCTCCTATGAACCCAAATGTGGGTACGATGGAAATAAGGGTTCATGACTTCATGAGTATAAATCCTATGGAGTTTTAGTTTCCAAGGTGGATGTAGTTTCACAAGAATTTGTTGAAAGCATTCATAAGATTGTAGAGATATCATAAGATTGTGGAGATATCGGAGATTATATCGGTTAAAAAGGTGGAGTTTACTACATATGAATTGAAGGGTGTTTCTCTAATTCTGTTTGAGAAATGGAAGAGTGAGGGGCCTAGAGAGGCGGAAAAGTGTTTCTTGATCGCTTCTTTCCATTTGGAGTTGAGGGAGGCCAAGATACAGTTCATTAATATTAAGCAAGGAGATATGAGTGTGAGAGAGTACTCCTTTAAGGTCACCCAATTGTTAAAGCATGCTCCATTCATCATTGCCAATCCAACAACTCGTATGAGCAAGTTCGTGTCGGGTGTGTAGGATTTAGTTTCTAAGGAATGCAAGACGACCATATTGATTCGGGAAATAGAATTCTCTAGACTTATGACCTATGCAGAACAAATAGAGGATGATAAGCTAAGGGATAAAACTAGGGATTCCAAAAGAGCAAGGACCGATGGTGATGATTTCTCTCATGCTAGGTCCAAAAGTGGTGGACGTCCTTATTTCCGTAAAAGGTATTCCGGTCAAGGTTCTTCAAATACTACAACTCAAAGCTTTAACAAAGATAGTGTGCCCATACCTAAGTCTCAAGGATATGGACCAAATATCCAAGTTACCCCCGCATGCAAGAAGTGTGGGAAGAACCACAAGGGATAATATCTAGTGGGTTTGAATGTGTGCTATCAATATGGAAAGATGGGTCATCATGCTAAGGAGTGTACGGTTAAGGATGTTCTTTCTCAAGGCCAAGTTTTTCAGGGAGTCCAAGTTCAACAAGGTTCCCAAGATCAACCAAAATGTGGTCAACGCAACAACCAATTCTATGCTTTTCATGGTAGGCAAGAGGTGGAGGAGACACTCGATGTTGTTATCAGCATATTATGGGTCTTTTACTATGATGCTTATGCCTTGCTGGATCCAAGTGCAAATTGTCTTTTGTTACTCCTTATGTGGCCATGAAGTCTTATGTTAGCCTCGAAATATTGATAGAACTTTGTTTTGTTTATACTCCCATAGATGAGTCGGTTAAGGCTAAAATAGTCTATAGAAATTGTCCAGTTTCAGTTTTTCATAAAGTCACCTCCATTGATCTAGTAAAGCTTGATATGACTGATTTTGATATTATTCTTGGTATGAATTGGCTTCATGCATGTTATGCCTATATATGTAGTAGAAGCCATGTGGTTTAGTTTCAGTTTCCAAATGAGCCAGTCCTAGAATGGAAAGGTAGTAATTCTATGTTCAAGTGTTAATTCATCTCATGCCTTAATGCTCAGAAAATGATTTCCAAAGGTTGCATCTATAATCTAGTTTGGGTTAGAGATACTAACTCTGAGACTCCTACCCTTGAGTCAGTTTCATTTGTTAATGAGTTTTTGAAAGTTTTTCCCGAAGATCTCCCAGGTATTCCTCCCGAAAGAGAAATAGACTTTCGTATCGATCTCATACCTGATACACAGTGTATCTCTATTCCTCCTTATTGAATGACTCCAACAGAATTGAAAGACTTAAATGATAAGTTGAAGGATTTGCTAAATAAGTTCTTCATTAGATCGAGTATCTCTTCATGGGGTGCTCTGATTCTCATTGTCAGAAAGAAGGATGGTTCTCTTCGGAAGTGTATTGATTATCGGTAGTTGAACAATGTCACAATTAAGAATAAATATCCAATTCAAAGGATTGATGATTTGTTCGATCAACTTCAAGGAGCAAGCTATTTTCAAAGATTGATCTTTGATTAGGTTATTATCAACTTCGAGTGAGGGAATGTGATATTTTGAAGATGGCCTTTAGAATTTGATATGGTCACTTTGAATTATTAGTTATGTCTTTTGGACTAACGAATGCCCATGTAAATTTTATATATTTAATAAACATGGTGTTTAAGCAATACTTAGATATGTTCGTGATCATCTTCACTGATTATATTTTGATCTATTCTTAGATTATGGACGAGCATGCTGATCATTTGAGGATGGTGTTGCGAATTCTCAAGGACCCAGTTGTTTGCAAAGTTTAGTTAATATGAATTTTGGTTAAGGATAGTTGCTTTCCTTGGTCACATTGTTTCTGCAGAAGGAATTATGATTGATCAAAAAAAGACTGAGGCAGTTAAGAATTGGCCTAGACCATTGACTCTTTCTGATATACAAAGTTTCTTGGGCTTAGGTGGTTATTATAGATGGTTTGTGGAAGGTTTTTATTCTATTGCATCGCTCTTAACTACCTTGACTCAAAAGAAGGTGACCTTCCAATGGTTCGAGGAATGTGAGAAAAACTTCTAAGAGTTGAATGATAGGCTTAGCTTCGCTCTGGTGTTGACTTTACTGGAAGGTTCCGATGGATTTGTGTTGTATTGTGATGCTTCACGAGTTGGTCTTGGTTGCTTCCTAATGCAAAAAGGTAAAGTGATAATTTATGCTTCAAGGAAGCTGAAGGCACATTATAATGATTACCCAACTCATGACTTGGAGTTGGCAACAGAGGTATTTGCTTTGAATTTGTGAAGGCAATATCTCTATGGTGTCCATGTGGATGTTTTCAGCGATCACAAGAGTTTGCAATATATGTTCACTCAAAAGGACATAAACCTTTGACAAAGGAGAGGACTTGAGTTATTGAAGGACTATGACATTGTGCTATACCATCTGGGTATGACAAATGTGGTTGGTGACGCTCTTAGTAGATTGTCCATGAACAGTGTTGCTCATATTGAGGATGAGATAAAAGATCTAGTTTGGGATATGCATAGATTAGCCCATTTAGGTGTTTGATTTTTCTATTTCAAGGATGGTGGTGTTATTGTACAAGATGGTTCTGAATCATCTCTTGTGGCAGATGTGAATGCAAAGCAAGATAGTGATTCCAGTTTAGTGGAATTAAAGAAAGCAGTTACCGAAAAAGACATTGAGGCTTTCTCCCAAGAGGGAGATGGTGTTTTGAGATATCAAGGCTGATTGTGTGTTTCAAATATTGATTTCTTAAAAGATATGATATTGTCCAAAGATCATAGTTTGTTGTATTTTATTCAATCCGATTCCACAAAGATGTAGCGATATTTGACTGAAGTGGATTGGTGGAATGGCATGAAAAGAGATAGTGAAGAATTCATGACTAAATGTCCTAAATGGTTTTCCTCATACTCATAGGCAACATGATTCCATTTGGGTGATTGTTGACTGAATGACTAAATCGGCTCATTTTCGCCTAGTCAAAACTTCATATTCAGCCTAGGACTATGCTAGACTGTACATCCCAAAGTTGGTTAAGCTTTATGGTGTTACAATTTCTATCATTTTGGATCGAGGTACTCAGTTTATATCTCAGTTTTGGAGATCTTTCCGAAAGGGCCTTGGTACCCAAGCAAAAATTCGTACAGATTTTCAACAACAAGAGGATGGTCAGCCGAGCGTACCATTCAAACATTAGAGGATAGTTGAGAGCATGTGTTATTGATTTTAAACGAAATTGGGATGACCATTTGCCATTGATAGAGTTTGCTTATAATAATAGTTATCACTCCAGCACTGAGATGGATCCATTCAAAACTTTTTATGGTAGGAGGTATAGATCCCCCATAAGTTGCTTTGAGGTAAGTGAAGTTGGTTTAATAGGATCCAAGTTCCTATTTGAGGTTATGGAGAAGGTTAGACTTATTAAAGAAAGATTGAAAATGGTCCAAAGCCAACAAAAGTTTTATTTGTATATGAGAAGAAGGGAATTTGAATTTGAGGTTAATGATTGGGTTTATTTGAAAATTTCATCTATGATGGGTGTGATGCATTTTGGTAAGAAAAGGAAGCTAAGTCCCCACTATGTTAACCCATATCAAATTTTGAGGCGAACTGGTAAGATGGCTTATGAGATGGATTTGCTTCAGATTTGGCATCGGTGCATCCGGTGTTCCATGTGTCATTATTGAGGAAATTTTTTGGTGATCCTAGAACCATTGTGCCCTTGGAAAATATAGATGTTATGGAGAGTCTTTCTTATGTAGAGGCTCCGGTTGAGATCTTGGACTAACAAGTTAGAAAGTTAAAAAACAAAGAAATATGTTCAGTTAAAGTTTTATAAAGGAATGAAGAGGTTGAGGGTGATACATAGGAGGCTGAAGTCGATATGATGTCCTAATATCCTAATCTCTTTTCTTTCATGCCTAATTAAGGTATTTAGTTCCTTCATGATCCAACCATCCCAAATCATGTATTTCTGTTGTTCTCATGGTTTCATATGCATTCATGTTCATGAAATGAGTTTGAAAGTCATTTTTTAACTTGACATTAAAGATTTCATGTTTTATATATTACCAAGATGTTTTGCATTCATTTTGGGCTGTTATGTTCCTTTCTTATTCTATTCATGCTAGTTTGAGTTCTATTTGAAGACAAATTTTCCAAACAAGGGAGATATTGTATGACCTCGGAAGTTGGAAATTCAAAAAATGAGGAATAAAAGGTGAAATCCCAAAAAAGTTTATATTTTTGTACTAGGTGATGACCACTAAGGCCATCACGGGCCGTAGTTAGCAACACAACTCATGGTGATCCACCGTGGTGGTAGTGCTGAAACACATTCATGCTAGGAAGGGACCACGACAAGGGACAACGGGCCATAGTGAGCACCACGAGCCGTGGTGCCCTCTGTGGTGACCCCTCCCCTAAGGCCCTCAGAATTTCCAAAGGTCAGTACCATGCCTCACCACTACGAGTCGTATGGCCTTTCATGAACCGTGGTGGGTCCCATGGTCAGCATTTATGCAGATCCTCCTTTAGGTCTTGCATCATGCCCATTATTCATGGACCGTGATGACATTAATGGACCATCATGGTCGTCATGAAGTAATTCCTAAAACTATCTATGCAAACCCCAAGAATGTTAGTCTAAGGAAACCACCACGGAAGACTACCACCAACCATGGTGATCTTCACGGGCCGTGATGGGCATCCTTCCTAATATTCTTTTCAGAATTTCCAAGTCCATCTTCATGGAGGGGACCATACACCATAGTGCCCTTCATAGTTTGTGGTGATGTGTAAGAACTCAGAAGTCAAAAAGTCGAAACCAATGAGAAAACTTTCAATTTTGGGATGACTTCAAGTCTATGAGTATCTTTATGACTCATATAGATTCCTAAGACTTAGAGGGATAAGTCATAGGGTGAATCCTTGAACCTTTTTTGGGCCATCAATTAAAGAAGCTTCTACGACTTGTCTAGATGAGTCATTGTCGAAATAATTAGTCGTAAAGATGACTCATATAAAAACTTCAGAGGCTAGTATTTTATAGGTTTTCAGACCCTGCAAGACTCATAGGAAAAGTTTAGAGACTCGATTTTCAGGTGTTTCCCATGACCTGTAGGAAAGTCGATCCTATGACTCATTGCCACTTCTATGAATTGCAGAGATCAATTCGTAAGGTTAGATTTTGGGTTTTAATGAAGGGTATATGAGTCTTTTCCTAAGTTTGATTCATTGAACCTAGACACTTTTATAGCCAAGTTCAAAGTCTATATATACATAATTCTTCAAAATCCCCTTCTATTAAATTCACTCTTCAAAATTTTCCCTAAGGCAAGACTAAGAGATCCTCTAAAGATTTCTTCTCCAAACTTCAAGCTAGGGTTTCAAATTTATCAAGGTTCCTCTTTCATTCTAGTTCAAGGTATGTGGGAATTGATCCATGGGTTCCTTCCACTTATGGAGTCCCAAGGTTTTCCTTAAAAATCTCATGAAATTTTATTAACCTTAAAGTCTAATTTTGATGAATTGTGTTGGGCTATTTCAATTACGTTTTAATTATTTCCAATGATTATTATAAGCATGATTTTAAATTAATAGCATGATTTAAAGTTGAATTATAAATGCCCATGCATGATCTATTTTCAATGATGATAAACATGAATTATGATTATGAAGTTCAATGATTTCTAAATATTCTCATGGTTTTCACTAAATCGACTACGTATATGAGTTTTACTCCAAATGCAAGTATCAATTATGATTATGGATTTGAATTATGATCAAATTATGAATATCATATAAGTTATGAAATGAGGTGACTTAGGGACCTATGTTGGTGACCTAGGAACCTTATGATATGAATTATACAAATATGATATTGTAATATTGAAAGACTAATATTCACATTGCAAGTATGTTATAAAAATAAACTATTCTAGGAATTATGAAGTTTATGAACAAGTTCATGATATATGTTAAGTATGATTACTATGTTATGTATGCTATGGGATTTGACTGAGCACCGAATAATGACTTGAGATGGGGGCTCGACCTATAGGTCTTTATATAAAGTCTCTTGTCTCATAACTATGTTCCATCATAAGATTGCCTTCATGACCTAGCTAGTGGATTGACATATATCATCTATACATGATCCGCCTAGCGGGGTAGAGTATACCTTGGCAAGTAGATTCCCCTTTTTATATTGTATAGAGAGACATCGGAATTCCATATTATAGCTCGTATGGTATTATTGTGGATTATGGTTTCTATCATACATATGCATATTACTCTTATGTGCTTTTATGATTTCAACCATGTCTCTTAAATGCTTTGATCATTGTGATCTTCTCCTGACTACACTTATCCTTTTTATCATGTACGTTATTGGATTATTGTATTTCTATGGTTTATATTGCATATCATGCTCATACACTTAGTACATTAAAACCTACTAACGCATATTTCTTGCCTACATTGTCTTATAATATAGTGGTTGAGGATCATATTCTTGCACGTGCCTAGTGAGCTTCCATCCAGTGAACTTTTGGTGAGTCCTCATCTATCGAGGAATAGTTATGTATTAGTTCTTTAAAAGAATTTTTACTTCATTCATGATTTTAGGATGAGATAGGGACATGTCTTAGCCCCCGACCATTTTCATTAGTAGAGGTATTTGTTGGACAATACATGTAGAGTCAGTGTAGTTCGATTACACTCTCTTTATGATTTATGTTGGACTCTTTCTTATGCTATGTTCGACTTTACTTTACCTTATGTATGCTTAATGATATGTCAAGAGTCTTGGTTGGAGCCTCTCTCGATCCTAATCATTGTGTCATATGTAGGGCCTCGCTTGGGTCGTGACAAACTTGGTATTAGAACACATGGTTCAAGTCTCCTAGGGAGTCTAACATGCCACGTCGAGTAGAGTCTTATTCATCGGTTTGAAGCATTCCACATCTATGTATGGGAGGCTATAAGGCATTTTAAGAAATTCTCACTTCTTTCATGATCTATGTTATCTAAGTGTACACTCTAAGACTTCCTTTCCCTAGCGATTGTCCTTTGTGATTTTTCAGAAAAAGCCTCCAAGAAGAGCACCTAATCAAAGAGGGATTAATGATAATGAGAACCAAGATCCTCCGTCTCTCAATACAATGGTCCCCTACCTGACCAAGTGACTAATGTGAAGTTCCGAACTACTATTACCATGCTAGCACAAGTAGTGGCCAATAAAGGGGTTGCGACTCCTTCTATTGGTCCTACTCCAGCCTCTAGAGTGAGATACTTTGCAAGAATAAATCCTCCTAAATTCTATGGTTTGAAAGTTGATAAGGATGCTTAAGAATTCATTCATGAGGTCTACAAGAGAGTGAGCATTATGGGAGTGACTTCAAATAAAAAGATGGACTTGGTGGCTTATCAACTCAAGAGTGTTGCTCAAGTTTGGCAAATTCAATGGAAGTTGGAGAGAGTGGATGAAGGTCTTATTGAATAGGAAGCCTTCAATATTTTTTACATTGATAGTTTTTTCCCTCTTGAGCTAAGGGAAGCCAAGGGGTTTGAGTTCATCAATCTTCGACAAGGCAATATGGGTATGAAGGGCTATGCCCTCCAATTCACCAAGCTATCCAAGTATGATCCTTCATTGGTTGTCGATCCATATGCCTGAATGAGTTAATTCATTTTGGGGGTATCTGACTTGGTTGCCAAGGAATGCTGTTACACCCCGTACTTTTGTACTAGAATGCGTTCTTAAGACTTTTGAAAGGCACTTAAATTCTTGGAAGGATCATAAGCCTCTTAAGTTTCTTACGGTTTTCTAAAGTTTTTTTGAGATTCTTAAAGCTTCTTGAGCTTCTTAAAAGTTACTATGTGAGCTGGATAATCTATAACACTACCAAACAACTTTAAGGAAGGGAGAATGTGACACCCCATAGAAGGGAAGATTGGAAATATGGTTATGAGAATCTGGAAGGAATTGAAGGACAAGTAATAAGTCATAGGGATCGACTTACGTACATAAGTTACTAATTTGAAAATCTTATGTACTTAAACTACTTGAGTACATACCAACCTTACGTAGCAAGGATTACATAGGTTCATAAATTAAGATGAGATTACGACCCCACGAGGAGAAGAAAAGAGCAACATGGGGCAGCAAAAGGGAGTGCCATGTGGCAGTAGCTGGAGGTACCACGTGGTAGCAGCTGCAGCAAGGGGGTGGGGCCCACCTACCACATGGCAGCCCATGAGGGGTGGTGAGATGTGTTGGCCCAACAAGGGCTTGACACGTGTTACTACTTAGGGGTTGACATGTGTCACTCCCTAAAGTAGCCTATATATGTATGTTTGATGACTTTTAGACCATCCTTATCTTTTATTTCATCTTTATCAAAAGAAAATTCCAGAAAGAAGAAGAAAGAGAAAACTTGAAGCTAGAGAAAAAGAGCTATGGGTTTGGGGAGAAAAAGGTGAGTTCTCTAATTTTTTTCAGTGAATTAATTATATATGGTATACCATGAGGGTATGAAGGTGTTATTAATGTAAATTTATGGTTTGTATCAGCACTAAAATGTTAGCAAGCAGCCACAAAGTTGTAGGCATGCTAAAGGAACTTCCGAGGCAAGTTTTGACGAGTTTGACGAGTTTCAGGCAAGGTAAGGTCTTCCCTTTCAAATTGGGGTTTATGATGTTGTTATGAGTTATATTACATGTCTTAAATAAAGTTTTAAGTAGAAAAATTACATAAGAATGATTTACGTTAGAAACAAACTAAATTAAAGTGGTTATAGCTAAATCGAAGTCGAGTAGTGGGTTATCATTATGGTGTTGTGGGTACAGCTGGTTGGGTTGCGTGTTGCAGGGTTTAAAGTGTTTTAAAAAGGGTGTGGGTTCTTCTGGTTGCAGTCACACGGCCCTCCATTTGGTATGGTTAAAGATTTTGCGAAATAAAGATTAAAAACTCTATTTTTGTGTCATAGTTTGGAGCTAGTTGTTTGGAGCTTGTATTGTGTAAGGTTGAAGTGATTTACTTGTAAATATGCTGAGGTTTTTTTTTGGTGGTATGGTTGTTGATATTGTGGACGAGTTGAAATCTCTGAGATGTTGAAGTTATAGGGGAGATGCTGTCCAATTTTTGGTAGATTCGGAACTAGTAACAAACTAGTCAAGGGTAATGGATAAGGAAATAACTCCTATGAGTAATTGGGTGTAGAGTTGGAAATGGTAAAGTGAAAGGTCATTAACCTAGTATTACTTTCATGTTAAATAGGTTCAAGAGACGACGAGGCGAATGTGTAAGAGTAATCCGTAAGAGGTATGTGAAGCTTACCCTTTCTTTCTTTTGGCATGTCTTAGCCTTAAGTGATTTATATATAAAATATGGGGATAATTCCATTCATATAACCCCAAGTATGGATCATAAGTCTTATTCACTTCTCGAAGGTAGAATTCATATACTAGTTGAGTTATTGCCTCTTAAGGCTTTTATATGATGGAGAGATTAAGTATGTGAAGCTATCTTCTTTCTCTTGGCATGTCTTTGGCATGAGTAAATAGAGCTATCCTTCTTTCCTCTTGGTATGCTTTTGACATAAGTTTGATCCTATTATGCTATAATTATTCACCGATCCATGACGGGCCGGGTACGATATATGCATATGTTGACTCCATGAGGGAAAGTAGAGAGTATGTAAAGCTTATTCTTTCTCTTGGCATGTCATTGGCATAAGTATGTAAAGCCTATCCTCTGTCTTCTTTTGGCATGTCTTGATATAAGTATCACATGATGCAATCTTTGGGGAGTATCCCATCCGTAAAGCTCTGAGCAAGATTTATGAGTCTTACCAACTTCCTAATGTTAGAACTTCCATAATAATGGAGCTACGACTCTCAAGCCTTCTATGTGATAGAAAGTAGTAAGTACGTAAATTGTCCTCTCTTCTCCATTGTCATGTCCTAATTATAAGTAGAATGTGATACGAGCTCTGGGGTAACTCCACTTTTAAGTCCTAAATGTAATCTGTATCTCTTATTCACTTCTGAATGTCAACTCTTGTAGTAAGTTGAACTAATTTCCTTGAACTCCATAGGTTGAGAAGTACTGGATGCATAAGCTCTAGTCCTAAGGATTATGTGAATATGAGTATCCCTAATTCTATGAACTGTTAGTATTACTTTAGTACATGCCTAGGGTCCCTGAGATCCTAAGTGATATAGGCCTTAATGGTATTTAGAAGGCACTCGAGATGGCTACACTACTATTCTGGTCCTCGGACAATAGCTTAATCTTCTATATTGTCGAGTCTCTGATAATAATTTAGATTGTATATGGTTACTCTCATTTGTGCTATTTCTGTTATTATTTATTATTTTTTGTAGTTCGATTAGTCTATTTTATCTGTGTCACTTTCATTATTTATTTTCCTATATCACTTTGAATTTTTTAACCTTATCTGACCCTTTTTTATGCTTTCATGCTTTTATTGAGCCAAGGGTCTCTTGAAAAAAGCCGTCCTACCTTGGTAGGAGTAAGGTCTGCGTACACTCTACCCTTCCTAGACCCCATATTTTGGGATTTCACTGGGTTGTTGTTGTTATATTGTATGTTGTTACTCACTACTTGATTTATGTATATGATAATATAATGACACTGAGTCCCATAAAGGGTCGGGTATGGTATATGATGAATAATGACACCGAGTCCCATAAAGGGCCGGGTATGGTATATGATGATATTATGACACCGAGTCCCATAAAGGAATGGGTACGGTATATGATTATATGATGACACCGAGTCCCATAAAGGGCCGAGTATGGTATATGATGATATAATGACACCGAGTCCCATAAAGGGTCGAGTATGGTATATGATACGTGTATCGGGCTGAACGTTCCTCGATATTACTATATGATATGTGGATCGGACTGAATATTCCTCGGCATTACTATATAATATGTGGATCGGGCCGAACGTGCCTTGACATTACTATATGATATATGGATTGGACCGAACGTTCCTCAATATTATTATACTATGTGCGGATCGGGCCGTACGTTTCTTGGCATGTACTTACTATATACATGTATTGGGCTGTACATTCCACAACGCTAATAATATGTATGTGCTTATGATGACAGAATGATGTAGATGGTACACCGAGTCCCCTAATAGAACGAGCACAGTATGTGATGGTAATATATATGACTTTATTTTATACAATGCGAGTATGGTAAATGGTTAAATGTTATACTTTCCCCCTGCATCCTTACGCCAACTATAATTTTCTTATGATATATATGCTTTACATACTCAGTATATATGTCGTACTGACCTCCCTTTCTCAAAGAGGCTGCGTTTATGCCCGCAGGTACAGATACACAATTTGGGGATCCATCAGCGTAGGAGTTCCACTCAGCAGTTCAGAAGTACTTCATTGTGCCAAAGCCTAGTTTTGATATTAGACCTCGATATATATATTTATTTGTTCACGGGTACGACAGGGGCCCTGTCCCGCCTTATGTTACTATTCTTACTCTTAGAGGTCTGTGGACATATATGTGGGTTGTGTATAGGTTGTATATGTATGTATGTATAGTGGTGCCTTTGATAAACTTCACCGGCCTATATGTTATCTTGCATGTTGATGTGTTATGACTTAAACAGGGGATAAATTTACTTACAGATAGCAAAGATATACGCGAGTGTCCAGTTTGGGCACCCGTCATGGCCTACGGGGTTGGGTCATGAAAAATGTCATACTGCCATGCTTTTTAAACAGATGGACGTATCTTGGCTTATGAGTTTTGCCAAGCAAATAGAGGGAGAGAAACTCAAGAAGATGGGAATGAGGGATTCTAAGAGGGCTTGGTATGAAGGTAGGTTCTCTAATACTAGGACCGGTGGTAGTGGTAGTGGCTGTTCTCAACAAAGCTAAGGTTCAGGGAAGAAGTTTGTTAAGAAAAGGGTACCATACCCTAAGGTTCAAGTAGGTAGAGGTGTGAATGCTAATAGCCCTTCATTTCCAATGTGTATAAAGTGTCGAAAGAATTGTGGATGGAAATGCTTGATAGAAATGGGTGCTTGTTATGGATATGTCAAGATGGTCCATAAGCAATCCGAGTTCCCTCATATTGCCAACAAAGGTAGAGAAGGTCATTCTCAAGTAGGCCAAATGCAACAACGCACCCAACCTCAACCAAAGATTGGCCAACGCAACAACTGATTTTATGCTCGTCAATCTAGGCAAGATGTGGATGAGACTACCGATATGATAACGGGTATGTTACGGGTGTTTAATTTTGATGTTTATGCATTGTTTGTTCCGAGTGCTAACTTGTCTTTTGTTACTCCTTACCTTTCTATGAGATTTGATGTGTGCCCTGAAGTCTTGTTATAACCTTTCTAGGTTTATACTCCCGTTAGTGATTCAATGTTAGCCAAGAGAGTTTATAGAAATTGTCCTGTGTCGGTCTTACACAAAGTTATCCCTTCTGATCTTGTTGAACTAGACATGAACGATTTGACATTATTTTTGGTATGGATTAGTTGTATGCCTTTTATGCATCTATTGATTATAGATCCCGTAGGGTCAAGTTTAAATTTCCTAATGAGCCTACTCTTGAATGGAAGAATAATGATTCAGTGGTTAAGGGTCGAATCATCTCATATCTTAAGGCCCGAAAAATGATTTTCAAAGGGTGAATCTATCATATAGTATGAGTTAGGGATGTTGATTCCAAAACTCCTACTTTTGAGTTTGTCTCTATATTAATGAGTTTTTCGGTGTGTTTCTCGATGACTTTCCCAGTGTTCCTCTCGAAAGGGAAATCGACTTTGGCATAGATCTCCTTCTCGATACTCAACCTATTTTTATTCCTCCCTACTGTATGGCTCTGGAGAAACTTAAGGAGTTGAAGGGGCAATTGAAGAATTTGTTGGATAAGGGCTTTATAAGGCTAAGTATATCACCATGGGCTACTCCCGTGTTGTTTGTTAGGAAGAAAGATAGGTTGCTCCGTCTGTGTATATATTATTGAAAATTGAATAAGGTCACCGTAAAGAAGAAGTATCCAATTCTGAGGATAGATGATTTGTTTACCAATAACAAGGGGCGAGTTACTTTTCAAAAATTCATCTCCGTTCCGATTATCATCAACTAAGGATAAGGGAGCGTGATATTCCCAAGGCATCATTTTGGACAAGGTATGGCCATTTTGAATTTATAGTCATGTCGTTTGGGTTGACTAATGCTCTTGCTATTTTTATGGATTTGATGAATCGTATTTTCAAGCCATACTTGGACATGTTTGTAGTGGTGTTTATTGATGACATCTTGATTTACTTTCAGAATGAGGAAGACCATATGGTTCACTTGATAATTGAGTTGCAAATGTTGAGATATGAGCAACTATTGTCCAAGTTTAGTAAGTGCAAATTTTGGCTAAGGAAAATTGCATTTCTGGGCCATGTGGTGTCTGATAATGGGATTAAGGTTTATCTAAGGAAAACAAAGGTGGTAAAGAATTGGCCTAAACGGTTATCTCCTTTGGATACTATAGAACGTTTGTTGAAGGGCTTTCGTTTATTGCTTCACCTTTAACTAAGTTGACTCAAAATAAAGTGAAGTTCCAATGGTTGGATGAATGTGAGAAAAGATTCCAAATATTGAAGGATCGTCTTATGTCGGCTCCTATTTTAACATTGCCTGAAGGTTCAGATGGGTTTGTTATTTATTGTGATGCCGCATGTGTTGGTTTAGATTGTGTTTTGATGCAACATGGTAAACCTCACACCAATAAATAGAATATTGATTAGTACATAATCGATCGAACACTACTTAAAAATGGCTCTTCTGATCTGAAATGGACTGTTCCAAATGTTCCTGGAAATTTTTGCTCCCATTGTACCATTTGTATCTATATGCATTAAGATCTCGATTTATGGATCTCTCGGTTCGAGAAATCAAAATAAGAGGCTCGAACCATTTCTTATGACTCTTTTTTAAATTTGATTGTATATTTCATTATAGTTCTATGATTCAGATTATCCTTGTATTTTATTCCTTTGAATTCCATATTCGAATTTGCGATTGGATCTATTTATTAAAAAAAATTGATTCAATACATTTCTTATGTACCCATAGGTATTATATTGGATTTGAATCTGATTACGGATCTGACCTCTCGGGAGAATCGATGACTGCATCAAAGATATTAATGATGAGGAAGGCTTTTTTGTTATGCTACAAATACTTGCTCTACTATTTTGCCCAAGCCTGGTGGAGGAAGAGTTACAGGGTGTAAAACCAAAAATATGCCAATAAGGCATACAATTTTTAATGATTCCTCCATTCACGATAAATAAAAATATAAAAAGAAAAGCCATTCTATTTCGACAAAAGATCCACACCCATGATCCATAACTTTTGGTTCGCTATCCCGATCATGATTTTCCTACCCCAGAGGGAAAGGTACTTCCCATTTGGGCCAATTATAGGCGAGGAGGGATTCGAACCCCTAACATCGTGGTTTGTAGGCACGTGCTCTAATCCTCTGAGCTACAGACCCCACCCCATCTCCACTGGATCTATTCCCAGGAGTACCCTAAAAAAGGAACCTTTACTCTCCCTAGCCATTTCGGGTTAAGAAGATGTGTAAGAACATTTATCTCTATAAGTCTATAAGAAGGGTGCATTTCGAGGTGTGAGGTGGGAGAGAAAGGATGTCACCATTGGATTTTGAATAAAATGACCTTTTGATTTTTCATTTGTTTTTTCATTTTCATATTGAAAAAGTAATAAGAATGAGAGGTGTTAAGCTTTTTATCATCCTAGCGTTGAGCTATTTTTCCGCAGGATCTCCCGTACAGTATCGTCATCGTAGTATAATTTAACCACCAAGTTACAATGGGTATGCTAATCAGTAAGATTAATGAACTAACAATTAATACAAAAAAAAACCAATTAGTAAGCAAGAGTATGCTTTTAATCCTCCAAACTACCAACAAATGAACTATATACCATTTGATCCCTCTATAAGCCAAAAAATATTAATTGTGTTAAAATATGTCATCGAGGGATTTTACTTTATCATAAATCCACCAATTTTATATGACTTATTACTACTCCTCCTTTAGCACTTTATTCGTACATGGAGTGGGTTGGGGGAAAATGGAATTTTGTTTATTTCACAAATAGACATGCTAGATTATATATCTATACACAAATAGATAGATGGACCAGTAAATATGCACTGGAGATCTTTCTACAGATAGTGGGGGTATCCACCCCTATATCCATGTTCTATTCGGAGGAATAAAATAACAATAGTCTTTTATGGCTGAGTGGTTGATAGCCCCGGTCTTGAAAACCTGAATAGTTTTGAACAAAAAACTATCGAGGGTTCGAAACCATCTCTCTCTTTTTTTGCTAATTGAATAGATTTTTTTCTTTAGTATTTTTTCCCAATCTTCTATCCAAAGAAAAAGGGAATGGCTCGGCTATCCCACCTAGCCAAGCCAGAAAATTAGATTAGATATAAATTAGATAAAATAAATGAGCTGAAAAAAGAAGATAAAAGGAATATTTAAGTTGATTCCAAGATGGATAATTGAATAAAAGTACTTTTACTTTATTCAATCATTGAATCTCCTGTCTCATATCAATTAAAAGGGGTTAGGAAAAGAACAGGTTCTAAGTCACCATCAATTCCTTTTTAAAATCCTACTGCAGCTGCACGAGTCCTTCCTGCATGTAACAAATGACCTACAAAGAAGAAGAATCCTAGAACAAAATAAGAGGTAGCTAACTAATTTCTAAGAGAGACATAATTGATTGCATTAATCTCGATACAAGATAAATTTATGAGGGAGTGGTATCTCTTTAGGATCTACTCCTGTGTTTAGAAATTGGTTAATTGGTAAAGAGACATGTACTTGATGCCCGCTTAAGAGAGAGACCCAAGCCATAGTAGCCCTACCATATAGTGATTCACCATAGATTCTACATCTTGAAACCAAGCAAATTTTGGCATCACTTTATGATAATGAAACCAACCAGAAAAAAGCATTAATAATGCAAAGACCAATGCCCCAATTGCTGTACAATAGAGTTGTAATTCACTATTTATTCTAGATGCTCGCCAAAGCTAAAAAAAACTAGAGGTTATTAGTATTCCTTGGAAACCCCCGCCTACATCACCATTTAATATTTCTTGGACCACTATTGGCCAAACCACCTGGGCACTAGGCCCAATGTGAGTGGGATCACTTAGCCATAATTCATAATTAGAAAAAGAAACACCGTGGAAATACATGCCACTCAATCGAAGAAAGATGACAGAGAGTTGACCGAAATGTGCACTAAATACTTTTCAAGAGATCTCCTACAAATGCTATGAGCAACTTAAGGTTCATGAACAAAACTACCCAACCCATGATCTTGAACTTGATGCAGTTGTGTTTGCTTTGAAATTTGGCATCATTATAACCAATACACCTCTCTCTAATCAAGATACATCTTGGTGGATCTCGGATGAATCGAATAACGAAAACTATGGGTCTCATCCAATATCAACTCTCTTAGACCATCAACATTGGGTACATACAACCGTCCTTGATAATGAAGTACACCATCTCCCCCTTGGGAGAAAGCCTCAATGGTTTTTTCGACAACCGACTTCTTCAATTCAACCAACACAGGATCATTATCTTGCTTAGCTTTGACAACCTCCATAAGAGACAATTTCGAACCGTTTTGAAAAAGAATACCTCCATCATTGGAATCAACCAAACAAACACCTAAACGGGCCAATCTATACACATCCCTAACCAACTCTTTCTTACTTTCCTCAATGTCATGGCCCAAACTAGGGCCAACCTACGACACAGAGATCGGGATGTGAGGGACCCCAACCATAAGCCATCTTAGCATACATCGCATACATAAGGTATAGAAACATATTAAAAGTAAGCGGAAGAAATCAACTCCACAGATATCCAAGATGGACAACATGGTAAGCTGTCTAAACATGCCTCTAGTCTAGTCTTTGATGGGGGCTTATTCTCTTGTTATGTTTTGATCATTACCTATGAAAGACTAAATGAATGCTTAGAGGCTTGTTTGAATTATTTTTGGATTTCTCATTCGTCGTATCATGTCTAGGCCCTAGGCTTGAGTCGTGACACATAGACTCAGTTAAAAATCATACTTTTGGAAATATTGTAACTATTGGACGCAGAAAGAACCTATAAATTGTCACACATTTCAAAAGGGTTATGGATAAGAAAGACCAGCTGCAGATTTGCAAAATCATTCTTTCAAATACAAAAATAATCAAGGTCAATTGACGAAATATGCCATGAATGCAAATCATAATTCAATATCATTATTTAAACACATAATTGCTCAATTTAGGAAAGTAAATTACTAATTATTACAAACCAAATAGTTAGTCAAATAAGCAAACAAATCTAATGGCTAGAAGCTAATAAATCCTCAGCAGAGTTGTCATTTCTGTTTTGTGTCGTGACCTTGTAAAAAATCACTTTGAAATGTTCTAAGTACTTCTACACTTAAGAGAAAATACCTTGAAACTAGAGTCGCCAATTAATTTGTTTTTGAAGAAGTTAAGAAAACTTAATTTTTAAAGGTTTTAAAAGATAGACCTTTAAAAATTTAGAGAAAATCGGTAAGAGGTTCACATTTCCACTTTGAGAAGGTGTTAGCACTCAAAATATCCGCTAATATGTGATTTTTCAATGATTTGATAAAACATTGACTAACTTTGATAAAAATAATTAAAGAAAGTAAAGAAAGACAATCTGTGTTTTTTGAAAAAATAAAAGTTAATTTAAAATATTTAAAGCAATTTAAAAATGAATAAAACTTTGCCGAAAATGACTAAGTAAAAGAAAATAGTATCTTGTGAAGATCCTTCTTCGAATAGACTAAGGTATTAATATAAACTCCTAACCCCGAGGATCAATGGTTTGCCAAATGGTGTATACATCCTTCAAATTTAAACACATAAGTATGATCGTTCATTTAGGCCCTGGGCCGTTTTGGACTCAAGGCTTCATCTTAGGCCAATGCTCCTAAAAGAGATTTGGATTTAGCTCTATACTAGTTCACTATGAGTGGGCTTTCGAAAGACCGAAGAGTCAAGTGGACAACTACCCGAACAATAAGAAGAATTCAAAATGATAGCAACAAGAAATAAAGGCATTGTCCTCGATAAGATGAGGACTCACTAATTCTTAATATCTAATCAATTCTAGCCATGAATAGGATGGTCGTGAGTGTCGTCCTCTCCTACATTATGAGACAATGTAGTCAAACTATGAGTTGTCATATTTGAATGTACTAAGTATGTGAGGTATGCATGAAAAATTAAAGGAACGTAATCAATATTCCATAAGATGCATGACCAATCATAATGAGCATGAATAGAGCTTAAATGATTTGTAAACATATAAAACTCATGGTCAATGCATGTCATAAGACTTCATCATATAACTTATAGATCAACTTCAACTTGTGTGGGATAGAACCATTAATCGGCATCTTAAGACCATGCAAGCTATAACATGAAATCCGATGAAACCCTCAATGAGAAAGGGGAGGCTACCTTGCCAGGGTATTCTCCGTCATGTTATTCATCTCAACTCAACTCAATTGTGCTATATGTGGATACACATGATAGGCCATGAAGGCAATCATATGCAGGCAACGCAGTTTGGGACTTTAGGTTGCTACTAATTTTCCCTTGGGTAACTAACTGTATTACCAGACCGAACCCCACCTAGAAGTCCTCTCGGTGCTTAGTCAATATCCCAATGGAAACTCTTTAAAACATGATCATAACATAATAGAGAAAGATAGTAATTGCCTATCAATCCATATTTAAAACATATTAGGAGTAGCTCATTAACTTACTGATTCATAAGAATTCATAACTTCGGTGAGAATGTTACTTATCACCATATTTAACATGATTGTGTGAAAATTGGACTTATCACACCATAATAACTCCTTTGATCTTAATTATAAAATCATAAATCTCAACTTTTAATCATAGAAACTTTGATGAAAATCATTAAACTCATCATCAACTCATAAAGTCATCTTTAACTTTCATAATCATAACTTGAAAATAGCTTTATGCATGGGAATTCATAATTCATCTCAAAATCATGCAATTCATATGGAAACATGCATATAATGATCACTGATAACATCTAAAAACGGAATTGAATCAGTCTAATGCAATTCATCAAATCTAGGGTTCATAACTCATTTAAAATTGAAAGAAACTTTAAGAAAACCTTGGGACATCATGAGTGAAAGAAACCCATGAATCAATCCCCAGATACCTTGATTGATTTCACTTAGAATTGAGAAGAAACCTTAGAAGAAATATGAAACCCTAGCTTGAGCTTGAAGAAGAAGCCTTGAGAGAATTAAGAGTTCTTGCCTTAGGAAATTTAGGAGAATTAATATAATAGGAGGGAAATTTGAAGAATTGAATATACATAGACTTTGAACTTAGCCATAAAAGTGTTTAGGTTCATTGAACCGAACTTGGGAAAACACACAATTACCCATTATTTAAATCAGTAAAACGACTTTAAGAGACCCTATCTATGGGTTGTTGAAGAAATGACAAGTCATCTAAATGACTTATCCTGCAGATCTGAGGAAAAGCATGAAAATTGGAGTCTGATGTTTGAGAACGAGTCGTGTCGTAGACTACCCGTCAACTTATCTATGAGTCATCCTTGGGTCCCGTCCTGCAGTTCCAAAAACCTGCAAATTCTAAGGTTCTTTGAAGTTTCATCACGAGTCATTCTTACGACCCATAACAACTTTTACGACCCATCCTGACAAGTCATAGACTTGACCTTGAGGATCTCTGGACAAGACCTCTAAAGTCTTCCTACGGGTCATCGAAGGTATTACGGACCATAAACATGAGTCGCAAGACCTTCCTTTTAAGTTGGTCATGTTCAACTGCAAGGGTCACTCCTTGACTTGTGACTACGAGCCGTAGGACGCTCTATGAGTCATAGAGTGGCTCGTAAGGTTAGAGTCAGTCAAAATTTAGAGAATTTCTTTTGGGTTCCAACTCTCCGTCTTTTGGGGTGTTACACTCAACATGTGAAACACTATTCATGTACAACCTACTAAGTGCATCAGCAACCACATTTTCTTTACTCAAATGATACTATACACTCATATCGTACTCCTTCAAAAATTTAAGCCATCTTCTTTATCGAAAGTTCAAATTCTTTTGATTAAACACATATTGTAAACTCTTGTGATCAGTGAACACATCCACATGGAAACTGTAAAGATAGTGTCTCCAAATCTTCAAAGCAAACACAACTGGCGCTAGCTCTAAGTCATGAGTCGGATAATTTTTTTCATGCACCTTAAGTTTCCTAGAAGCATAGGCTATCACCTAACCATGTTGCATCAATACACAACCATGTCCAACCATTGAGGCATCACAATACACAACAAAACTATCGGACCCTTTCGATAAGGTCAAAATAGGAGCGATAGTAAGACGATCCTTCAACTCTTGGAAACTTTTCTCACAAGATTCCGACCATTAGAACTTCATTTTCTTTTGAGTGAACTTAGTCAAAGGCGAAGAGATTGATGAGGAACCTTCCAAAAATCTTCTATAATATCCAGCTAGGCCTAAGAAACTCCTAAAACCGAAGGAGACAATGGTCTAGGATAATTCTTCACCGCTTCCATTTTCTTTGGATCAACCTTAGTCCCATCACCGAACACCACATGACCGAGGAATGCAACTTCCCTTAGCCAAAACTTGCACTTATTGAACTTGGCAAATAATTGGCATGCTCCTCCTCGTTCCGAGAGTAAACCAAAATGTCATCAATAAACACAATTACGAACATGTCCAAATATTTCTTGAACACCCTATTCGTCAAGTTCATGAAGGCTGTGGGGGCATTGGTCAACCCAAATGACATAACTAAGAATTCATAATGGTCATACCTTGTTCGAAATGCCGTCTTGGGAATATCACACTCCCTCACCCTTATTTGGTGATAACTAGAATGAAGATCAATCTTAGAGAAGTAACTTTTCCCTTGCAATTGGTCAAACAAATTATTTATCCTCGAAATTAGATATTTATTCTTTATGGTCACTTTTTTCAATTACAAGTAGTCAATACACATACGAAGGGATTCATCCTTCTTTCTTACAAACAAAAGGGGAGCACCCCATAGGTATATACTTGGTCTAACGAAACCTTTGTCCAACATGTCTTTCAATTGGTCATTTAACTCTTTTGGTTCTACCGGATCCATTCGGTAAGGAGGAATAGAAATAGGCTGGGTGTCGGGGAGAAGGTCTATGCCAAAGTCAATTTCTCTCTTGGGAGGAACATCGGGTATATCATTGGGAAACACATCCGAAAACTCATTAAAAATGGGGACCGACTCCAGAGTAGGGGCTTCAGAATTAGTATCCCTAACCCTCACAAGATGGTAGATGCAACCCTTGAAAATCATTTTCTGAGCTTTAAGGCATGACATAAAGTAACCTTTAATTATGAAATTGCTACCCTTCCATTCTAGGATCGACTCATGAGGAAATTGAAACTTAACCACTCGGGTTCTACAATCAATAGAAGCATAACATGCATATAGCCAATCTATACCAAGGATAACATTGAAATCGGTTATATAAAGCTCAACTAGATCACATAAAAAAATTGTGGAAAACCAAAACTAGACAATTTCTATAAACCCTCTTAGCCATAACCGACTCACCTACGGGAGTATAAACGAAAAAAGGCTCCAATATTATTTTGGGGCTAACATCAACTCTCATGTCCATATCAGCAGTAACAAAAGACAAATTTGCACCCAGATCAAGTAAGGAGCCCTCGGTTCGGCAATCATGAATGGAGCATACTTTGACAAGTGGGTGAACTTGAGGGCATACTCCCTTACACTCATACTCTATTGCTCAAGGATGATGAACTCTTGTATCTTGGATTTTACACCCCGTACTTTGGTACCTTGGAACGCTTCGTAAGCTTCTTAAGTTTCTGGGAAGGCTCTTAAGTTTCTTAGAAGTTGTCATGTGAGTCGGATAATCTATAACACTATCAAATAATCCTAAGGAAAGGAGAAGGAGATACTCCATAAGAGAGAGGATTGGAAATAGGGGTACAAGAATCTGAAAGAATTTGGGGGCTAAGTAGTGAGTCGTAGGACTCGACGTACTTGTTAAAGCTATTACTTGGGACATTTTGCATACTAATCTACTTGATAACGCATCGAGCTTAAGTATCAAGGAATGCATAGGCTCTTGAAGTAAGACGAGATTACGGACCTACGGAAGGGAAATAAGGAAACGACGCACCTACTCGAAGCAAGTAGGTGATGGACCTACTTGAACAAGCAAGTGATGCACCTACTTAGGCTTAATTAGGTGATGCAGCAGCTGGGGTGGACCCCACTACCACATGGCAGCATGTGATTGGCCGTATGGGTTGAGGTGGCACTTTAGGAGGCTGTGATGTGTCACCCCTAGGGGAATGCCATGTGGCACCTTCTAAAGAGGTACATATATATGTCTTATGATTACTATTAACTCATTCTTCATCCAAAATTTCAGCAAACATATGAGAGGAAAAACATAGAGAGAAAAGAGAGCATCCACGGTTTAAGAGAAACTAAGGTAAGTTTCTAATTTTCTCTCCGTGAATTAATTATCTACGGTATTCCTCAACTACGTGGAGGTGTATATATGTATATTATGATGCCTACGGAATCATATTTTCAGTTCTACACTTGGAAAACTAAGAGAAGCTTAAAGAGAAAACCTACAGAGTCAAGGGGAGAGGGCTACGGGTTTGGCCTTGGAAGGTGAGTCTTCCGATTTTATTCTGTGAATTAATTATTTAAGGTATTCTACGGTGATATAACGGTGTTTAATAATGGAAATTTTGGATTTGGGGAAGCAAGAAGTAACGCAAACAGCCCCTTAATTTCAGCCGCGTCGAGGTGTTCCGAAGTTAATTTTCAGCAAGGTTGAAAAGCCAGTTGTTAAGGTATGGCTTGATTCTCTTCTCCCTGGTTTTGGTAAGGGTTTGTACATGCTATGAAGGTGTTATTAATGTAAATTTATGATTTGGAGCAGCACCAAAAAGATACAAACAGTCCGCTAAAGTTTCAGCATGTTAAGGAACTTTCGAGGCTAGGTTTTGGCTAGTTTTGGCCAATTTCGGGTAAGGTAAGGTTTCTCCTCTTAATTTGGAGTTTATGGTATTATTAATAAGTGCATTATATGTGGTTTAATTAGATGGAAATGTGAAAACATCATAGAGATGCTTGACGTTCGAAATAAACTAAATTGGAATCGCTATAGTTGAATTGTCGTCGAAGTAAAGTGTTGTGCTTGTGGTGTACTGCTGCTGCAGGTGTGTGGGGTTTTGTTGCAGGGCCTAAATGTGTTCTAAAAGGGGTGTGGTTGCTTCTTGTAACAGACACACGACCCCTCATTTCGTATAAATAAAGGCTTTGCGAAATAAGGACTAGAAACCCTATTTTGGTGTCGTAATTTTCAGCAAGTTGTTTGGATCTTGTGTTGCGTGATGTCGCCATGTTTTATATGTATATGCTGCAGTGTGTTGTTGTTGGTTGGCTGTAGTGATTAGGGATGTAATTGGAAATTCAGATAGGGCACTTTATAGGGGAAGTGCTGCGCAATTTTCGTTAACGCCTTAACTAATTAAAGAACTAGTCGAGGAGACGAATTAGGAAATAGGTTCCATGAATGCTAAGGTGCAACTGAGGGCACTGAAAATTTAAGATTGTTGATACTCGCATTTCTTCCATATTAAATAGGTTCGGAGGACAACGACGTGAACGTGATTAAGAGAAGTCCATACGAGGTATGTGAAGCTTTCTTTTGGCATGTTTTTGGCATAAGTATGTAAAGCTATTCCTTCTTTTGGCATGTTTTGGTATAAATATGTAAAGCCTATCTGTTCTTTCTTTTGGGCATGTCTTAGATCTAAGTGACAAGTGATATGTGTATGAATCTTGGGGTAACTCTATTCATGAGCTCTGAACATGGTTCATGATTCATAATTCATGTTCACAGTTGAATGTTAAGACTCTTAAAGTAGTTAAGCTTCCATTCCTCAAGTCTTCTATATGCTGAGAAGTAGTGTATGTAAAGTTATTCTTCCTCTCTTTTGGCATGACTTAGGTGTAAGTATTGTGTATATGAAGTTGAAGTTATTCCACTCTTAAAACTCTGAGTGTGAGTTAAGGCTCTTATTCACTTCTCGATATTAGAACTCCTGCAATAGTTGAGTTATGGACTTGTAAGTCTTCTACATAACTAACAGTAGTACACGTGAAGCCTATTCCTTCATTCTCTTGAAATGGCTTACTGTAAGTGAAACGATGTATGATATGAGTTAGAGACAGTTCCATTTATAGGCTCTGGATGTGACTCATGACTTGTACTCACTCTTGAATAATAAGGGTCTTAAAGTAGCTGAACTATGATCCTCGAGCCGTCTATAGGCTGAATAGTGAAGGAATGTGTAAGCTCCTATACCTAGGGGCTTTGGAACATATTTTATGGTGATACCTGAGGGATGTTTGACATGTTACCAAGTCTTATAGGCACATTTATGCATTGTTATGTGATATGTGGATCGGGCACATAAATTCCATGATTTTCAAGTCCATCTATCATGTATGCATGTTTTACCCTAAGTTACAAGTATAAGCTATGATCTTGAGCTCCAAGTTATATTCAACAAAAACTTTATGAATATTTGACAAGGTCTACAAATAAGTTTAAAGGTGCTTTTTGCAAAGAAGTTTTATGAATGATGATTCTATAATGTTTAGGCAAGTTAATGATAGGGTGAGTTAAGGCCCTAAAGATGTTTTACGAATAAAGATATGTAATGATGGAAGGTCTATACTCACATTACATGAAATAAAGTTAAGCAGCTATTCTATGATTATGTTCTTATGAAGAGTGGATGGGTAGTAGATATGGACCCTCCCACATGATGTTGACTTTATGCCTTATCGTTTGTCTATTCCGTTAAAGAGCTTACCTAGCACCGAGTGGACTTTGGGATAGGCATTCTCTCCCGTAGTAAAGGCAAGAGACCCGAGAAAGGTCCCATTGTCTCATAACTACATGCCACCATAGGATAAAGGATCACCCGTAGAAGAGGCTTGATTCATTTGAGGGTCACCCGTAGAAGAGGCTCGATCCTTCATATAGCTTAGTGGATCCACGTGGGCATATAGGAGTCTACCTTGGTAGGTAGTCTCCCCCTTTCCTCCAATGTATGGATAAAGATTGGGACTTCATGTTATAGCTCACGTGGTTTATGTCGGTTAACGGTTGCTCTCACAAAGGTAAAAAGTCTCTCTCACAAATGTTTAAGGTATTTCTTACTATGACTACAAATATCTTTCACATGTCCATGATCTCTCATAAGGTTAAAGGTCTTATCTCACAAGTTATATGAAATGAAGTAAGTTTTACTATGATGTTTATGATTCATTGACCACAAGTTTTAAATATGATTTCAAATGCTTTTCAAGCCTTATTCATGCTTTACATTACATTGGTCATGCATCCTATGTTCATATTGTTTATGGACTAAATCTATCGGTGGCCCCCTAAAATTGGCGCCAACTTTCACTTAGACATCTAGGCTTTATTCATTTTAGACATCTCATGTCATGCTCCACTGTGTCATTTTGACATTTTTTGCTGAGTTGGAAGAGTGCGTGTATTGCACTCATTTTGAGCGCGTGAAAAGCACTTTTTTGTGAAAAAATATATTTATTTTCCTTTTCTTCTTCTTCCATCTTTCTCCTTCCACCTTCAACCACCATTCATCAAATGACCACCACATTAATTTGGAAAAATCTTATAAAAGCATTGCAATGCTCTGATTTTGAACAAAATAAAAAAAATCACTACACTGATTTTAAAATTTCTCACAAGAATGTAAAAGAGTAAAACACAATAAACTTCACCGGAAAATTACTAACTACTCCAAATCAAATCTACAACTCGCCGAAAAAGATGGATATCCACCATTGTTGTCACTCTCTTTATCTCTTCCTTCCTCTCTTCCACCAAAACACATTTTATCTAAAATTAAAATTATTAACTCTAAAAATAAATATAAAAAGTCATTGGAGAAAAATCAGATCTAATCTAATAATTTTATCCGGTGAAACTTCATTTTTTTTCCGGTAAGGAGGAATTCCTGATGGTTGAGATGAATTTTCTAGAAAATCATTTTTTTAATTACTAAAATATTTTTAAAAAATAAGTTTAAATAGTTTTTCTTTCTTCTTCTTATAAAAAAAATGGTGAACCAAACTGACGTGCTCTCCTTTTATTAGTCAGCATGCCACGTCACCCGCAAGTGGATTACACATATTTTGTAATTTTAGCTGATTTGCAAAAATGTGTCAAAATGATACAACGGGACATGACATGAGGTGTCTAAAATGAACAAAACCTAGTTGAAGTATTTAAGTGAAAGTTGATGCCAACTTTAGGGGGGCACTGATGGATTCAGCCTTGTTTATGCCTTATTTCATTGTTCATACATATCTCACATACTTAGTACATTCAAAGTACTAACGCATACTTTTATTTGTCTACATTGTGTTATAATGTAGGGCTCGACGATCACCCTACACACTCTCGTGGCTAGATAGAAGATTTATTCACTTGATTTAGTAAATCCTCATTCTTCGGGGACTACCTATAGAGCTTTTATTTTCTTGTTACCTCTAGACTATGTTACTATTTTGAGACGTGTCTTTCTGGACTGGGAAGCTAGTAGCTTGTTCTATGCCCCCACCTATGTTAGTATGATTGAGGCATGTTTAGACATAGAGTTGATATAGTCCATTTGGATATATAAATTGAGATTTCGTTGTCATTTCTAGACTTCCATGTTTGAGATTATTCTTTCGATTGTTTTTATAATGTTTTATCTTACCTTATGAATGCGATGTATGCAAAGAGGCTTGGTTGGGATCATTCGGGTTCCCAATCACCGTGTCACAGCTAGGCCCTAGTCCGGATCGTGATATTAGCGCATCAAGTTGCCCTTTTTTTATAGGAGACATTGACAAAGTTCAGAGGACCAGATTGTCATAGCCACAGAAAAAAGAGCAATTTAGCAGAACCGGTTTGGAAGTTCTATAACATGTCCTCCTATCTTAACTAGAATACTGTAAACTACACCTTACCAGCATATTCTCATCAATAGTCTCTTAACTAGGTTTCTCTTTCCGGATAGTCTCTCAAACACCCTTAAAGTTAGGCTATGTAATGTGTCCAAGGTATGAGTGTGGTTTCCTCGAACCAAGTGTTAAAAGTAAAATTTAGAGGATTTCAGATTATAACTGAGAAAAAGATGATTACATGTTATCGATTAAGACATGATAATTGACACTGAATCTCGGCGTTTCCAGCCATTTTTTTTGCCAACTCTAGTTCATTACTTGCTTGTGACAACAATATTTAGTCAAGAGACATGACGTATGTTTCCAGCTACCTTTTGTTGGAAGCCGTTGAGTGCTCTTCCGGTCCCATTCCTCAGAGATCTCTAAGAGGTTTAATTTGCAAGAAATGATAAGAGTAACTCACAGTCGTATCAAGATAATTCAGAAACACAAGCATCGGCATCTTCTCATCTTTTATGTTTCTCCTCCCAAAGAAGATAACAAGAGCTGATACTATTGATGAAGGAGATTTTTTCCCAAGTACATACTGATAAAGAGAGCACAAGAGTTATGTTATGCTAAGAGGCTCTCACGAAAAATAGAACACGGACACAAAGAAAGTTATACATGTCAACAATAACAACAACAAATCCAGTGTAATCCCGCAAAGTAAAAGTTATGCATGTCCATTTGCTAAATTATACTGTTCAATGGATCATCATATAATATCATCTAGTGAGTAATAGATTATAGGATGAAGTCATTTTGCAGCCTTAACAAAATAAACGGCAAAAACCAATTGAAGTGCATAACTCAAGCAATTACCTAGTACATAGGTTTTGGTTAATCTAACAGTCTTCAGATGTGAATAAGGGAATCATAATAAAAGCTTCAATCGTGTACAGGATGTATTGTCATTTCTTCTTTCAATCTAATAAAATGAAGCATGCATTCAGAAGGCATAATGACAGAATATTAGTCTTGCATTTAGCACCCTTCAGGAAACATCAACATCTGATGACTTAGTTACTGCCCAAACATGGCCTGCTGTGAATTAAGTTGCTCGTGTATGTAGCGAAATTTCTCTTTAAGCTTTTGCACCTGCAAATTTTGTCAACTTTTAAAAAACCAAAAGGGAGAAAGAACTCCAAGATTGGCAATTACACAGGAAGGAGAATGGAATAGATACCCTTTTTAGCTCAATTTCAGTTTGCCGCTTGTCTTGCACTACTGAATGCTGCAGGGTCGTGATGTCAAAAACAGTATCTAAATCATCTTCAAAAGCAGATTCTAAGTCCTCACGAAGCATTGCAGGTAACTTGTCAACAACAGGCATGAGGAGAAAACAGTTGAACTGCAGATAACAACAATTTCTTAGAATACAAACAAAAGAAGAAAGTTGAAGCAACAAAACTTAATATGAAATGATTTTTGATTAAGTAAATGCTAAACACATAATTGAATTGCATTTTCTCCATACTGAAAGATGATGCAACCTCTACGGATAGGGTCCAAGCTGGTATCTGATACTTTGATTAGCAAATTAGTTATGATTCAGATTTACATATAACTACTAGAATTTTAAAAACAAGATATTATGAACAACACTTTATTTGGGATTAAGGCTTAAGGCCAGTTTTCTTTTAAAAGGATTAAATGGAGAAGGACCTAAAATGCCCCTGAAGTATGAGATTTGGTACAATATTGCCCTTTGTTTACCTTGCGGACCAAAAATACCCTTATTTCTAATGGCCCACACTCATAAGGTGGATGTAGGGCAATATTGTACCAAATCCCATAGTTCATGGGCATTTTAGGCCCTTCTCTGTTAAACTAATTCGAAATTATTTAATATGTGGCCTCATATGATTGGCCTAATTTTGAGTTCCATATTTAACATAACAACAAAAAGTTAGTCCTCTCTCTACACTCCCCCCCCCCCCCCCCCGCAGTTCTCTTTTTGCCCACCATTTACATTTTAATTTTTCTTTCAACTTACGACGAAACAGAAAAGGACGACCACATTTATATAGAAAAAATTTGTTATACATTCCCCCCATGATAATAATACAAATCAAAAGAATATGAACATGTAATGTAAGTTCATTCCGAGTTTGAGTCCCTAATATCCTTTTTTCGATAAAGGTAACTTTATATTCACATCAAAACTCAACAGCAAAACCTGGTGAGGTGGGATAGTCCCTAGTATCCTAAATAGGAAGAGATTAAAAACAAGGATGAACAAGACAATTAAACATTAGGTAACTGATAGCAAATTTTACATAAATAGAAAACAATATATTTTTTGATGGGGCAATCAGACCAAGCGGGTACGAATTTTAGTTGGATCCTGATTTATGAGTTGGGTTCTCATAAATTAGGGGTTTATTTAAAATAGACTAATAAACATTTAAGATTGTTTGTTTCCGCAACATATGAATGCATATTATTTCTATTATCATTCAGATCTCAAACCGTTAAATATCTTTGTAGCCATGAATATTTAGTTCTGCTCAGAAAAGTGTACCTTTAGTTCTGTTGATGCCAGGAAGTATTCTCTTATGCCATGAAATATTTGTTGAACCAATGCATAAACAATTCTTTCAGAAGAAGGAGCAAGCCTCCTATTCCAAAGTGTGCTATCTAAAAGGTCAGCCAATCTTGTCTCTGTTGTCTGAGTACTCATATTTGAATCATTCCCTGAAGCCAAATGACTAAGCTTTACATCTGTCCTGGGCTTAACATCCTGCTTGTTATCACTGGCTACAGATGCAGTTGACAAATCTTGAGAAAGACCAGTAGATGTGGAATTACCAATAATGGCAGACTGTTCAGATCCTCCAAATGAATCTAGGAATTGACGTAATCCGGCCCGATTCTGAAAAGATAACAGTACATATGCAGATAGATAAGACCAGTAAAGATTTATAAGAGGAAAACAACGAACGAGTTGTTACCAAAGCAAATAATGCATGTCAGCCACTAGGGACTCAGACCAGGCAGAGGGAAAAAAGAAATCAATAGACAGAGTATAATGACCCTCCAGGTCATTTTGTGTAAATGCCTTCATTTCGTCAATATATTTTGGCTTGTTTCCACTTATTCTCCTGTAATTTCTGTAAATTGTTTATTTCTGATTTAGTTTCTACCCTTAATCCCATTACTTGTAGTTTGGGGATACGGGTTGACTTACCTATTATGGGTTATAATAGGTGCCATCATGACTCGAGGGTTCGGATTGAGACAAGTTGGTATCAGAGCCCCAGGTTCACCGGTCTCACTTGTATAGAGCTAACATCTAGTAGAGTCCTGCGGATCGGTGTGGAGACGTCCATAAATTATCTTCGGAAGGCTACAGGATGTCGTTAGGAAGATTTCCTCTTTTTGTGTCGCTTTCATGCAGTGTGTGTCTAATTGGTTTCATGGAATCTCACTTGTTTTGTTCTTGCATAGGATAGCTCGCACACGTGGTGCAGGGACCGTGGGTGATGCACCCGAGCCTGCAGACAGAGCCCCAGCTAGGGGTAGAGGCCGACCTCAAGGTCGAGTGGGGGCTGCAGCACCGGCCCGAGATAGAGAGGACTCTGGAGCCGGAGGTGGAGCCTTAGGCAGCTTATGTGCCTCCACAGGCGGTGGGGCCGGGACCAGGCCACCACCCGCACCAGCTATAGCTCCCGACCTTCAGGCCGCCATTGCTCAGCTTCTGACTGTATTAAGGGGTATGCAGCAGGCTCCAGCCCCAGCTCCAGCTATGCCAGTACCGTAGGGTCAGCCTGCAATTGCAGCTCCAGAGGTTCAGCTGCCACTGACACCCGACGCCGCTTGGCCAAATATTATGGACGGAGTCACGCCTCTACAGGAGCAGAAGATGCTCAGGGTGTTTCTAAGATTGTCACCGCAGAGGTTTTCTGGGGCGATTGGGGAGGATGCCCACAAGTTTCTCACTACTTGCCGAGAGCAGCTACACAAGTTAGGTTTGGTGGAGTCATGAAGAGCCGACTTCACCTCTTATCAGCTTAATGGACCTTCCAGATAGTGGTGGCGTTCATACTTGTAGACCAGGCCAGCTGGGTCTCCACCAATGTCATAGACAGAGTTTTCGGAGGCCTTCTTGGGTCAAGTTCATCACGCAGAGCGCCTAGAGATCGGCTCCACGATCATTTCTCGAGGTTGGAGCGTGGCTCCATGGCTGTGTCTGAATACGAGGCTAGGTTCCACGAGCTCTCCCTTCATACTACTATGATTCCACCTACTAAGGAGTAGAGAGTTTGGTGCTTTGTCCGAGTCCAACTTCAGATTGAGACCCAGTCTATGGTTTTGGCAGGTCGTTCTTTTCTGGATGTAGTTGACCATGCTCGTACACTTGAGTTGCTCCGTCACGAAGCCCATGAGGGCCGCGACAAGAGGGATCAGCATGAGGGTAGCTACAGCGAGTCCCGTCCTAGGCCCAGGGACTCATATGATAGGCCCCGCCAGCGGTCTCAGCAGGGTCGGTCTAGTCGGCCTGTTCAAGACTCCCTACATGCTTCAGAGGGTTATCAGCACCATCAGGGTGGTTCTAGTGCCAACCTGAGTCAGAACTAAGGGGGTTCACAGTCGAGTGCTTTAGGTCGTGGTAGCCATTCATTTGTTATAGGCTGATCTTCATCAGGGTGCTATGATTGTGGGGTGTTGGTCCATTGATCTAGGGAGTTCCATATGTGTGGGATGTCTGCACCAGCTCCACATGGAGCTTGACCAGCCCTAATCGAAGCACCTCCAGCTATAGGCAGAGGCCAGGGTCAGCACTGTCAGGGTGGTCACCGAGGAGGCAGGTCAAGTGGTAGGGTTGATGCTCGAGGTAGAGGTGCTCAAGGCCATTTCTAAGCAGTCCGGCGAGGGCACAGGCTGAGGCATCGGACGATGTGATCACATGTATGATTCTTTTATGCCATCAGCCCGCCTTGGCTATATTTGACCTAGGCTCTACTTTTTCATATGTATATATGTATTGTGCTCCTCGGTTGGGTATGTGTTCTAAGCCATTGGCGATGTCATTGCGTGTTTCGACCCTAGTAGGTGAGTCTTTAGTAGTAGAGCAGGTATTTAGATTTTGCTTGGTGACTATTCAGGGGCGAGACACACGAGCTGACCTTATATTGCTTGATATGTTGGATTTTGATATGATTCTAGGCATGGACAGGTTATCGGCTCACCATGCGGTCTTGGATTGCTATGCTAAGACTATTACATTAGCCATGCCCAGTATTCCACCGGTAGAGTGGCACGGCTCTTGTAGTCACACACCGATTGGAGTTATCTCTTTTCTTTGAGCTCGGAGGTTAGTCGCTAGCGGATGTTTAGCTTGTTTGGCTTATGTGCAAGATGTGAGTAGGGAGGTCCCTTCTATTGATTCAATTCCTATTGTCCGCAAGTTTGGGGATGTGTTTCCTACATACCTACCAAGCCTTCCCATGGAGCATTATATTCGCTTTGCCATTGACTTAGAGCCTGACACTCACCTTATTTCAATTCCTTCTTATCGTATGGCCTTCACAAAGCTCAAGGAGCTCAGTGTTAAGCTTCGGTACCTCTTAGGTAAGGGGTTCATCTGGCCGAGTGTATCCCCCGAGGTGCTCCAGTATTGTTTGTGAAGAAGAAAGACGGTACTATGCGGATGTGTATTGACTACAAGCAATTGAACGAGGTGACGGTGAAGAATTATTATCATATGCCTCATATTGATGACCTATTTTGATCAGCTTTAAGGTGTCGTAGTGTTTATTAAGATTAACTTGAGATTCGATTACCATCAGCTGAGGATTAGGGCGGCGAACATCCCTAAGAACGCATTTAGGACTCGTTACGGCCATTATGAGCTCCAAGTGATGTCTTTTGGGTTGACTAATGCCCTTGCTGCCTTATGGATTTGATGACCCGTGTTTTCAGGCCATAACTTGATTCCTTCGTCATAGTCTTCGTTGATAACATATTGATATATACTCACGGAGCAGGAGAGAGCATGAGCAGCATTTGAGGATCGTCTAGCTTTCCTTTCTGTTTTGGAGCGACCTTTGGCTTTAGACATCCATTCTTTAGCCAACAGCATGATTCGGTTGGACATTTCAGATTCTAGATGGGTATTGGCTTATGTGGGAGTTCGATTGTCTCTTCTTGATCGGATTTGTAGTCGTCAGTTTGAGGATAAGGACTTGGTAGCTCTCTAAGAGCGGGTTTTGCGAGGTGATGCCGGGCAAGCTACCTTAGATTCAAATAGTTTGATTCATCTGATCCTTCATGAGGCTTATGATTCTAGATATTTTATCCATTCGGGCATAGCAAAGATATATCGCAATCTGAGACAGCACTTCTGGTGGAGTGGCATGAGACGAGATATAGCAGACTATGTGTCCCGTTGCCAGTGGTGCCAGCAGGTGTAAGCCGAGCACTTGAGGCTTGGTGGCGATCTTTAGAGATTACCCATTCTGAAGTGGAAGTTGGAGCGTATCACCATGGACTTCATTATGGGATTGCCTCGGACTCCTAGAGGTGTTGACAATATTTGGGTCATTGTGGATCGATTAACCAAGTCAGCACACTTCCTTTCCGTTCATACTTCCTTCAGTGTTGAGAGGCTAGCTCGTATCTACATTCGGGAGGTGGTTTGTCTTTATGATGCGCTATCTATCATCTCAGATCGAGGTTCTCAGTTCACTTCCAGATTTTGGAGGACGTTTTAGGAGGAGTTGGGCACTCGTGTCAAAGTTAGTACAGCTTTCCACCTGTAGACTGATGGCCAGTCAGAGCGCACTATGGTAGGCATTGTCGCTCTCTAGTTGGTTGGTTTGAGTCTACGGAGCATAGGCTGTGTGGTACAGACTTGCTTTAGGAGGCCCTAGATCATGTGAGGGTGATTCAGGATAGGCTCAAGACAGCTCAGAGTAGACATTAGAGTTATGCTAATCGTAGGCGTCGATTGTTGAGGTTTGCAGTTGGTGACAGAGTATTCCTCCGAGTATAGCCTATGAAGGGCGTGATAAGATTTGGGAGGCGGGGAAAGCTTAGCCCAGGTATATAGGGCCTTTTGAGATTTTGAGGATAGTCGGATATGTCGCTTATGAGTTAGCCCTACCTCCAATATTTTCATCTATCCATTCGATTTTCCATGTTTTGATGCTATGTCGGTATGTTTTAGATGAGTCTCATGTGCTCCAGTATGATTCAGTTGAGTTGGATGATCGTCTAATCTTTGTGGAGGAGCCAGTTGTCATTCTAATCAAAGATGTGAGACGGTTGCGTTCTAGTGCCATTCTTATGGTTAAGATCCGTTGGAGGCATCGTCCAAGTCGAGAAGGCTACCTAGGAGACCGAGCAGGAGATGCAGGAGCAGTTCCCCAACTTATTTGAGCCTCAGGTACTTCTTGACTCTTACTTTCGTGGTCGAAAGTTGTCCTTTTAAGTAGTGGTTATTGTGATAACCCTTCAAGTCATTTTTGTGTAAATGCCTTCTTTTCGTCGTTTAGAGCGTTCCTATAGAGACCCCAAGTCATTTATGACTTGCTGGCACTGATTGTTGGGTCGTCTGGTCGTTCGTTTGGGTTTTATGTCTGTTTATGTGTTCTGGAGCTTTTGAAACTTCAATAGACGACTTCGGCCAAAATGTTAGGTAAACAGCCTTAGAATGGAATTTTGACTGTTCCATCAGAGCCAGAAGAGTCATTTTAGGCTAGAGGAATGGTCGGGTCGAGTGAGACGCTTTTGGTGCAATTTTGAGCCATTAGGCTTTTTAGCCTTTAAGATTTGGCCTAAGTTTGACATTGGTCAATATTCTTGAAAAACGTGCTTGAATGACAATTTCATCAGCGCAGTTAGCTCTGAAATGTCGAGCTTGGTCTAGAAAGACCCTTCGTGGGCTTCTGAGGCTTTCGGTCTAATCTCGAGGCCACTTGTGGAATTGGCTAAATCCGACACTTAGGTGTGGGACCCACTTTTTGTCGGAACGACCTCGATTGGAAATTATGACATCATCGTTGAGTCTGGAACGTCAAATTTGATAGGGTAGCATAATTCATTTGCGCGCACGGGATTTTGAACAAATCCCGAGAACACTGTCAGAGAGTTTTGAGACGGCCAAATTTTGGAGCCTGGTGTTGGTGCCGGTGCCGCCGCTTTAGCGGCCCTCGCTTAAGTGGCGCTTAAGCGAGGCTGGCCAGCTTAGGGCCAGCCGCTTTAGCAGCCAGGGGCTCGCTTTAGCGAGGCACACCCTTTGACCCCCGTCGATTTAGCGACATTAGTCATTGCTTTTGCAACACTTGGGGTCTGTTAAGACCCATTTATGGGAGTCTTTTTCTCTAAGTTTGGGAATCAGTTTGAGAGATTTGGAGCCTATTTCTAGAGGGATTTTGCTTGTTGCTGGAAATTCTTGGAGAATTGTGTGGGTACCCTTGGGGAAGCATTGTAGCATTGTTTTGAAGGTAATCCTCTTCCCCCTAGACCTCTCTTTGGCCTTTAATAGTGTTCTTAAGTTAGTTTCCTTGCATGTCTGATGTGGGCTGTTCCGAGCTCCAAATTGTGTTCCATTTTGGGACACAAGCTCGGCGAGCTAATAAGGACCTTTTAATGGAGTTAGTTCCAGAATTTCCGGCGCAGGTTCCAAATTCCCGTTTTAGGCTCCAAAATTGGTCTATCTCTATTGTATGTGATTTTAGAGTCTAAACAACTGTATTAACGTTGTGGTCCAATTTTTGATAACTGGCAGCGTTCAAAGGCTGTACGGAAGGAAAAATCTTTGGAGACGTGATTTGGAGTGCGCGCGTTCAACCTAGAGGTAGGCTACGGCTTCCCGACCTTTAGATTGAGCTTGAATGTTTAAATGTATGTTGATTTGTGTGAATTTGGGGTCGGTATCAAGCTACTCATGTCTAGCTTCTTAGAATCCATGCTTTAGACATATTTTGGGTATTCCGGGATCGTTGACATGTTGGTTTCATTATCTTGATCATCCTTACCTTGTGGTGTGTTTGACATGTGTTTATTGGTTAATGTTGAGCATGTTTGGTCTTAGTCTAGGCTTAGACTAGTGTTTGCCATAGACTTGCGTAGTTTAGAGCCGATAGATCTTAAAATCTCTCCAATGTTGCTTCGGATGGCTTAGCTCCCCGTAGACTAATATAGCAGACTTGGATCTGATAGTCTGAGCATTAGCTATGCAGTAACCCAGCATTGGAGACCTTTTATCCATAATCCCCTCCTTCCGTTGGCTATTGTGTGCTTGGTTCTTGTTCCAAGGTCGCTCGTTGATACAGGTTGGATTTGGTTAGGGCTAGGAGTGATTTATTGATGGCACGTGGTTTGGGACTCTCCCTTTAACATTCGTCTAGCCGCTGATCCTAAATCTAGCCGACTCGTCTCTACTCTTGGTTAAAGTCCCTGATTCACTCCACCGAGTTACGATTAAAGTCCCTGCTTTGGCTCTCAGCCTTGGTTAGAATCCTCGGCTTATCTTCAGCCTTGGTTAGAGTCCTTGGCATATCTTTCGCCTCGGTTAGAGTCCTTGGCGTATCTTTTGCCTTGATTAGAGTCCTTGGCGTACCTTTCGCCTTGGTTAGAGTGCTCGACATATCTTCCGCCTTGGTTAGAGTCTTTGGCATATCTTTCGCCTCGGTTAGAGTCCTTGGCGTACCTCCAACCTTGGTTAGAGTCCTTGGCTCATTCTTCACCTTGGTTAAAGTCTTTGGCTCCTATTCTGGCGTGGTTGAAGTCCCTGGCACTCAGTTGACTCAGTTCAAGTTCGTGAATGATCGTGGTAATCTTGGAAGTACCTTTGGTTCTTTTATGGTTCGTAGCTCTTCTGTGCACCTATCGGGCTTATGGGGGCCCGTTTGGGCTTTACTTAACTTGTGCACGAGTGTACCCTGTGGGCTTATGTGGGCCAGCTGGGTTTAGTTAGTTCTACCTTCTTTCTTTCTGTTCTTAGTACACTCGTGTGCATTCCTGTTTGTTTCTAGCCCTTTTATCTCTATTGTGTTTAAATTCTAACATTTCATATTACTTTTACTTTTCATGTTTAGTCAGCCTATGATGCCTATTGAGTACCTGTTGTTTTGGTATTCATACTCCACTCTACATGTGGGTCCGAGCACCAGCTACCAGTGTTGAGATCAAGCTTGTACCAATCTAATTCGAAGACGAGGGTGAGCACATTGCATCCTGGATCTTACCCGTCTCCTTCGGTATATAATGACTAGTCTTTTATTTTTTGAGACAAGTCTTGTTTCTATGGTCCACTTTTGGTACTTGTATTCGTTTTGTAGTAACTCTGTACACGTGACTTCAATTCTGTGAGGGATCTTGTATTTATATATATTTTTTGGCTTGTTTACGCTTATTCTCCTATAATTTCTGTAAATTGTTTATTTCTGATTTAGTTTCTACCCTTAATCTCATTACTTGCAGTTTCGGGATTCAAGTTGGCTTACTTACTGGTGGGTTATAGTAGGTGTCATCATGACTCGAGGGATCAGATTGTGATGCAGAGGACCAACTTTATTTTTTAGATGACTGTGGTGTCCGAGCCAGCTTTCGCTCACCTCGACTATTTCCACGGGATACCTGTCACCTCCCACCAGCAACAAGTACCAGATAACTCTGTCCACCAAGGCTAGGATAGATGGGAAGAATCAGCTAGTGTCTTTTTGTCTCCACTGAGTTTTGAACCTGAGATCTCAGGGTTTTCAACCACTTCATTAATCACTAGGCCACACCATTGGGTGCACAGAGGACCATTAGATGCCACTATGTTTTACCTCATCTAAAGATCGATAAAAGATATAGTTCAATTTTTGATAAAGATAAAAGATATAGTTCATGGGTCGACAACCATTAAATTCTAATTTACATGCAGTAAGTTGACCTTATTGTGGAGGGACCATGTCACATAGCGAGTGGTGCTCACTAAATCTTCCATGCACCTGGAACACATATAAACAACAAAAGACGATATTAATCAAATGCTGAACTGAACGCAATTTTCTTGGCATATCTGAAATGCACATGAGAAGTATCCTCTGTGAGCATGAGAAATGAATTTTGAGTTCATGCTGCAAAAAGGTGAGGAAATACAAAACCAAGAAAGCATAATTGGAATCACATCCACTTAGGTTAATCTAAAATTGCAAGGATAGAGATTTTGAAGTCACTCTAATAAACTGCTAAGCTCGCTGGGATATCTGGAAACACAAAAGTTAGTAATGACAAGGATTGAAATTTAGATCCTGGTGATATCAAAAAAGAAAACAGAGATAACAAGCTTACCAAGATAGAAGTCACTTTATTCAAACACAAAGTTTACACCACTTTATGTTTAACATAAAAGTTACAATAAAACTAATAGAAAGAAGGGGAAGGGGGAGGGGGGCAAGGAAATCATTTTCACTATTGCCAATTATTAAAAGGCATTTTGAGGTGAGCCTCAGGGCAGAGCACACTAAGAATGCATAGGGGAGATCTGTGGGGGCAAAAAGTACTGTAAGGCGTAAGCCCCATCAACCTGGGTGTACACTTAGGCATACAGCGAATTTTTGTTTTGGGGCGTCAGCCCAGAAAACCTCTCCTAACTAAAATTAAAATTGTTAAACAAGTCCTTAAATTAATACCAAAAAACACAAAATTCAACTTGTTATTAAATTTGAAGACGATAAAAAACTTTAAAATATAAATATTTTTTATTCTTAGCCCTATTTTTTGTTCTTTCTCTTCGTCCTTCACCGGGTAAAGGTGAAAAATGGTCAATGTGCAAACTACAAAGCAAAAACACATTATCCTTCATCACTTGCTATGGTTCGATGCTTCTGACTGCATGTTCCTTCTTCGCCTTTTTTTTCAAGTTAATTTATAAACTTCTACTTATTTTTAAAAAAAGTCGGATTAGTTTACGAGATGACCAATTTTTACTATATTTTTAGTCAATTATTGATTGTGATTAATGTTTTAAGATGTAGCACTTCTATGTACATTTTCATTTATTTTTGTATTTTCTTAAAATTTCTATAATTTATATGCAATTTTATCTTTTTCAATATTATTTATTTTATTATATTAATTTATAAAATATTAGGAATTAAAGAATCACGGGCTTGCGCCTCGCTGTGTATCAGGTAAAACACCTCACCTCAAGCTCGCACCTTTTAAAACATTTACGATAACCATCCAATAAAAGAAAAAAGGGCAGCCCGGTGCACTAAAGCTCCCGCTATGCGCGGGGTCCGGGGAAGGGCCTGACCACAAGGGTCTATTGTACGCAGCCTTGCCTTGCATTTCTGCCAGAGGCTGTTTCCAAGGCTTGAACCCGTGACCTCCTGGTCACATGACAGCAACTTTACCAGTTACTTGTGTTTCGACAGTTAAGCAGAATAACCTTATGAACACCCACAAGCTATTCTACACAACGATAATTGGGAAAAGTAATTTGAACATGAGAGTATAAATGGAGAAAAGCATTTACTTTTCACGGCATGATTTTTCAGTGGATTCTGCAAAATTGTTGAAGGCATCTGCTACACGCCTCAAAAATACATCATGGCCACTCAGGTACTCCCCTTCTTTCTATGGAAACAAGTCAAACATCAAAGTATTAGTTTTCAGAGGAACATTATGACATTAATTGCATGAATCTTCAAATATTACAAGGGAAGAACAGCAAACAAGCAATACAAAGTAATTTGTACCTGAAGAAGATAAACAGCAATTGGAAGTAACCGTTTCAGAATGTGTGATAGTCTGCAACCCAACTGTAAGCAAACGGTGGCAGACTTGGTTAGGTTACATAAATATAGGAGAGTAATAAGAAGAATGAAATGATAATAGAAAAGCAAGAAAAATTAGAATATTATAGATTTGTATCATGCCAAAAGAAGAGTATTTTAATTCCTAACGAATTTTCTCCAGCGAACTTCATCAAATCATTTTGCAACATATCAGAACTAATGCACAGCTCTTGATATCTCCAATTAAAAATGAATCTTTCATATTGGGGAATTACATGTTTGTTACAAGCTATAATAAAGACGGACAATTAAAAATTTGCGACACCATTCTCTTTTTTTCCCTAACTAAGCTCAGTTTCAGCCCATATTACAAATCCCAACTTCTTTTGGGTACATGCACAATTTGAGAAACTGACTCCCATAGTTAATATATGGATCTATTTCTCACAGACTCTATCCATATGGGATGTTTTGGAAAAAGAGGTGGCTTAGCAGGTGGTGATGATTGATATTCAAGTATCCACTGCAAATATGAACGCGGTGTAGTTACCCTTTACTCAAAAAAAAATATGAATGCAGTGAAGATTTTATATCGCTAACCTGCATAATCTAACTTACCTGCAAGGTGTATATGGTATTTTATTTCATTAGATATAACATTGATATAATTGTTAGAATATGAATAGGTATATACAATCCTACTTAGAATAGGAATAGGAATAATGAATAGTATACTACTTGGTAAAGGATCGTATTGTAGTGTCTCTAAATAGGGTCTCAATGTAATAATGTAGAGACCCAATTTAATAAATATTCCTCTCCAATATTTCTCACATGGTATCAGAGCCTCTACGATCTTGGTAGAGAATCAAAGAGCTTCTGCCGCTAGCGGAGGCTATTACCCATATATGCCGCCCATCTGACGAATGGTTATTTTAATAAAAGTAGGGTCAATGATATATGCATGAACCCCATATTCCGGGGAAGAAAACTCAGACAGACAAGTCATCGTGCGTCAATTTTCGGTGACTTTCTAGGGTTGTTTTGTGTCCACCCCATATCCGTCAATGTTTGTGTAGCACTATGCCATCGTTCCGGTGACTACTTTCTTATATCTAATTTGTGTAGCACCATGCCATCTTTTCGTTGACTGCTTTTTCATATTTAATTTGTGCAGTATGTGCCATCTTTCTGGTGACTAGTTTCTCATATCCGATTTGCATAGTACTGTGCATCTTTCTGGTGACTACTTTCTCATATCTGATTTGCATAGCACCGTGCATCTCTCCGGACTACTTCTCATATTTAATTTGCGTAGTACCGTGGATTTTTCCGAACTACTTTCTCATATCTGAGTTGCATAGCAGCGTGTCTTTCCGATGAATCCTCAGATTTGATTGGGGTAGTTCCATGCGTCTTTCCGGCGATTCCTCAAATCTGATTTGTGTAGGGTCGTACCATCATTTCGATCCTACCCATATAATTCTCTTTCTCAATAGGGTCATGCCATCATTTCGATCCCACTCATATAATTCTTTCTCAGTAGAGTCGTACTATCACTTCGACCCTACCCATATTATTTTATTGCTCAAATTATGGCCACTTTCAGCCATCAAATCTAATAATCTGGCACATGAGAATGTTCCGGTCAGTTTTACGGTGACTTTCTTATTTAAGATCTACTCATCTATAGATTTCGAGATGATATATATATATTTTACCAGATTTCAAGCACTTTCCAGCAACCATTGCATTGTTTCAGAGAGATTTCAGTTTTAAATTTACTTTTGCCAAAAAAAAAGGTATACTCAAATATTTGGGATGAATTAAAATGATACTTTCTCTCCTGTGGCAAAAATAGCATATGTCCGCGGTTTTCTATGTATGGTTGCCGTTCTTCATTGGCCTCTTAATCAACTAGACATTAAGAATGTTTGTCTCCATGATGATCTCGAGGAAGAAGTCTATATGGAGAAACCACCTAGTTTTGTTGCTCGGGGGTCTAGTAGCCTTTTATGTTGATTGTGTAAGTCTCTCTATGATCTGAAATAGTATTCTCAAGCTTCGTTTAGGAAGTTCAACACTGTAATTTAATCACTCTGTGTTTTATCGACGTTATGCATCAAATTTAGTATTTCATGAAAAGACTAAGCACATTGATATTGACTGGCATTATGCATCAAATCTAGTATTTAACGAGAAGACTGAACATATTGAGATTGACTGTCAATTTTGTGAAGTCAGGTGATCAACTTGCAAATATCTCACCAAACCCCTCATCAGTCCTCGTATTAATTATAATTGTAACAAGCTAGGTACATATGATTTGTATGCACTAGCTTGAGGAGAAGTGTTAGAATAGGTATATATACAATCCTACTTAGAATAGGAATAGGACTAATAAATAGTATCCTACTTGGTAAAGGATCGTATTGTAGTGTCTATTTATAGACACTAATGTAGACACAATTCAATAATATTTGTCTCCAATATTTCTCACAGTAACCCGTATGGTCGTTTTGTGCTTTAGACTTCTTTTCCCCAATTTGACCCTCTCCACAACTTTCTTTTGTTGTTTATGACTTGCAGGGATGTGTAGCATGGCTCCCAATGTGATCGAATGCATCTCGGAGAATTCTAGTTGTGGAAATTTGGAATTTGAGAAGTTTTGACCAAAGTCAATATTTTGGGTTAGCGAGGTTAGATTTGAATTTTGACGATTCCATTAATTTCAGAGAATGATTTATCACTTGGTCGGATGTTTTGCATGGATCCCGAGGTGCTTAGAAGTGGTTTTGGCTATTGGTGAGGTTTCTAGTTCATTTGTTTAGAATTGACCTCAGTCAACATTTGGTCAAGACGACCTCGAATCAGTGTTAATAATTCCAACAGGTTCGGAATGTGTTGTAGAAGTGATTTGCTTTGGTTTGTGCTTGGGGAATCCCAAATGAGTTTCGATGTCAATTCCAAATCCTTGGACAAGGTTGGTTCCCACTCAGCCGATATCTGGTGTGATCGCAATTGTGATGCTTTTTATCGCAATTGCAATATGTGGACTTTTCTGTCTTGTCGCAATTGCGAGGGTTTACTGGTCTTGGGTTCCGCAATTGCGACGCGGGTGTTGCATTTGCAAGGTCCACATTTGTGAAGGGTGGGATCAGCATTTGCGTCAATGGGATGGGGCCAGCTAGTTCACATTTGCGATGGTGTTAATGCATTTGAGAGGGTCGCAATGGCGATGTTAGTGGTCAAAATTGCGAAGGGCCCCTGGTAGATATTGTTTTCTCCATTTCGATTTCATTGTTCCTAACATGATTTTAGGAGCTCTTGAGCACAGTTTTAGGCTATTTCAAGGGGGATCTTCACGATTTGTCTTGGGGTAAGATTCTAACTTTGATTTTGGTATTTTCCAACCATTAAATTGATTATTAATCTTTATAATTGTGTTTGGATATTAGAAATGGGAGATTTTCATCCTAGATCTAAAAATTGTATTTCGTTGATTTGGAGGTTGATTCCAACTCAGTTTTATATGAAATTTGAGATTTGAGACCCTTGTGTTATGGGTAAATTGATTTTGAAGTAAAATTACAATGTTGACTTCAGGGTTGACATTTTGGGTCAGGGATGGTAGTATATCAATGGGGTGTCTAGGGATTCGCATACTTACATAGATTGCGTATTTGAGCAGATCGAAGTAATTCAGAGGCTTTGAGGAAGGACAAGGCTGTAATTTGATCATTTGTGCTTCGTACTTGAGGCAAGTTGAGACTTTCTTGACTCTTATGAAGTGTTTGTTGGGGATTATTTGATTGCGGGGAAATGGGTAAAGGGGGTCCCGTATAAGTGAGATGACGAGCACTTATGCAAGAACCAGTGTCATGATATAGCCAAAAGACAGATTCTTGATTGACTTTGACTGATTTATGGTGTCAGTAGGTGTTATGAACTTGATTAATTGAGCTCTTTAGTTGATTTATGACTTGCTGAATTGATTGTTACTCATCACTCCTTATTATTTATAAATTGAAGTAATGAACTGGTTGAAAGGCATTTTACGTATATTGTTCATGTATTCTGTATCTCTAGCATTTTATCATTCTTTCATATGCTGTCTCATGCATAATATACTTTGGTTATTGTCCAATGAGTCTAGAAGATTGGATTCCATAAGGAAAGATGATATGGTGATTATCCGATGGGTCTGGGAGACCGGATTCTAGATGGAGTGATGATACTATTTTACCGGATGGATCTACAGACCGGATTTTGGGGGCAGTACATGGATCGCATGAGTCCCCCATGGGCTGGGAGACCGGATTCTGGATGGAGTGATGATACTATTTTACCCGATGGATCTACAGACTGGATTTCGGGGGCAGTACATGGACTGCGCTAGTCCCCCATGGGTCACAACTACCTACAGAAGGATCGTGTGTGTACTGGTGCATTGGACCTTGCATCTCATCTCATATTACTTGTATTCCACAGCATTTCAGTGGATTGGTTACCTTACTTGATATCGTTTTTTGCCTGTTTGGTTGAGGTCATTTGAATATACTTGCTTAACTTGCTGATTTCCGATTATTTCTGAGAATTGTGACTATCTTGTTCATTTACCGGTTGAATTATCCATATCTATGATTGATATGATTGTTGAGAAGCGTGGAGGTAAGCATGGTAAGACCAACCCTCACCATCGCTTAATTTAGGGTCGGTCGACGATGTTGCTGAGCACACGTGTTTTTCCTACTCACCCTTGTTTCCTGCACCTTTTGTGTGCAGAATCTGTCCTAAATACAAGTGGTAGGTTATCTTGCATCCATTTGGTGATAGTCTGGAGTATTCGGTGTGAGCTGCTTGGTTATTCCGCAGCACCGAACTCCATCCCTTTTTTGTTTTATCTCTATCTTTTCTTATCAGACAATTGTATTGAGAGTGTAATCCTATTTAGAGGCTCTTGCACTGGTGACATCAGGTTTTAGATAGCGTTCGTTTATTTCTGCACTTTCTATATTATGAATGTCTTGTATTGACTCTACTATCGGCTTTTATCTTACTTCCATTTTTACAGTTTCTAAAAATGGACTTAGTAGTGTAACTGATGCGACTACGAAGTTTGGGTTGGTGTCATCACGGCTTGGGATTTTGGGTCATGACATTTGGACACGTTGACAGTTTTCATTGTACCCGCAAATATTCTCACCAATCCTACCCACAAGTTTGGGATAACATGGTGGATAGGAGGAGGATTACATTAAGAGTTTAGTACCTAACATTGGTATGGGTAGCATAAGCATAGACAGCTTTTAAAAGTGGAATATGGATCTTTTAAGACTCAACCCATGCCCTACCCATTTCCATCTGTGCCAACATACAACTAAAGGTCAGTAATTGGTAGAGGTGTTATGTTGGTGCAAGCTTTTCACCCTTGTACTATAATCATAAGACTCATACCTGCCACATCTTGAGTTCTAGAAGGAACAACTAATCTTTGTCACTCTCTTTGAGATACGGATTCTCTCACCAAAACTTAGAATACTTGTCCAGCCCTACCCCTAAGAAACTTAGAATACTTGTCTAGCCCTACCCCTACAAAACTTAGCTGAGAGTTGAATCAATTCACCACCTAGAATATATGAATTACAGATGATTTAACTCCATAACAGATGACAATTAGAAATTACAGACTATTCAGAAAATAATAATAAACGAAAATAGCACCAAGTTACCTGATGAAGGAAAGGTTCAAATGTATCACGAGCCTTGGCAACAGCAATTACACAGGCTGTTCTAAATGCTCAATGTTTCAAGCAAGGAAAACAAGAATTAGCAAACAGGACTCAGAAAATAAGAAGCAACCCTAGACATAAATGTAAAATCATGAACTCCAATTGTATAGGCACCTGGAATAATTAGTTCCATCATGAATGTCTTCAACTCCACATGCATTCACTATTTCTTCCCGTGTAATTGGAGGGCATTTAATTCCTCCAACGACAAAACGAAACTCAGCCATTGCACGATGATATTGAGCACCTCCATAAAGACGCATACCGGCATTCTGCAAGGGATAATAATAACTTCAGTAATTGCAATTTGATGAAACTCCTGGTACAACCTTTTGAGTTTTGCCAGAAGACTAGATAGACTTGTCTTAGACGATAAACATAGCTAATAAGCAGATAATTAAGACATTCTGAAAGTGATTCACTCTCCTCTTTCGCCTCCAATTTAAACAAATACTCCTAGTAAACAGCTTTGAAGATGAAAAGTTCAAATATACCAGCATAGGAACCAGCATCTGCTATTAGTAGGGAACTGCTAAACGAGTGTTTCAATCTTGTACCAACACCTACAGAACATACGAAGTGGTCTAACGTATGCAATTTGCTTTCCATCAGAATTAATTTAAAACCAATTAAATGACCCAATATCCCCTCAGGGATATAAGAACCATTGGTAGGACAATATATGTTGTGCCTCGAGCAGCTGTCACATCTGCATTGCATGACTAAGTATCGACTTCCAAATTTTTCATTTTATTAAATCTAACCAAGGGATCAAAAACTAATCAAAATTTACAGATAAATAAATGCTTACAGGTATCAGTTTGTGTGGGAACTGAAGACCATCAGATCCAATAAATGCCCCTCCATTGACCCTCTCATCTTGTAGGGTTTCTCCTGCACCCATACACAGAGTTGAGTTAGCTGAAAGCCTGAAACCCAAACATATATTAAGTAGGCTTCTGCTTCCAAAAATGTTAGAAGTGTGTAGTTTTACTTTATCATAAAAATTAACTTTTGCAGTTGGGTTAATTAGGTCAGTTTTGCTCTGTTGTTACAATTCACTTTCCATCTTTTTAAATAACCAAAATACCAGACACCCCAATTAAAATATTACTCTTTATGTCCCAATTATGTGGCACACTTTCCTTTTTAGTTTGTCCCCAAATAGAATGGCACCTTTCTGCAATTAGAAACACCTTAACTTTAGAATTCCCCTTTTACCCTTAATATTATAGCTGTTAGAATAGGAATAGAAACAAGAATAGTATATACAACCCTACTTAGAATAGGAATAGGAATAGGAATATAAATAGGAATAATATATAGAATCCTACTAGGAAAACAATTATAATATAGTGTCCTAGTTGGGAAAGGAGTCTAATGTAGTGTCTATAAATAGGGTCTCAATGTAATAATGTAAAGACACAATTCAATAATATTTTTCTCCTATATTTTTCACATGGTATCAGAGCTTCTACAATCCTGATAGAGAATCAAAGAGCGGGCGGCTATGACCCATATATGCCGTCTGTCTGGCCAATGGTTATGTTAATAAAAGTAGGGCCAATGATATATGCATGAACCCCATATTCAGGAGAACAAAACTCAGTTAGAGGTCACCGTGTGTCAATTTCCGGTGACTTTCTAGGGTTGTTTTGTGTCAACATAGTATCCGTTAGTGTTTGTGTAACACCGTGCTATCTTTCCGGTGACTACTTTCTCATATTTGATTTGTGTAGCACTGTGTCATCTTTTTGGTGACTACTTTCTCATATTTGATTCGTGTGGCACCGTGCCATCTTTCCGGTGATTACTTTCTATTTATACAAGGTCGTGCCATCATTCTGATCCTACCCATATAATTTCTCTTTTTCAGTAGGATAGTGCAGCAATCCATTTCTATTTTTCAGTAGGGTCGTGTCATCATTCCGACCCTACCCATATAATTTTATTTCTCAGATTGAGACCACTTTCATCCATCAAATCTAATACTCCGACGCATGAGCATGTTCTAGCTAGTTTTCGGTGACTTTTTTGTATAATGTTGATCGTCTATTGATTCCAAGACAATCCATATATTTTATACTAGATTTTGATCACTTTTCGACGACCATTTCACAGTGAAGAAGTCTACATGGAGCAACCACCTAGTTTTGTTGCTTAGGGGGAGTTTAGTAGCCTTGTATGTCGAATATACAGGTCACTCTATGGACTAAAACAGCCTTCTCGAGCTTGGTTTGAAAAGTTCAGCATAGTAATTCAGGAGTTTGGTATGACTCATAGTGGAGCTGATCATTATGTGTTTTATCACATTATGCATCAAATCCAGTATTTCATGAGAAGACTAAGCACAATGAGATTGACTTTCAATTTCACGAGTTTGGCATAACTCATAGTGGAGTTGATCATTATGTGTTTATCACATTCTGCATCAAATCCAGTATTTCATGAGAAACTTAGCACAATGAGATTGGCTTTCAATTTTGTGAAGTCAAGTGATCAACTTGCAAATATCTTCACCAAGCCCCTCACCGGTCCTCGTGTTAATTGCATTTGTAACAAGCTAGGTACGAATGACTTATATGCACCAACTTGAGAGGAAGTGTTAGAATAGGAATAGAAACAAGAATGGTAGATACAACCCTACTTAAAATAGGAATAGGAATATGAATAGGAATAATATATAGAATCCTACTTGGAAAAGGATTATAATGTAGTGTCCTAGTTGGGAATGAAGTCTAATGAAGTGTCTACAAATAGGGTCTCAATGTAATAATGTAGAGACACAATTCAATAATATTTTTCTCCTATATTTCTCACAATAGCCACACAAATATCTAAGGTTTATTTTAGACCACAAATTTCAAAAGACTTCCTTTCTTAAACTTTGTGTCAAGTCAAACGGTACCACATAAATTGGGACGGAGGGAGGACAAGATAGAACAATACATTTATACAAACACAAGCACATGCATAGAATATACACTGAGCCTACAGGCCACAGCCAGTAGGGTTTCTGATTTCCTACTCCACTTCTTTCTTTGGTTTCCTATTCCAAAGTTCCATTTCATTTTCACTCTTTAATGTCACTCTGCCTCTTTAACTTGTTTCGCTAGTCTTTCAGACTTTCAGTCTTTTGACTTCTTAGTTTCAGTCTTTGTTTCATGCTGCTGCCCATGCACTCTCAGCTGAGTGCTCACCCTCATGTGCCTTGATCCTAGTGTCATAGCCATCAGCTATGGAGCAATGCTAGAAGTCCAGCAGCCCAGTCATGCTTATTTTACGCATGTTTTTTATTTCTTTTTCAGTGACATATTCAGTATTATTGCAAAAAAATGGAAAGAAAATGAATCTTGGGCTTAACTTAGCCCGGAAGTTAGCTCATGATGTGAGAATTGTCCGAGACCATATAAAGATACTATGGCCCATGCCTTCAACCAATGTGGAACTCTAACACCCTTTCGTTTACCCTCCACCCCTCACGATCACTTAGACATCTCACACGAGGATAACATAATATGGGGATCCAACTTTGGGTAACTCAACACTAGGGATGGATCTGACTCTAATATGATGGTTCTCATCTCATGAGTTACTTTTTGAGGTTAAGTCTAAGATCCTTTTTTATTTCCATGATTTCAAAGCAGGCAGAGGTAATTCAAACTGTCACCCATTAGTCAAAATGAACATCTAAATACTTTCTTATAAGGTAAAACAAACTTCTAAGTACTTAACCCAAGAAAAAGAATTATGCCCGCATGTGATGGAACGTGTTGCACATCTAACAAAAATAAATATAATATGTCCCCTCTCTCTAACAGCTTAAAATTTGCTAAGGTAGACACACCAATTAAGCAAAACTTAAGTCATAGCTTAATTTATAGAACTTTTAATTGCTTATACTAAGTAAAAGAGGAAAATTGTGACTGCTCCCTGTTACTGCACTTTGTTACTGCTTTCTGTTAGATCTTCCCTAGTTTTCTGGGATCTTTTATTTGTTTACCAGCCTTAGGATTCTACGTGTTTTACTGTTCCAGATTAGGGATTATAGTTGGGATATCATTCTTTAAATACCCTTCACATTAATGTATTGCATACACTTTTCATCAGTAAAATCAGCCTTCACCTTTTACTAAGTAGGGCTCCTCAGAATTAAATATTGTGCTTTGTTTGCTTGTTCAGTTCTTTAAGACCTTAATCGATGGAACACAAACTTTTCGAAATTTGTGATTACTTTTTGACATGCTAGTCTATTCTGGTGTAGAATTAGTTGATCTTCAAGCTGGTAAAGTTATTACACAAATTTTTCTTGTTTATTGAATACGAATTATTAGTTGGTTGTAGAAACAAAAGTGAGAAGACAGTAGAATCTTCAAACATATGAATTACAAAAGGAAATTTGAGACAACAAAATAAAGCCAGAGAAAGAGACCCAAATCCAAACTAAATGGAACCTAGCTAATAGGGTTAAGTTATGGATTTTTGAAAACTAGAATCTTAGTACTAGACTGAATAAAGTGGGACAGAAACAAACAGCATGACTTCTAAAATTTAAACTTCACATAGTTTAATTTCGCATTTCCAACCTTCTCGTTGCTGAAAGTCTGCACATCTAAAATCTTCAATTTTATGAAAATGGCATTCCAAGATGCAAAATTGTAGACAAACTACTTTGCAGAAAATGATTTAAACTTCCAATTAACTCCAGATTAAAGAATCATCTCCATAGAAAGACAAATGATCATTGGAGAGGAGAAGAAAAGGTAAAGAACATATGGTCACTCTTGGTTTATGTCAAGAAAGAAAATTTCATTTGCTAAAACTGAAACAAACATCAGGTGACGCTTTTAAAAGATACAGCCTTTATAGATCAGAATACCAAGCTGGGACATAATTTTACCGAATTTGTCTGGTGGTGCAATAACTGTTCCTTTCAACAGCAGTGACAACTGAGAAACAATCAAACTTCAGTTAGAGTGGCTTATCTACCAAAACGACACCACTTAACTTTTAAGAATGAGCTAATGGTAAGACCATCATGAACAGTAAGAAACATGATGCGGACCACTTGAAGGATGGTCTTTCCCCTCAATATAATGAAAAAAGATATAATGTGATGAAGATAGAATTTAGGCATATATTGGTTTGGGGCAAATTTCACACCTTGGTCAGAAATAGATCATGGAAAGTTCTTCCTTTCTCCTTCAGTTTTGCTTCATTCAAAGAGCTGGAACAAAGGAATAAATATCAAATTGGAAAAGTATATAAAGATAACAGCGATACATCATATATTCTTGCCAGGAAAAATGTCAATACATCCCTCTATGAACAGTTAAAATGCAATATGCAATTGTTTCTTCTGGGTTATCCAGCCTAAGAGAGTAGCTGCAAACCTGAGTTGTTGATCTAATTCACTCAGCTTTCTAGTGCTGCTCCGGTACTCTTTCTCGAGGAGGGGAATTATTGATGGCACACTATCCATGTACCTGGATAACATTACATTTTGAAGGTTAAAATTTGGGAATGTAATGAGAAATCAAAATGAAAGACTAGAGGCTTACCAAAAAAGAAGGGAAAAAAAAAAGAAATGTACCTTTTCAGGAGCAACTCCTCCAAGAACAGCCTAAGGCTGTTAATACCTATCCTGCTTCTTTCCTGCTTTGAAAGTGCTCTGCCCAACTTCTCCTCCAACGCTACTAAATCTTCCATCTCCCTTGATGAAATAGCCTGTCAATCACAGAAATAATGATGTATTCAACAGGACATTGTAACCTAGTTCTACTCATCTATATTCAACATGGAATCATAATGGTATAAAGTATACCTGTCAAACAGATTCTTATAATTTTTTTATTTTTAATAGTAAAGGTACATCTCAAGTAAATAGCTTATCAGATCTTGTTATAGTTGATTCAGGCTCATCTACAATTTTCAACCATTTTGAACTGCAGCTAACAAGATCTAAATAGCTCCTATAATAAGGTAATACATTTGAAGCGATACAATAATCCTGAATTTGCTGGTAATCTAGAAGAAGGGAAGACGCAGGGCCAGGGACGTTGCTTTTCTAGCCATCATGCTTTGGTCTTGTGGAAAGAGAAATAAAAGAGCTTTTAAGGGGATGATAAATGACTTTGTACACTTGAGAAATAAACTTTTATTCTTACTAGTTTTTGGTGCACCCATGAAATTCCTATTCATATAGAAGATTGGGTGTCATTTTTAAACTACCATGGTGTAGGTTCTTTAATTTTCAGCATACAGTTGTAACGGGATTTATCCCATATTAATTAAATTTACTTTATCAACAAAAAAAAATAGAAGAAGACCACCAATCAAAAGGGAAGCTCGATGCACGAAGCTTCATGCGTTCATGCAGGGTCCAGAGATGGGGACGCAAACATCAGTGGCTCGAATCCGTGACCTATATAGGTCACAGGGAGATAACTTTACTTTTTCCAAGGATCCCCTTCAGAAGACTACTAATAAAAAGAGATTGCAGAAAAACTTTTCCTGATAACATGCATTGTGATATCAGTACTATGTTATACAGAACCAATGGGAAGAGACTTTCTCAGAATGCAATATAACATGCATTCTATGTAGATATTCTCAAGTTATTGCACCACAGAATGGAAATCCCACCAACGTGGATGCAGATAATGTTGGGTTTTGTGTAAGGTGTGAATTGGGAAATGTGGGTGTAATGTGAATTGGGAAATACAGAGGGAGAGAAATGAAGGGAAAATGAAAAGTTATTTCTCCTTCATTGGTAGAATAGAAGAAAAGTATTGTCCTTTTATTATGAACCAATTCCTTTAGCTCTTAAAGGGTTAAGAAGAGAGTGTCCCCTCATGCCGTGGTCGTGCTCGCTTGGCTCGACTTCGGCTTCAGCTATTGATTGATTGATTGATAATTTTTAGGACAAAATTCATTTATCACTCTCATTAATTAATTTCCTTTTTCCTAATATTAATTCATAAAATTATTTATTAATTAATTTGCAGATTATTAAATAATTAATTCGCAAAATTAATGTAAAATTAGTGGAATCTTTCCGGAAAGGGCATGTTCCTTCTGATCCGACATCTCCTTCATCAAAAGATATCATGCATGTTCTGAACAGATGAGTTTGTTCTGAACAAGTGAGTTTGTTCTGAACAGGTGAGTTCGCACTTATTCAACCCATATCGTTGGCTATAAATAGAGAGGATTATCTCATTTTTCAAATATCGAATTTTCTTCTTCTTCTGCATATATTTTCTTACAAACAAAATCGAGTCTTTGTGTGATTTCGTTGTTGACTTTTGAATTCGCTAAAGTTATTGAAGTTTGAGGTGCCGCTACTTCTTTAAGAGGTATATCTGTTATATCCTCGAAGGAAATAATCTACAACCTCAGGTTTAGTGAGGGGATTAAATTCCTTGAGGACACATAGAGCATGTTTGGAAAGACACCATGTAATTGGAATTTGGTGTAATTGGGTGTAATTACTCTCTTTGGCATGTTTGGTAGTCCAAGTAATTATTTGGTAAGAGAGGAATTGGGTGTAATTGAAGGGAAGTAATTACACTCTTCAATTCCCAAGGAAGGGTAAGTAATTGGTGTAATTACATCATGTAATTACAAGAAGCTTTTTAAAATTCTTCTTTTATTTATAGTTATATTTTTTCATTTTAATTTATTTTTTATTTCTACTATTTTTTTAAAAAATATTTTTATTATTCTAATATGTTCTAAATATATTTTTTATTTTTTTATTATATTTCATTTCATTCTCATTCTCAACCTTTACTTTTTCATTCCATGCAATTTTTCATATTATTTATTTATTATTCTATTTATTTTTAAAAATAATTTTGTTTGTATTCTAATTTTTAAAATCATATTTATGTACGTTGTGTTAAAATTTAATGTAAGAGCACTATGTTAAATTTTTTGTTTTGAATTTAGGATTTATGTCATATTTTCAATTTCATTTGTTTTAGTACTATTGACTTGATATTTCACATTGCAAAACATTTATTTTTTAGTTAAACTTGATAGATTATTTTTTTGTCAAATGTTTTAATAATTTTATGACATTATATTTATAATATTAACATTTTTGTCAAACATACATTTCATGATGTTCATAAAAATCTTATACTTTTAGTTTATTTGATTAAATTATTTAAAATATACTAATTTAAAAAATATAAATAAATTATTTTTTTATAATATTAGTTAAGAACATATGTTTATTAATTAATATTTAATTTAATATAATTTATAAAGATACTTATTAGTCTAATATAAATTTTAAATTTAGAAAATTAACTTTTGTTTTTAAAATTTAATATAACCTTGTAATTACACTTGTGCAACCAAACAAAACAATTGTAATTATACTGGATTACACAATGGCAAACAAACAGGTCATCGTAATTACTAGACTGTGTAATTACTAAGCTAGTAATTACTACCCACTTAATCACACCAATTCCAATTACCAAGTGGCTTTCCAAACAGATCCATAGTGAATTCTGTGGCCTCGAATATTTACTTGATACACTTAGTATTTTCTGGTTCCCAGCTTTCTTTGTTCTTTTGATATTCTTGTTGAACATAGTGCACATCAAGCTTAAGGAATTTAATTTTACTCTTTCAAGTGTTCATCTATTTTCTAAATTTGGAGACTAAAAACCTTTATGGTTTTTCTACTCTGGTTCAATATTCGATTCGAATAATATAAAAACTTCATCAAATAATAAATCTGTTTCAAAAAAGAAAAAGAAAAGTCTACTTGGTTTGAAGAAATAAAATCTTCATCAATTGATAAATCTGTTCCAGAAAAAGAAAAGTTTATTTGGTTTGACGAAATAAAATCTTCACCACTAGATAAATTTTTTTGGGTTGTTGTTATCAGAGAAAGAAAATAATGACAGGAACAAAAAGAATGACCTAGTTTGATTTAGCATGGAGTTTAAGAAAATAAAAAATATTTTTCAATCTTGTGGTCCTAACTTAAAATTATGTGAAATGTACCTAAATGTCTTTTAATCTTGTGGCCTTGAACATGCCACGTGGAAAGTTAAGGGAAGAGGTCATTCTTTTTGAAACAGACTAAAAAGTAGAGTAGGTCATTCTTTTTGAAACGGAGGGAGTACCATATTTTGAGCATTTTCCAACGACCGCTGCACAATGAAGAAGTCTATATAGAGCAACCACCTAATTTTATTGCTCAAGAGGAGTTTAGTAGCCTTATATGTTGATTACGTAAGTCAGTCTATGGTCTGAAGCAGTCTTCTCAAGCTTGGTTTTGGAAGTTCAACAGTGTAATTCAGGAACTTATCACTCCGTTATTTATCGACATTATGCATCAAATTCAGTATTTCATTAGATACCAAGCACATTGAGATTAACTGTCGATTTTGTGAAGTCGAGTGATCAACTTCCAGATATCTTACCAAGTCCCAGTCCTCATATTAATTACATTTGTAACAAGCTAGGCACATGTGACTCGTATGCACCAGCTTGAAGGGGGTGTTAGAATAGAAATAAGAACAAGAATAATATATACGAACCTACTTAGAATAGGAATAAGAATAGTATATAGAATCCTACTTGGAAAAAGATTGTAATGTAGTGTCCTAGTTGGAAAAGGAGTCTAATGTAGACACAATTCAATAAAAAAATTCTGCTATATTTCTCACAAAAAGCAAACTATCAAAATGTCAAATTTGTGTTGAATATAGGTATGTTAAACATCCTTATAAGTCAATTAAAAGGAATTCAAATTCCTTAGACTTAATTCACACGAATATTTGTGACATGAAGTTAGTATCATCTCGCGGTGGAAAGAATTATTTCATAACTTTTATTGATGATAGTACGCGATACTGCAATGTCTATTTACTTAGTAGTAGAGATGAGGAAATTGATGCATTCAAACAATACAAAAGTGAAGTTAAAACACAACTTAACAAAAAGATCAAAATGATAAAGGAGTGATAGCGAATATGAATCTCATTTTGAAGAAATGTGTTTGGAATATGGCATTATTCATCAAACAACTGCCCCTTACTTGCCACAATCAAATGGAATAGCGGAAGAAAAATAGAACACTTAAAGAGATGATGAATGCATTGTTGATAAGTTTTGTTTACCCCAGAACTTGTGGGGGGTAAGTTATCCTTACAGCTAGTCGAATACTCAATCGAATTTTTCATAGTAAAACACAATCTATCCCATATGAAAAATGGAAAGGACGAAAGACTAACCTTGAATACTTGAAAGTGTAGGAGTGTTTGGTTAAGATGCAAGTTTCTAAACCTAAAAGGGTAAAAATAGGACCAAAAGTTGTTGATTGTGCGTTCATAGGATATGCTACGAATAGTAAAGCATATCGATTTCTGGTTAATAAATCAGAAAATCCCGGCATTCATAGTAATATGGTAATTGAATCAGATAATGCTGAATTTTTCGAAACCATATATCCATATAAAAGAGAATGCGAATCGTCTAACGAAGGACATAACGATCTCGAAAAGAAACAACGAAAAATGATCATAATGAGAAAATTCCAATACGCAACAAACGTCAAAGGACTTCTACTTCCTTTGGACCAGAATTTCTAACATTTTTATTAGAAAATGAGTCTCAAACTTTTAGAAAAGCTATGACTTCTTGGAAACACAATATTGGAATGAGGCAGTCAATAGTGAGATTGAAACATAATGAATAATCATACATGAGAATTGGTTGATCTTCCTCCCAAAAATAAACCCTTAGGTTCCAAATGAATTTTCAAAAGAAAAATGAAAGATGATAGCACTATTGACAAATATAAAGCAAGATTTATCACCAAAGAATTTAGACAACGTGAGGGCCTTGATTACTTTGATACGTACTCACCAATAATTAGAATTACATCAATTCAAGTGTTAATAGAGTTAGTCGTCGTGTACGGTCTTAAATCCATTAAATGAATGTGAAAATAGCCTTCTTAAATGGAGATTTAGAGGGGAAAATCTACATGGAACAACCTGAAGGGTTCATGGTTCCTGGAAATGAAAAGAAGGTGTGTCAAATTGTTAGATCTTTGTATGGACTAAAACAAGCACCTAAACAATGGCATGCAAAATTTGACCATACAATATTGTCAAATGGTTTCAAAATTAATGAGTGACAAATGTGTTTACATTAAGAACACTCCAAATCAAGTCGTCATTATTTGTTTATATGTGGATGATATGCTAATAATGAGTAGCGACATTGCCAACATAAATGCTATTAAGCATATGCTTTCTAGTAAGTTTGATATGAAAGATCAAGGAGTTGCCGGTTTGATATTGGGAATTAAGATTTACAAAAATCCTCAAGGCCTAGCATTGTCTCAATCTCATTATATCTGAATAGTACCTGAAAGATTCAAGTAATTAAATTCCAAAAGTGCAAAACCACCAATTAATGTGAACCATGATCTTGCTAAGAATAAATGTGAAAGTCAGTCTCAATTGAATTATGTCAGGGTGTTGGGAAGCTTGATGTACATCATGAACTGTACACGACCAAACATAGCTTGCGTCATAAGTAAAGTAAGTTGATACACAAGTAATCCCAACCAAAATCATTGGATGGCAATGAAATGAGTTCTGGAGTATTTAGAACATACTCAAAACTTTGCTTTGCATTACAACAAGTATCGAGCAGTTATTGAAGGATATAGTGATGCAAATTGGATCAGTGGGTCAACTAAAACTAAGTCCACAAGTGGATATGTTTTCACCATTGGCAGAGGAGCAGTGTCTTAGAAATAATCCGAACAAACATGTATGACCCACTCTACAATGGAATCTGAGTTCATAGCTTTAGACAAGGCTGGTAAAGAAGTTGAATGGGTCCAGAATTTTCTAGAAGACATTCCATTTTGGCCTAAGTCGTTGGCTCCTATATGCATACATTGTAATAGCCAAGCGGCAATAGGAAAAGCTAGGAGCATATGTATAACAGAAAATCTCGTCACATACGACAAAGACATAATACCACTAGACAACTACTCTCTAGTGGAATTATCACAATTGACTATGTAAAGTCAAGAGATAATGTGTCGGATCTACTTACAAAAAGCCTAACTAGAGAGGTAGTTGAAAGATCATTGACGGGTGGGACTATGGCCGAGGACAAATCATCATGGCAGTAACTCTACCTAGAAGATTGGAGATCCCAAGATCTAGGTTCAAGGAGATCAAACAAAGTCATTGATGACGGTTCAACATAGTCAAAACAAGTTTTATGGTTCATTCTCGTAATGAGACAATGTTCAGAAACAAGGATAAGGCATTAAGACCTTTTAATGATTTCTAATTTTGATATAGGATAACATATTTAGGAATCACCTATGTAAGTGTCAAGTGTAAGCCACTTCAAGAAGAATCTTGTAAGGCCAGTTCTCTATGTCACTGGCAGACCCAGGATTTTTACCAAGTGTGTTCAAGATATAAAAAAGAAAAAAGGCTTAGGTGTTGATAGCCAGTTTCAAACTCGGAACCTTTAGGAAAGTTTGAACCGTCTTCACCATTGGGCTAAGGTTATACTTGTCTAAGTGGAGTAAAAATTTAATATATAGCTATAAATTTTCAAAAACTGATCAAATATATATATATATATAGTGTTATTTTTCACCAAAGTGAGTTCATGAACCCTTTTGATCCTCTGTAGGTCTGCCCCTGCTCTATACACTTATGAACCAGAAAGTGTTCATGGCTGAAACAAACAAAACAGTGAGAACCAAAAACAGTTAAAGCATTAATTGTATAACTTATGTTGTCTAGGTATACACCAAAGCTCGACGGTTCAAAAATATCAAATTTACCGATTAACTGAATATATATGATGTATGTTCACTACGAAAAGTTCAAAGAAAAACCTACTTATCCAGATGCAATTAATCATTTCTTACGAATCACACAGTGTTTTCATATTTATGTTTTAACAATAGTCATTCCCCATTCATGTGTGGATTGTTGGGTTTTGTGTAAGGTGTGAATTCAGAAATGTGGGTGTAATGTGAATTGAAAAATATGGAGGAACTAAATGAAGGAAAAATTATAAGTCATACCTCCCTCATTGGTAGAATAGAGGGCAAAGAATTGTCCTTATATTAAGAAATACTTCTTTTAGCTTTTAAAGGGTTAAGAAGAGAGCGTCGTCGTCGTCGTTGCTCGGCTCGGCTTCAGCTACGGCTTCAGTTTTGACTTTGGCTTTGGCAAATGATTGATTGATAATTTTTTTGACAATTTATTTATCATTCTCATTAATTAATTTTGTTTTTCCTAATATTAATTCGCAAGATTATTTATTAATTAATTTGCGGATTATTAATTAATTAATTCACGAAATTAATTTAAAATTTGCGGAATCTTTTCGAAAGGACATCTTCCTTCCCAACAGACATCTCCTTCCCCAAAAGACACCATGTCTGTTCTGAATAGGTAAGTTCGCACCTACTCGACCCATTCATTAGCTATAAATATAGAGGATTATCTCATTTTTCAAATATCGAATTTTCTTCTTCTTTTGCATATATTTTCTTACAAACAAAGTCGAGTCTTTGTGTGATTTCGTTGTTGAGTTTTGAGTTTGCTGAAGTTACTGATGTTTGAGGTTCCATTACTTTTTAACAGGTATATTTGTTTTATCCTAAGAGGAAATAATCCACAACCTCGGGTACAGTGAGGAGATTAAATTCCTTAAGGACACACAGTAAATTATATGGTCTTGAATATTTATTTAATATGTTTAGTATTTTCTAGTTTCTAGTTTTTTTTTGTTCTTCTAATATTCTTGTTGACCACAATACCCATCAGATAACATACCTAGCTGCAAGAATCTCTTCAAAGGCACACAAGCGACATCACAGGTTTAACATAAATGGTTGTTGTATTCCTGAAGAAACAGTTGGGACTGCATATTTAAGAGCAGCTGATTGGAACCAATACGATTGCCCAGAGGAGCTTTCTAAGTATCCAGAGTCCGCACAAGGAGCAGTTGAGAAAGATGTATTAGATAATCAAGCTCAGTTTCCATCTTCTTTTTCTTAAAGTTCTTCTCATTGAAAGTACCCCCCTCTTATTGACCAGGTAAACTTTTTGTGCTCTTTACAATTGGATTAGTTAATTGACCAACGGCATGCTCACCAATTCCTTGATGTGCACTATGTTTTGTGTTCTTCTACAAACAATGTTATTGATAAAATGACGGAACTGAAAGTCAATTTTGCTCTCTTTTGGGCATTGTTTTTGTGAAGAGCCGAAAAACAAAATCAAATGGCATAAGGTAGAGCATCACAACTTTCTACTGGATATGTAATGAATTTTTACTTAGTCAACATGGATTTTTCACCCTTAGCACTCCCAACCACACGACAAGGAGTTAACTTGAAGAAAGCCCGGTCACACTCAGTAATTCTATGAAATGCCAAAATGAATCCAGATTGAAATACACATTGTTCTTCACTGAAAGATGCAGCACAAATTTCAAGTAAAATTCCCCATTATCCTAACTTTCTCATAGAAAAGGAAAGGCATGTGCCATATGGAGCTTCAGAGGTCAGAAATTGAACCTGTTTGAACTCATCATTGGATCTGAAAACTGATTCAGGTCCAAAACCAACTCTCCCGGAAGGGACAGATGTAAAAAAGGGAGAATCACCCAACATAAATCCATCAAGTGTACTTGCTGGTGGCGAAAGGAAAACTTCCACATCAGAAGCTCGTGCAAACTGAGGTATTTTGGTATCAAGCTTTGTTGCGACAACCACAGTCCTTGAAAGCTCTGGATCAATCTGTATACGGTTCCACACATGAAAAAAGTAAAGCTGTTGCAGAGAACACTCAAGAGCACACAAACATTTGAACATGCTGTGTTTTACGTGGTGACATGGAAAGCATCGATCTACATAGATTCATTTTTAACCATTTCGGCATATATAAAGGGTTTTTACCTTCATTTTTGCCAGCACATCTCATATTGAAGTCAAAATATTGTGCAAAATTCAGGCTATAACTTATCAGGTGCACCTTTACCAAATTAGGATTAAACAGGCACTACCTGCATTACTACCCTCCTCGTAGTTGCATTGCTCCAATCATTACAATCTTCAAGGCACAATATAATGAATTCTCTGTGCTGCATTTTGACTCGCACCAACGTCTCCACTGCACGAGCTTGAGCCTGCAATGTATATGGTCTCAAGCTTCAACTAATTGTGTTTTCATATTACACAATTATCAAAATCGTGGATAATAATGGGACCTGTAAAGCCCGATTTTTCCGACTAGGTGCTGGAGCAACTAGTCCTGGAGTGTCAATAATAGTAAGATTGGGGCAATATTTGTATTCTATCCTGATGATTATCTCTTTTGCAGAAAACTGACATGTTTCCTTCTCCAATCTCATGTTTTCAGCTTCAATATATGCCTACAAGAGACAATATAATCAGGAAAAGTTAACTCCCTAGTGTAAGGAAAAACTTTTGACACATTAACCAAATAATAATAGCACTAATATGCAAACCTACTACTTACCATTAAATACCTTTCATATTTCTCTCCAACTTTTATATTCCACTACTTCTAACAAGTTGAACTAAAATGGGAATGATAAGATTAAATAGTTTTCAAATATACAATTGTGACTATCTTTTTTAGACAGAGTGTACAAATGACCCATAAAATGGTTATTAACTAACAAATGGAAATATACCGAGCAACACATATAAGGTTGATACCTGAATATCTTGGAGAGATTTTTCATGAGAAACAGAGGGGTCAGAGTCAGACAAGAGATGGCAGAGTGGAGTGTCACAGTCGGGGTTGTATTTCATGTGAAGAGTAATGGGTCTGCGAGTCTTGGTTCCACCACCGACGTGATTGAATTGGAAGCCCATTAGAGCCTCCACCAATGCGCTTTTCCCGTCAGTCTGGTGCCCCACTACCAGAACTGCTGGTGCGTCAAATGGAGTGTCGAACTCTTGAGCCAAACCGTGCAGCTCATTGTAGGCCTCATATAGCCTCCATTGCCCCTCCAATTCGTCCATCTTTTTGATACCGGAATCTGGTGAACTTTCTTCGCCCGCCATTTTCAAAGATCCAGACTAGTGAGTTGTGTGTGTTTGTGTGTGACTGACTATTTGTGAAGCTTTTATCTCAATTTCTTTTCTTTGGGTTTCTTGTTGAATTTTGGAACCACCCAAATAATTTCGAATGGATTGGGAAAAAGGAGATGCTTGGGCTGTGCTTTCGTTTTCTTCATTTGGGCCAAGAAAAAAAAGTTTGTTTTGCATCTTTCCCTTCCTCTTCTTTTCAAATTTCAAATGATTTTGGTTTCTTTAATGAAAAAAATAAATAAAATAAGAATAATTCAATAGAGCAAACCAAGTTTTTTTTTTCCTTTTTTGTCTTCTTTTTCTTTTCTTTTTTACTTTTGGGAAGTTTAATGAGGAGATGGGCCATTACGAATATAGAGACTGAAATGAGGAAAGTAAGATTTGAATCATATATTTAGGTGATATGTACTGTGGAGTGTGAAGTTGTCACCACCCAAGTTAGGCCCTACGAGTGACACGGCGATGAGAATTTTCGAAGAAATCTCAACCAAGCCTTTTAGCATATCATAAGTGTACATAAGGCAACAATAAGCGGAAACTCATAAGAAATCCAAGAACGTAGCATAACTAGAATGAAGTAAGACAACATAATAGGCTTCATACACATATTCAACATGCCTCTACATGAACTAACATAGGCGGGGACTAGGACATGTTCCTAGTTCACCCTCAAAGAATAGAAATGACATAACATGGAATAGTCTCAATGTACCAACATAGTCTAAAAATGACAAAAAGGGAAAGATAGACTCAACTTGCCCTCGAAGCATGAGAACTCACCACACAATCTTCGACAATCGCCAACTAGCTACGAGAAGAAGATGGAGCGTCTGTCCCTACATTTTGATATAACGTAGGCAATGAAATATGCGTTAGTACGTTTGAATGTACTAAGTATGTAGACAATGTAATGTATAATAAAACCATATTGTGCAAATGACCATTTCAAATAGCATGATAGAAGAGGTAGTAAAATCATGAGTAAACATGAGAAGAGTCAATGCTCAATAAGCCATAAGAATATCATGTAAAAGTAAAGGATAGGATTAGTTAAGTAAATCATCATAAGGACCATACATATGCGGGATATAATCTTAACCGACAATAAGACCATGCGAGCTATAAAATGGAATCCCGATGTAACTCTCACATCGAGAAGAGAGAGTCTACTTGCCAAGATAGATTCCGTATCATCATCATTATGTGCTATATGTGGATCCACTAGCTAGGCCATAAAGGCAGACCTACGGTGGCAACGTAGTTAAGGGACAAAAGATTGCTACTAAGGACCCCTTACGTCGAGCCCCTACCTCAAAGTCCTCTCGATGCTAAGTCAACATCCCACGGAATACATTTCATTATCATAAATCATACATGTCATAAATCATAAGCTTTTCATAAATTATAATTCATAAAACTTGTTCATAAGAATAGCTCATTATCATGTGATTCATGTAATGTGGTGTAGACCTTCCATCATTACTAATCTTATTTCATAAAAATTATCATCAAGGTCTTAAGTCACCTTTTTTATATATAAAACTTGCTTCAACGCTTGAAATTCCATGATCATGGCTTATACTTGAAATTAAGGCAAAAACATGACTTATAATCAATTGACTTGGAAATCATGAAATCTAATTGAAAACATGCATGATCATATAATTTATATCAAATTATACATAATTTATGAAAATAATATCAATTTAAAGTATAATTAAAAAAAACCTCATTCATGTCATGAACCCTAAAGAGTAATGTAGGAAATTCATAGAAAACTCTTTAATTCCATGCAATAATCATTAATTCATATTGAAATAGATTCATAATTATAATTTAAATCATAATTCATGTGATTGGAATTGAGATCACAAAACCCATAAAAATACATAATTGAATTGATGAAAAAGTTGAGAATTTATTGGGATCCATGGGTGAAAGGTACCATTGGATGAATGCCCACATACCTTGAATGAGAATCTAGAACAAGTTTGAAGAAATATGGAATTTTGGTGAAGATATTGAGAGAATTGCTTGATTTTCTTCAATGGTGATTTGAGAACCTTTGTAGAGAGAAAATTATTTAAAATAGATGAATTGTGAAAGAATTAGGGGAAATAGGGATTTAGGGTAGCTAATGTTACACCCCACATTCTTGAACTCGAAAGGTTCCTACAGTTACTTAGAAGCTATCATGTAAGCCGCCTAAGTTACGACGCTATTAAACAACTCCAAGGAGGGAGAGTGTGACACCCCACAGTAGGGAAGATTGGAAATAAGGTCAAGAGAAGTCGGAGGAAGTTGGAGGCCAAGCGATGAGTCGTAGGACTTGATTTGCTTACGTACGACTCTAACTTAGAAGTTTTACTTACCTAAGCTATTTGAGTACATACCAAGCTTTTATAGCATGAATGACATAGGCTCTTAAACTAAGACGAGATTACAAACCCACGAGGAAGAGAAAATTTTTTTTCTAGGGCAAGCAATAGGAGGGTGACACGTGGCAGCCCTAAGCAAGCAGGTGACCCACCTACTTGGGGTCAAGTAGGTGACCCACCTGCTTGGGGGAGATGGACCCCGCTGCCACGTGGCAGCACCCCATTGGCCGCATGGTTGAGGTGGTCCAATGAGGGCCTGACACGTGTCACCTCATATATATATGAATATGTAATACTTCAGTTGTTAATTTATCCAAAACAGTAGCTAAACTTAGAGAAAAAAATGTGAAAAGAGAGAAAAGAGAGGCAGCCTTGGTTCTTGAAGATTAAAGGTGAGTTTCTCAACTTTCTTCCGTGAATTAATTATATACGGTGTATCTTAAGTACGTGGATACGTATATATTTGTTTTAAGACGTTCATGGAACCAAAACTCTAGCATTGCAACTGAAATTTGGAAGGAAAAAGGGAGAGAAAACGTGAAAAGGGGCAAGGGAGAGGGCTACGGATTTGACCCTTTTTGGGTAAGCTTCCGGGTTTCATTCCGTGAATTAATTAATTGACGTATCCCTAAGTTGTATATTGGTGTTTTATAACCTAAAAATTCAATTTGTGGCAGCGAGGGAGTACCACAAGCAGCCCGCTCAATTTCAGCACGTTGAAGAAGTTCCGAGGCACAATTTCGGCTAATTTTAGCCAATTTCGGGAAAGGTAAGTTCTTCCACTCTAATTTGAAGTTTATGATGTTAACTTAGGGTGTATTATACACCTTAGGAGATGCTGGAAGTTGGGGAGAAGGCTTCAAAAGTTCGACGTTCGAAATAAGCGAAATTGGAATTGCTATAGTTAATTGTAATCGAATAATGCCTCGCGCTTGTGGTGTGTGACTGCTGGTCGTGTGGTGAGTTGTTAGGGTGCTGGAATGTGTGTTTCTAAGGGCGTGGGGGGCTTCTGGTTGCATCCACATGACCCTCCGCTTTGCAATTAAAGAATTCGCGAAAGAAAGATTAAAAACTCTAGTTTTGGTATCTTAGTTTCGAGTGAATTGTTGAGGGTTTATATTGTGTAATGTTGTCGTAATATGTATATGTATGGGCTTCTAGTTGTATTTTTGGTTAGCTGAAGGTGCTAGGGACATGGTTGTGGATTCGGATAGGGCACGTTATAGGGGAGGTGCTGTCCGATTTTCGTTAACTTCTTAACTAGTTAAGGAATTAGTCGAGGATGCGAGCGAGGGGACGAGCTCAATGAATACTCGTAGGTAGTTTAAGTTGATGAAAAGTATAAGGTTGTTAATACTTGCCTTACTTCCGTGTTAAATAGGTTTCGAGGACAACGACGTGGACACGATTACGGGGAATCCATAAGAGGTATGTAAAGCCTATTCTTTCTCTTTTTTTGGCATGTCGTAGAGGTAAGTAAACAATGATGCGATCTCTAAAGTAATTCCATTCCTAAGTGTCTCTTATTCACTTCTGGGTAATGAACTTTTATAACAGTTAAGCTACTTTCCTTGAACCTTATCTATACTAAGGACTTAATGAATATACGGGCTCCTAGTTGTAAGGACTATATGAAAACATGTATTCTTGAGTCCTTAAGTGGTTAACATTACCTTAGTACGTGTCTAAGGACCCCGAGACACTAACTAGTATAGCCGTAATGGCATTTAGAGGACATTTAAGGTGATTACATTATAACCCTGATGCTCAGACGATAGCTTAATTTGCTTCTACGGTCGAGTCTTCGATAATGATTTAAATTACATATAGTTTCTCATTACTCTACTCGTGTATACAGTGACACATCTTTCACCGAGTCCCAGGCCGGGGTATGTTCTCGTGCGCAGTTCACTGCCTTATTCCTCGAGTCCCTCACTAGAGGGCCGGGATACGTGTGTATATATTTATATGATGATGTATGGTAATAAGATGATGATGGCATGGGGTTGGGATAATATTACAGATGTATCCACCGGACCCCTAATAGGGCCGGCTACATGATATAATTTGAACATGCATGCTTTTATGATTCACAAAGTACAGGTTTCTCATATGATATGTTATCCCCTGCTTCGCGGTTTCAGATATGGTTTCGGTTATGTTATATTATGTTTTACATAGTCAGTACATATATCGTACTGACCCCCTTCTCCGGGGGGGGGGGGGCTGCGTTCATGCCCGCAGGTACAGGTATACAGTTTGGGGATCCGCTAGTGTAGGAGTTCCACTCAGCAGTCCGGAAGTGCTTCATAGTGCTGGAGCCTGACTTTTGGGTACTACACCTTATTGTACATATTTGTTTTTTTCACGAGTACGGCGGGGGCTCTGTCCCGCCTTATGTTACAGTTTTCTTACTCTTAGAGGTCTGTGGATGCATAGGTGGGTTGTATACATATGTGGGTGGTATACGTATGTGGGTTGTATGTGTATATGAGTTGTGTATGATCTGTATATGTATGTGTGTACAGCTGTACTGATATGACTTAGGATTTGGGGCGTTCCCTATATTGTGGTGGCCTTGTCGGCTCGCATATGTATGTAGTATAGAACGACCCTATATGTTACTACAGCCTTTTCGGCTTGTATGTTTCTTAAATGTTGATGCATTTGGGGTATAAACAGGAGGCAAGTTAGGTATAGTTAGAAGGGGTACATGTGTATGCCCAGTTTGGGGGCCCCGTCACGCCCTACGGGGTTAGGTCATGACAGAAGTGGTATTAGAGCAGTTCTTCCTTGGAGTGTCCACAGACCGTGTTTAGTAGAGGCTTGTTTATCGGTGTGTTGTGCACGACATCTATAAACAGGAGGCTATAGGACATTTAGGATATTACTTTTTTTCTTATCATAGATCGTGCGATAGAGTTATGTTTTAGGATGATCCTTCACCAACCTACCTTTATGTTTATAGTGATGCCTCCACGGAAAGTAACCACTGCCCAGAAGGGCAAGTCAGCAGCTGGGAAAACTAGTCAAACCCCAAGAATTACCAGGGCTCGTGCCCAGTCTATGCTGAGGATTGTACTTTAGTGGCGAGCTCTACTACGCCGCCACCCTCAGAGGAGTTTAGGGCAGCAGCAGCTGCAGATCCTGAACCTCCAGTACAGGAGCCTCCAGTCCCACATCAGAGGGCGGAAGACAGAGCTATGCGAGAGGCAGTGCAGTTGCTGACTGGACTGATGGCAGGACAAGCCCGGAGGCATGGCCCAGATGATGCAAATAGACAAGATAGCTTGAGGGTTCGTGACTTCCTAGCCTGCAATCCCACAGAATTTCATGGATCGAGACCTGCAGAGGACCCACAGGAGTTCACTAGACAGATGCAGCATACACTGCGAATCATTAGGGCCTCAGAGACTAAGTCGGTGGAATTAGCCTCCTATCGGCTGCGTGATGTGGCCGCTAACTGGCACGAGTCTTGGAAGTTATCGAGGGGAGAGGGTTCTCCTCCAGGTGAATGGGATGAATTTGTAGAAGCCTTTCTTAGCCACTTCCTACCTCCAGAAATGAAATGAGCCAGGGTTGATAAATTTTTGCAGTTAAAGCAGAACGACAGGAGTATTCGCGACTATAGCCTCGAGTTTGACTCATTGGCGAGGCATGCCCCCACAGTTGTAGCAGACATGGAAGACAGGGTGCATCGGTACATTATGGGCTTGGACCTTTATTTGGTTGATAGCTGCATGGCTATGGCTTCTCAGCCAGGCATGGATATTGCCCGGGTGCAAGCCTATGCCCAAGGGGTAGAAGAGCGACATAGAAGGCGACAGCCCGACAGAGGTTTTGATAGAAGTCAGCCAAAAAGGGCTAGGTCAGCTGGTTATCCAGGAGAATTTCGCATCGGGCGATTCCAACAATCTGGTAGGTATCCCTCCCAGCCAGCTCGGAGTGTACCTCCACAGTTTCCAGGTGGAAGAGTTGAGAGCACCAGATATTTGGGGCCTGGTCAAAGCTCCAGAGCTTCAGGTACACAGGTGGACTAGAGTTCTCGACAGTCAAGACCACTAGTACCACAGTGTCCCCATTGTAATAGACTTCATTTTGGGGAATGTCGCCGAAGTACAGGTGCCTGTTTTTCTTGTGGACGCCAAGGCCATATTGCGAGGGAATGTCCGTTTAAAAGTACTCTAGGTGGTATAGCTCAGCCAACTGGGTCGGTTGCGGGTTCTTCTTCTTCTGTGGCTATGCGCTCGATGGGGCAGGGTATGCAGATACCGGCAGGCCGTGGTAGAGGTCGTGGTGGAGCTTCTAGTTCTGGCAGCCCTTCTAATCGTATATATGCTTTGGCTAGTAGACAAGATCAGGAAGCATCGCCAAAGGTAGTCACAGGTACATTATCAATCTTCGTTCGGGACGTATATGCGTTGATGGATCCCGGCTTTACTTTATCATATATATCTCCTTTTGTTGCTAATAGAATTAGGATTAAGCCTGAATTAATAGAAGCATTTGAGGTGGCCACACTAGTAGGAGACTCTCTTGTGGTGAAACAAGTATATATAAATTGCCCGGTTAATGTATATAGTCATCGTACCTTGGCTGATTTGATAGAATTGGATATTGTGAAATTTGATGTTATTATGGGTATGGATTGGTTAGCTTCTTGTCATGCCAACATAGACTGTAGAAATAAAGTAGTTCGGTTCCAGTTTCCAAGTGAATCAATTGTTGAGTGGGCAGGAAACACGGCATCGCCGAAGGGTAAGTTTATTTCATACCTTAAGGCAAGGAAAATGATCAGGAAGGGGTGTATTTATCATTTAGTCCGCGTGCACGATTTGGAAGCAGAGGTTCCAACTCTTCAGTTGGTACCCATGGTTAATGAATATCCGGATGTGTTTCCAGATGAACTTCCAGGTCTTCCTCCCGAACGGGAGATAGAGTTCATGATAGACATGCCACTAGATACTCAGCCTATTTCTATTCCCCCATATAGAATGGCACCCGCAGAATTAAAGGAGCTAAAGGAGCAACTGAAGGACTTGCTGGAAAAAGGTTTCATTAGGCCCAGTACATCCCCATGGGGAGCGCCGGTATTATTTGTTAAAAAGAAAGATGGATCGCTGCGAATGTGCATTGACTATAGGCAGCTGAACAAGGTAACAATTAAGAACATGTATCCCCTCCCCAGGATTGATGATTTGTTTGACCAGTTGCAGGGTGCTAAATGCTTTTCGAAGATAGTCTTGTGGTCAGGCTACCATCAGGTACGGGTAAGAGAAGCGGATATCCCAAAGACCGCATTCAGAACCCGATACGGACATTATGAGTTCAAAGTGATGTCTTTTGGGTTGACAAATGCTCCAGCGGTGTTTATGGACTTGATGAACCGAGTGTTCAAACCATTTCTAGATTTGTTCGTGATCGTATTTATTGATGATATTTTGGTCTATTCACGATCAGAAAAGGAACATGCGGATCATTTGTGGGCAATACTAGGAATACTCCAACACCAGAAATTATATGCTAAATTTTCTAAATGTGAATTTTGGTTAACTTCAGTGGCTTTTCTGGGGTATATTATTGGGAACGATGGTATTCGCGTAGATACACAAAAGATTGAGGCTGTGAAGGCATGGCTAAGACCTACAACTCCTATGGAGGTACGTAGCTTTTTGGGGTTAGCAGGATATTACAGAAGGTTCGTAGAAGGGTTTGCTTCCATTTCGGCGCCTTTAACAAGGCTGACTCAAAAAGCGGCTAAGTTCCAGTGGACTGATGTTTGTGAATGGAGCTTTCAGTTGTTAAAAGAAAAATTGACTACGGCTCCTATTCTAACCCTTCCCGAAGGACCCAATGGTCTTGTTATTTATTGTGATGCTTCCGGTATCGGACTTGGATGTGTGTTGATGCAACAGGGTAAAGGTATAGCTTATGCCTCCCGGCAGCTCAGGAAACATGAAAAGAATTATCCAACTCATGACTTGGAATTAGCAGCGGTGATTCATGCCTTGAAAATATGGAGGCACTATTTATATGGTGTACATGTGGATATCTATACAGATCACAAAAGCCTCCAATAAATCTTCAAACAGAAGGAATTGAACTTATGGCAGAGAAGGTGGTTGGAATTGCTGAAAGATTATGATGTCGACATCTTATACCACCCTGGGAAAGCGAATGTGGTGGCAGATGCGCTCAGCCGTAAATCAATGGGTAGCTTAGCAGAGGTACGACCGGGACGGAAGGAAATGATCCATGAGATCTACCAGCTTGCCAGTCTTGGATTCCGCTTAGTTGATTCGGGTGATGACGGGGTTTCTGTTCGAAGAATTGTTGAATCCTCCATTATGGAGGAAGTAAAACGATGTCAATACCAGGACCCTGTTCTAGCGAAGTATAGAGATGAAACTCTCCAAAAGGAAAAGACTCCATTTGACCTTATGAACGGTGGGGTATTACGATACCAAGGCAGAGTCTGTGTACCGGAGGTTGCAGGACTACGACAGCAAGTACTGGGAGAGGCACATTACGCTCGCTATTCTATTCATCCAGGGTCAACCAAGATGTATCACGACCTCAGATATCTGTATTGGTAGGACGGTATGAAAAGGGATATAGTAGAGTTCGTAGCCCAATGCCCAAACTGCCAACAAGTTAAAGTTGAACATCAGAAACTGGGTGGGCTACTATAGGAGATGGAGATTCCAACTTGGAAATGGGAAGCGATTAATATGGACTTTATTACAGGTTTGCCTCGGACTCTTCGAAAGCAGGATTCCATATGGGTTATCGTAGATAGGCTGACAAAATCAGCCCACTTCCTTCCAGTCCGGACCACTTACTCAGCCGAAGACTATGCAAAATTGTACATTAAGGAAATAGTACGACTTCATGGAGTTCCCACATCTATTATTTCAGACAGAGGAGCTCAGTTCACAGCCCACTTTTGGAAGTCATTCCAGGAAGGCTTGGGGACACAGGTAAGCCTTAGTACAACATTTCATCCTCAAACTGATGGGCAAGCGGAGCGTACAATTCAAACGTTAGAGGATATGTTGCGGGCCCGCATAATTGACTTCAAAGATAGCTGGGATGATCATGTACCACTTATTGAATTTGCCTACAATAACAGTTATCACTCTAGCATCCAGATGGCGCCGTATGAGGCTTTATACGGCAGGAAGTACAAGTCGCCTATCAGTTGGTTTGAGGTTGGCGAAACACAACTAATAGACCCAGACATGGTCCAACAGGCGGTAGATAAAATAAGGCTTATTAGGGAAAGATTATTAGCAGCCCAGAGTCGACAAAAATCATATGTAGATAATCGACGTCGACCCTTGGAATTTCAAGTAGGTGATTGGGTATTCTTAAAAGTATCGCCCATGAAAGGGGTAATGAGGTTCGGCAAGAAAGGGAAGCTGAGTCCGAGATACATTGGCCCTTACTTGATTCTTCGCCGAATAGGTAAAGTGGCGTACGAACTAAACTTACCAGCGGATCTAGAAGCTGTACATCCAGTCTTTCACGTGTAAATGCTTCGTAAATGTGTGGGTGATCCATCCCGGGTACATCTCGTAGACGATATCCAGGTCATAGAGGAGTTAGCCTATGAAGAACAACCTATCGCCATCCTGGATCAGCAAATCAGAAGACTGCGGACTAAGGACATAGCTTCTGTCAAGGTGTTGTGGCGAAATAGGAATCGGGAAGAAATGACCTGGGAAGCTGAAAAGGACATGAAAAATAAATATCCGTACTTGTTCTCGACATCCACAGGTAACCCTAACTCTTAGAACTGGTATATTAATTATTTAGATGAAAATGTATGTTATCATAGTAGAAGGAAACCGCCCAATAATCAGCATAAAGTCTTAAGAGAAGTTTTATTCAACATTCGGGGACGAATGTTCTAAAGGGGGAAAGGATGTTACACCCCACATTCTTGAACTCGAAAGGTTCCTACAGTTACTTAGAAGCTATCATGTAAGCCGCCTAAGTTACGACGCTATTAAACAACTCCAAGGAGGGAGAGTGTGACACCCCACAGTAGGGAAGATTGGAAATAAGGTCAAGAGAAGTCGAAGGAAGTTGGAGGCCAAGCGATGAGTCGTAGGACTTGATTTGCTTACGTACGACTCCAACTTAGAAGTTTTACTTACCTAAGCTATTTGAGTACATACCAAGCTTTTATAGCATGAATGACATAGGCTCTTAAACTAAGACGAGATTATGAACCCACGAGGAAGAGAAAAAATTTTTGCAAGGCAAGCAATAGGAGGGTGACACATGGCAGCCCTAAGCAAGCAGGTGACCCACCTACTTGGGGTCAAGTAGGTGACCCACCTGCTTGGGGGAGGTGGACCCCACTGCCACGTGGCAGCACCCCATTGGCCGCATGGTTGAGGTGGTCCAATGAGGGCCTGACACGTGTCACCTCATATATATATGAATATGTAATACTTCAGTTGTTAATTTATCCAAAACAGTAGCTAAACTTAGAGAAAAAATGTGAAAAGAGAGAAAAGAGAGGCAGCCTTGGTTCTTGAAGATTAAAGGTGAGTTTCTCAACTTTCTTCTGTAAATTAATTATATACGGTGTATCTTAAGTACGTGGATACGTATATATTTGTTTTAAGATGTTCATGGAACCAAAACTCCAGCGTTGTAACTGAAATTTGGAAGGAAAAAGGGAGAGAAAACGTGAAAAGGGGCAAGGGAGAGGGCTACGGATTTGACCCTTTTTGGGTAAGCTTCCGGGTTTCGTTCCGTGAATTAATTAATTGACGTGTACTTAAGTTGTATATTGGTGTTTTATAACCTAAAAATTCAATTTGGGGCAGCGAGGGAGTACCACAAGCAGCCCGCTCAATTTCAGCACGTTGAAGAAGTTCCGAGGCACAATTTCGGCTAATTTTAGCCAATTTCGGGAAAGGTAAGTTCTTCCCCTCTAATTTGAAGTTTATGATATTAAATTAGGGTGTATTATACACCTTAGGAGATGCTGGAAGTTGGGGAGAAGGCTTCAAAAGTTTGACGTTCGAAATAAGCGAAATTGGAATTGCTATAGTTAATTGTAATCGAATAATGCCTCGCGCTTGTGGTGTGTGACTTCTGGTCGTGTGGTGAGTTGTTAGGGTGCTGGAATGTGTGTTTATAAGGGTGTGGGGGGCTTCTGGTTGCATCCACACGACCCTCCGCTTTGCAATTAAAGAATTCACGAAAGAAAGATTAAAAACTCTAGTTTTGGTATCTTAGTTTCGAGTGAATTGTTGAGGGTTTATATTGTGTAATGTTGTCGTAATATGTATATGTATGGGCTGATAGTTGTATTGTTGGTTAGCTGAAGGTTCTAGGGACATGGTTGTGGATTCGGATAGGGCACGTTATAAGGGAGGTGCTGTCCGATTTTCGTTAACTTCTTAACTGGTTAAGGAATTAGTCGAGGATGCGAGTGAGGGGACGAGCTCGATGAATACTCATAGGTAGTTTAAGTTGATGAAAAGTCTAAGGTTGTTAATACTTGCCTTACTTCCGTGTTAAATAGGTTTCGAGGACAACAACGTGGACACGATTACGGGGAATCCATAAGAGGTATGTAAAGCCTATTCTTTCTCTTCTTTTGGCATATCGTAGAGGTAAGTAAACAATGATGCGATCTCTAAAGTAATTCCATTCCTAAGTGTCTCTTATTCACTTCTGGGTAATGAACTTTTATAACAGTTAAGCTACTTTCCTTGAACCTTATCTATACTAAGGACTTAATGAATATGTGGGCTCCTAGTTGTAAGAACTATATGAAAACATGTATTCTTGAGTCCTTAAGTGGTTAACATTACCTTAGTACGTGTCTAAGGACCCCGAGAAACTAACTAGTATAGCCCTAATGGCATTTAGAGGACATTTAAGGTGATTACATTATAACCCTGATGCTCAGACGATAGCTTAATTTGCTTCTACGGTCGAGTCTTCGATAATGATTTAAATTACATATAGTTTCTCATTACTCTACTCGTGTATACAGTGACACATCTTTCACCGAGTCCCAGGCCGGGGTATGTTCTCGTGCGCAGTTCACTGCCTTATTCCTCGAGTCCCTCACTAGAGGGCCGGGATACGTGTGTATATATTTATATGACGATGTATGGTAATAAGATGATGATGGCACGGGGTTGGGATGATATTACAGATGTATCCACCGGACCCCTAATAGGGCCGGCTATATGATATAATTTGAACATGCATGCTTTTATGATTCACAAAGTACAGGTTTCTCATATGATATGTTATCCCCTGCTTCGCGGTTTCAGATATGGTTTCAGTTATGTTATATTATGTTTTACATACTCAGTACATATGTCGTACTAACCCCCTTCTCTGGGGGGGGCTGCATTCATGCCCGCAGGTACAGGTATACAGTTTGGGGATCCGCCAGTGTAGGAGTTCCACTCAGCAGTCCGGAAGTGCTTTATAGTGCTGGAGCCTGACTTTTGGGTACTACACCTTATTGTACATATTTGTTTTTTTCACGGGTACGGCGGGGGCCCTGTCCCGCCTTATGTTACAGTTTTCTTACTCTTAGAGGTCTGTGGATGCATAAGTGGGTTGTATACATATGTGGGTGGTATACGTATGTGGGTTGTATGTGTATATGAGTTGTGTATGATCTATATATGTATGTGTGTACAGCTGTACTGATATGACTTAGGATTTGGGGCGTTCCCTATATTGTGGTGGCCTTGTCGGCTCGCATATGTATGTAGTATGGAACGACCCTATACGTTACTACAGCCTTGTCGGCTTGTATGTTTCTTACATGTTGATGCATTTGGGGTATAAACAGGAGGCAAGTTAGGTATAGTTAGAAGGGGTACACGTGTATGCCCGGTTTGGGGCCCCCGTCATGCCCTACGGGGTTAGGTTATGACAGCTAATAGGGTCGAATTTAGTCCTAAAACATTCAAGTTCATTAACTAATAAGTAGAGAAATGTCTAAAGTGCCCTTACTTAAAAATTGAATTCGGATAAAAATAAAACTCCATGTCCGCAACGCGAACCTTCTCCCTAGATTGGATTTTCAAAACTTTGCGATGCAGGGACATCGCAGACTCTACTATCTCAAAATTTACCCGAATCAAAATTATGCTCTCGACGCGGACTTGCTCCCATGTCCATTTTTCATAAATTTTCTTGTTTCATGAAATAATCTAAGTTAGAATTCTATGGGGTATTAAATTATCTCCCACTTGGGAACATTCGTCCTCGAATGAGGTAAAACTAGCTTTAAGTAGAGTAGAATGTACAACTAACAACCCAACATGAATTCAATAATGTAATTTAAACATTATTTAAAATTGAGTTCATGAGTCTGCATACATGTAATAAGACATAGAGAGATTAGAATGTAGGAGTTTGGAGAATTCGAGAATGAATAGCTAAATACCTTAGTCCAGAATGGAAGGATAGAGATAAGGATATCGTTTTATCATGTCCGCTTTCGCTTCCCAAGTAGCACTTTCAACTTCTTGGTTCCTCCACAAGACTTTAACGGATGCAATTTCCTTGTTTCTCAACCCCTTAATTTGACGGTCCAAAATTTCAATCGGAACCTCCTCATAAGTCAAGTTTTCTTCAACACTCACACTACCCAAAGGTCAATGCCATAGGGATCACCAAGACATTTCCTCAACATTCATACATGGAATACCGGATGAACCGATGATAATTCTAATGGTAAATCAAGTTCATAGGCCACCTTATCAATATGCCTTAGGATCCTATACGAGCACCGAGGACTAAGCTTCCCCTTCTTTCCAAAATTCATTACCCCTTTCATAAGTAAAATCTTCAAGTAAACCCAATCTTTCACATAAAATTCAAGTTCTCTCCTTCTAACATCTAAATAGGACTTTTGACTACTTTGAGCAATCCTTAATCTTTCTCGAATAAGTTTGACCTTTTCAAAGGCCTCAAATACTAACTCGGGCCCTAGCAAGACACCCTCTCTTATTTCAAATCATCCAATAGGTGATAGACACATTCTTCCATACAAGGCTTCAAATGATATCATCCTAATACTCGAATGGTAACTATTATTGTATGCAAATTCAACTAATGGTATGTGATCATCCCAACTTTCTTTGAAATCAACCACACAATCCCTTAACATGTCTTCTAGAGTTTGGATTGTTCTTTTGGCTTGTCCATCGGTTTGTGGGTGAAATGCGGTACTTAGCTTAAATTTGGTGTCAAGACCCTTTTTGAAAGGATTTCCAAAAGTGAGAAGTAAATTGAGTACCATGATCCGAAATGATGGACAATGGGACACCATTTAACTTTACCACTTCTCAAATATACATCTTGGCATAATCTTCAGTACGATAAAAAGTCTTAATTGTTAGAAAATAAGCTGACTTGGTCATTCTATCCACTACCACTCAAATTAAATCATGTTGCTTTCGGGTACGGGGCAAACCCGTTATAAAGTCCATGTTCACATTCTCACACTTTCAAGTAACTTGGGCAAGAATTCCAGTCTTTGATGTTCAACTTTCACTTGTTAGCAATGTAGAAATTCCGCCACAAACTTTGTTATGTCTTTCTTTATACTCTGACACCAATACACTTCCCTCAAATCTCTATACATTTTAGTGGATCCCGAATGTATAGAATATCATAGTACTCTATCTCCCCTTTGTGAGAAAACCTCAATCTTCTTATCACTCACCAATTTCTTCAACTCAACTAAGGTCAGATCCATGTCTTTCTTTGCCTTTACATCCGCTACCAATGATGATTTCGAACTATTTTGAACAAGAATACCACCCTGATTAGAGTCACTCAAACTTACCCTAAGCTGGCCAATCGGTGCACATATTTAAACAACTTCTTCTTGTTGTCATCAACATGAGAAACACTATTTATGAACAACCGACTAAGAGTATCGGCAACAATATTTGCTTTACCCAGATGGTACAACACACTCATATCATAATCCTTTAATGGTTCAAGATACCTCCTTTGCCTAAGGTTCAAGTCCCTTTGTGTAAACATATATTGTAAGCTTTTGTGATCGGCAAATATGTCAACATGCACCCCATAAAGATAGTGACGCCAAAATTTTAAGGCAAAAACAACTACCACCAATTCAAGATCATGAGTTGGATAGTTTAGTTCATGCACTTTTAGTTGTCGAGTGGCAAATGCTTGACCTTGCTATGTTGCATCAAAACACAACGTAATCCAACTCGTGAGGTATCACAATATACAACAAACCTATACAAACCTTTTGACAATATCAAAATAGGAGCCAACATATGAGGATCCTTCAATGTTTGGAAACTTCTTTCACACTTATTCGACCATTGGAACTTCACTTTCTTTTGGGTCAACTTAGTTAAAGGTGTTGCAATAAATAAAAATCCTTCTACAAACCTTTTATAATACCCGACCAAGCCTAAGAAGCTACGAATATCCGAAGGAGACAATGGTCTAGGCCAATTCTTTACCGCCTCTGTTTTCTTTAGATCAACCCTGAAAACAATGTGACAAGAAATTCTGCGGACCTCAACCAAAATTCACATTTACTAAACTTAGCAAATAACTGTTTGTCCCTCAAAATTTGCAACATAATTCTCAAGTGAGCCATATGCTCTTCTTCATATTAGGAATAAATCAATATATCATCAATAAAGACCACCTCAAATATGTCTAGGTACGGTTTTAAAATCCGATTCATCAGGTCCATAAAAATAGCGGGAGCATTAGTTAAACCAAACAACATAACCAAAAACTAAAAATGGTCATAACTTGTTTGAAATGTCATCTTGAGAATGTCACATTTTCTCAACATCAATTGGTGATAATCATACCAGAGATCAATTTTGGAGAAGTGACTTGCACCTTGGAGTTGATTAAACAAGTCATCTATTCTCCGAATGGGATACCTTTTCTTAATGGTGACCTTATTCAATTATCGGTAGTCTATACACATGCAAAGTGACCCATCCTTCTTTCTAACAAACAACACGGGAGTACCCCATGGTGAAATATTTAGCCTTATGAAGCCTTTATCTAACAAATCTTTAAATTGTTCCTTCAACTCCTTAAGTTTCGTCAGGGACATACGGTAAGAAAGGATTGAGATAGGTTGGGTGTCGGAAAAAATATCTATACCGAAATTAATTTCTCCTTTGGGAGGAATACCGGAAAAATCATCGAGAACCACATCGGAGAATTCATTTACTATAGGAATTGACTCAATAGTAGAACCTTCAAAATTTATATCCTAACCCGTACTAAATGATAAATACACTCTTTATAATTCATTTTTCGGGCTTTTAGGCATGATATGAACCAACCCTTAAATACCGAATATCTACCTTTCACTCAAGAACCGACTCATTAAAAAATTGGAATTTGACCACACAGGTTCTACAATCAATAGATACATAAGAAGCATGTAGCCAATCCATGCCAAGAATGACATCAAAGTCGGTCATGTTGAGTTCAACAAGATACATGGGATTATTTTATGCAAGACTGACATGGGGCAATTTCTATAGATTTTTTTGGCTAGAACCGAATCATCAAGGAGGGTATAAATCGAAAAAGGCTCTAGCAAGATTTTGGGACATATATCAAATCTTATAGCAATGTAAGGAGTAATAAAAGATAATATGTCCCCCGAATCAAGTAAAGCATAAAAATCAAAGTCAAAGACCCGCAATATACCCGTAAGCACATTGAAAGATTCCTCAACATCTTGTCCAGCTTGGAGTACATAGAACATATTTTGGCATGGGCGACCACCTTGTTGAAATTTTCCATCTTTGTTAGTTTGACCTTGAGGAGGTCCTTCTCTCCCCTTTTTTGAATATTAGGGCATTCAAAGACCGTGTGCCACACCTAACCATATCTAAAACAAGCACCTATATCAAATAAATATTTGCCTCCATGGTTTTTTCTTCACTTGGAACACTTGGGAGAAGTAGACCCACTAATTCTACCACTTTAGGCCTTAGGGTTGGTCACCCTATCTTTGTCAAATTTTCGGCCCGAGGTTTGTGAATAACCTTGTCCTTGAAACCTTTGGCCATGTTGAAAATGGTCATTACCACCACTAGATTTGGATTGAGAAAACCCACCTTCAAATTGAGCCCTCTTGGACTCCCTCACATTCTTCTACTTACTCTTTTCCCCTTCTATTTGTTCGACATATGTCATGAGCCTAGAAATATCCATATCTTTGATAAGTAATGCGGTTTAACATTATTTCATCACCAAGTCCGACACTCTCAAAATAAACTTACTCATTCAGGCACGGGAGTCAGCTACCAAAGTAGGAGAATACTTGGACAACTTTGTGAACTTAGGGGCATATTCCCTCAAACTCATATTACCTTGCTTTAAATTGATAAAATCCAACACTTTTACCTCTCTCAATTCAAGTGGGAAGAAGAGGTCAAGAAATGCAACCTTGAAGTTTTCCCTACCTATGAGACCTCCTTCAACCCTTTTGGACTTCCATTGATTGAACCACACTTGAGCAACACCCTTGAGTTAGTAGGCCGCCTTCTCCTTCGAAGACACCCCCATGATAGCAACAATCTTATGCACCTTATCAACAAAATCTTAGGGATCCTCATCAACCTTGGACCCATGAAACTTGGGAGGGTTCAACCTTGTAAAGTCTCTAACCCTTGAAGCCAGTGTAACATATTTGGAGGAGCCACCACTCCTTGGTTCACTTAAGTATTCATGGCTTGGGCTAGTATAAAGATGGCAGTCCAAAATTCGGGATGAGTAAATTGATCGGCTAAAGGATCCTTAGGAGCTTAAGTGGCTTGTCCCTCATTAGTATCAACCCCTCTTCGGATTAAAACTCTTCTTGGAGGCATTTTCTAAAAATTACAAAGAACAATTGTTAGAGGGAAAAGACTTAGAATACACTCTATCGCACGACATAGATTATGAAAGAAGTGAAGATTTCTTGAGATGCCTCATAGCCTCCTACTTAGAGATGTGGCGTATTTCACACCCATGAATAAGACTCTACTTGATGCGGCATGTTAGACTCCCTAGAATACTTCAAAACCTTATGCTCTGATGCCAAGTTTATCACCACCCAAGCTAGGCCCTAGGAATGATATAGCGATGAAAATTTCCAAAAATATCTTAACCAAGCCTCTTAGCATATCATAAGTGTACATAAGGTAACAATAAGAAAAAACTCATAAGAAATCCAAGAACGTACCATAGCTAGAATGAAGTAAGAAAAATAATAGGCTTCATACACATATTCAACATGCCTCTACATGAACTAACATAGGTGGGAACTAGGACATGTTCCTAGTTCACCCTCAAAGAATAGAAATGACATAACATGGAATAGTCTCAATGTACCAACATAGTCTAAAAATGACAAAAAGGGAAAGATAGACTCAACTTGCCCTCGAAGCATGAGAACTCACCACACAATCTTCGACAATCGCCAACTAGCTACGAGAAGAAGATGGAGCATCCGTCCCTACATTTTGATATAACGTAGGCAATAAAATATGCGTTAGTACGTTTGAATGTACTAAGTATGTAGACAATGTAATGTATAATAAAACTATATTGTGCAAATGAACATTTCAAATAACATGATAAAAGAGGTAGTAAAATCATGAGAAAACATGAGAAGAGTCAATGCTCAATAAGCCATAAGAATATCATGTAAAAGTAAAGGATAAGATTAGTTAAGTAAATCATCATAAGGACCATACATATGTGGGATATAATCTTAACTGGCAATAAGATCATGCGAGCTATAACATGGAATCTCATGTAACTCCCTGTCATAACCCAAAACCAAGGTCATAATGGCACACATCCCAAAATCCAACTTGATGTGTAAGCCTAAAAGTAAAACTCATACGAGACTCCCAAAGGGAAAGTCATGGCACGATTTAAATCAAAAGAAAGACAATGAAGAAATTATCCCAAAATCTGATGTCATAAGTATAAAGATCATCTAATACAATGTTCGAGTCTGAAGATACAACATAAATATCTGAATAATACAAAAGACTGAGAAATACAGATAGACTAGTGACGATCCAAATCTTGGGACCTCACCACTAATCTGAGAATACACAATCCACTAGAATATCATCTGCCACATGAGGTACCCTGACTAGTATCTACATAAAAAAGGCACACAGAAGTAGGGGTTAGTATAATTCATATGTACTCAGTAGGTTTTAACTGACTGAGTATAAAAAATTAATCAAACCTATGAAATAAACTAAGTAACACTTTCACCTACATACAGAATAGTCTCACTTCAGCATCGGTGCTACCAGTTTATATATAATGGCGTGAGTAAAGTAAATCCATAATATCAAATCTTTATCACAATTAACTAGATAAGTCAAATAGTACATATATTGATACAATGCAATGTAATATAATAATGCAATAATGTGGTCATATAGTGAAATCAAGACTGTCGCACAGCCTGTCATTTACACTTGTTGAGCTGTGATATCAAGCAAGACCCATGGGGGTCTCGCAGACCATAGACCTCAATCACAATAGCTCATCATCCTTGCCACATCCTCGTGTTCAAGGGATCACAATGTATCTACTACCCTTCCATAAAACTGTCTCGATCAGGAACTCAGGATACAAAGGATTAAAGGTGTTTTATTTACTTTCTCAAAAAGAATTTCCATATTTCTCAACTTCCCATGTTTTATGATATGATGAATGAGGATAAATGTATTAAAATACATATGGCGGGGAAGCAATATTCAACTCAAAATGTAGTACAAGGTTCAAAGTTCTCAAAACTTAACATATACACGATACTCACCCTCAATAAATAGTAATGGAAAGGAAATATTTCAATATAAGTATTCATCTCTTTCTCAACAATATTTCAATACTTAGGCATGTTCAAAACCCCCAACTCAACCCCTCAGGTAGGCATTACAAGTCAAATAATATCATCAAGCCTCTCTCATAGGCAAATCATGAATCACATTCTCTCAAAGCAAATAAGATAACAAATAAGGCCCCCACACGGGCTATGTAATACAAATAATCCCCTACATGGAAACACATTAATAATAAGCCTCATATGGTCATCATATTATATATAACATTCTCAAATCATACTACAACCCAATCTCAAAGTCTATAACATATGAATGACTAATTATTCCATCTCAGTCTCAAAGAAAAATAGCTAAACCTGCCTTAATTGCCAAAAGCGCACTCAAACACTTCCACCGGATAAGAAACTCTCTAATTCGATGCCCAGAGTAACAACCTATTATCAACAATAAAACATACACATTACAAGAAGTTCAATGACACCCATATTAATAGGTTTTGGAACTGGGGTAAAATAGTCCAAAAATTAATTATTTTCAAAAAAATGTCAAATTTGGAATTTTATATGAAAATTATGTTCTACACATTGAGTAGAGTTTGTTTCTGAAAAATCTATCAAAATCGAGCAAGAATTGAGTCCAAATCATTAATATACAATTTTTCAACTTGGAAGAAAACTCCATAACCCACCTTTGAAATCTTGATTTAAAGATGTTTTGGAAGATAATAATTGCAAAAACTAGTAAAGAATAATCTCACCACAATGTGTTTTATGGAAAAACTCATAATTTAGACCCAGAAATTATTAAAAACGGAGCTAAGATGACCAAGAAACAATTCTCCAAAATCCATTAAAATTCCAACTCAAAAATGATAAAGGTAGCAGTTAGATTAGCGAATTTACCTCATATGAAGCTCCTAATTAAGTTTCTGAGCTCACCACTAGATTGCTTCTAAACAAATACACAATTTAGAACTTTGAATCACTGAATTCAGATCTAAGATGACTAAGAAATTATTTTCCAAAGTTTACAAAAATTTGAATCCAAAAATGGTCAAGAGACAGCAACTTTAAATAGTGATTTACCAGAAATGAAGTCTCTACAGCTAAAAACAATCACACCAAAATGATCCTTACAAAACAATCAGCAATTTTGCCTCAAAATGCTCAATATATCAAATCTCAAAATTCATCAAAAATCTAATTCCAAAATAGAAAGGGCAGCTGCTATAACATGAATCTTACCTCAAATAGAGAGTACCCAGCAATCTCCAAGCACTCCAATGCGTAGCCACGAACTTTCTGAACACACTGGCCTTTGAATCACCCAAAATGGAGCTCTAGAACTCAAGTTATGGAATTTTAAAGTTAAGAGAAAAGCCCCAAAAGGGGCTTGCCTTTGCACCAGATTTTTACTGCAACTTTTGATTTTGGAAAAATCCAAAATCTCCCACGGGGTGCTCGAGATTCGTTAGAAACTCAATAAAAATAAATTATATATTCTACCCCACTAAATTCGACTTTCCAGACTCGATAGCACATTCAAAATTACCATGCAAGGTCATTTTATTGAAAAATGGGTTCCACACCAAAGTATCATTTTAAGCCAAATTCCATAACAGGCCTCGGGATTAAACAAAAAACTTCGAAAAGTAAATGAAGGGTTGTTCTAGACCAAAATCAATATTTCAGAACTAACCGCACTGTTAAACTTTTCATCCAAGCGCATTTTCCAAGAATGTTGACTAAAATCAATCATAGGCGAACTTTCAAAGTCAAAAGCGCCAAATGGCTCTAAACTCGTATCAATTGCCATGATAGTCATGACGACAATACTACTAGCCTAATTTGGCCATTTTGGAGCTGATGAAATCATTAGAACTTGAATTTGAGGTCTCCTTGACCCAAAACTCAAAAAGTCACAACTAAACCAACTTAGGCCTTCAAAATACCAAAATGAGTTTGGGACCTATAAAAATTCAGCTAACACTTCTTCTAGACCAAAAATTATCCCTCAAATCCAACGGAGTCATCGGAATTCGATTCCGAGTATTAAAACTCTAAAAGTTGACCAAAGTCAAACTTTGGCCTAAAATTTCCCAAATTCCCAACTCAAGACCTTAAATCTTTGTTACAGCTTCAAAACTAATTCCATAAACTCTCCCAGACCAATTTCTACATTCTGAAGCTATTGGAATAAATGGAATTCCGTTCCGAGACCCGTAGCTCTGGTTGGTATGAAAAATCACTTTTTCACCTCTTAACTCTATAAAACTCAAGAATTTGCACAATTTACAACCATTAAGATTTTGACACTTTCAACTACACAAACCGATCAAATAATACTGAAGAAAACTAATAATAGGGGTAAAATAGTAATTTCACATAAATATTTAAAAATGTTATAGCTTGTATGGTCTTATTGCCGGTTATGGTTCCCATCCCATATATGGATATAATTATTATGTTATTTTACGATCTCCAACTATGTTCCTTAAATGCTTTGATCATTTTGGTTTTCCTCATGGTTTTACTTATCCTCTTTATCATGTATATTCTTGATCATTTCACCTTATGATTTATATTGCATGTCATGCCCACATACTTAGTACATTCAAACATACTAATGCATTTTGTTGCCTAAATTATCTCATAATTTTGGGTTGAGGTTGAGGATCATACCCACATACATGGGTAGTTGAGTTCATATGGCGAAGTCTTGGTGAGTCCTCATTCTTCGAGGGTGATTCATGAGTTATTTCTTCTTTCAAAGACTTTTAGTTATAATTTATTTTGAGGGTGAGTTTTGGAAATGTCTTAGCCCCCGCCCATATTCATGATTAGAGGCATTAGTTGGACAAGTGTTGAGTCTATGTTGTCAAGTTCCATTCTTATTTATGAATCATGATTTAGACTCTCTTATGATATTTTCACATTTACTTTAACTTATGCATGCTTTATGATATGTCAAGAGGCTTGGTTGGAGCCCTTTGGGTTTTCAATCACCGTGTTACAACTAGGCCCTAGATCAAGTCATGAAAAACTTGCTATTAGAGCCCAAGGTTTTAGATGTCCTAGGGTGTCCAACATGAAGCGTCACGTAGAGTCTTATTCATGGATGTGAAGTGCGCCATATCTATGAATTAGAGGCTATAAGGCATTTTAGGAATTTTCACTTCTTTAATGGTGTATGTCATGCTATAGAGTTTACCCTAAGACCTCATTTTCCTAACATTTGTCCTTTGCGATTTTTAGAAAATACCTCCTAGAAGATCACTGTTTCCAAGGGGGAATAATGTTAACGAAGTCCAAGATCTACTGGCTCCTTAAGGAAAAGGCCCTTTGCTCGAGAAAGTGACACATGCGGAGTTACAGACTGTCGTTACCATGCTAGCCAAAGTAGTGGCCGACCATGGGATTGCGGCTTCTCCTAATGTTCCTACTCCAGCCTCTAGAGTAAGGGAGTTTGCAAGAATGAACCCTCTTGAGTTCCATGGTTCAAAATTTGATGAGGATCCCCAAGAGTTCATTGATGAGGTCTACAAAATAGTGAGTATAATGGGGGTGACTTCGGAAGAGAAAGTGGAGTTGTTGGTTTACCAACTTGAGGGTGTTGCTCAAGTTTGGTACACTTAATAAAAGTTGGAAAGGGTAGATAAAGGTCCTATTGAATAGGAAGTCTTCAAACTTGCTTTCCTTGATTGTTTTTCCCTCTTTGGCTAAGGGAAGCTAAAGTGTTGGAGTTCATTAATCTTCAACAAGGAAACCTAGAATGAGGGACTATGCCCTCAAGTTCACTAAGCTATCCATATGCTCCTTCATTAGTTGCCGATCCACGTGTTCGAATGAGTCAATTTATATCAGAGGTGTCCATCTTGGTTTCTAAGGAATGTCATACCGATATGCTTATTAAGGAAATGGACATATCTCAACTTATGACTTTCGCCAAATAAATTAAAGGAGAAAAGCTCAAGAAGATGAGAATAAGGGACTCTAAGAGGGCTCGATATGAAGGTGGGTTCACCAATGCTAGGACAAGTGGTAGTGGTAGTGGCCGATTTTAAAAAGGCCAAGGTTCGGGGAAAAAGTTTGCTAAAGATAGGGTGCCATACCCTAAAGTTCAAGTAGGAAGAAGTGTGAATGCTAGTAGCCCTTCTTTTCCTAAGTGTGCAAAGTATGGAAATAATCATGGAGAGAAATGTTTGATGGGAATGGGTGCTTGCTGTAGGTATGGAAAGATGGGCCATAAGCAATTCGAGTGCCTTCTTATTACCAACAAAGGTGGAGAAGGTCGACCACAAGGAGGCCAAGTGCAATAAAGCGCCCAAGCTCAACCTAAGGGTGTTCAACGCAACAAACGATTCTATGCTCTTCATGCTAGGCAATAAGTGGATGAGACTCCCAATATGGTCATGGGTATGCTACAGATTGTTAATTTTGATTTTTATGTGATATGGGTAACAACTTATCTTTTGTTACTCCTTACCTTGCTGTGAGATTTTATGTATTCCCCGAAGTATTATTCAAACCTTTTTGAGTTTATTCTCCCATTGGTGATTCAGTATTAGCTGAGAAAGTTTATATAAGTTGTTCCGTGTCAGTTTTGTGCAAAGTTATTCCATGTGGTCTTATTGAACTAAAAATGACTAATTTCGACATCATCATTTGTATAGATTGGTTACATGCTGCTTATACATCTATATGTTGTAGGATCTATGTGGTTAAGTTTCAATTTCATAATGATACTACTCTTGAATGGAAGGGTAATGATTCGGTGGTTAAGGGTCGATTCATCTCATGTCTTAAGGCTAGGAAATGATTTCCAAAAGGTGCATTTATCATATTGTGTGTGTTTCAGATATTGATTTCAAATATCCTACTGTTGAGTCAGTCCCTATAGCTAATGAGTTTCCCAATGTATTTCATAATGATTTTCTCGGTATTCCTCTCAAAAGAGAGATTGACTTTGGCATAGGTATCCTTCCCAACACTCAACCTATTTCTATTCCTCCTTACCGTATGGTTCCGGTGGATCTTAAGGAGTTGAAAAAACAATTGAAGGATTTGTTGTATAAGGGTTTTATAAGGCCAAGTATTTCACCATGGGGTTCTTTCTGTTGTTTATTAGAAATAAAGATGGGTTACTCCGAATGTGTATAGATTATCGACAATTGAATAAGGTCACCATAAAGAATAAGTATCCAATTCCAATGATAGATGAATTGTTTGACCAATTACAAAGAGCAAGTTACTTCTCAGAGATTGATGGATCGTATCTTCAAGCCATATTTAGACATGTTTGTGGTGGTGTTTATTGATGATATTTTGATTTACTCTCGAAATGAGGAGGATCTATAGGCTATTTGAGAATTGTATTACAAACATTAAGGGATAAAAAACTATTTACCATGTGTAGTAAGTGGGAGTTTTGGCTAATGGAAGTTTCCTTTCTTGGCCATGTGGTGTTTGGTGATATAATTAAGGTAGATCCAAAGAAAACAGAGGTAGTAAAGAATTAGCCTAGACCATTATCTCCTTTTGATATTAGAAGTTTGTTGGGCCTAGATGGATAGTATAGAAGGTTTGTTGAAGGATTTCCTCTATTGCTTAACCTTTGACTAAGTTGACCCAAAAGAAAGTGAAATTTTAATGGTCGGATGAATGTGAGAAAAGTTTTTAAATATTGGAGGATCATCTTACGTCGGCTCCTATTTTGACATTACCCGAAGGTTCAGATGGGTTTATAGCTTATTGTGATGCCTCATGCGTTAGTTTGGGTTTTGTTTTGATGTAACATGGTAAGGTTACATCCTATTCTTCTAGAAAACTCTAGGTGCATGTAAGGAACTATCCAACCCATGATCATGAACTTGCAGAGGTTGTGTTTGCATTTAAAATTTGGCGTCATTACCTTTATGGGTTGCATGTTGATGTGTTTACCGACCACAAAAGTTTGCAATATGTGTTTAGCCAAAGGGACTTGAATCTTAGGCAAAGGAGATGACTTGAACTCCGGAAGGATTATGACATGAGTGTGTTATACCATCCGAGTAAGGCAAATGTTATAGCTGATATTCTTAGTTGGTTATCCATGGATAGTGTTGCATATGTTAAGGAAGGTAAGAGGAAGTTGGTTAAAGATGTCCGTAGATTGGCACGTTTAGGAGTGTGTTTAATTGACTCCAAGGATGGAGGTGTTCTTGTACATAATGACTCAGAATTATCTCTTGTGGAGGATGTTAAGTCCTAATAAGACTATGATCCAATTTTGGTTGAATTAAAGAAGTCGGTTGTCGAAAATCCGTTGAGGCATTCTCCCATTGAGGAGATAGGCTACTACATATTTAAGGTCATTTATGTGTTCCTAATATTGATGGGTTAAGGGAGTTAATATTGAATAAGGCCCATAGTTCTAGGTATTTAATTCATTGGGGATCCACCAAGATGTATCATGATTTGAGGGAGGTGTATTGGTGGAATGTCATGAAGAAAGACATAGCGGAGTTCATGGCTAAGTATCCTAATTTTCAACAAGTGAAAGTTGAGCATAAAAAATTAGGAGGTTTAACTCAAGATATTGAGATTCTTACTTGGAAGTGGGAAGATGTGAATATGGACTTTGTAATGGGTTTGCCTCGTACTAGAAGGTAAATATTATTTTATTTTGGTTGTTGTGGACTGAATGACTAAGTTGACTCATTTTATACCGATTAAGATTTCCTATAGTGCCAAGACTATGCTAAGTTGTATATTTGAAAACTTGTGAAACTTCATGGTGTTCCTTTGTCTATTATATTGGATAGAGGTACTCAAATTCACTCCGTAATTTTGGAAGTTATTTCAAAAAGGTCTTGGTACTAGAGTTAAGCTAAGTACCACTTTTCATCCTTAAACAGATGGAAAAACTGAAAGAACGATTCAAACTTTAAAGGATATGCTAAGAATGTGTGTGATTGATCTTTAAGAAAGTTGGGATGAGAATTTTCTGTTGATTGAATTTGCCTACAATAATAGTTATTATTCTAGCATTCAAATGGCTCCATTCGAATCCTTATATGGAAGAAGATTTAAATCCCAGTGGGATGGTTTGAAGTGGATGAGATGGCATTGATCAGTCCTGATTTGGTAATTCATGCAATAGAGAAAGTAAGGCTTATAAGAGAGAGATTGAAGATGTCTCAAATTCATCAAAAGTCCTATTTGGACATTAGAAGAAGAGAGCTTGAATTTAATGTAAATGATTGGGTGTATTTAAAGATTTTACCTATGAAGGGTGTAATGCATTTTGGTAAGAAAGGTAAGTTGTGTCCTAGATATGTTGGGCCCTATAGAATATTGAAGCGTATTGGTAAAGTGGCATATGAATTAGATTTACCATTTGAGTTGGCTATGGTTCATCTAGTATTTTATGTGTCAATGTTGATGAAATTTATGGGTTATCTAAACTCTATTGTACCATTGGAGGTTTTGAAAATTGAGGAGAATTTGACTTATGAGGAGGTTTCGATGGAAATATTAGATCGACAAGTGAAAAGACTAAAGAATAAGGATGTTGCATCCGTCAAAGTGTTGTGGACAAATCAAAAAGTAAAGAGTGCTACATGGAAAGTAGAAGCGGACATGATGAAGCATTATTCATATCTTTTTCCTTCCACCCAAGCCTAAAGTACTAAGTTGTTAATGATCAAATCGATTAAAATCATACGTATTAAGTTCCATATGTCATTCATATGCATGCATGTTCATAAAAGTTGATTTTTCAAAGCCATGTTTTATGTTAAGTGTGAAGTTTACATGTTCTATGCATCTTAAGGTGTCCTTATGTTCATGTTAGGTTGCTATTACTCTTTCCATGTTTTTCCTACGCTAGTTGAATCTCATTCGAGAATGAATATTCTCAAGGGGGAGATATTGTAATATCCCGTAATATGAAAAGTCAAATGAAAGGAAAATCTCAAGAAAAGTCTACTGGCCCAAGTTTACAACTCGTAGGGACTTGTACGAGTCGTAGAAGTGAGTCGTATACATGAGTTCAGAATTGGAAATTTGCCAAGGCAAGAAGGAACTTCACAAGTCAATTAGACCTGCAGGTGTCACCCTCAGAATTCACTCTATGACTCAACAAGATGAGTCATAGAGGATATGACGACTCCTCAAAATGAGTCATATGAAAACTTCAGAGGCTCAGTAAATGGGTAATTCTTCATACCTGCAGGACGAGTGACCTTACAATTTGAAGACTCCAAGATGAGTCGTAAACACAACTGGTAATAAAAGTTCAGAGACTTGTTTTTCAGGTCTTTCTCAGTGCCTGTAGGATAAGTTATTTCTATGACTCGTCACTGCATATACGATTCGTAGACCCTATCGTAGAGTAGCTGGATTTAAATTTTAATGAGGGGTAGTTTGGTATTTTCTCTATATTCTAATAATGTATGTGGACATTTTTAAGGACTAGATTCATTACGAATTGTATCCTAAATACTCCTAAACTCTTTTATCCCCTCATTATTTCCCCAAACAAATTTTGGACTTCTTTCCCAAGGTTCCTCAAGAGTTCATCAAGCTTTGGTTAGGCTTTCCTCAAGATCAAGTCTCTTTTCTCAAATTCAAGTCTAATTTCAATCAAGGTATGCGTGGATTGATTCACGAGTTCCTTCCACTTATGGAGTCCAAGGTTTATTTCAAAAATCTCATTAATTCTCATTACTTTCAAACTCCAATTTTGATAAATTATGTTGGGCTATTTCAATTTTGTTTTAAATTATTATTAATGATTATTATAAGTATGTTTCTACGTAAATTACATGATTTCAAGTTGAATTATGAATGCTCATACATGAAGCTATTTTTGATGGTGAATTATACTAATTATGATTATGGAGTTCAATGTTTTCAAGGTATTCTCATGATTTTCAATCAAATTGATTATGTATATGATTTTTACTCTAAATTCAATCATGAATTGTGATCATGAATTACAAGTATGCTTAAGATATGAATTTAATGCGAGTTATGAAGAAACGTTACTTAGGGCCCTATGTGGTGACCTATGGCCTAACGATATGAATTATGCAAGTATGATTTGTAATGATGAAAGGTCAATTCTCACATTGAAACTATGTTATGAAATGAGCTATCTATGAATTATGAAGTTTATGAATAAGTTATGATATATGCTAAGTATGTTTACTATGCTATGTATTCAATGGGATTTGACTTAGCACCTAGTGGACTTGAAGTGGGGGCCCTACCAAATGCCTTAGTAGCAGCCTCATGTCTCTTAAACTATGTGCCACCATACTTTGCCTTATGGCTTAGCTAGTGGATCCATATATAGCGTATATACATGACCTTCCTAGCAGGGTAGAGTCTACCTTGGCAAGTAGATTCACCTTTTTTTATTGTATGAACAAACAATGGGATTTCATGTTATAGCTCGCATGGTCTTATTATCGGTTATGGTTCCTATCCCACATATGTATATGATCATTATATTATTTTATGATCTCCAACTTTGTCCTTTAAATGCGTTGATCATTTTGGTTTTCCTCATGGTTTTACTTATCCTCTGTATCATGTATATTTGTTGATCATTGCACCTTATGATTTATGTTGCATATCATGCCCACATAATTAGTACATTCAAGCATACTAATGCATATTGTTGCCTACATTATCTCATAATGTAAGTGTTGAGGTTGAGGATCATACCCACACATGTGGCTAGTTGATTTCATACGGTGAAGTCTTGATGAGTCCTCATCCACGAGGGAGGTTCATGAGTTGTTTATTCTTTCAAAGACTTTTCGTTATATTTTATTTTGAGGGTGATCTATGGACATGTCTTAGCCCCCGGCCATGTTCATGATTAGAGGCATTAGTTGGACATGTGTTGAGTCTATGTATTCAAGTTATATCCTTCTTTATGAATCATGATTTAGACTCTTTTATGATATTTCCGCATTTACTTTACCGTATGCATGCTTTATGATATGTCAAGAGGCTTAGTCGGAGCCCTTTGGAATTTCGATCACTATATTATGACTAGTCCCTAGGTCGGGTCGTGACACAACCATAAAGTCCTCTCGATGCCCACCCCCGACCCCCCTGACCCCCCATCTCCATTCCATCTACACCCAGGCCAACACCTCCCCTAGCGGCCTCCGGCGAAGACTATTTCCGGCCAGATCTCCCCCCCTTCTGTTCTCTCTCTTCATCTCTTCCTTCCTTCTTCTTTGTATTTTTTTTTCTCTTCTCCTTTTTCCTCTTTGACTGCGATCGAAAATCCTCCACCAGTAGATTTTCGGGCAGTTTTTGCACAGGTATTTCGGTATTTCCGGCGAGTGAACAGTATTTCCGGCACGTGAACAGTGTTTCCGGCGCGTGAACAGTGTTTCCGGCGCGTGAACAGTGTTTCCGGCACGTGAACAGTGTTTCCAGCGCGCGAACAATATTTCCGGCGTGAACCAGGTTCTTTTCAACTGGAGTTGGTACCTCCGGTTTCCAAATATTCTTTGTTCATACACTTGTCGTTATATTTTGCTGACTTTAGACCATTTAATACTTTAGTAGTTCATACGCGTTTTCGTGGCTTTGGATAGTGATGGTGGATTAGGGTCATGTTCTCATTTAGGGTCGGGGACGAGGGTAAGGAGGGGTAAATGGGTTAAAGGAGAGTCTAGACTAAGAGTAGGTTCTTGGAACATTGGGACGTTAACGGGAAAGTCAATAGAGCTAGTTAAGATTCTTAAGAAAAGGAAGATTAATATAGCTTGTGTCCAAGAGACCAAATGGGTAGGTACTAAAGCTAAGGAGGTAGACGGGTATAAGCTTTGGTTCTCTGGTAGATCAAAGTATAGGAATGGGGTAGGCATTTTAGTAGACAGTGCTCTAAGGGATCAGGTGGTGGAGGTTAGGAGAATCACTGATAGGATGATGTCGATTAAGGTGGTCATTGAAGGGACCACTTTGAACATTATTAGTGCTTATGCGCCGCAAGCGGGCTTAGTAGAGGAGGAGAAGAGGCGCTTTTGGGAGGATTTGGACGAGTTAGTGGGAAGCATACCGCCTACTGAGAAGCTTTTCGTGGGAGGTGACTTCAATGGGCACATCGGGTCTATTTCGGGAGGGTATGACGATGTGCATGGAGGCTTTGGTTTTGGGGACAGAAATGGAGGAGGAGTTTCACTTTTGGAGTTCGCAAGAGCTTTTGGGTTGGTGATAGTTAATTCGAATTTTCCAAAAAAGGAGGACCATTTGGTAACCTTCAGTAGTTCGGTGGCTAAGACTCAGATAGACTTTTTACTCCTTAGGAAGGATGATAAAGGTCTGTGCAAAGACTGCAAGGTCATTCCGATAGACAACCTTACAACCCGACATAAGCTCTTGGTAATGGATTTAGGGATCAAGATGACGAGGAAGAAGAGGGTCGGGAATGATCGACCTAGGATCAGATGGGGGAGTTTGACCACGGCTAGTGCTTTAGAGATGGGAGAGAAATTGAAGGACATGGGGGCCTGGAATAGTAGTGGGGATGCGAACAGTATGTGGGATAGGACGACTAGTTGTATTAGGGTTGTAGCAAGGGAAGTGTTGGGAGTCTCGACAGGCAGTCGTAGTCGACATCAAGGGGACTGGTGGTGGAATGTAGAAGTGCAAGGGAAGGTGGAAGCAAAGAAAATGGCATACGCGAAGTTGATAGAAAGCACGGATGAGGTGGAGGAGTGGACGAATAAGGAACTTTATAAGATGGCGAAGAAGGAGGCGAAGTCGGCTGTTTCGACGGCAAAAACGATAGCTTTTGAACGCCTCTATGCTGAACTAGAAGAAAAAGGTGGGGATAGGAAATTGTTCAAGCTAGCCAGGGTGCGGGCGAGAAGGGAACGCGATGTGGACCAAGTGAAGTGTATTAAGGACGAGCATGGAAAAGTATTAGTAGAAGAGACTCTCATTAAACAGAGGTGGCAGTCATACTTCCATAAACTCTTGAATGACGTAGGGGACAGAGACTTTGTGTTGGGAGATTTGGAACATACAGAGAGGCGTCGCAATTTTGGATATTGCAGGAGTATTAAGGTCGAAGAGGTTAAGGGTGCTGTTCGTAGGATGCGCTGGGGAAGAGCAACCGGACCTGACGAGATTCCTGGGGAATTTTGGAAGAGTGCCAGCTTGGTAGGTTTGGAGTGGCTGACTAGGTTATTTAATGTCATCTTTAAAACGGCAACGATGCCCGAAGAATGGAGGTCGAGTGTAATGATCCCTCTATACAAAAACAAAGGGGATATCCAGAGTTGCAACAACTATAGAGGTATCAAGTTACTAAGCCACACTATGAAAGTGTGGGAAAGAGTGGTGGAGATGAGGGTGAGGAGAGGCGTGTCTATTTCAGAGAACCAGTTCGGATTTATGCCGGGACGCTCAACTACAGAAGCCATCCATCTTATGAGGAGACTGGTGGAGCAATATAGGGAGAGGAAGAGGGACTTGCATATGGTATTCATCGACTTAGAAAAGGCCTACGATAAAGTTCCAAGAGAGATACTATGGAAATGTTTGGAGGCTAAAGATGTACCTGTGGCATACATTAGGGTGATCAAGGACATGTATGAGGGAGCCAAAACCAGGGTAAGGACAGTAGGAGGGGACTCAGAGCATTTCCCAGTTGAGATGGGGTTGCATCAAGGATCAGCTCTAAGTCCATTTTTATTTGCCTTGGTAATGGATGCATTGACGCGACAAATTCAAGGTGGGGTGCCATGGTGTATGCTTTTCGCGGATGACATAGTCCTGATTGATGAGACTCGTAGTGGAGTTAATGCTAAGATGGAGGATTGGAGACATACCTTGGAGTCTAAAGGGTTTAAGCTGAGTATGACCAAGACAGAGTACTTAGAGTGCAAGTTTAGTGAGACACCTCACGAGGTTGGCGTGGAAGTTAAGCTTGGTGCCCAAGCTATTCAAAAGAGAAGTAGTTTCAAGTATCTTGGGTCTATCATGCAAGGCAGCGGGGAAATTGACGATGATGTCACACATCGTATTGGGGCAGCGTGGATGAAATGGAGGCTCGCTTCCGGAGTGCTATGCGATAAGAAGGTGCCACCACAACTTAAGGGCAAATTCTACAAAGTGGTGGTTAGACCGGCTATGTTGTATGGGGCAGAGTGTTGGCCAGTTAAGATCTCTCACATTCAAAAGATGAAAGTTGCCGAGATGAGAATGTTGAGATGGATGTGTGGTCACACCAAGAGCGACAGGATTAGAAATGAGGCTATTCGGGACAAGGTAGGAGTGGCCTCGGTGGAAGACAAGATGCGGGAAATGCGACTGAGATGGTTTGGGCATGTGAAGAGGAGAGACACAGATGACCCAGTGAGAAGGTGTGAGAGGTTGGCTATGGATGGCTACAGAAGAGGTAGGGGTAGGCCGAAGAAGTATTGGGGAGAGGTGATTAGACAGGACATGGCTCAGTTACAGCTTACCGAGGACATGACCTTAGATAGGAGGCTGTGGAGGACCCACATTAGGGTAGAAGGCTAGTACATAGTATCGTTATTCTTCCCTATTCATAGGCGCACTAGCACATTACAATTCCTTGTACTCTCATTTCTGCTATTTCTGTTACTATTTATTGCTTTCAGTACTTTTGATTACTCTATTTTATCTGTGATGCCTTCGTGATTTATTTTTCTATAGCGCTTTGAATTTTTTTAACTTTATCTGACCCCCTTTTCCGTTTTTTTTTTTTTTTTTTTTTTTTTTTTTTTTTTTTTTTTTTTTTTTTTTTTTGAGCCGAGGGTCTCTCGGAAACAGCCGTCCTACCTTGGTAGGAGTAAGGTCTGCGTACAATCTACCCTCCCCAGACCCCACGTTGTGGGATTTCACTGGGTTGTTGTTGTTGTTGTTGTTGTTGTATCATTAGGGTCTTAAGTCACTTTCATAAAACTTTCTTGAATCCTTGAAATTCTATGATCATGGCTTATACTTGAAAATAAGGTGAAATGATGAACTTATAATCGATTGACTTGGAAATCATGAAATCTAATTGAAAACATACATGATCGTATAATTTATAGAAAATTATACATAATTAATGAAAATAATATCAATTAAAAGTATAATTGAAAATATCCATCATCCTTATTATTGTAACACCCCCTAAAAATGTTGTATATGGTGTTTCAATTCTTGATGAAAATAATATCTCTTCTGTATTTTGGTCATGACTTTTCATAGAATTGTCCAAATTAGGTAATTCAAATTTTTAAATAACTCCAACATTATTACCTACAACTTTCCTGGACATAGCTTAATCTTTATAGGCTAAGTAGTTCAAATAAATTAATCTTTGCAAGACCTGGTGATATGACAAAATAGAGTAATTACAGAAGAAAAATCATATTTCACCGTAGGATGCTCCAAATCAGTTGATTCTTGAACTATATAAAATATGACTTCTATATCTAGAATTCACATGAGACATCAAATCCTAATTAGGAATTTATCTTATTCATACATAGCTCCGAAAAGGGTACTTCATATAAAGAAGATTCATTTCATCAACAATAGAAGATCCAGATCCATTTGACATAACCCATGACATCAATAGTCCTCCATTTGACATCACCAATGGCATCAAAATCCTCTATTAATTTTTTAGATTTTTCTTTATAATTATTTTAATTATTGTTAGGTCTCTTCTTCATACCTATAAATACCCACCTTATTTCACCATTTTATTCATCAAGCTTTCCCAAGCAACTCTTCTCTCTATACACTTCTTTAATCATTCTAAAAATATAGTTTTAGTTCTTAGTAGTGTAGAAATACTATTTCAGTGATTCATATACTCAGAGTAGTACACAAAATACTCCGGCGAAGACAAAAGTCTAGAATTCAAAAGTGTTCATTAAGTCCTTCGATTTTGAGTAACGCTTCAGATTGCAGGTATATAAGGCTTCAATAAGAGTAATCTTTCCACTCTCATATCTAAAGTATTTTGATTATATGATAACTTATGTTTATTTTGTTTAAGCTTTACTCTAAGGTATGTGGGTGTTTATCCATGCTTTATTCCACTCATGTAGTTCAAAACTCTTTCAACTAAATCTCTTAATTTGAAGTAAGATTTTCTTATGGGTAATTCTTATTTCTACTTAATAGCATGAATCATTGTTAAAGTAATGATTATTGGTCTATTTCGATGTAAAATAATTTCATATGTATGAATTGATGATTTGCAAGTAATTTCTCTATTTATCTCTTTAAAGGTTCTTGAAATTTATGGTGGGTTATTTAAAACATGATTTTTAATTAATGAATTTCAAAGTATTTATGCATAATTTCATTTACATACATGTTTGATAGTTGAAGTGACTTAAACTCACCTAGTTTTACTATATTTTTCTGTTAGGCCCCGTACTTCTGTACTTCAAAACGCTTTCTTAAACTTCTTAAAAGTTACTATGTAACCCAGAGTATCTATAACGTTATCAAATAACTCTAAGGAAGGGAGGGTGTGATGCCCCATAAGAGTGAAGGTTGGAAATAGAGTTATAAGGATTTAAATGGAGTTGGAGGCTAAATAACGAGTCATGGGACTCGACTTACTTGCGTAAACTACCAACTTGGATGTCTTACATACTTAAGCTACTCGAGTACACATCGAGCTTAAGTAGCAAGAAATATATGGGCTCTTAAAGTGAGACGAGATTATGAACCCACAGAAAAAAATAAGGAGACATTGCGCCTATTCGAAGCATGTAGGTGATGCACCTACTTGGACTAAGTAGGTGATGCACCTACTTGGACGAAGTAGGTGACTCACCTACTTGGGGTGGACCCCATGCTGCCATAATGCAGCTTTGGATTGGGCGCATGGATAAAGTGGTGCCCTAGGGGGGCTGCCACGTGTCACCCCTAGGGGGATTCCACATGTCACCTCCTAAGGACGTATATATATGTGTTATATGCTAGAGTATATCTCATTTTCAGTATCTTAGCCTTAAGCAATTGAGAGAAAATATGAGAAAAAAAGAAAGGCAGCCACGACTTGGCTAAATTTAAGGTAAGCCTTTGACTTTTGCTCCGTGAATTAATTATGTAAGGTATTCCTCGGGTATATGAAGGTGTTTAACAATGAAAAAAAATTGATAGTTGGGGGAGCAAGGAGGTGCGACGCAATCCTACGACTTTCGGCAAGCTTTGGATGCTCATTTGTTAAGGTATGGTTTGATTCTCTTCTCCCACATTTTGGTAAAGGTTTAAGAATGTTATGAATGTGTAAATATGAGTTGGAGATGTGAAAATGTGTATGTTACTGCTGAAAAGGGTTGCAGGTCGTGTAGAGACTGTTTTGGCGTGTTCTAGTTTGCTTAAGGTTTAACTAGTGTCGTTGTTATTATGGTGTCATATTTGGAGGTGGTTTGTAATATTGCAGGGCTGGAAATGTGTTGAAATAGGGTATAAGTGCGCTGATTGCATCCACGTTATGATCCGTTTCATGTGGTTAAGATTTTATGAAATAAAGATTGAAAACCATATTTTGGAGTCATAGTTTTGAGCGGGCTGTTTGGAACTTGTTTTGTGTAATGTTGAAGTGGTATAATTATGTATTGGCTACTGATTGTTATGGTTGGTTGGCTGTACTAATTGAAGATGTAATTGGAAGTTCAGATAGGGCGAGTTATAGAGGAGATTGTCATGCCCCGAGAGGGTACCCTAGACGTGACCGACACTCGAGGACCATTGCTAGTCCCCAAGTGAACCACTTGGTCCATTCATACATCCATTCAATATCAATCAACCAGCGGAAAGTTTCAAATAAAGAAATAATTTGGCGGGCAATCCAAATCAATGATCTAACTCAAGAAAGAAAGACCATGAGCCAACAAATCAAACTCCGATCTTTGTCATTAAAATAGTTTGACAAGAATAATTTAAGGAAAGAAAATACTCAATTGACCCATCACTATCTAGTCCTGAAGCCTCTATCACTACTATCTAATTGGTGCCAATGACATGTTCATGGCTACCTCAAATCAAAATGAAAAGGGCTAACTCTACGCAAGAATAACATAAGCGATGTCCTCTAAATGTAGGAGAGGACTCATCAATACGCTGAGTGTGTATAGATCCTCAATGGTGCTCCTATTGATGATCTCTTAAACCTGTTTCTGCATCATGAAACGATGCAGGTCCAAATTGACGTCAGTACATGGAATGTACAAATATGTAATATGGTAGAATGAAACATACCTCAAAGAAGAATAACGTTGGTTCAAATATCTCAATTCAGAAAGATAAGAGAGACTCAATCAAAGTTTCATAAGTCTAAAGTAAGGATACAGTTCTTGGCAAAGACCAATCATATACCATACAACCCATTCCAATTATGTACAATACAGTTCAATCAAATCATTTAATCCAATCCACCACATATCACCTACTCCAATCCAATCATATACAATCCAATCATATATCATCCAATCCAATTCAATCATATACAATCAACTCAACAAACAACTCAACAATCAAGTCAAAGGACTCAAATCAATAAATATGCAAATTAGAACTTAGAAATGTGATATAATCCAACTCAGTTATCAACAAGCTCAATCAAACCAATCAAATCATGCACAATCCACTCAATTTGGGAGTTTCTCTAATCGACAACAATCCCACCACCTATAAGTAGGTGATGCACAATGAGCCATGTCGTTGCCACGTCAGTTCATACATACCAGGGTATGAACGAATCAACCAATCATGGATCCGTCAATCAATCAAGTCCTATCATTTCAGGACAATGAAATAGGGAAACATCCGACACGGTACAATCCCTTCCTACGTTGGCGGCGTAGTTTATGGGATTCGAGTATGAACTATACTCTTACCCAATTCGGTGCTTAATACTCCTCCCAAGACTCAATATGCACATATCTATAAGTGAGTAAAATATTCAAAATACTCATTTAGTCTCTTAGGACTTAATTTCAAATCAACTCATTTAGTCTCATTGGACTCTTTTCAAAACTCAATCAGTCTGGTCTCATTGGACCTTCTTTCAAATTGACTCATCTCAATCATCAAACTCTTCTCTTTAAATTTGATACCATCTCAACTCAATGGATGTAGAAAATATTATATGCATTTAAATTATAATTCCAACTCCTCAACTCTACCTCAAAATAGACATTTTATGTAAAAATATTCAACTCATTTTTACTCAAAATACTCATGTTCAACATAATAATTAAGAGACTTTTCAAACTCAAGTCGTGCTTAAACTCTTTTTTTTTATCAAAGATGAAAATAATTATTTTTTAAAACTCAAAATAGTGTATAGATTGTTTTTGCAAAAATGCTCACAATCATTTATTTAAAACTCCTTCTCAAAGGACCATTTATTTTCAAAATGCTCATAAGACTCCAATCAAATCAAATCATGAAAATCACATATCACATAATCACATTAGATTCCAATCTACTTCATCACACAACATTCTCATCAACATAACCTCTTCATTCACATCATCGTCAAATATTATCATTCACATCATCATCAAACATCGTCATCGCATCATCATCAAATATTATCATTCACATCATCATCAAACATCTACTTCTAAATCCTTATTTAATTCTATATTCAATTTATAGAGACAAAAGGACATTCCAACTCTACCAAGGTTTCATTTCTTTTTATGCCCTTCACATTCATAGCTATCCCAAAATTCTCATATAACTAAAACTCTATTTCATCAAACTCATGTAAAAGAATACCTCATTTCACTATGAAAAATAATATTGTTTTTATTATACATAAAACCATCAATCTCATCCTCAAGACAAATTATGATAAAAAAGAAATCTCAACAAAGTCAACTATAGAACACCATCAATACTTATAAATGCATATACAAAGATTTATTTGTAGTTAATAATATGAAAGATAACTATTCAAGAATTTAAGTCATGAAAATCGCCAATCAATTTCTAGTACATAAAAATATTCTAGAGTTTAGGAAAATTTCAAGAAAAATCTTCATAAAAGGTTCAAATCTTTCACAACTTCTACCTAACACATCTATGGTCATATGGAAGAACTCAATCCATATTTTAGGTTAGCCTTATATACCTTAGAGTAGCTTTTGAGGAAACCTTGTTGTTGGGTCTTCAATGGAAAGCTTGAATCCTTGAGCTTTTGAGGGCAAATTCTTGTTGGAGATGTTTGGAAGAGAAGAGGGGATGAATATTAGGTTTTTTTTTGGGAGGTGAGGGAACTGAAAAAATGATCCCAAAACGTTCCAAGTGAGGGTATATATAATTAGGGGAAAAGTCCAAGTTTCCCCTCTTCAAAAATCTGGAAAACTAGGCAAAACTCTTGCTGGCGCTATAGTGGCGCATCGTGCCACTGCTGCGCTAAGACAAAATAGGCTTAAAACTCTGCACATCTAATATTGGCGTGTCGCGCCAAGGACCAAACTACTGAGGCTGTTTTCTAGCACTATAGTGGCGCTGGGCGCCAAGCCTAAATTTCCTGCAATGGTCGCCTAGGCCTGAAATTCCTGCAGTACTAGTCTGTAGTAAAATGGTCATAACCTTTAACTTCGAACTCCAACAATTTCGATCTTGGTGGAGTTGGAAACAAGACTCAAAGACCTTTAATTTGGTAGGTCGTGGTCCACCCAGGTAATTATATTCTAGGAGATATGGTTATTTAAAGTTGACCCTTATACTAACTTATTCGAAAACTTAATCGATTGGAATTCTTTGGACTCGGTTTGGTGTTAGAGATCCCTTATGACCCCTAAACATATCTAACACACTTAAAATACTTACGAATTAATCCTAACCTATATATAAAATTACAAATCATACGGTTCGAGTCTACACACACGTGAAGAAATGTTCGAGTTTTTGCGAAAACATTTTTGGGGTGTTACAAAGATGCTGCCCGAATTCCGTTAACTTCTTAACTAACTAATAGACTAGTCGAGACTAGTCTAGAAAGTCGAATAAGGAATTAATTTCTATGGGTTCTTGGTTATGGATTTAGAAGTTTGAAAGTTAAAGGTTATTAATATTAGTATTACCTTCGTGTTAAATAGGTTCAGAGGACGATGAGACAAGCCAGGTTAAAAGCAATCGATAAGAGGTATGTAAATCTATCTTTTTCTTCTTTTGGAATATATTCAAGTTAAGTAAGGAATGATATGATCTTGAGGGTAAATATACTCATAAATGTCAAGCGTAATCCACGGTCCTTACTTACTTTTTGATTAAAGCACTTTTACAGTAATTGAACTAGGGCTTCTCAAGCCTTCCATACGTTAGGAAGTAATGAGTATGTGAAGCTATCCTTCTTTTCTCTTGGCATGTCTTAGCCACAAGTGGTTTGGATATGAAATGTAGGGATAATGCCATTCATAAAACTCCAGGCATGACTCGTAACTCTTACCCACTTCTTGGTATTAGAACTCCTATAATAGTTGAGTTATTTCCTTTTAAGGCTTCTATAGGATGAAGAGCAGTATACCTATAGCCTATCTCTTCTTTCTTTTGGAATGTCTTAAATGTAAGTAAATTGATATATTATATGAGTTGGAGAGAGTTCCATTCATAAGTTTCGGACATAACTCATGATCGGGTTCACTCCTGAATGCTAGAAGTCTTAAAGTAGTTAAAATACTAGCCTCGAGCCTTCTATATGTTGAGTAGTGACTGAGTACGTAAGCTCCTATTTCTAAAGACTCTGTGATGATAAATGTCTCTGATTGCATGAGCTATGTAGCATTATCTTGATGCAAGTCTATGATTCCCGAGACTCCATTTGATATGGCCCCTAATTGCATTTAGAGGGTACTTAAGATAATCATCATTTTGATCCTCAAATGATAGTTCATGATGATTGTTATACCGAGTCTTAGATGATGAGTTAATTGTATATGGTTAATCACTACTCTACTTGTACATGCTGTTAGTACATCTTTCACCGAGTCTCATAAAGGGCCGGGTATAATATATGATAACATGATTATTCACCGAGTCCCATAAAGGGCCAAGTACGATCGAGTCCCATAAAGGGTTGGGTACGACCAAGTTCTATAAAGGGCCGGGTACGATATATGATGATATAAGCATTCACCGAGTCCCATAAAGGGCCGGGTATGATATATGATGGTATGATGACCTAATAAAACATTTGTGACACCGAATCCCATGATGGGTCGGATACAATATATAGGCATGCATATGAAAGCATAATAATGTATTTGTAACATATGAGACGATGCCGTATACGATGGTATGATGTCGTATATGATGATACGATAGCACCGAGTCTCACCGCATGACAGGTATGGTATTGAAGGATGATATAAATGCCCTCATTTTATAAGATGTAGGTGCAGTGATTTATTAAATGTTATACTTGTTTCTTGCACCCCTAATTCTGCTGTAATCTCACTTATACTGTGTTATGCTTTATATACTCAGTACATGTATCGTACTGACCTCCTTTCTTTAGGAGGCTACGTTTTATGCCCGCAGGTACATATGTTCATTTTGGAGGTCTGCCAGCCTAGGATTTCTGCTCAGCTATGTTTGAAATGCTCTGTTATTCCGGAGCCTAGCTTTTTGGGTACTGATCCCTCTACGTATATATTTGTTTGTTCAGGAGTACGGCGGGGATCCTGTCCCGCCATATGTTACTGTTACTATTCTTAGAGGTCTGTAGACATATGTTTGTGGGTTGTTTATAAGTTATTTCAGTATGCCTATACAACGTGATATAAATGTTATTATGTCATAACAGCCTTATCGGCCTGCGTTCTCTTTTATGATATGATGTAAATGAAATAGGCTACATGTATATGAAAATGTTATCACCCACTAGGGGTTCTTATGTATAGTTCTTATATCGGATAGTTATGTATACGGGGGTCTAGGTCGGACCCCAGTCATGGCCTACGGGGTTGGGTCGTGACATTTTCAATGAAGTTTGACTTGAAAGCTTTGACTCCAAATAAATGTTTATGAAAGCAATGTCTATGATAAAAATAAAGTCTTATAAAATAAAATAATGATGAAATACTATGAATAATGGATTCTTTATACTATAAGGACAATTCTTGCATTTGAATCACTACAGATTTTAATGAGCTATTTTACCGAATATGATGTTTTGAAATCTCAAGCTATATGCTAGGACTATTTTAAAGTATTAAACTATTCTGTGGGATTGACTTAGCACCGAATGAGGCATTGAGGTGGAATTTGGTAAGGGAATCCTAATAGCAACCCCTGATCTCATTAACTATGTGACAACATAGGAACCCTTGTAGTCTTAGGCTAATGGATCCACAAATAGCCTTAAAGTTAACATTAAATAAATGAATGAAGTTGACAGAGTTCTACCCAGCAAGTAGTCTCCCCGGCCAATGTAGGGGGCTATGGTGGATTCCATGTAATAGCTCGCATGGTCTTAAATGTTGGTTATAATCATCTTCCCACAAAATGAATGTTTTAAGGATATCTATATGATTGGTTATGCATACATTGCATTATGTTTCATATTACATAAATGTTTTAATGCTTCCTCAATATTCATGCATGCCTACATACTTAGTACATTCAAAGTACTAACACATACTCTTTTACCTACATGATATCACCATGTAGGAACCGGTGCTCCTCTTCATTCTCCTCCATGTGGCTAGTTGAGATTTCGTTTGAAGACTACTTTTGGTGGTTTCCATGTTCCAAGAACAATATTCCTTTATCTTTCTAGCTTATAATATTTTGAGATCTTTAGACAGTTACTATGACATTTCTTTCTATTATGATTGAAGGTGAGCTAAGAACTTGTCTTAGCCTTGTTAAATCTAAAAGTTAGAGGTATTATTGGATATATGTAAGTTGAAGATTTACTATTATAATTTCTACTTGTTTATTTATTGTCATTACTTATGAAAGGCTAAAAGAATACTAAGAGGTTTGTTTGAGGTACTTTTGAGTTCCTCATTCTCCATGTCACATCTAAGACCTAGGCTTGGGTCATGACAAACTTGATATTAGAGCCTGAGGTTTTGAATGGTCCCCGAAGTCCAACATACCGTGTCAAATAGGACCTTCTTCATGATTATAGAGCTCACCATAACTATGAATAGGAGACTATGGGATATTTAGGGAAGTTTTCACTTCTTTCAAATTCATGCCGTTCCTTAGAGTGTCTTGAGATTTCCTCTAACTAATGACCCATTCCGTGTTCTCTAGATAATGACTTGTGGAAGAGCACCTCCAAGAGAAAGGGTTGACTATAAGGACCAAGCTTCTCTGACTCCTAATTCCCCACATCATGAGGAAGGGGTAACCCATGCTGAGCTTCATAATATCATTACATTGTTGGCTCAAGTCATATCCAACCAAGGGCATCAAGGTATTTCTCCTCCCTAAATGTAAAATTCAGCCTCTAGGATTTGGGATTTCCAAAGGATGAATCTGCCCAAGTTCGATGGTTCTAAACAAGCTAAGGACCCTATAGAGTTTATTGATGAGGTGTACCAGATTATGGCTATCATGGGTGTTCCACCGAATGAAAAGGCCGAGCTGGTGGCCTATCAACTCAAAGGTATAGTTCGAGTGTGGTACGAATAATAGGTTGTTGAGAGGGATGAAGAAATGTGGCCTATAGGATAGGAAGAGTTCAAAGGTTCCTTCCTAGAACGCTTCTTCTCATTGGAGCTAATGGAGGCCAAAATCCATGAGTTTATCAACCTCCACCAAGGAAGTATGAGCGTGAGGGAGTATGCCCTCAAATTTACTAAGTTGTCAAAGTATGGTCCCTTTATGGTCTCTGACCCAAGAGCTAGGATGATCAAGTTTATTTTTAATGTCTCAAGCTTAGTGTCCAAGGAGTGCAAAATGGCCATGTTGGTGAAGGAGATGGACATCTCTCAGTTAATGAATTATGAAGAACAAATTGAAGAAGAGAAGTTGAGAGAGAGATCAAGGGGGTTCAATAAGGCTAAAATGGATGGTGGAGGGTTTAACCCTAAAAGGTCCGGTTATGGTAACAATGGAAAAGGCCAAGGTGGGAAATGGTTTATGGGACAAGGTTCCACCAATACTCCTCCTCCAAGGTTTAACAAGGACAAGGGTGGTAGCCTAATGGTTTCAAGAGAGAATGTTGGTGCTCAAACTTTTTCCGCTTGCAAAAAGTGTGGAAGAACTCACAAAGAGGAATGCTTAGTGGCTCCAATGTATGCTTCAAGTATAGAAAGCCGGGCCACCATGATAGGGATTATAGAGGTGGTGGTGGTAGGCCTCAAGGACACATTGCTCATGGTCAACAAGCCCAAGGAGGTGTCTAATGCACCAACCGCTATTATGCCTTGCATGGAAGATAAGAGATTGAGGATTCATCCAATGTCGTTATCGGTATGTTAAAGGTCTTTTCTTTTGATGTGTATGTATTATTAGATCCGGATGAAAATTTATCGTTTGTTACTTCATTCTTTGCTAATAGGTTTAATGTGTCACCAAGAATGTTATTAGAGACTTATTTGGTGTCTACCCTTGTTGGTGAGTTGGTTGTTGCTAGAAAGGTCTATAGGGGTTGTCTTGTGTCTATGTTGTATAAAGTTATTCCTTGTGATATCATTGAGCTTGACATGGTAGATTTCGATGTTATTCTTGGGATGGATTGATTACATGCATCTTATGCTTCCATAGATTGTAGGACTTGTCGAGTCATGTTTCAATTTCCAAATGAGTCTACTATTGAATGGGAGGGTCGTGATTAGGTAGTGAAGGGTAAGTTTATTTCTTATCATAAGGCCTAAAAGTTAATTGCTAAGGGTTGTATTTACCATATTATGAGGGTTAGGGATGTCCACTCTGAAAGCCTCCTATTGAGTCGGTTCTCATAGTCAATGAGTTCCTCATTGTCTTTCCTGATGACCTTCCTGGTGTCCCTCCTGAAAGGGAAGTAGATTTTGGTATCGATCTCCTCCCCGATACCCAACCTATCTCTATTCCTCTTTATCAGATGACCCCGACAGAATTGAAAGAGTTGAAGAAATAATTAAAGGACTTGTTAGAAAAGAGTTCATAAGACCAAGTATTTCTTTATGAGGTACTCCCATGTTATTTATGAGAAAGAAGACTAGACCGTTTAAAATGTGCATAGACTACTGGCAATTAAATAAGATGATCATTAAGAACAATTATCCAATCGCTAGAATAGATGATTTATTTGATCAATTGCAAGGGGCAAGTCACTTCTCCAAGATCGACCTTCGGTCCGGCTATCACCTCCTATGGGTGAGGGATGTGACATTCCCAAAACGACTTTCCGAATAAGGTATGGTCACTTTGAGTTTGTGGTGATGAGTTTTAGGTTGACAAATGTATAGGGTGTTCAAACCGTACCTTAATACTTTTATGGTGGTCTTCATTGAAAATATTTTGATTTACTCTCGGGGTGAGAAAGAACATAAGAATCACTTGAGAGTTGTGCTTCAAACATTGAGGGATAGGCAATTATTTGCAAAATTTAGTAAGTGTGAATTTTGGTTGAAGGAGGTAGCATTTCTTGGTCACGTAGTGTCCTGTGATGGGATCAAGTTTGATCCTACAAAATGGAGGTAATCAATAATTGGCCTAGACCATTGTCCTTTAGACATTAGGAGCTTCTTGGGTCTAGCCAGGTACTTTAGAAGGTTTGTGGAAAGGTTTTCTTCTATCTCATCTCCTATGACGAAATTGACCCGAAAGAAAGCTAAATTCATATGGATAGATGAGTGTGAGAAGAATTTCCAGACCTTGAAAGATCGACTTACCTTTGTTCCTATTTTGGCTCTACCAGAAGGATTAGAAGGGATTGTGGTTTATTGTGATGCTTCAAAGATTGGTTTAGGTTATGTGTTAATGCAAAATAGAAAGGTCATAGCCTATTCTTCTAGGCAATTAAAGGTGCATAAACATAACTACCCTACCCATGACCTTGAATTAGCGGTTGTTGTTTTTGCTCTGAAGACTTGGTAGTATTATCTTTATGGGGTACTTGTGGATGTGTATTTCGATCATAAAAGTCTTTAATATGTGTTCACCAAAAAGAACCTTAATATAAGGCAAAGAAGGTGGCTAGAACTCCTTAAGGACTATGACATGAGTGTGCACTATCATCCGAGTAAAGCCAATGTGGTTGCCGCTGCACTTAGTAGAGTGCCTATGGGGAGTTTGGCCCATGTTGATGAAGGGAAGAAGGAGTTGGTGAAAGATATTCACCGGTTGGCTAGATTAGGGGTGAAGTTGAGTGGTACCGATGATGTGGTATGGTTGTTCAAAATGGGTCCGAATCCTCTTTGGTGGTGGATGTTAAGTCAAAGCAAGATCTTGACCCAACGTTTATTGAGTTAAAGAAGTTGGTGAAGGAAAAGAAGATAGAGGTCTTTTCCCAAGGGGGAGATGGGGTGTTATACTACCAAGGTTGGCTATGTGTGCTGTATGTGGATGGTCTAAGGAGTTTGATCTTAAAAGAGGTTCATAATTCTACATAATCCATTAATCCTTATTCGATGAAAATGTACCGAGACTTAAAAGAGTTCTATTGGTGGGGTGGCATTAAGAAAGACATAGCAAGGTTCGTATACAAATGTTCAAATTGCCAACAAGTGGCCGAACATCAAAGGCCGGGTGGCCTAGCCTATGACATTGAAATCCCTACTTAGAAGTGGGAAGATATGAAAATGGATTTTGTAGTGGGTTTGCCTCATACCCGGAAGCGTCATGATTTGATTTGGGTAATTATTGATAGAATGACTAAATCAACTCACTTTCTATCCGCTAAGACTTCCTATAGTGCCGAGGACTATGCCAAGTTGTATATTCGGGAGTTGGTGAGGTTGCATGGTGTGCTGTTATCCATTATATTGGATCGTGGTACCCAATTCAATTCTTACTTTTGGAGATTGTTTTAAAAGGGCCTCAGTGCTAAGGTAAAATTGAGCACCGCATTCCCTCCTCAAACAGATGGGCAAGCCGAAAGGGCGATTCAAACACTAGAGGATATGGTAAGGGCTTATGTGTTGGAGTTTAAAGGAAATTGGGATCATCTTCCTCTCATCGAGTTTGACTATAATAATAGTGACCACTCAGGTGTTGAGATAGCGCCACTTGAGGCTTTATATGAGAGATGATGTAAATCCCTGGTTGGTTAGTTCGAAGTAGGTGAGATGACCTTGTTGGGCCCCGATTTGGTGCTTGATGCTTTAGAGTAGGTGAATATCATTATAGAAAGGTTGAAGACAGCTCAAAGCCATCAAAAATCCTATTTCGACACTAGAAAAAGGGATTTTGAGTTTAATGTGGATGATTGGGTATATTTGAAGGTTTACCTATGAAAGGTGTGGTTCAGTTTGGTAAGAAAGGGGAATTGAGCCCTTGGTATGTAGGGCCTTATAAAATCGTGAGACGTGTTGGCAAGGTTGCGTTTGAGTTGGAGTTGCCATTGGAAATGGCCATGGTTTATCTAGTGTTCCATATGTCTATGTTGAGAAAATGTGTGGCTGATCCTTGTTTCATTATTCCATTGGGATTAGTTAATGTTGAAGAAAACTTGACCTATGAACAAGTTCCGGTTGAAAATTTGGACCGACAAGTTAAGAAATTGAGGAACAAAGAAGTTGCATTTGTTAAAGTCCTTCAGAGGAATCAACAAGTAGAAAGTGCTACATGGAAAGCAGAAGCGGTTATGATTAAGCGATACTCTCACCTTTTCCCCTCTACTCAAGCCTAAGGTATTAAGTTGTGCTTGCTCAATTACTTGAAATCCTTGAATTCCAACTTTTCTTGTCATATGCATGCAAAATTTGGAAATATGTTTAGAGCGATATTTTAAATTATACTATCGCATTAATTATGGGTTGTTGGTTTACACTATACTCTACTCACGATAAATCTTGTCTCATTCGAGGATGAATGTTCCCAAGGAGAGATAATGTAATACCCCCTAAAAACGTTGTATATGGTGTTCCAATTCTTGACGAAAATAATATTGCTTCTGTATTTTAGTCATAACATTTAATAGAATTGTCCAAATTAGGTGATTCAAATTTTTAAATAACTCCAACATTATTACCTACAACTTTCCTGGACCATAGCTTAATCTTCATAGGCTACGTAGTTCAAATAAATTAATCATTGCAAGACCTGGTGATGTGATGAAATGGAGTAATTATAGAAGAAAAATCATATCTCACCATAGAATACTCCAAATCAGTTGATTTTTGAACTATATGAAACACGACTTCTATAGCTACAATTTATATATAGACATCAAATCCTAATTAGGAAATTATCTTGTTCAAATATAGCTTCGAAAAAGGGTATTTCATATAAAGAAGATTCATCTCATCAACAATAGAAGATCCAGATCCATTTAACATAACCCATGACATCAATAGTCCTCCATTTGACATCACCAATGGCATCAAAATCCTCTATTAATTTTTTAGATTTTTCTTTATAATTATTTTAATTATTGTTAGGTTCCTTCTTCATATCTATAAATATCCACCTTATTTCACCATTTTATTCATCAAGCTTTCTCAAGCAACTCTTCTCTCTATACACTTCTTTAATCATTCTAAAAATATAGTTTTAGTTCTTAGTAGTGTAGAAATACTATTTCAGTAATTCATATACTCAGGGTAGTACACAAAATGCTCCGGCGAAGAGAAAAGACTAGGATTCAAAAGTGTTCATTAAGTCCTTCGATTCTGAGTAACGCTTCAGATTGCAGGTATATAAGGCTTCAATAAGAGTAATCTTTCTACTCTCATATCTAAAGTATTTTGATTATATGATAAATTATGTTTATTTTCTTTAAGTTTTACTCTAAAGTATGTGGGTGTTTATCCATGCTTTATTCCACTCATGTAGTTCAAAACTCTTTCAACTAAATCTCTTAATTTGAAGTAAGATTTTCTTATGGGTAATTCTTATTTCTACTTAATAGCATGAATCATTGTTAAAGTAATGATTATTGGTCTATTTCGATGTAAAATAATTTCATATGTATGAATTGATGATTTGCAAGTAATTTCTCTACTTATCTCTTTAAAGGTTCTTAAAATTCATGGTGGGTTATTTAAAGCATGATTTTTAATTAATGAATTTAAAAGTATTTATGCATAATTTTATTTACATACATGTTTGATAGTTGAAGTGACTTAAACCCACCTAGTTTTACTATATTTTCAATGAAGTTTGTTTTGAAAGCTTTGACTCCAAATAAATATTTATGAAAACAATATCTATGATAAAAAGGGAGTCTTTTTGAATCACTAAATATTTTAATGAGGTATTCCACCGAATGTGATATTTTGAATTATCAATCTATATGCTATGACTATTTTAAAGTTTTAAAGTATTCTGTGGGATTGACTTAGCACCGAATGAGGCATTGTGGTGGGATTCGGTAAGGAAATCCTAGTAGTAACCCCTTGTCTCATTAACTTATGGAACAAGATATTCCAGTTCTCCAGTAAGGAGAAGCCTTGGTGCACCATTGGAGATTTCAATGTTATTATAGATGTTGAAGAAAAGATGGGGGGCCAGCCATATAATATGAACAAGAGCCTTGAGTTTATTAGTGTGATAGAAGCATGTGGACTCACTGATCTGGGGTTCTGTGGGCAGAAGTTCACCTGGTGCAACAATAGGGACAAAGATGCTAGAATTTGGAAAAGACTTGACAGGTCCATGGTTAATGACTCTTGGTTAGAAGTCATGCCTGTAACAACTGTCAATCACTTGGCCTCCACAGGATCTGACCACTGTCCTCTACTGCTGGAAAGCATGGCAAAACAAGGTAATGTTATCAAGTATTTCAAATTTCTAAACTGCTGGACAGACAATGTTAATTTCATTAGCACTGTAAAAGCATGTTGGGATAATCCTGTGGAAGGAAATCCAATGAGAATCTTCCAACAAAAGCTGAAAAGAGTTTCTAATACTCTTAGTAAGTGGTCAAGAAATGAGTTTGGGGACATCTTTGCTTCAGTAAAAGAATATGAAGAGCAGGTGAGACAAGCTAAAGAGAAAATAATCAGTGACAATACTGAAGAGAACAGGTCCAAGCTACATCAGATCAATGCTCAGTACATCAGATATCTGAAGATGGAGAAGGCTATCTTAAAGCAGAAAACTCAACTTCATTGGTTCAAAGATGGAGATGCCAATACCAACTATTTTCATGCTATTATCAGAGGAAGAAGAAGAAAGTTATTCATCCATCAGATTAGTGATGAACAAGGCAATACTATTCAAGGTGAAGACAATATTGCAAGAGCAGCCACAGCACACTTTGAAAAAATATTCACTGGAGAAGAGAGACTGATCAGGGAAGATGTTCTTAAATGCATTCCAAAGATGGTTACAGAGGAGCAGAATGAGAGCCTGCAATCCTTACCTACTATGGATGAGCTGAAGAAAGTTGTTTTTTCTATGAGCCCTACATCAGCTGCTGGACCAGATTGAATGAATGGGAAATTCTTTAATTCATGTTGGGATATCATCTGTGAAGACCTATTGAGATTAGTCCAGTATTTCTTCAATGGACATGGTATTCCCAAGTTTATTTCTCATGCATGCTTGGCTCTACTTCCTAAGAATGAGCATCCTAACAGCCTCTCAGAATACAGGCCTATTTCTCTCAGCAACTTCACTAACAAGATCATTTCTAAGCTGATAAGCCTCAGAATTGCTCCAATACTGCCTCAGCTAATCTCAGACAATCAATCTGGATTTGTTAAAGGTAGGAGTATTTCTGAGAACATAATGTTAGCTCAAGAAATCATCCACAATATTAAGAGACCAAAGGCTGGGGATAATATGGTGATAAAGCTGGATATGGCCAAGGCCTATGATAGGGTCTCTTGGTCATTCATTTGTATGGTCATGAGGAAAATGGGGTTTGGAGAAGTGTTGATTGATATGGTTTGGAGGATTATGTCAAACAATTGGTACTCAGTCATCATTAATGGTGCAAGGCATGGCTTCTTCCACTCTATAAGAGGACTCAAGCAAGGAGACCCCCTATCCCCTACTTTATTCATCATTGGAGCTGAAGTTCTGTCTAGACTTCTCAACAATCTTCATCACAATTATTTATATACAGGATTCTAGATGGAAAGAAGAGGTCCTCAAGTAAATCACTTGAGCTTTGCAGATGATGTGATAATTTTTACATCTACCAGCAACTTCTCACTTACACTGATTACCAAAACTCTTAAACTGTATGAAGCTATTTTAGGACAACTTATCAATAAAGATAAGAGTCAAACCATGATGCCACTGAATACTCCCTCTGGTGTGGTGGAAAGGGTCAGCATGATCACAGGATACAAATGCACTCATGGCCCAATCACTTACCTAGGCTGTCCCCTATATATAGGAGGACAAAGGATCATATATTTCTCTAGTATGGTTTCTAAGGTTCTAAGCAGGATCAGGGGATGGCAGACAAAAATGTTAAGCTATGGAGGTAGAGTCACCTTGGTGAAATCAGTGCTGCAATCCATTCCTATACACCTGCTGTCAGCTATCAGTCCTACCAAGACCACCATGAATCAGATCAAAAGACTAATTGCTGACTTCTTTTGGGGATGGGATACTGAAAGAAGAAAATATCACTGGGCCTCTTGGGATACTCTCAGTTATCCTTATGAGGAGGGTGGTATAGGTGTTAAAAAATTAGAGGATGTGTGCTTATCCTTCCAATATAAACAGTGGTGGACTTTCAGATCAAAGAAGACACTATGGGGGGAATTCCTTAAAGCAAAATATTGCCAAAGGGCTCATCCAGTCATAAAAAAGTGGGACACAGGACAGTCCCTCATGTGGAAGCACATGACGATCAATAAAAAAGATATTGAGCCTCATATACAATGGAGAATCAAGTCTGGAAAAAGCAGCTTGTGGTGGGATGATTGGTTAGGGGTAGGTCCATTAGCTTACCACAATGAAAGTCTCCTTAGATTGAATAACACTACTGTCTCTGAACTAATGGAGAATGGAGGATGGAAGGCAGAGGAAGTAAGGAAGCATGCACCCCCTCAGCTGGTGTGCAAAATTCTCAGCACTCCCATTAGCTATATTCCAAATATGCAGGATCAAGCCATTTGGAAGCCTAACTCTCATGGAAACTTCACTTGTGCATCAGCTTGGGAGTTAGTAAGAAAGAAAAAGACAAGATCTCTCACTAACAGCAACATATGGCACAATAGCATTCCTTTCAAGGTCTCTTTTCTTTTGTGGAGAGCGTTCAGACTTAAGCTACCCACAAATGACAGAATTGTGGCCTTTGGACAGGAGCCTGCTGCATGCTCTTGCTGCTATAGAGCAGGTCTTGATGATGTAGACCATATCCTTGTTTCAGGCTACTTTGCACAACATATTTGGAAGCACTTCTCAGGGTACTGGGGTCTACAACACAGCAACACTCCTCTAAAAAACCTATTGATGAGGTGGTGGCTAATCAAAACTAAGAATGAGCTACATAAGTTAGTAATGCAAGCCACCCCTATTTTTGTGTGTTGGAATCTATGGAAGAATAGATGTGCATGCAAGTATGGAGGTAAGAAGTCTAATGCTACTAGAGTAATATTCTCAATATCCAAAGATCTATATATGCTTATCTCTACTGTGTATCCATATATTGACTTGTCAAGTAAGTGGGCAGATTTGGTTACTATGGTTGAAAAAAGCCAACATGAGTTGAGAATAACCAAAGTATGCTGGACTAAACCACAGCCTACAATGATCAAGCTCAACACAGATGGGAGTGCCCTTAACAATCCAGGCAAGATAGGGGCAGGGGGCATTCTTAGGGACCATAATGGGGTGTTAATATATGTTTTTGCATCTCTACTAGGCTGTAGTTCTAATAACCAAGCTGAAGTGCAGGCAACACTTATTGGTATTCTGTGGTGCTTACAATATGGATACAGCAGGGTAGCCCTTGAAGTTGACTCTGAACTTCTAATCAAGTGGCTTAAACAAGAAGTTAAACCTCCATGGAACATTGTTACTTATATTACTGAACTGCAGGAATTGGTTAGCAAACTGGAAACTTTCCGGTGCAGGCATATCTTTAGGGAAGCTAATTACACTGCAGATTCACTCTCAAAGGAAAGCCACATGAAAAGATATACACAACACTACTACAGCTTTCAACAGCTTCCAAGAGAGACCAAGGGACACTACAAAATGGACAAAGCTGGCATGGCTAGCTTTAGGAGAACTAAGATGAAGAAGATCAATCAACCACCTTGAAGGAACTTCTTCATACCTTGTAATATTAGCTGATATAAATAAATAATGATAATCAGGACCATTGTAAAAGGGAGAGTCTCCCTAATTTACTGCTTTTATAGAATAATCTCCATAACATTAGATTTAGGGGTTAGAGTAGCTATCTCTTCCTTTCTTTTCCTTTTGCATATGCAGGTAGTTGCAGGTCTGGAAAATTTCAGGGTGAGCACCAGCATGTGGACCTGTCCAAAGGCCTCCAATCTTTGCAGGGTTTCAGAAAATACTATATTGACAAGGCCCAAGAAGTTTCAGCCCAAACGGATAATTGGAGACGTTAGGCGAGCGACATTGAAAAATTCAGCTTCCTTAAGCCTAAAGAGAGGGCCTTTAGTAATTTGGATCCTCCAACTTGGGAAACAAGCCTTCAAACTTTGCATGGCTAAAGAAAAGGATATGTATGCAAACCTCATGAAGTTTCAGCTCAAAAGGATAATTGGTACCTTCTTTATTGCTAGTTTGTGCAAGTTCTTTTTTGGTTGGATTTGTTTGTTGTATTATTGCAGGTTGCTGGAGTGATATAACAACTTTCTTTAACAACAAATACATAGAGAAAACCTCAAATACAACTTCCAAACACCCTACAACATCTAAGCTTCAGCAGGCTAAGATGTGTAGGGTGTGTAGCAGCATGAGGACATGCACCAAGGCATCCAAACTTTGCAGGATTGCAGCAATTACTATTATGACTAGGCCCAAGAAGTTTCAGCTCAAACGGATAATTGGAGACATTAGGCGAGCTACCTTGAAACAATCAGCTGTCTTAAGCCTAAAAAGAGAGAAATTTGCTATATGGAAGCTCCAACTTAGGCAAAAAGCCTTCAAATCTTACAAGGCTAAACAAAAGGCTATATATGCATACCTCATGAAGTTTCAACTCAAACGGATAAGTGGAGACGTTAGTCGAGCGACCTTGAAAATCCTAATAGGTTTCAAAATTCTCTTTGAGATCCATTCTTTTCTGTTAGCCTATACAGGTCTTTGCTTGTCTTTGGTTATTTGTTGTGTAGTTGCAAGTTGTTGGAGATATACACCAACATGCTCTAACAACAAATACATAGAGGACACCACTGATACAAGACTCTCCATGACTGAAACAAAAGGATGGTGCAGAAATGGAGACCCCTCTTGTTTTTGGTGCTTGTTTGGTTGTCTGTATTCCTTTGATTGTTTTTGTTTAGGTGCAACAACTACTGGGGAACCACACACAAAGAAGCTGAACCAGATCACAAGAAAAGGCCTTATTTTTTGTGAAGCATGCTCCAACAAGTTCCTTAACCTCTCCTACTATGAAAGAAACTTGGAGCTGCACACAAACCTACAGCAGCTTATCCATTCTCCCCATTTGTTTGTTTCTTTGGTGCTTCTTTATGCAGGTTCAAAGATTCCCAAAAGAAGGGAGACAGCAGTTGGGCATAACTGGACCTCCTCTCCTAATCACTATTCCATCTATGCCTTCTCTAATAGCTCAACACCTGCAACAACTCCATGTGCAAACCCTTTCTTGCTGGTTCTTGTTTGTTGTGTAGCTGCAAATGTCAGGATGGATTCATCAACATTTTTTATCAACACCTACATAGAGTACATCACAGATACAACCACCAAAACAAATACCTTCACTAAGAGGCCTACACAAGGACTGTGCAGAATTGCAATTCCCTCCTGGTTTTTGTGTTTGTTTGGTTGCTTGTCTTTGTTTGATTGTTTTTGTTTAGGTACATCAACACAATTGAAATCTCCAAGAACAAGGTCTCCAGCATACAACAACTCACTAGAACATAAAGCAACATCAACACATACCTGCAACAGATGGGCTACAGCAGCAGCAATAGCAGTACTATATTTTTGTTCCCTCTTGTGTGTCTCTTTGTGCAGGTACAACTGCTTCAACACCAGTAAGAACATGAGGAGCTACAGTCTCAACAATTGGTCCATCCACAGCAACTTGGGGATTTCCATTTCTGTTTGTGCCTATTGGTTTTTTGTTTGGTTGGCTTGCTTTTATGCATTTGCAGGTAGCTGGAGATACATTAAATCAAGTAACATTTGTGGATACAAGACACAATACACAACACCTCCAACAACATGCAGTACCCAAGGAGATTGCAGACTTGCGGGAATCAGCAGAATTATAACTCTTAATGGGGCTCTCTATTGCAGGATACCTCCTACAATGCATGCAAGTAATAAAGAAACCAACTAGAGCTTCATTACAAACTGTCTTCTGCTGGCTACTACAATCACAGCAACACTGGAGTACAACAACCTGGAAGCCCTCAAGATCATGCACAATGCTACTGCAAGCTGCTAATTAGTTGCTGAGATGCAATCTAGGGACACAAAATGCAGCCAAGCACTTGGACATCCCAGCTGCATCTCCAATATTGTGGATGCACTGCTTCAGCATTTGTGCCTCATTAGTTTTTTATTGCAGTTGGATCTCCAAGCAGTAGTTCAGCCACAGCTGCACCACTTACATCCGCTACATACAGCAATTCAGGACCATATCATCCTCAAAAACAACTCCAAAAATGCTGACTGATACAGCTCCAAAGATGCTGACTGTTACACTTCTTTCCATTTTTCATCCTCCATAGCTGCTATAATCATGATCTTGAAGTTAATGCATCCTTCCATCTGGACTCACTTGGTACGACAAGACGAGAAAGGGCAAAGATGAAAAGAGCTTCTTCACCCCATGTGAGATAGAAGGTTCATATACTTATTCTTCTTCAATTTAGCTATGTATGGTACGTAGCATAGTTGAATAGGACTAGTGTAGGTTACTTTCTTGTATTCTCATGGAAGGGGATAGTCTCTCTCATTTATGCTTTCTTAGTCGACTTGTATCGAGAGGAGTCCTCTCATAGGTTTACTGCTTTCTAGTTATAGATAGATCCTTTTGCTACCGGGATGAGTTAGCCGACCTTAATAGGTTAGCCGACTTATGAACCAACATAGGATCGGAGGTAAGGTTTATGTCCCTCTCCTTGTATTTTTCTATTTTATTTTTATGTTAAGGCTTGGGGGTGATGCTCAACCCCTGACTGTGCACGAGAGATGGGAACCTCGTGTAGGGTCTATTCCCATTAAAAAAAAATGTGCCAACATAGGAGCCCTTGTAGTCTTAGGCTAATGAATCCACAAATAGCCTTAAAGTTAACGTTAAATAAATAAATGAAGTTGACAGAGTTCTACCCGGCAAGTAGTCTCCCCGGCCAATGTAAAGGGCTATGGTGGATTCCATGTAATAGATTGCATGGTCTTAAATGTTGGTTATGATCATCTTCCCACAAAATAAATGTTTTAAGGATATCTATATGATTGGTTATGGATGCATTGCATTATGTTTCATATTACCTAAATGTTTTAATATTTCCTCAATATTCATACATGCCTATATACTTAGTACATTCAAAGTACTAATGCATACTCTTTGGCCTACATGATATCACCATGTAGGGACCAGTGCTCCTCCTCTTTCTCCTCTAAGTGGCTAGTTGAGATTTCATTTGAAGAGTACTTTTGGTGAGTTTCCATATTTCGGGAACAATACTCTTTTATCTTTCTAGCTTATGATATATTGAGATCTTTAGACACTTACTATGACATTTCTTTCTATTATGATTGAGGGTAAGATAGAGACTTCTCTTAGATCCGTTAAATGTAAAAGTTAGAGGTATTGTTGGACATATGTAAGTTGAAGATTTACCATTATGATTTCTGCTTGTTTATTTATTATCATTACCTATGAAAGGCTAAAAGAATGCTAAAAGACTTGTTTGAGGTACTTTCGGATTCCTCATTTGCCATGTCACATCTAGGCCCTAGGCTTGGGTCGTGACAAGAATGAACCCTAAAGAGTAACGTATGAAATTCATAGAAAACTCTTCAATTCCATGCAATAATTATTAAATCAAATTGAAACAGATTCATAATCATAATTTAAATCATAATTCATGTAAATGGAATTATGATCACAAAACTCATAAACATACATGAATTGATTGAAAAGGTTAAAATTTGTTGGGCTCCATGGGTGAAAGGTACCCTTTGATGAATGGGCACCTACATACCTTAAATGTGATTCTAGAAGAAGCTTGAAGAAATATTGAATTTTGGTAAAGATCTTGAGAGAATTTCTTAATTGTCTTCAATAGTGATTTAAGAGCCTTTATAGAGAGAGAATTTTTTGAAATAGATGAATTGTGAAAGAATGAGGGAGAATAGGGATTTAGAGTAGTTAATAGTGTAGGATTTAGTCCTAAAAATATCCATGTTCATTAACTAATAGGTAGGAAAATGTCTAAAGTACCCCTACTTAAAATTTTAATTTGAATAAAAATAACTGTAAGACCTCATAAGATGAAAAATCGAACAAAAGAAAAAATCGACTGAACTCAAGTCTATGAGTTGGTATACAACTCGTATAGACTATTACGGGTCGTAGACACGAGTTCAGGGTTGGAAAATTGGCTAAGGAAAAATAGGACTCTATGAGTCATATGAAGACTTGTGGAAGAGTCTACGACTTGTAGAAAGGGGTCATAGTGTAGGCTTTAAACCCTTCAAACTACTGAGCCTCAGGACTCCATCTACGACTCAATAGAATGATTGTAGAGAAGTTTATGACTCATAAAAATAAGTCGTGATGACACTTCATAGACTATCTAACGTGAAGGTTTTCAGACATGCAAGATGAGTTATTTTGACGACTCGTAAAGACAACGACGAGTCATAAATAGGACTCGTAGGAATAACTTCAGAGGCTTGATTTTTCAGGTTTTTCTAACACTTACAGGACGAGTCGTAATGATGACTTTTCACAATTCCTACAATTCGTAGAAGTGATCCTGTAGGTTTAAATTTTGGAAATTTATTGAGGGGTAGTTTGGTATTTTTCTTATATTCTAATAATGTATGTCGGGCATTTTAAGGACTAGAATCATTATGAATTGTATCCTAAATACTCCTAAAACTCTTTTATTCCCTCATTATTTCTCCAAACAAATTCTAAACTTCTCTCCCAAGGTTCCTCAAGAGTTCATCAAACTTTGGTTAGTGTTTCTTCCAGAACAAGTCTTGTTTCTCAAATTCAAGTCCAACTTCAATCAAGGTATGTGTGAATTGTGTTGGGCTGTTTTAATTTCATTTTAAATCATTATTAATAATCATTATAAGTATGTTTTTATGTAAATTACATGATTTAAGTTAAATTGTGGATGAACATGCATAAAGCTATTTTCAATGATGATATTATGAAGTATGATTTTGAATTTAATGATTTCAAGGTATTATCATGGTTTTTATTCAAATTGACTATGTATATGAGTTTTACTCTAAATTCAAATATGGATTATGATCATGAATTGTATGTATATTTAAGATAGAATTTCTTACATGTTATAAAGAAAGGTAACTTAGGGACCTATGTGGTGACCTAGGGCCTAACGATATGAATTATGCAAGTATGATTTGTAATGATGAAATGCCAATTCTCACATTGCAACAACGTTATGAAATAAACTATTCTATGAATTATGAAGTTTATTAAAAAGTTATGATATATGCTAAGTATGTTTACTATGCTATGTATTACTTAGAATTTGACTTAGCACCGAGTGCACTTGCGGTAGGGGCCTACCAAAAGCCTTAGTAGCAGCCTCATATCTCTTAAACTATGTGCCACCATAGGTTGCCTTATGGATTAGCTAGTGGATCCACATATAGTTTATGTAGATGACCCACCTAGCGGGGTAGAGTGTACCTTGGTAAGTAGATTCCCCTTTGTTTCATTATATAGGGAGACAACGGGATTCTATGTTATAGCTCGCATGATCTTATTGTCGGTTATGCTTCCTATCCCACATATGTATATGCTTATTATGTTATTTTATGATTTTTAACTAAGTCTTTTAAATGCCTTGATCATTGTGGTTTACCTCATGGCTTTACTTATCCTCCCTCCTATGTATGTTCTTGATCATTTCATCTTATGATTTATATTGCATGTCATGCTCAAATACTTAATACATTCAAACGTACTAATGCATATTGTTGCTTAGATTGTCTCATAATGAAGAAGTTGAGGTTGAGGATCGTATCCATCCTCGTGGTTAGTTGAGCTCTTTTATCGGTGGAGTCTTGGTGAGTCCTCATCTATCAAGGGCTATTTATGAGTTGTTTCTTCTTTCAAACACATTTCTTTCTTTTATTTTGAGGTGATATAGGGACATGTCTTAGCCCCCGTCCATGTTCATGGTTAGAAGCGTTAGTTGGACAAATATTTTGAGTCTATGTTAAGTCACATTTTTCTATATGAATCATGGTTTAGACTCTCTTATGATATTTCCGCATTTACTTTATCTTAGATATGCTTTATGATATGACAAGAGGCTTGGCTAGAGCACTCTGGGGTTTTGATCGCCGTATTACGACTAGGCCTTTAATCAGGTTGTGACAAATTTGGTATCAAAGCACAAGGTTTAAGATGTCCGATGGTGTCCAACATGCCACATCACGTAGAGTCTTATTTATGAATGTTAAGTATGACATATCTATGAATAGGAGGCTATAAGGCATTTTAGGAATCCTCACTTCTTTCATGATTTATGTCATGCGATAGAGTGTATTCTAAGAATTCCTTTCCCTAATGTTTGTCCTTTGTGATTTTCAGAAAATGCCTCCAAGAAGACCATTATTGCCAAGGGGGAACAATGCTAATGAAGCCCAAGTTCCTCCGGCTCCTCAAGGCAATGACCCTTTTCCTGAGCAAGTGACACATGCGGCATTCCAGACCAATATTACCATGCTTGCCCAAGTAGTGGCTACTCCTAATGTTCCTACTCCGGTCTCTAGAGTGAGGGACTTTGAACAAATGAACCCTCCCAAGTTCCATGGTTCAAAAGTCGATGAGGACCCCTAAGAGTTCATTGATGAGGTTTAAAAGACTGTGAGTATCATATGGGTGACTTCGGAAGAGAAAGCAAAGTTGGCGGCTTACCAACTCAAGGGTGTTGCTCAAGTTTGGTACACACAATTGAAGTTGGAGAGGGTATATGAAGGTCCTATTAAATGGGAAGACTTCAAATTTGCTTTCCTTGATCGCTTTTTCTCTCTTGAGCTAAGGAAAGCTAAAGTGTTGAAATTCATTAATCTTCGACAAGGTAATATGGGAATGAGGGACTATGCCCTCATGTTTACTAAGCTATCCAAGTATGCTCCATCATTGGTTTCCTATCCGCGTGCCCAATGAGTCAATTTATATCGGGGGTGTCTGACTTTGTTGTTGTTATACCCTTATGTTTACACATAAAATTATTTGCAAGCAAGTCGACTTAAATTAAAGGTGGTGTTATATTTCATATTTTTGGTACATTAGACTATTCGTGAGCTAATGGACATAAATTCAAGGACTTTTAATGTTGAATTTGTTATATTCCATATTTTCACACGTCGAGTCATTTGCAAGAGAATCGACTCATTTTCGAACACAAAGTAGAAATCTTAATTCCTAATTCTAATTAGAAAATATTAGTTGGGATTAGAAATTAATTTACCATGATTGGATTATTAAGTGGGTATTTGAGATTAATTAAGATGAATTAAGCTATTAGTGGGCTGAAAAGTGGTCCTCCACTGCCACATGACCAATTCCTATTGGCCCACATTTTTGTAGGAGACAAGAAGGCTCCTTGGGTAGCACATTTTATCTTTGTTGACTCAAAATTTTCAGCCTAATCACTTTCAACTCTAGACAATTTCATTAGAGAAAGAAGTGAGAAGTATAGAGACAAAAGAGAGCTCAGCCAAGCTAGAGAGTGAGGGAGAAATTAAGGGTCAAGTGTGGCATTTTTCTTCAAGGTTATGGCAGCAAGATGAAGTCTTTAGGGAAGCAAAAGCATTGATGAACCAAGCCCTCAATTTTCCAAGCAAGTTGTGTCATTATAGTTAAGGTAAGATTCCATATTTTTTTTCCTCATCTTGAAGGTAATTTCAACTTGTGTAAGTTGGTAAATGAGTGATAAATGTATGAAATTATGGGTGTTGATGTGAGTCATGGTGAAGGACGTTGGGAGGCTATTAAGTTGAAATTGATGAATTAATTTTAAGTAGTATTTTGGTTGTTGTTATCATAAATTATGTGATGAGAATGAAGGAATTAAATGGTTAAAGTTGAAGTTGAATTCATTTTATGGGTTGTTGTAGAACATGAGGTGATATTAACATGGCTTTCTTGCATATGAATGAATGATGTTGTGGTCATGTGTGGCTGCTGCTATGTCCCATAAAAATTGATGGAAATATAGTATGAAATAAGGTGTAAAAATCGTATGTAGTTTCTTTGGTGTGTCCACAAGTATTAGCGAGGTTTCGAGCATCCTTATGTTATTAATTAGGGGCTGTTTTGATATGCTGTTGTTGTTCTTGTTGATCTTGAAAGATTAATGATAATTAAGATTATATGTTGTGTTGTATATTGGTTGGATTATTGTAGGATTGTTCTGATGAAAATGTTAAGACTATGGATCATTAAAAATAACTTGAAGATGTAATAGTTCTATGTGGATTGGAATTGTTGTTGAGTGTTATGAATATGGGCTGTCTTAATCTACAAATGATGTTATAATGAAGAGATTAATTTGTGTTAAATCAAATTGGACGTAAGAAAACTCCATAATTAGTGTTGGTATTAAAATGGACAGAATTATAGTTTCTTGAAATAGATTAGGTTAATTGTTGTTGTTACTATTATTGTTATGGATCATGTGTTAAAAGTGAAGGGATTGTATATGTTAATGTTAAATTTCCATTTGGATCATGTTAGGACTGTTCTAAGCTAAGAATGATGGATTAATTTTGATTAATGTTGTAGTTATTATTGTGGCTGATTATATTACGAAAATGAAAGAATTCAATATGTCAAGTTGGAGTTGTAATTGATTTAAGTGTTGGTTGTAACGTGTGGTTTCTTGTGTTGAATTGAAAGATTAAGTGTAGTTATAATTATGCATTGTATGGTTGATTGTTGGGCTGTTATAAATCATTTCGATAAGGTGTGATGGTTGTAACCTATTAAGAGTAATTCAATAGCACCGTAGTTGTCATGTAGATAATTAACGAAAGTCGAATGTTTTGTGGATTATTTGGGGTATTTTTGAATATCATCTTGGCTTGTCTTGACATGGCATTTGAATGTGTGATTGTTGATGTTGCTTGGTGATTTTATGGCTGATTTGGAAGTGGGGAAAGTGAGCGGTATAGGGGAGGTGTTGTCCAATTTTTTTAGTAATAACCTACTAACGATAAAGTACGTTTTATGCCTTTCCATTGCTTAACTGTAGTGCTTAACATTTTGATGTAGGTTGAGACAATATTGGGTAGCATATACGTATTGAGTGCAAGTAAACGCCTAAAGTTATGTAAAGCCTATCCCTTATTTCTTTTGGGCATGTCTTAGATATAAGAGACGAATGATATGTATATGAAATTTGGGGTAATTCCATTCATAAGCTTTGAGTGTGCTTCATGATCCTTATTCACTTCTTGATATTACAATTCTCAAGTGATTGAGCCTCCCCCTTCAATTTTCTATATGTTGGATAATAGTCGATATATACCCGTTTCTATTCTTAGGGACTCTATGATAACTAATGTTCGGACTTCTATAAGATGTTTCATACTATAGTGACATGTGACTATGATTCTTAAGGCTCTTTGACATACTTTATGATGATATTCGAGGGATGTTTGATATATTTTCGAGTTTTACATGCATATATATATGTATTATATTATATATGGATCGGGCTGTACATTCCTCGATACTATTATATTATATATGGATTGGGTCGTACGTTCCTCGGCACTAACATATTATATTATATATGGATCGGGTCGTACGTTCCTCGACACTATTATATGATATATGAATCAGGACAGATGTTTCTTGGCACTGTTATATTATGTATGGATCGGATTGTACGTTCTACAAAACTAACATTTATACTATAATCTATGCCTTCCAGACACTATTAAGTCAAATTCAGTTATATAGAGTTATGCATATATTATCATATGTTGGTCACAGATGCATTCAATTATTCAGACTAATTTTATGATTCATATTCACTTAATGTTCTTATGCTTCATATACTCAGTACATATGTCGTACTGATCCCCTCTCTTTGGGGGGCTGCGTTTCATGCCCACAGGTATCGATATTCATTTTGGGGATCCGCCAACTTAGGATTTCCACTCAGCTATTTTGAAAGTGCTCTATTGTCCTAGAGCCTAGACTTTTGGTATAGATCTTTTGATGTATATATTTGTTTATCTAGGGGTACGGTGGGGCCCTGTCCTATCATATGTTACTGTTGATATTCTTAGAAGTGTGTAGACATATGTGTGAGTTGTATATAGATTTTATCCAATTGTACTAGTATGACTTACGTTTGAGACGTTCCCACTTGTAGTGACAGCCTTGTCGACTTGCGTATGTACATATACATTTTGGGAATATGATGTGTAGTGACAGCCTTGTCGGTGTGCGTATATATATAGTGGGGCATTTCTACATGTAATGACAGCCTTGCTGGCTTACATACTATGTTACTTTTGATGTTTTAACTCCTCAGGAAACAGACTGTGTTAATATATAAATATGGAACAATTTCAAGATGACATTCAGTTCCTTTAAGTCCCATATCATGTTTAGTTAATGATTGATTATAGATAATAGGTGTAGATATGAGTGTTCAGTTCGGACACTAGTCACGGCCCATGGGGTTGGGTCGTAACTGAAGTGGTATTAGAGCAGTTTATCCTCGGAGTGTCTACAGACCATGTCTAGTAGAATCTTATTCATCAGTGTGTTATGCACCACATCTATAAACACAAGGCTACATGATATTTAGGATGCTACTTTTATTTTATATCTAAGATCGTGCGATAGAGATGAGTCATAGGAAATAAAATTCTCCATACTAACTTTTAATTTTAGTAGAAGGATGACATCGACAAAAGGAAGTGACTGACGATATTGGAAGTTACAAAGCACACAGGTAAGAAAAGGCGCGAAAGATATATGTTGGGTAAGGTATTGAAGTATGATTGAAATGTAATTTTAAAAAAAATTAAAAGGAAAAGTAGACAGGATAGTGTAATAGGCGCAGTTCGAGTTGTACATACGAGGTAAGCCCATTATTTTATACTATTATTGATATTGGGCGTCCTGTGTGGCTGTGATATGATATGATATAACTATATATATGTTGGCCCTTTGAGGCATTGTTGGTATTTTCTGTGTGCAGGTTTTGAGATAGTAAGAAATACAGAGGAAACTCTACCCTAATTTTCCCATAAATAGAAAGAAAAAACAATGAGATATAAGTTCATAATATATCTTGGAAGTTGATACCGATATGGTAAATTTATTATGTTGGATTAAAGCCTTAAGAAATACCCTCTATGTTATTCGTAAGGGGCACCATTCTTACTTGGGAAATTTTATTTCAGAAAAAGCCTATATGAGCAGCAAAGTTTAGAATTCATTTGAACGGACCCAGATATTTTCCAGTCGCATTTTTGCCTTAGAAGAAGCTTATGTTGAAGGGCAAAAATATCTGGTAATTAAGTTTCACTTCTACTAAAAAGTACAAAGCCCTCAACAATTAGTTTGTGAACTAGATAATTCATTCACAACTCAAGGATAAACCTGGAGGTAAAACCATGTGAATCAAGCACTCAGAAGTACAGTGGTGCTTATCGAATTCTAGTTTCCTTCTGGTGATGGTTGGAGAATGCTTCATGGTAATATTTTATTAGTTCTTAACCAACTAATTGGAGATGAAATTAGTAAAAGAAAAATATAAAGTTATGACTATTCAGGATCATGTATTTCATATGTTGTTGATGAAATGCTACGATGATTCGGAAAGACTTGTGATACTAAGGGATGAATTAGAAAAAGGTGGCAACTCTTAATGAAATATTACATTGAGGTATTGAATGAATCGATAAGTAGGGATAAATTACGATGAGTTTACACTTTAAGGGGTAATAATATGATTGAGATAAAAGTACAGAGAAGGAAGAGTTATGACAAATCGTGAAGATATTGACAAGACCGTTTGTTAAATATTAAGGATAAGATTGATTAGAAAGAGTGAGGGGTAAGTATGCCTACTCCATAGAGTATAATTAAAACATAGTACGAACTGTGAATAAGGTTAGGAAGTGTTACGTTATAGGATGGATTACGAATATGATGTAATGTGAATACCATAAGGATTGTCAAAGAAAATAAGTAAAGCCTAGTGTGGAAGTAACTAAAGGATATTATGTGAATTGTGGGAAACGAAAAACCAAATAAAGAACAAATAAGAAAGACTTACAAAGTTCTATAGGGAAAGTTCAGAATAGAAAGTCAAGTGGTAACGAAGGTGAAGGTGAGAAACAAGACAGAATGAATGCCATAGATGATGGTATGATAAGAACAAATAGAGATGAACAAAATATGTTTTGAAAATGAGAAAGGGGTTATGTAAAAGTAGTGATTTCCGAAGGATATAGGGGTAGCATAAAATTCCTCGTGCACAAAATAAATGATAGACATAGATTGGAGAAATAAAAGGAATACCAAAGGAAGAACTTAAGATAGACCTAATTAATTATGTATGAGTATAGGAAAAAAAAGGATATAAATAGCTACGAACTGAAGGTATAGTACGGTGAAAAGGTTATAAGACAAGACCACTATTAAAATGAATTTGATATAATTTTGAGTAAGATTAGAAGTTAGCGTTGGGTACATGACAAGGGTGAAAGCGCATGAGGCATAAAGGAGTATTGTGTATATGTAACTTCACCTCGGAAAATAATGAGATCCTTAAAGGATAGGGAATGTAGATTTGCAAAATAATGGATGTATTGTGAGTTTATTAAAGGAATGGGTTATATCTATTGGGATAAAGATAATGTTATAACAAAGCTTGGAACACTTATCATCAAAATATAAGTGCTACCGAATGGAGAATTTGAAACGATTATAAGCACTAACTAATTATTGATTGGAATGAATGGAATGTGGCTTTGGATAAATTGCTACATTAATTATATTACTTGAGTACCAATCATTAGACGAGATTTAATACTATATATCGGGAGTTCTCATCACCCTGTGATTGTGTTAAGGTTTCGTACATGGGTAATCTAAGTTATTGGTGATATAAAGAAAGATATGGATATGGTGCAGTATACCAAATGTATTAGAAAAGAATCATATGAATTTGAAAATTTGAAATGGGAGCATAGAGTAGAATATAAACAGATAATGATGTAGGTCACCCTAAAGGGGTGAAGAGGATGGGAGAAATACAAGTGTAAGATAAAATCAACTGACACTGCAACATATTAATGTGGACAACTTAAACTTCAAGTGAGATCACATGTTGGAACAAGTTAGTAAGATTTAAAACCAACAATAAATGGATAGAAACCAAGATAATATTTGAGACTGTGCAGAGAATTATTGGTAAAGATCTTGGATAGTATGATATCAAAAGATGGATGCTTAAAAAAGGATGAATATGACAAGAGAATAGTAACGAGTAACTTAAAGATATTATAAAGAATAGCAAGGCTATACTGGATTAGAGGTTAAGATGTTGGTAACGGATGTTATTAGCTAATGATATTGTGACATACGAATAGCAAAGGAGAAAGGATAGAAAATCTCTCCTATTGTAGAATATGAGAAAATTGAATGTTAAGTAAAGGAAGGGAAACAAGTATGACAAAATAGACAACAAGTGAGTGCTAGTAAAATAAGATGTGTAGATCAGAATAAACCAGGAGAAGGAAAGACTATGATTAGAATTGAACGCACTATGTATAAATTGTACAAGAATAGTTATGCAACCTACGAGTATTGGTATGCTAAGGGTGAGATCAAGTGATTACTTGATAAAAAAAATAAGAATTCAGTAACAACAATGTGATTGCAATATTTTGGATACATCAAAGAAATGTATATGATGGTTTGAGGCAAAACTACAGAGATATAATTAGTAATGAGGGCAAAAGTCATAGTAGAGCCCTGATATCAACTTAAAGAGGTAAGAGAAAATATAGGGTCTGCATAAAGACTAGTGCGGCGATGTTAGGTTATTTTTTGGGCTGATTTAAATACCTACACATATTCGTGTAAAGACTGTAATAGGATGCGTGACAAGAGAACTAAGAGCAAATTTGAGTAAAGGGGCAATAGAAAAGTTTGAGTCGAAAATAGATAAATGACTTAAGGTAATATGCCTAAAGTATTGCCAGTTAGGGTAAAGAAAACTATGCAATGACATAATTGAGACAATTGGAATAAGAGGGTTACTGGTTATTAGATGACGGTAAGGTCATAATATGAGGGAACCCTAGCGCTATTTGATAACCAACCCAAAAATCGAGATCAAGAAGTAAAACCACAGGGTAAAAGGAAAACCCAATTATACTAGGAAATTCCTTGGCCTGAAATTTCCTTTTCTACAGCCGTTCATTTTCTGTCAACTTTTTCTGAATTGAACTTTACTTAGCAGCCTTCGTTGACTTTTCTTTCATTCTCCCACTTCAAGATTTAATTGAGAATCAATTAAGTCTTCACACCATCCTTTCTATCCAATTACTGCAATATTACGTTTCTACTAGGCCAATAGAAGACCGACACTATTTAAACTTGTTACTGTTGATCGACTTTGAAAATATATCTTTTAGGTTGTCATTAGAGTGAATTTTCTGGATATCCACACTTCCTTCTTCCACCTTCTCACGGACAAAGTGATACTGAACTCGTATGTACTTTGTCCTTGAATAAAATGCCAGATTCTTTACAAGATGCAAAGCGCTCTGATTGTCACAAAATAGACCAACCTTCTCTTGTTTGTTCCCGAGCTCCTCCAGTAACATCTGCATCCATATTGCCTCTTTGCTAGTTTGTGTAGCTGCTACATATTCTGCTTCCGTCATAGATGTAGCCACGATAGATTGCAGTTTTGAAACCCAACTTACAGCTCCTCCAGCAAGAGTAAACACATAACTTGTGGTGGACTTACTTTTATCAAGATCACCTGCATAATTTGAATTAATATAACCTTTAATAAACACAAGGATCTAAACTATGTTTGTTGTATCCAAGGCTTATAATAAAGGAATCAAATCTCTTATACCAACATCTCGGCGCCTGTTTGAGACCATATAGAGATTTGTTCAACCTACAAACCAAGTTCTCTTTTCTTTGTTATTCCAAACCTTCTGGTTGGAGCATGTAAATTTCTTCTTCAAGCTCTCCATGAAGAAATGCAGTTTTAACATCTAACTGCTCTAAGTACAAGTCAAATATAGCACACATCGCCAGGACCACTCGAATTGTTGTGAGTCGGACCACCGAAAAAAATATCTCATTGAAGTCTATACCTTTTTTCTGAGTGAATCCTTTCACCACAAATCTTGCACGATACTTCTTCACTTGATCATTACCATTGCGTTTGATCTTATAGACCCATTTTTTCTAATGGCCTTTCTTTCTTGTGGTAATTGAACAAGATCCCATGTTTTATTTTTATGAAGAGCTTCAATTTCTTTTTGCATTGCTACCATCCACAGAGATGATTCTTGGTCTTTCATAGCCTCGTGAAAGGTTGAAGACTCTCCATCCTCTGTTAATAGATAGTATGCAACATTTCTCTCCATAGAATAATATGAGTGCCAAGCTGGTTCTCTTCTCTCCTTATTTGACCATCGAACTTGTGGAGTTTCGATCTCAGCTTGCTCTTGTTCTTCGTGCTCTGGTGCTGCTTTAGAAGAAATTGGAACTTCTTCAACTTCAACTTCAACTGTAGTAGTCTCTGATATTTCTTTTGAAGTTCTACCTTCTTTTGCTTGTATCTTGTTTTCAACAAATATAACATCTCTGCTGATTACCACCTTGCGGGTAGTGGAATCCCATAAGCGATACCTCTTGACTCCATCAGCATACCCTAAGAAAATGCATTCCTTGGATTTTGGATCCAACTTTGATTTTTCTTGGGTGTTGTACATAACAAGACCATACAATCCCGTAAGAGTATCCCATATTTCCTTCACCATCCATTTTTCAGTCACACTAGACAACACTTGATCAGCTAGTGTCAAGTGTAGATCAGCAACTGCGTTGCTTTTATGTCATTCCACTTGCTGTCATAAGTAAAATCTGTGGGCCTTCCTTCAATTGCAGCTAAGCAATTGTCCTTTCTCAATATCGCTTTTATTTTCATTTTCTACAATGAGAAATTAGTCCCACTGAATTTCTCAATGTTAAACTTTGTTGAACTCATCATTGTTATTTCTTCACTCTTTTAGATCATTTCTTAATATTTTTACAAATAATCGTGATAAACTGTACCATTACTGAAATTTACTATTCACGTGAATAGTACTTTTCACTGAATTTACTATTCACGAAAATTTACTATTCATGAATAGTATCTTTACATAAAATAAACAGAATAACTGAGGGCTCTGATACCACTATTAGGGGAAGGAAGCACCACAACTAAAGTTTGATATGATGATAAATAATAAAAATAAATTAGATATGAGAATTTTATGTGGAAACCCTCAAACAAATAGAGGGGAAAAACAACGGGATAGAAGGATTTTTACTATTATGATATGGAGTACACCGCTCTCATATACAAGAAGAAAACAATAATTAACACTTCTCTCTTGTAAAAAGGAACAACTCACTAAAGAGGACACTCAAAAATACAATATTTATCTTGGTGTATAACTCTCTTTGTATTCTTACTCTCTCTCTCCTACATAAAACTCTCAAAGATGGTTAAGACCTTCAAGAGAAAGTCAAAAAGTGATACATGATAATGAAGATTTTGGAATACGGATTGTCACAATGGAGTAAAGCAAGAATAGTGGAATACAAAAATGTTACCCTCTGTGAAATTTAGTTTTACTCGTAGAACTTGTGAAGGGTTCACAGATTACCAGAGGCATGAGATACTCCAGGGATATTAAAGTCTAAACCGACGAGGGGCATCTACGTGTTATAAAAAGCTTGTTTAAAGATGGAGAGGTAAGATAAAAGAAATGATACCTTGAAGGGATAGCTATAAGAGAAGCATAAGAAGAAAGTAAGATTTCAACGGAAGAGCAATACAACTGACAATGGATTGTGAAGTAAAGAGGAGAGTAAAGACAATGACGTGAAGTTATTACCTTAGAAAGCAACAAAAAGAGGAAGTATTACAAGAATGACTATGTAAAGGCTTGGAATGTGTTATAATGAACTAAAGCGAGTCGCCAAACGGAGGTGGTATGTGAAAGGCATAAATAACTAAGAGAACATTTGAGAAAATATTGGGAATTAAGAATCAATTCAACATTCGATGATGAATGTTCTAAAGGAGGGAAGGATATTATACCCCGTATGTTTATACGTCAAATTATTTGCAAGCAAGTCGACTTAAATTAAAGGCGGTGTTTTATTTTGTATTTTTGGTACATTGGACTATTCGTGAGCTAATGAATATAAATTCAAGGAGTTTTAATGTTGAATTCGTTATATTCCATATTTTCATACGTCGAGTCATTCGCAAGAGAATCGACTCAAGTTAAATACGGGATCATTTTCGAACACAAAGTAGAAATCTTAATTCCTAATTCTAATTAGAAAATATTAGTTGAGATTAGAAATTAATTAACCATGATTGGATTATTAAGTGGGGATTTGGGATTAATTAAGATGAATTAAGTTGTTAGTGGGCTGAAAAGTGGTCCCCCACTGCCACATGGCCAATTCCTATTGGCCAACATTTTTATAAGAGACAAGAGAGCTCCTTGGGAAGTATATTTTATCTTTTTGTTAACTCAAAATTTTCAGCTTAATCACTTCCAACTCTAGACAATTCCATTAGATAAAGAAGTAAGAAGTGTAGAGAGAAAGAGAGCTCGTCCAAGCTAGAGAGTGAGGGAGAAATTAAGGGATCAAGTGTGGCATTTTTCTTTAAGGTTAGGGAAGCAAGATGAAGTCTTTAGTGCAGAAAAAATATTGATGAACCAATCCCTCAAGTTTCCAAGCAAGTTGTGTCATTATAATTAAGGTAAGATAGTAGGAAATAAGGTCTAAAAATCGTATGTAGTTTCCTTAGTATGTCCACAAATATTCGCAAGGTTTCGAGCATCCTTATGTTGTTAATTAGGGGTTGTTTGGATATGTTATTGTTGTTCTTGTTGAGCTTGAAAGATTAATTATAGATAATATTATATGTTGTGTTGTATGCTGGTTGGGTTGTTGTAGGATTATTCCGATGAAAACATTAAGACTATGGATCATTAAAGATAACTTAAAGATGTAGTAGTTGTATGTGGATTGAAATTGTTGTTGAAGGTTATGAATGTGGGCTGCCTTAATCTAGAAATAATGTTATAATGAAGAGATTAATTTGTATTAAATGAAATTAGAAGTAAGAAAACTCTATGATTATTGTTGGTATTAAAATAGATAGAATTGGAGTTTCTTGAATTAGATTGGGTTGATTGTTGTTGTTGCTATTATTATTATGGATCATGTGTTAAAAGTGAAGGGAATGTATATGTTAATATTAAATCTCTATTTGGGTCATGTTGGGGCTGTTCTAAGCTAAGAATGATGGATTAATTTCGATTAATGTTGTAGTTATTATTGTGGCTGATTATATTTTGAAAATGAAAAAATTCAATATGTCAAGTTGGAGTTGTAATTGATTTAAAGGTTTGTTGTAACATGTGGTTGCTTGTGTTGAATTGAAAGATTAAATGTAGTTATGATTATGCATTGTATGGTTGATTGTTGGGCTGTTATAAATCATTTCAATAAGGTATGATGGCTGTAACCTATTAAGAGTAATTCAATATCATCGTAGTCGTCATGTAGATAATTAACGAAAGTCGAATGTTTTGTGGATTATTTGGGGTATTTTTCAATTTCGTCTTGGCTTGTCTTGACATGGCATTTGAATGTGTGATTGTTGATATTGCTTGGTGATTTTATGGCTGATTTGGAAGTGGGGAAAGTGAGCGGTATAGGGGTAGTGTTGTCCAAATTTTTTAGAAATAACCTACTAACGATAAAGTATGTTTTATGCCTTTCCATAGCTTAATCGTAGTACTTAATGTTTTGATATAGGTTGAGATAATATTGTGCAGCATATACGTATTGAGTGAAAGTAAACGCCTAAAAGTATGTAAAGCCTATCCCTTCTTTCTTTTGGGCATGTCTTAGATATAAGAGACGAATAATATGTATATGAAATTTGGGGTAATTCCATTCATAAGCTTTGAGTGTGCTTCATGATTCTTATTCACTTCTTGATATTACAATTATCAAGTGATTGTGCCTCCCCCTCTAATTTTCTTTACATTGGATAATAGTCGATATATACCCATTTCTATTCTTAGGGACTCTATGATAACTAATGTTTGGACTTCTATAAGATGTTTCATACTATAGTGAAATGTGACTATGATTCTTAAGGCTCTTTGACATACTTTATGATGATATTCGAGGGATGTCTGATGTGTTTCTGAGTTTTACATGCACGTATATGTATTATATTATATATGGATCGGGTTGTACGTTCCTCAGCACTATTATATTATATATAGATCGGATCATATGTTCCTCGGCACTAACATATTATATTATATATGGATTAGACCGTACGTTCCTCGGTACTATTATATTATATATGGATGGGTCTGTACGTTCCTCGGCACTAACATATTATATTTATGGATTAGGCCGGACGTTATTCGACACTATTATATTATGTATGAATCGGGCTGTATGTTTCACAACACTAACAATTATACTATAATCTATGCATACCATACGTCGTAAAGTCAAATTCAGTTATATAGAGTTATGCAGATATTATCACATGTTGGCCACAGATGCTTTCAATTATTGAGACTGTTTTCATGATTCATCTATACTTAATGTTCTTATGCTTTGAATACTCAGTACATATGTCGTACTGACCCCCTCTCTTTGGTGGGCTGCGTTTCATGCCCGTAGGTATAGATATTCATTTTGGAGATCCACCAGCTTAGGATTTCCACTCAGCTATTTTGGAAATGCTCCATTGTCTTGGAGCCTAGATTTTGGTATAGATCTTTTGATGTATATATTTATTTATTCAGGGGTACGGCGAAGCCCTGTCCCATCATATATTACTGTTGATATTCTTAGAGGTGTGTAGACACATGTGTGGGTTGTGTATAGATGTTATCCAACTTTACTAGTATGACTTACGTTTGAGGCGTTCCTACTTGTAGTGACAACCTTGTCTGCTTGTGTATGTACATGTATATTTTGGGAATATGGTATGTAGTGACAGCCTTATCGGTGTGCGTATATATATAGTGGGGCATTTCTATATGTAATGACAGCCTTGTTGGCTTACATACTATGTTACTTTGATGTTTTAACTCCTCAGGAGATAGGTTGTGTTAATATATAAATATGAGACAGTTTTGAGATGACATTTTGTTCCCTTAAGTCCTATATCATATTTAGTTGTTGATTGATTATAGATAATAGGTATAGATATGAGTGTCCAGTTCGGGCACTATTTACGGCCCATCTGGTTGGGTCGTGAAAGATTCTAAGGAATGTCATACTACTTTGATTATAAGGAGATGGATATATCTCATCTCTTGACTTTTGCCGAACAAATTGAAGGAGAAAAGCTCAAGAAGATGAGGAAGAAGGATTCTAAAAGAGCCCGATATGAAGGTGGGTTCTCCAATGCTAGGACCGATGGTGGTAGTAGTGGCCGCTCTCAACAAGGCCAAAGTTTGGGGAAGAATTTTGCTAAGGATTGGGTGCCATACCATAAACTCAAGGAGGAGGAGGTGTGAATGCTAGTAGCTCTTCTTTTCCTAAGTGTGCAAAGTGTGGAAAGAATTATAGAGGTAAATTCTTTATGGGAATGGGTGCTTGCTATGGATATGGAAAGATGGACCATAAGCAATCCGAGCCCCCTCATATTGCCAACATAGGTGGAGAAGGTCATCCTCAAGGAGGCCTAGTGCAACAAGACACCCAAGCTCAATCTAAGGGTGGCCAACGCAACAACTGATTCTATGCTGTTTATACTAGGCAAGATGTGGATGAAACTCCTGATGTGGTCACGAGTATGTTATGGGTCTTAAACTTTGATGTTTATGCATTGCTTGATCCGAGTGCCAATTTATCTTTTGTTGCTCCTTACCTTGCTATGATATTTAATGTGTACCCTGTGGTGCTATTTGAACCCTTTTTGATTATACTCCCATTGGTGATTCGGTAATAACCAAGAGAATTTATAGAAGTTGTCATGTGTCAGTCTTGGATAAAGTTATTCCATGTGATCTTGTGGAATTAGACCTGACCAATTTTGAATCATTCTTGGTATAGATTGGTTACATGCCGCTTATGCATCTATATATTGTAGGACCCGTGTGGTTAAGTTTCACTTTCCTAATAAGCCTATTCTTGAATGGAAGAGTAATGATTCGGTGGTTAAGGGTCAATTCATCTCATGTATTAAGGCCCGAAAAGTGATATACAAAGGGTGCATTTTTCATATTGTGCTAGTTAGGGATGTTGGTTCCAAAACTCCCACTCTTGAGTCTGTCGTATATTTAATGAATTTCCCAATGACTTTTTCGGTATTTCTCCCGAAAGGGAAATTGACTTTGGCATAGATATCCTTTCCGATACTCAACCTATTTCTATTCCTCCTTACCATATGGCTCCGGCAGAACTTAAGGAGTTGAAAGAGCAATTGAATGATTTGTTGGATAAGGGTTTTATAAGGTCAAGTATATTCCAGTGGGTGCTCCCATTTTGTTTGTTAGAAAGAATGATGGTTCACTACGTATGTGCATCTATTACCAGTAATTGAATAAACTGACCATCAAGAATAAGAATTCAATTCCAAGAATAGATGAATTGTTCGAATAATTACAAGGAGCAAGTTAATTCTCTAAGATTAATCTCTATTTCAGTTATCATCAACTAAGGATAAGGCAGTATGACATTCTCAAGGCGGTATTTCAAACAAGGTATGCTCATTTTGAATTTGTAGTAATGTCATTTGGTTTGACTAATATTTCTGCTATCTTCATGGATTTGATGAATTGTATTTTCAAGCCATACTTGGACATGTTTGTAGTGGTGTTCATTGATGACATCTTGATTTATTCTCGAAACGAGGAATATCAATGGGTCACTTGAGAATTGTGTTGCAAACATTAAGAGAGAAGCAATTATTTGCCAAGTTTAGTAAGTGCGAATTTTGGCTAAGAAAAGTTGTTTTTCTTGGCCATATAGTGTCCGGTGATGGGAAAGTAGATCCAAAGAAAATGGAGGTGGTTAAGAATTGACCTAGACCATTATCTCCTTTGGATATTAGAAGGTTCTTGGGTTTAGCCGGATATTATAGGAGGTTTGTAGAAGGGTTTTCGTCCATTACTTCTCCTTTGACTAAGTTGACCCAAAAAGGTGAAATTTCAATGGTCGAATGAATGTGAGAAAAGTTTTCAAGTATTGAAGAATCGTCTTACGTCGGCTCCTATTTTGATATTGCCCAAAGGTTTAGATGGGTTTGTTGTTTATTACGATGCCTCACGTGTTGGTTTGGGTTGTGTTTTGATGCAACATGGTAAGGTTATAGCCTATGCTTCTAGGCAACTAAAAGTGCATGAAGGGAACTATCCAACCCATGATCTGTGTTTACTTTGAAAATATGGTGCCATTACCGTTATGGGGTGCATTTTGATGTGTTTACCGACCATAAAAGCTTGCAATATGTGTTTAGCTAAAGGGACTTTAATCTTAGGCAAAGGAGATATTTTGAACTTCTAAAGGATTATGACATTAGTGTGTTATACCATATGAGTAGGACAATTGTTGTAGACGATGCTCTTAGTCGGTTATCCATGGATAGTATTGCATATGTCGAGGAAAGTAAGAGGGAGTTGGTAAAACATGTCCATAGATTGGCATATTTTGGTGTGCGTTGACTCCAATGACGGAGGTGTTCTGGTATATAATGGCTCGGAATCATCTCTTATGGCAGATGTTAAGGTCAAACAAGAAAATGATCTGGTATTGGTTGAATTGAAGAAGTCGGTTGTCAAAAAAGCTATTGAGGCTTTCTCCCAAGGGGGAGATGGGGTACTACATTACCAAGGTCGCTTGTGTGTTCCTAATATTGATGGGTTAAGAGAGTTGATATTGAATGAGACCCATAGTTCTCATTATTCAATTCATCCTAGATCCACCAAGATGTACCATGATTTGAGGGAAGTGTATTGGTAGAATGGCATTAAGAAGGACAAAATTGTCAACAAGTATCCTAATTGTCAACAAGTTAAAGTTGAGCATCAAAAGCCGGGTGGTTTAGCTTAAGACATTGAGATTCCTACTTGAAAGTGGGAAGATGTGAATATAGACTTTGTAACGGGTTTGCCTCGTACTAGAAGACAACATGATTCTATTTGGGTTATTGTGGAGCAAATGACTAAATCGGCACATTTTCTACCGGTTAAGACATTTTATGGTACTGAAGACTATGCTATGTTGTACATTCGTGAACTTGTGAAACTTCATGGTCTTTCTTTGTCAATTATATCGGATAGAGGTATTCAATTCACTTCATATTTTTAGAAGTCATTCCAAAAAGGTCTTGGTACTAGAGTTAAGCTAAGTACCGCTTTCCATTTTCAAACCGATAGACAAGCCAAAATAACGATCCAAACTTTGGAGGATATGTTAAGACCGTGTATGATTGATCTTAATGGAAGGTCGTATGAGCATTTGTAATTTATTGAGTTTGCCTACAATAGTAATTATCACTCTAGCATCTAAATAGTTCCTTTTAAAGCCTTATATGGAAGAAGATGTAGATCCTTATTGGGATGGTTTGAAGTGGATAAGATGACATTGATTGGTCTAGCTTTGGTAGTCGATGCTATGGAGAAAGTAAGGCTCATAAGAGAAAGATTAAAGACGGCTCAAAGTCATCAAAAGTCCTATTCGGACACTAGAAGGAGAGAGATCGAATTTGATGTAGATGATTGGGTGTATTTGAAGGTTTCACCCATGAAAGGTATAATGCATTTTGGTAAGAAAGGGAATTTGAAGGTTTCACCCATGAAAGGTATAATACGAGTTAGACTTGCCATTTGAGTTGCTATAGTTCATCCGGTATTTCATGTATCAATGTTGAAAAAATTTGTGGGTGATCCAAACTCCATTGTGCCATTGGAAATTGTGAACGTTAAAGAGAACTTGACTTATGAGGAGGTTTCGTTAGAAATCTTAGACCGACAAATGAAAAGACTAAGGAATAAATATGTTGTGTCTGTCAAAGTGTTGTGGAGAAATCAAAAAGTAGAGAGTGCTACATGGGAAGCAGAAGCATACATGATAAAACGTTATCCGTATCTCTTTCCTTTCACCCAAGTCTAAGGTAGTAAGTTGTTCATGATCAAATTGATCAAACTTCTACGTATTCAGTTCCATATGTCACTCATATGCATGTATGTTCATGAAAGTTGATTTTCAAAAGCTATGTTTTATGTTGAGTGTAAAGTTTACATGTTTTATGCATCTTAAGATTTCTTTATGTTTATGTTGGGCTGCTAGTCCTCTTTCCATGTCTTTCCTGTGCTAGTTGAATCTCACTCGAGTATGATTGTTCCCAATGGGGAGATATTATAAGACCCCGTAAGATGAAAAGTCGAATGAAAAAAATCTCAAGAAAACTCGATGGAAGTCAAGTCTATGAGTTGGTATACGACTTATAGAGAATTTTATGGGTTGTAAACACGAGTTCAGGGTTTGAAAATTATCTAAGGCAAAATGAGAATCTACGAGTCGTATGATGACTCGTGGAAGAGTCTACAACTCATAGAAAGGGGTAGCACTGCAGGCCTTAAACCCTTCAAACTACTGAGCCTAAAGACTCCATCTACGACTCAATAGGACAAATTGAAGAGAAGTTTATGACTCGTAGAAATGAGTCGTGATGAAACTTCAAAGACTATCTAACTTTCAGGTTTTCAAACATGCAAGATGAGTCATTTTGATGACTCATAAAGACAACGACGAGTCATAAACATGACTCGTAGGAATAACTTCAGAGGCTCAATTTTTTAGGTTTTTCTAACACCTGCAGGATGAGTCATAATGATGACTCATCATAATTCCTACAATTCGTAGAAGTGCTACCGTAGGTTTAAATTTCAAAATTTTTATGAGGGGTAGTTTGGTATTTTTTCTACATTCTAATAATGTATGTGGACGTGTTTAAGTACTAGATTCATTATGAATTGTATCCTAAATTCTCCTAAAACTCTTTTAGTCCCTCATTATTTTCCCAAACAAATTGTATACTTCTCTTCCAAGGTTCCTCAAGAGGTTATCAAGCATTGGTTAGGGTTTCATCAAGATCAAGTCTCCTTTCTCAAATTCTAGTCCAACTTCAATCAAGGTATGTGTGGATTGATTCATGAGTCCCTTCCACTCATGGAGTCCAAGGTTTAATTCAAAAATCTCATGAAATCATTACTTTTAAACTTCAAATTTTATGAATTGTGTTGGACAGTTTCAATTTCATTTTAAATCATTATTAATGATCATTATAAGTATGTTTCTATGAAAATTGCATGATTTAAGTTGAATTGTGGATGAACATGCATAAAGCTATTTTCAATGATGATATTATGAAGTATGATTATGAATTCAATGATTTCAAGGTATTATCATGGTTTTTATTCAAATTGACTGTGTATATGAGTTTTACTTTAAATTTAAGCATGAATTATGATCATGAATTATATGTATGTTTAAGATACGAATTTCATGCAAGTTATGAAGAAAGGTGACTTAGGTCCCTATGTGGTGACCTAGGACCTAATGATATGAATTATGCAAGTATGATTTATAATTATGAAATGCAAATTCTCACATTGCAACTATGTTATGAAATGAGCTATTCTATGAATTATAAAATTTATGAACAAGTTATGATATATGCTAAGTATGTTTACTATGTTATGTATTCCGTGGGATTTGACTTAGCACCGAGTGGACTTGAGATTGAAGCCCTATCAAAAGCCTTAGTAGAAGCCTCATGTCTCTTAACCTACGTGCCAGCGTAGGTTGCCTTCATGGCTTAACTAGTAGATCTACGTATAGCCTATGCACATGACCCTCCTAGCAGGGTAGAGTCTACCTTGGCAAGTAGATTCCTCTTTTCTTCGTTGTATAGAAAGACAATGGGGCTATATATTATAGCTTTCATGGTCTTATTATCAGTTATGGTTCCTATCTCACATATGTATATGCTTATTATGTTATTTTATGATTTTAAACTGTCTTTTAAATGCTTTGATCATTATGGTTTTCTTCATGGCTTTACTTATCCTCCCTACTATGTATGTTCTTGATCATTGTATCTTACGATTTATGTTGCATGCCATGCCCACATACTTAGTACATTCAAACATACTAGAGCATATTGTTGCCTACATTGTCTCATAATGTAGGGGTTGAGGTTGAGGATCGTATCCATCCTCGTGGCTATTTGAGCTCTCTTATCGATGGAGTCTTGGTGAGTCCTCATCCATCGAGGGCGATTTATAAGTTGTTTCTTCTTTCAAAGATATTTATTTCTTTCATTTTGAGGGTGAGATAGGGACATATCTTAGCCCCCACCCATGTTCATGGTTAGAGGAATTAATTGGAAAAATATTTTGAGTCAATGTTGTCAAGTCACATTCTTTTATATGAATCATGATTTAGACTCTATTATGATATTTCCGCATTTACTTTACCTTATGTATGCTTTATGATATGATAAGAGACTTGGTTGGAGTTCTTCGAAGTTTCAATCGCCATGTTACAATCAGGCCTTAGGTCGGCTCATGACAGTAACACCCTAGGTCTACGAAATGGACCTTCTCCCCAGATTGGATTATCAGAACTCCATGACATAGGGACATCGTGAACTCCACTGTCTCAAAATTTACCCGAATCAAAATTATGCTCTCAATATGCGATGCGAACTTGTTCCCTATGTCCATTTTCCACAAATTTTCTTGTTTTACGGAATACTCTAGGTTAGAGCGCTATAGGGTATTTACAGAAGTAGAGTTGCGATACAAGTTATTCTCAGCAACATAAGTATTAGAAAAATGCCGAAATTCTTGAATTGTGCTTCTTTTTTTTTCCAGTTGGGCTCTTTAAAATAAAGTTTGTTTAGGATCTTCTCATTCTTTTTTCCAATGTTTTTCTTTTCTGAATTACACAAATTGAGAAGATAAAAGAAGCATAATAAATAAAATAAACAAAATTTTAAAGTTCTTTTTCTTTCTTTTTCTCTTTTGGTAAGTTGAGTCTGGATTGTGTTTATAAGGAAAATGGTACAGTTGAATTCATTATGAGGTCAAGGACATTGGTATAAAATTAACTCCTTTAATAGTGTATTTGAATATGTTAATAAATGAACATAATAAGAAAACTATTGTGTAACACCTCAAAATTTCTAAGCTAAAACCCAAACTAGTCTCTATATGTGTATAGGACCGAACCTAATGATTTCTAATTGTATATATGTGTCAAGATAAATTCCTAAATATTGGAAGCATATTAGATGTGAATTAGGATCATAAGGAACATCTAGCACTAAGTCGAGTTCAAAGCTTCCCTACCGATTAAGTTTTTCCATAAAATCATTGAAAGGTCAACTTCAAATGATCATATATCTTAGAATATAAAGATTTGTGTATCCCATTATCAAATAAATTAAATTTTTATGAGTATTTTTTCCAATGCCACCAACCGTTCATAAATCTAAGTCCAGATTAAAAAGTTATTATCATTATATCAGAGAAGCTCTAGTCTGACAAAACCAACGGCCAGAGTGATTGTCTATCAGATGAGGCCCTCACTCGTGCTTGTGAGAATGGAATTATGATGATCTATTTTTTAATGAGGTTATTTTTATCTAATCCCTTTGGGGGTTGTTTAAATGACCTTAAAATAGCTTAAGAGGATTAAACAATCAGTTTTCATCATTAAATCCCCTCTCATTCTCCCTAAACTCCAACACTCAAGTTAAGTTTCCTCTTGCAAGGTTCTTTATCAAGGTAAGTCATTCTTTAAAGATTTCAATCTTTACTAATTTGATTCCATCATTTAATAATGAATTATTAATAGAAATCCTTAACCCTTACGGTTTTTAAGAAAAGAATCCAAGAATTTCAAGAAAGGGTTTCTTGTTCGTTCGTCTTCAAGTTGTGATTCTTCATTAGTATTTGTAGAGAAATTCAGGTATGTAAGGATATCATAGTGAGGAACTCAGTTCTTCCTCATGCCCTACATTTACAGTTTCAGTTAGTGAAATCAAAGTTAAGATTTTCATGCAAAAGTCCATGAATTTAAATTCTTTCTAATTCAAACTTCTTATTGTTGAATTCTACTATTGTAACTATTGTGTTTCATCCTCTTTGATGATTCTTGATTGATGATTCATGGTTATTCTATAACTTGGACCTCTTTAGCTAGAGCTGTCTGAAAGTCTTGTTATGGTATTAACATGCATTATTTTCATGATAAAGCAAATTTTCAAGAAGTATTTTAAGAAAGTACTTTTAACTTCAAAAAATAGTTCAAGAAAGTATATTTAGCTTTTAGTGAATTATTTCTAAAAGAGTATCAAAAAATATATTTTTCCTCAAGTGCATATTTTTAGAAAGAAAGCATAGTCAGATTTTCAGAAAGTTCAGTTCAGTACAGTTCTAAAGAACTATTTTGAGTAAAGTCTCATGTATGATTCAACCAAACAGATAGTTTATCTATTTATGAGCATAACAATAATTACAAATTATTTTAGAAGGATTATTTACCACTAAGAGGATGCGAGTTTAAAAAATCCAAGTGTCATAATTACGTGCCATCGTAGAATTTTTGAGCATACAGCTAGACGGACAACTCCTTTAACCCAAGAGGCTTAGTAGTGAATCCATATTAGACAGACAAGTTCTATACCCTCGCAAGGTATAGGGCAACTCTCACCAACTGGATTATAAGTTGGATAGTATGAGCTCACATGTTGTATGTCGGTTATAAGAAACTACTCATTTAAAACTTATATATATATATATATATATATATATATATGTATGTATATTGAACTAAAATGATTACTTATGCATTCATAGAAATGATGATTTCTCAGATTTATAATATTATACACGCTTTCATTTCAAGACATAGAAATATTTTATATCACCAAATGAGGAAAGTGTTTTAAAACAACTATTACGATATGAGATTACTCCCTAGTCACGACACAGTACTTAGAGACACAAGTGACCCCAAGTTAACCTCATGACATGGCATTACACTAAGATTCATAACATCAACAATAAGAGATAACTAAAATACGAAAGACAACATGAATAGTCTAAAAGAGTCTAATCATCAAATAGACAATATTCGTGTAAAACATGAGCTGAAATTTAATTGTTTTGTCTGAAAGCCTCTACTAAAATATGAGTTGATAGGACAAGCCCCTAGCTAACTCCAACTGTCTGAAACTAAAGTAAGATACTGAAATTGAAATATAATATCATCGTCGAGAGATGAGGACTCACTAACTAGATACTATGTTGATCATAGATAGTACTAATTGTGCACTAGATGCAGGACATCAGAACCTATATTATCAAATAATATTGGCAGAAAGTATGCGGTCAGTACTTTGAATATATTGAGTATGAGGGATATTAATAATGAACAAGATGAATATGTAATCTATGTTGATGCAATAATCAAGTAAATAACATGATAACTGATAAAAATGTATTGAAGTAACTGAAATACTTGATCATGCAATAACTGAAAATGGACTGTGGGAGATACTAAAACCGATATATAATCATGTGACCTACAACATGGAGTCTGGTGTATTGTCCCACCAAAAGGGTCCAATATACTTGTCAAGATATAAAGGCTAAATCTGAGCTAATGTAGATTCACTAAGTTAATATCTATTTGAGACAAATCTTATGATGGCACGTAGTTTTAGGACTTTGAAATTTCTACTTACGGTCAATGGATGCTGATTGGAAACCTTCATCCCAAATCTGCTCGGTGCTAAGTAGTACTCTCATGAAAAATATACATATAACTAATAGAGTAATAATCTGATAATACAACAATCTGATAACTAATAAATATTGAGGCGCTCTTGAATCATAATTCAAAATTGACAATAACTGAAGACACGTTATTTAAAAGCATAGTAAATCATGAAAATCTATTAATCTGAAAATATGCTTTTGAAGGATCATAATTCTAAATCATGAAAATACTTGTAAACTTGAGGGTTCATGAAAATAATATTTCAAATCAAGGAATCATGAATAGAATATACAATTAAAGTCTATGATTGAAGAAGAACTGAATTGCAAGAAAAACCCATAAAGATCATAGAAACGACCCTAGATTTGGAGAATTCATAAACTTGAAGAATTGGAATTTTATTGGACTCAGTGGGTGAAAGAGATATCCATTGATAAATTTTCACGTACCTGGAGTAGAATCACTAGCTTAAATTCATTCAATGGAGATTTGAAGCTTGGAGCCCTTATGAGAGAATGAGAGGTTAAGACTGATAGGAATCACTTATCCCACTTCGAATAGCCTAAAACAATATAGTATAGGGATTAAAAAATGGTAAAAGTTCAAAGATCCCTGATTAAAAACTATTGAATAGCTTCTACGAGGGCCATGTACAGACCATAGTACCACCTACGGACCGTAGAACCCTTTCTGTAGAAAGCAGAAGGAAATTTTAGATTTTTTCACATTCAATATGACACACCATACTATTTTAGCCTAGATCAAGTTCAATATGACAAACCATACTATTCTAGCCTAGATCAATTCCAATAAATTGAATTCTTGAGATGTTTATACAATTTCTTAATGAGTTATGATATATATTTGATTATACTTTGTTGAGTTGAGTTTTGGAATTATGAATTCATGTTTGCATTCGCATGAATCCTAGTTGAGTCTTGTATTTAATTATTTTATACACTGTTGAGCTAAAGAATGACTATTTTCATAAATTACTTGAAAAATAGTTTGAAAATGAATTGAGTTTTGAGAAGTCTCTTAATTAACATTTTGAGCATGAGTTGAATTGATAAGTATCTTGATCATATTTTTAGCATGGGTATAAATTCCTTTAAACCTTCATTTTGAGATTGAGTTGAGAAGAAAATTCATATTTTAGTACACTCATTATTAAAAAGAAAAGATGAGTTGAGAAGAGTTAAGTTTGAGCTAAGTCCAAAAAAGACTAAATGGGATAATTGAGTACATACACTCACTTGAGATATGAGCATAATAAACTATGTTTTGGGAGTAGTATTGAGCACCGATTTGGGTAAGAGTATATAATAACTCGAATCCCATAAACTACATAGCCAATGTAGGATAGGATCGTACTGTTTATTGGGACGGCTCTTCATTGTCTCAAAAGAGTACTTTTATTGGATCGAGAGATGAGTTGTATCCCTTACCCTAGCAAGGTATTGGACGTTTGTGGCAATGATAGCAATTTATTGTATTATTACGTAGCTCATAAGTGATGATTTTCGATTAGAGGAACTGTCACGACCCAACCCCGTAGGCCGCGACTGGGGTCCGACCTGAACCCCCGTTTACGTATTTGTCGACTGTAGTCAAATTGAACTATGAGCGAAGAGATACTGCTCACAAAAACCCCAATGAGTTAAAACTTTTTCGTGTACTTGTGGCCTCTTTCATTCATATCGTATCATGGAAGAGAATGCAAGCCGACAATGCTGCCATAACGTAAAAACATTTACAATGTGCCATAAAGGCAAAGCCGAAATAAACTTATAAACAACCCACACATACATGTCTACAGACCTCTAAGAATAGGAACGACAATATATGGCGGGACAGGACCCCCACCGTACCCCTGTGTAACCAAATATAGACATCGGTGGTTTGGTACCAAAACTTGGCTCCAAATCAATGGAGCTTCTTCTAAACTTGCTGAGTGGAATCCTGAGCTGGTGGACTCCCAAAATCTGTATTGTACCTGTGGGCATGAAACGCAGCCCCCCAAAGAAAAGGGGGTCAGTACGATACATGTACTGAGTATATAAGCATAACATAACTTGAGATAACAACTGAAACAGGGATGCAGGAAACCAAGTATAGCATTTAATAGGGTACTGTACCTGCATCTCATAAAATAAAGTCATGTATACCATTATCACGTACCGTATCCGGCCTACTCGGGGGCCCGGTGTTACAAACACATCAACTATTATAATAGGTATATATATGCCATTAACGCTGTGGAACGTACAGTCCGATCCCTGTATATAGAAAGTACATGCCGAGGAATGACAGCCTGATCCATGTATCATATAATAATGCCGAGGAACGACGGCCCGATCCGTATATCATATAACAATGCCGAGGTACGACGGCCCGATCCATATAATGCATAATAATGCCGAGGTACGACGGCCCAATCCGTATAATGCATAATATTGCCGAGGTACGACGGCTCAATCCGTATAATGCATAATCTGTCGTGGAACGTACGACCCGATCCTTACATAGCAAAATGTGTCGAGGTACGTTCGACCCGATCCATATATATATCATAATGTATATACATGCACACAAAACTCTGTAACATATCAAACATCCCTTAGATATCACCATACAGCATGTTCAAGAGCCCCTAGGTATAGGAGCTTACACATTCCAACACTATTCAACCTATAGAAGGCTTAAGGGTCGTAGTTCAACTACTTCAAGGCCCTTATCATTCAAAAGTGGGTACAAGTCATGAGTTACATCCAGAGTCTATAAATGGGGCTATATCCAAATCCATGTCCTGTAGTACCTTTAGTCTAGTCTTTCTAGAAGTAGGAAAAGACAAGCTTTACATGTACCATTTCCTATCACATGAAAACTTTGAAATTACAGGAGTTCTAATCAGTAGGAAGTGAACAAGAGCCTTAACTCACACTCAGAGTTTTAAGAGTGGAATAAATTCAAACTTCATATATATAATACTTACATCTAAGTCATGCCAAAAGAGAGTAAGAATAACTTTACATACCCTACTTCTCAGCATATAGAAGACTTGACTAATGGAAGCTTAACTACTTTAAGAGTCTTAACATTCAACAGTGAACACGAATTATGAATCATGAATCATGTTCAGAGCTCATGAATAGATTTACCCAAGCTTCATACACATATCACTTTGTCATATAGATCTAACACATGTCCAAAAGAAAGAACAGATAGGCTTTACATATTTATACCAAAACATGCCAAAAGAAGGAATGGCTTTACATACCTCTGCACTTTCCTTCAGGTGATCTTCATATACATATTTCATACCCGGCCCTTCATGGAGCTCGGTGAACCACTATGGAATCATAATCTCATTTTCGTATCAAATACATCTCACTGGGAATGAGAGATAGCTTCCCACACATTACATTCTGACACATAAAAGCCCTATTAGGCAATACTTAATCTTCACAGGAACTCCAATATTGAACAGTGGATAAGGGTTATGAGGCATACTCGGAATTCTGGGAATGGAATTATCCCCACACTTCGTATACAATCCACTTAAGGCTAAACATTGCCAAAAGGAAAGAAAGATAGTTGTACGAACTTATACCAAAACATGCCAAGAGAAAGCTTTACATACCTTGTCTGACTTATTACTTATCCCGCTTGCCTCGCCGTCCTTTGAACCTATTCAACATGAAAGTAGTATGAATATCAACCCCTTTTACTTTCCAGCACCCTAGGTTACATCTTAGTATTAATGGAATCTATTTCCTTAGTCGTTTTCCAGACTAGTTCTATTATTCGCTAAGGCGTCGACGAAAATTGGGCAGCACCTCCCCCATAATGTGCCCTATCCAAATTTCCAATTTGGTCCCTAAGACCTACAGCCAACCAAAAACAACAACCTGCAGTAATTCACACCAATAATATACAACATAAACTCCAAACGACTTATTCAAAAATGCGGTACCACAATAAGGCGTCTAGCCTTTATTTTGTAGCGCCCTTCCTTATACACAATGAGGGGTCATGTGGATTCAACCAGCAGCACCCTAAACCACATTAGAACATATTTAGGCCCTGAAACAACACATCAAACACCTGCAGCAGCACCTCACATGAACAACACTATCCTTCGACGACAATTTAACTATAGCGATTCCAATTTAGTTTATTTCGAACGTCGAGCATTTCTACGACATTCTTAAAATTCCAGTAGCATACAAGGGGTGTAATACACCATATAACAATACCATAAACTCCAATTTAAAAGGAAAGGCCTTACCTTATGTTAAACTTATCAAACTCTCCAAAACTATCCAAGATGTGAAATCTGGACAGCCCATTGTCTTATATTGTCGCTTAGTTTCGGAGGGGTAATTGAGGGAAACAGGATTTGTGGCCTCAATGAAAGTTATATACATGTGTATAAAGGTCGCAAAAAATTTTGAATTACCCCTACAGCAATTTTGTATGAAAATATATGACCAAAATACTCACAGCTGTCCGTGTAGGATTTCCAAAACACAATCTGGGCAGCAGCTCCCCCATGCTTCACCACCATATTTCGAGGAGAGAAAAGCAAAACTGGGTTGTAGAGTCTAAATAACAGTTATATCCCTATGAAATATCTTTCCAAAACATCTTGAATTACTTAAAACGAAGCCTTACACAAGGAGTTATACTCATTTTACTAACAATAGTGTTTGTCCAAACCATGGCTGCCTTTGCTTTCTTCTCCACATTTTTCTCTCTATTTTTGTTCAAGGTTTTGGCTAAAAATGACTTAATAGTCATCCATACATAGATATATATCTTTTTGGAGAGTGACACATGTCATCCCCTAAGGGTGACACGTGTTACACCCTTAGGCAGCCACCTCAATTATGCAACCAATCCATGGTTGCCATGTGGCAGGTGGGGGTCCACCCCATAGTGTGTCACCTGCTGCCACGTGTCACTTTCCTGAGCTGCCATGTGTACCTATCACGTGCTTCCATATGTCAAGTAGGTGAGTCACCTACTTGCTTCAAGTAGGTACATCGTTTCCTTATTTCTTTTCCGTGGGTTCGTAATTTCATCGCACTTTAAGAGCCTATGTATTCCTTGCTACTTAGTCTCAACACGCTCTCAAGTAACTTAAGTACGTAAGACCTCCAAGTTGGTAGCTTATGCGAGTCAATCGAGTCCTACGTCTCATTTCTTGGCCTCCAACTCCTTTCGAATTTTTATAACCCTATTTCCAATCTTCCTTATTATGAAGCATTTTGTTCTCCTTTTCTTGGAGTTATCTGATAGCATTATTAACTATCCGACTCACATAACGACTTTTAAGAACCTTAAGAGCCTTCCCAGAAACTTGAGAAGTTTAAGAAGCATTCTAAGATATCAAAGTACGGGGTGTAACATCCTTCCCCCCTTTAGAACATTCGTCCCCGAATGTTAACTAGCCTCATAAGGTCTTACGAGTGCTTCAGGATTCTTCTGTACTGGCTGCCATTCATAGGCCTTGTATTAACTCATATGGTCTATTTAAGAAGGTAGATTACCTGTAGGCATAGGGAACAGGTGATATTTCTTTTCCATTACTTCTTTCCAGTTCCTTTACCACACATCATATTGTACCCTTTACACGAACATGTGTAGGAGGTTAAAGTAGCCCGAAAGATGCTTTAGCATCACCATACTAGTTTGTACGTAAACCTGTATCGTTTCTTACTTCCTTTCTTTACTTACCCTTGAGTTTCCTCATATTCCAGTATAGGAGAGATTTCTCGTCCTTTCCTTGTTTTGCTGCTTGTACACCACAATACTAGTAGTCTGTAACTTTGTTACCAACATCTCACCTTCAGTCGAGTATAGCCTGGCTATTCCTTACAGTATGTTTAAGTTTTCATCGTAATTCTCTTGTTGTATTCATCCCCTTTGTATGAACCTATTCTTTGATGTCATACTATTCAAGTCCTTATTATTAATTCCCCGCACTATCTCCGGTATCATGGCTTTTATTCATTTATTGTTGGCCTTTAGATCTTATTAACTCGTGCCAGTATGGGATCTCACTTGAAGCCACTTCCCCTCTTTAGGGTGTACCCATGTCACTATCTGTTGTGTTCTACCTTACACCCTTATTTCCAATTTTCCAATACGTATGATTCTTTTCCAACACATTCGTTATACTGCACCATATCTATGCCTTCCTTTATATCTTTCATACCTTTGGTTGCCTAGGTACGACAACTTAACACAATCATGAGGTGCTAATCCAGTCTAATTATGGGTACTCGAGTCACATAGCAATTTATTCGAAACCACTTTCTTAGAAGGCTTTACTTATTTTCATAACTATCCTCATTATATTCACATCATATCCTGTTCGCATTCTACCCAATAGTATAACACTTCTTAACCTTTGTCACGATTCTTACTGTGGGTTACTTACTCTTCTTAGTTAGTCTTATCCTTAATATATCGTTCTATCCAGAACTACCAGTCTTTCCTAAATCATTTTCCTTTTATTTCAAGGAAATTTGGGTAGAGTTTCCTCTGTTTTTCTTACTATCTCAACACCTGCACGTAGAAAATGCCAACAATGCCTCACAGGGGCAACACGTATAAAGATACATATATAAATATCATATCACGTCATATCGCAACCTCACAGGGCGTCCAATATCAACAATAGTATAAACTGATGGACTTACCTCTTATGTCCAACTCGAACTGCACCTGTTTAGACTTTCCGTCACTTTTCCTTTCAATTTTCAACTTTACATGTCAACCGTAATTCAATACCTTACCTCGCACCTATCATTCGTGCCTTACTTACCTGCGTGCTGTGTAACTTCCAATATCATCAGTACCTTTCTTCTATTGATGTTGCCCTTCTGCTGAAATCACAACTTAGTATGAGGAATTTCATTCCCTATGACTCGGCTCTATCGCACGATCGTAGTTATGAAAGAAAGGTAACATCCTAAATGTCCTGTAGCCTCTTGTCTATAGATATGGTGCACAACACACCGATAAACAAAACTCTACTAGACACGGTCTATAGACACTCTAAGGACGAACTGCTCTGATACCACTTCTATCACGACCCAACCCCGTAGGCCGTGACTGGGGTCCGACCTGGACCCCCGTTTACGTATTTGTCGACTGTAGTCAAATTGAACTATGAGAGAAGTGATACTGGTCACAAAAACCCCAATGAGTTAAAACTTTTTCGTGTACTTATGGCCTCTTTCATTCATATCGTATCATGGAAGAGAATGCAAGCCGACAAGGCTGCCATAACGTAAAAACATTTACAATGTGCCATAAAGGCAAAGCCGAAATAAACTTATAAACAACCCACACATACATGTCTACAGACCTCTAAGAATAGGAACGACAATATATGGCGGGACAGGACCCCCACCGTACCCCTGTGTAACCAAATATAGACATCGGTGGTTTGGTACCAAAACTTGGCTCCAAATCAATGGAGCTTCTTCTAAACTTGCTGAGTGGAATCCTGAGCTGGTGGACTCCCAAAATCTGTATTGTACCTGTGGGCATGAAACGCAGCCCCCCAAAGAAAAGGGGGTCAGTACGATACATGTACTGAGTATATAAGCATAACATAACTTGAGATAACAACTGAAACAGGGATGCAGGAAACCAAGTATAGCATTTAATAGGGTACTGTACCTGCATCTCATAAAATAAAGTCATGTATACCATTATCACGTACCGTATCCGGCCTACTCGGGGGCCCGGTGTTACAAACACATCAACTATTATAATAGGTATATATATGCCATTAACGCTGTGGAACGTACAGTCCGATCCCTGTATATAGAAAGTACATGCCGAGGAATGACAGCCTGATCCATGTATCATATAATAATGCCGAGGAACGACGGCCCGATCCGTATATCATATAACAATGCCGAGGTACGACGGCCCGATCCATATAATGCATAATAATGCCGAGGTACGACGGCCCAATCCGTATAATGCATAATATTGCCGAGGTACGACGGCTCAATCCGTATAATGCATAATCTGTCGTGGAACGTACGACCCGATCCTTACATAGCAAAATGTGTCGAGGTACGTTCGACCCGATCCATATATATATCATAATGTATATACATGCACACAAAACTCTGTAACATATCAAACATCCCTTAGATATCACCATACAGCATGTTCAAGAGCCCCTAGGTATAGGAGCTTACACATTCCAACACTATTCAACCTATAGAAGGCTTAAGGGTCGTAGTTCAACTACTTCAAGGCCCTTATCATTCAAAAGTGGGTACAAGTCATGAGTTACATCCAGAGTCTATAAATGGGGCTATATCCAAATCCATGTCCTGTAGTACCTTTAGTCTAGTCTTTCTAGAAGTAGGAAAAGACAAGCTTTACATGTACCATTTCCTATCACATGGAAACTTTGAAATTACAGGAGTTCTAATAAGTAGGAAGTGAACAAGAGCCTTAAATCACACTCAGAGTTTTAAGAGTGGAATAAATTCAAACTTCATATATATAATACTTACATCTAAGTCATGCCAAAAGAGAATAAGAATAACTTTACATACCCTACTTCTCAGCATATAGAAGACTTGACGAATGGAAGCTTAACTACTTTAAGAGTCTTAACATTCAACAGTGAACACGAATTATGAATCATGAATCATGTTCAGAGCTCATGAATAGAGTTACCCAAGCTTCATACACATATCACTTTGTCATATAGATCTAACACATGCCCAAAAGAAAGAACAGATAGGCTTTACATATTTATACCAAAACATGCCAAAAGAAGGAATGGCTTTACATACCTCTACACTTTCCTTCAAGTGATCTTCATATACATATTTTGTACCCGGCCCTTCATGGGGCTTGGTGAACCACTATGGAATCGTAATCTCATTTTTGTATCAAATACATCTCACTGGGAATGAGAGATAGCTTCCCACACATTACATTCTGACATATAGAAGCCCTACTAGGCAATACTTAATCTTCAAAGGAACTCCAATATTGAACAGTGGATAGGGGTTATGAGGCATACTCGGAATTCTGGGAATGGAATTATCCCTACACTTCGTATACAATCCACTTAAGGCTAAACATTTCCAAAAGGAAAGAAAGATAGGTGTATGAACTTATACCAAAATATGCCAAGAGAAAGCTTTACATACCTTGTTTGAATTATTCCTTATCCCGCTTGCCTCGCCGTCTTTTGAATCTATTCAACATGAAAGTAGTATGAATATCAACCCCTTTTACTTTCCAGCACCCTAGGTTACATCTTAGTATTAATGGAATCTATTTCCTTAGTTGTTTTCCCGACTAGTTCTGTTATTCGCTAAGGCGTCGACGAAAATTGGGCAGCACCTCCCCTATAATGTGCCCTATCCAAATTTCCAATTTGGTCCCTAAGACCTACAGCCAACCAAAAATAACAACCTGCAGCAATTCACGCCAATAATATACAACATAAACTCCGAACGACTTATTCAAAAATGTGGTAGCACAATAAGGCATCTAGCCTTTATTTTGTAACGCCCTTTCTTATACGCAACGAGGGGTCGTGTGGATTCAACCAGAAGCACCCTAAACTACATTAGAACATATTTAGGCCCTGCAACAACACATCAAACCCCTGCAGCAGCACCTCACACGAACAACACTATCCTTCGACGACAATTTAACTATAGCAATTCCAATTTAGTTTATTTCGAACGTCGAGCATTTCTACGACATTCTTAAAATTCCAGTAGCATACAAGGGGTGTAATACACCATATAACAATACCATAAACTCCAATTTAAAAGGAAAGGCCTTACCTTACGTTAAACTTGTCAAACTCGCCAAAACTATCCAAGATGTAAAATCTGGACAGCCCACTGTCTTATATTGTTGCTTAGTTTCGGAGGGGTAATTGAGGGAAACAGGATTTTTGGACTCAATGAAAGTTATATACATGTGTATCAAGGTCGCAAACAATTTTGAATTACGCCTACAACAATTTTGTACGAAAATATATGACCAAAATACTCACAGCTGTCCGTGTAGGATTTCCAAAACACAATCTGGGCAGCAGCTCCCCCATGCTTCACCACCATATTTCGAGGAGAGAAAAGCACAACTGGGTTGTAGAGTCTAAATGAGAGTTATATCCCTATAAAATATCTTTCCAAAACATCTTGAATTACTTAAAACGAAGCCTTACATAAGGAGTTATACTCATTTTACTAACAATAGTGTTTGTCCAAATCATGGCTGCCTTTGCTTTCTTCTCCACGTTTCTCTCTCTATTTTTGTTCAAGGTTTTGGCTAAAAATGACTTAATAGTCATCCATACATAGATATATATCTTTTTGGAGAGTGACACATGTCATCCCCTAAGGGTGACACGTGTTACACCCTTAGGCAGCCACCTCAATTATGCAACCAATCCATGGTTGCCATGTGGCAGGTGGGGGTCCACCTCATGGTGTGTCACCTGCTGCCACGTGTCACTTTCCTGAGCTGCCATGTGTACCTATCACGTGCTTCCATATGTCAAGTAGGTGAGTCACCTACTTGCTTCAAGTAGGTACGTCGTTTCCTTATTTCTTTTCCGTGGGTTCGTAATTTCATCGCACTTTAAGAGCCTATGTATTCCTTGCTACTTAGTCTCAACACGCTCTCAAGTAACTTAAGTACGTAAGACCTCCAAGTTGGTAGCTTATGCGAGTCAATCGAGTCCTACGTCTCATTTCTTGGCCTCCAACTCCTTTCGAATTTTTATAACCCTATTTCCAATCTTCCTTATTATGAAGCATTTTGTTCTCCTTTTCTTGGAGTTATCTGATAGCATTATTAACTATCCGACTCACATAACGACTTTTAAGAACCTTAAGAGCCTTCCCAAAAACTTGAGAAGTTTAAGAAGCATTCTAAGGTATCAAAGTACGGGGTGTAACAGGAACTCCCCAAGAGTAATATATTATATTTTTATATATTGAGTTACTTCTACTATTTCATGTCTTTTAAAGCATTGTGTTTATTATATTGCATGTTTTTCTGAGTTGATCTATTTTCAGAGTCAAGTCCCTTGAGTATAGTATTATGAGTAAGTTTCTTTTCAACTATTTTACATACCGTACATTTAATGTATGACGCCATTTGGCGCTGCATCTTTTCATGATGCAGAAACTGGTTATAGATATCCTCAACAAGCGCATCGTTGAAGATTCAACTTTCTACTCAACTTTGTGAGACCGCTTTGCATTCAGAGGCACTCTTGAGTCTTTACATTTCAGTTATTAGTTATTAGTTTGAGGTAGCCATAGACCTGTCTGGGTACCTATTTTAAAGTCAGTCTTAGAGGTTTCATAGACCATTTTGACATTGTTCAGTTTATTCATTTGAGTATGTTTTGAAAACATTGAGTTATGTATTTTATATTATAGTATATTTGAGTTTTATGATTTAAACTCGAGTATTAAGTATGCATAATTTTCAGCCCATCTGAGTATTTTTACGAGTTAAAGTCTTCCGCTTAGTGAGTCAGTCAGGCCAAGGGTCTGCTTAGGAACCAACAATGGTTTCTGAGTGCCGACCTCGCTTAGGGTGTAGACGCGAGGCATGACATTAAACCACGAGACAATTACGGTTCATAATTCAAAGTACGACCCTTCTTGTTTGATTAGAGATGGATTATACTGAAATATACAATCTCTGAGGTTTAATCTATGAGACCCTCTCTAAGGACCGTAGTTCAAGCTATGAGTCGTAGATATGCTTTGTAGAATGAGTTGGGATGGGGTCCCGAAGATGGATCTATTATATGTATCTATGGTCCATAGATCAATCTACGGTTCATAAACGATGCTCTAAACATGCAGGAAATTCTCTTAGTTTCTGTGTTTTCAAAAGTTTGGTTTACGAGGCCATCTATAACCCGTAAAATCAACCACGATCCATAAATCTCACTCATCATGTTCAAATCAAATTTCTAAGTTTCTGAACCTTGATCTACAGCCAAGTCTACGATTTGTAAATCATTCTATTATCTGTAAACTTGACTAGTAGATCTTGGTTCATAAACCCTGATTTCTGAAGTCTCATCTACGGACCCATTCCACGAGTCGTAGTTCCATTTGTTGACACTGAATTTTGTCCCTCCTTTCTTTTAATTTATTTTCTCGAGCTTCCAAATTATTAGTAAGTCGAATACTTTATGTTTTACTATTATTCTTCATTTATTACTATTATTACCATAATTATCTATTATTGTTACTATTACTCTAATTTTTATTTACTACTACTATTTTATTATAGTTTACTATTCTTAAAACTATTAGTGTATTATCATCAATAGTACAATTACTTTACTAGCAACTTTCTTAAAATTGATTGTCGTGACATTATTTTAAGTTTCATACCTACTAAACTAATTATAAGTACTTTATGTTTTATATAATTGTTAATCGTCTTTATATAATATATATTGCGCTAGTTATTAAATTAGAAGCTCAAAAAAATAATTTAAAGGAGGAAGAAGTCATCAAATTTGGGCCTAAATGAATCCCAAAGGACAAAATATATCAGCCCAAACGGGCAGCCAACCAAACTAGTCCATGCTTCAACCTAACACATTTCAAATAAAATATCTTAACCCCAAAACCTAAATTTTTTCAGTGGTATCTTCTTCGTTCCTCTTTCTCCTTCTTCTATTTTCGGATAAGCAACAATTTCATCAACCATAGGCAGAGGTTGTCCGCTCTATTTTTGTTCTATGGTCATCTCAATCACGTGAAGATCCAACTCACATCAAACATTCAAATTTCAAACGTTCTTTGACCAAAAATTCAAATCCGCGAGCTCAAATTCCCGCTCAAGAAGTCCTAATTTTCGCCTATTATTACTACTCTAAATCTTTAGTCCAAATAGGGTTTGGATACACACAAGAAGCACCACAAAAATCTTAACTCTCGATATCTTATAGCATACTACACTTTCATCCTTAACTACTACTCTAAACTTCTATATCCTTTTAAGTCTTCATTCTTATTTTGTTGGCTTGTGACCATAACAGGGATATTCAAGTTTACTTTGGTTTGAAATCTGTTCTTGATGAAGTAGATCTGAGGCGATGATATTTCTAGTTCACTGCACTACAAAGAAAAATTTGATCATTCTCTATTTTTGACCAGCTATATTAAACCTCTGCGGTTGTGTTAGAAAAACATGAGTTAGGTATTTCTTTATTTGTAGTTATATTTATACCATCTTAAAGTATGAACTTTCTAATTTGAATATTAAATTACTTAAATACCCTTCCTATTAATTATACTATTTAGTTAATTAATATCTAATAAAAAATAAAACCTCCAATTACGAAAAGAAGTAACCCTTCATAAATGTTGTGTTGTTTAGTATCTAGAGAAAACCAAGCCAATTGTGAAACAAAATATACAGTGCCATGCTTCATATTTCTCTCCTCACAAAAGTCACAAACATCAAACATCTCATTCCCATTTTCAACTACCACTGTAATAGTATTGGAGTACTATTTCCAACAAATCAAAGCATCTTTTCACTTTATCCATCACCTCGGGATACACTAAAAAGTTTCGGGTTAGTTTTTTTGTTTGCCAGGATTTTTTTCCTATTCCTTGTCTAAATCACTCCATGAAATATTTCGTCTATGGTACTTCTTTTTACCTGCTTCAAATAGTCGTCATAGTTTCTCAACTCTTTTTCTATTACTATTATATATACTTGATTACTAGAATTGTACGAATGAATATATATATTCACGAGTTGTTGTTGACCATTTGGGTAGAAAATCAGATTTATTGGAGATTATGCTTCTGGAAAAATTTTGCTAATGTCCACTGCTTAGCATACCTATATTTTTTTTATACATGCATGTGTTCAGTAAGTATCCCTATATTTTTCTATCGGCATTCTTCCATGTACACTTTAAAATTGCTAGCAATCAAAGTTCACTTGAAGAAAATATCTTTTAATGGAATATGACCATCATCGACAACTGTTTAAAGTGGAATCAAATTCTTGAAGTTGTAAGTTCAAGATTCTATAATTTAAATTATGTTTGTTATAAAAAAATGTTGTGAACTTGACTAATTTTGTCAATGGTGTTTTAAACCCATGTATTTCTGATCATACTACTTGCTATCTTTCGAGGTTAAAGAAAATTAAATTTTTTAAAAATAACTATGTAGCTTCTTATGATTTTTTAATAATGTTTTTATTATGCACATGTTTAATCAAAGTAAGTTCTTGATTTAGATTTTAACAATAATTAGATTTCTTTTGATTAAACTAAAAACTATTTTTTGATATCCAGGTTCATAGTTGTAAATTTTAGATTATATGGCATTTCAACTATTTGATATCAATGAGATGATGGATCAATACTAATAAGTTGGGTGATTCAAGCGCTTCAGCTTTTACTGGCAATTCAAGCAACAGAAGACACGAAATTAACATTTAATAGTTTAATTAATTGTTTGCATATTCTAAATAAAAGGTACTCCCTCAATTTATTTTTACTTGTCACATTTGAATTTGGCACACTTTAAGAAAATATTAATTGACATGTCTATTTGACCACACTACCCTATTAATTGATAATTAGTATTAGGTCTTGAAAATGATTTAAAGAATAACTAATTGACAAATAAATATAAAAAAGTATTTATGGAATAACGGACAAGTAAAAATAGGGATTACCCCACAGGTTTAATCATAGCAAAGAAATACTATGTCTACCTGTTAATTTGATAGATAGATAGATTTTTTTGAAGCAAACTAAACTAATTAGAAAGAAGTTTCAGATTGTTAGGATGGTTTCCACACTATTAGCATGCAAATATAAGGGAGCTCTTCTAGACATGGATGATTTGGTGTAACCGAATGATGCCTAGCGCACTCTATAGTTTAATATATCAATTTCAATTACATACTATTTTATTTCAAGATTCTCAAAGACTTCTCGTGGGATAAAAAGATTGATGTAAGACTTGCATTTTTATATTTTTAATTATTTATTTTAGAGGATTGCTATTTGATACCCATCCAAACATTGTGATTTTCCTTAATTGTTTTTTTTGCTTAGCGTAATAAAAAAGTCTTAAATTTTTGCAATTATTTATTTAAGATAATAAAATAAAAATCGTCAAGTTATATAAACTTACTCAGAGGATTAACTATGAGTGTACAAACTCTACATTATATTGATTATTGTTACTAATTAATTTCTCAAGCTTACTCTCATTTAATATATTTTTATCCTTGCATCTTAGAGAAGGTGTAAGATTAGTGATGAGTTTCTATCAAAATACAACAAGGGAACGAAAAGGTGTATAAAATGTACTTGACATATAAATTGGGTTATGCAACAAGATGTTAGACTACTCATTTTTTATTAGCGTAGTCACAACAATAAGATATTAAAAGCATGTAAAGTTTTTACTAATTTATGTGATAAATATATTAGTGGGTTGCTTTGATTGAGTGTGAAAGTTCTTAGTATAATTTTTACTAATTTTATGTGATATATATTTTCGTACTGCATGATTTGATATACACATGCAATGCACATGTCGAAAAACTAGTTCCAATATATTAATAGAGTTTGGGTACTGCTATAATATGATAATATCTTCTTAGATTGTTGAAAATCTGATTGTAATCATATAGATGGAGTTATCATATACAAATCTATGTTCTGCTGGATTTAAAACTTGAATTGGATGACCCCTACTAATTTTTTGTCTAAAAATTAATGATAAATTGACTACTTTGGTTTGGAATTAGATATGCTAGTATGTAGAGAAACAGTACTTACTAGCACATGCTCAACTCATGATATTAATGTCACGATCCAAAATCGAGGTCACGATGACACACATCCTAAATTATATCCCAATATGTAAGCCTAAAAGTAAAACCATACGAGACTCCCAAAGAAAAGTCAGGCCACAATTAAACACAACAAACGGACAACAATGAAATTATCCCAAAACCTGGTGTCATAAGTATAAAGAGAACCTAATACAAGTTTCGAGTTTGAAGATACAATATAAGTCTCTGAATGATACAAAAGACTGAGAAAATAAAGATAGACTAGTGACGATCCGAATCTCGATACCTCACCACTAATCTGAGAATACAGAATCCGCTAGTATATCAGCTGCCACGTGAGGTACCTTGACTAGTATCTGCATCAAAGAGGGACACAGAAGTAGGGGTGAATACATTCCACATGTACTCAGTAGGTTTTAGCCGACTAAGTACAAGAAATTAATCAAATCTATGAAATAAACTAAGGAACGCTTCCACCTGCACACAGAAAAGTTCCACTCCGGCATGAGTGCCGCCAATTTATATATAATGGCACGAATAAATTAAACTCATAATAACAACTCATAATCACAATTAACCAAATAAGTCAAGTAGTGCATATATCAATGCAATGCGATGCAATGCAATATAATGATGTGGTGGTATGGTGGAATCAAGACTGTTGCATAGCCTGTCGTATACACTTGCTGAGCTGTGCTACCAAGCAGGACCCATGGGGATCTCGCAGACCATATACCTCAATCACAATATTTTATCATCATTGCCACCTCCTTGTGATCAAGGGATCACAATGTATCCTCTACCCTGTCGTAAAACTATCTCAGTCGGAGACTCAAGATACAAAGGTTTAAAGGTGTTTCATTTTCTTTCTCAAAAAGAATTTCTATATTTTCCAATTTTCCATGTTTCATGATATGATGAATGAGAATGAATGCATAAAAACACATATGACATGGAAGCAATATTCAACTCAACATGTAGTACAAGTTTCAAAGTTCTTAAAATTTAACCTACACATGATATTTACCCTCAATAAATAGCAATGAGAAGAAAATATTTCAATTTAAGTGCTCACCCCTTTCTCAACAATATTTCAATACTCAAACATGCTCAAAACCCCCAACTCAACCCCTCAGGTGGGCATCACAAGTCAAATAATATCCTCAAGCCTCTCTCATAGGCAAATCATGAATCACATGCCCTCAAAGCAAATAAGATAACAAATAAGGGCCCCACATGGGCTATGTAATAAGCCCTCGCACATCAACACATTAATAAATAAGCCCCCACATGGATATTACAATATATATAACATTCTCAACTCATACTACAACCCCATCCCAAAGTCTATAACATATGAATGACTAATTACCTCATCCAGTCTTAAAGAAGGATGACCAAACCTACCTCAATTGCCAAAACCGCAATCGAACACTCCTACCTATGATCAACCCTTGAATTCAATGCCTGAATCGACAACCCACTATCAAGGATGAAACATACAAATCACAAGGAGTCCAATGACACCCATATTGCAAGGATTCAGAACCGGGGGTAAAATAGTCCAAAAAATGTTTGATTTCGAAAAGGATCAAATCTGGAATTTTTTTTCAAAAACATGTTCTACTCATTGAAGAGAGTATGTGGGTGAAAACCCCATAAAAATAAGCCAAGAAACAAGGAAGAAATCAATCAAAATCGTATTTAAAAATTCAAGAACAAAACCCCCAAAATCTCAATTAATATCTAGACTTTTCAACGATTTAGGAATGTAAAACTGATAGAAAATGAATTAGAACTGAAAAAGGAACTTACCCCAAAGGATTTTCTCTAAAAACTTCGTCAAAATCGCCTCCCACAAGCTTCAAGAGTTTGAAAATGGTGGAAATGAAGAAATTAGACCTTTTTCCTGAAGTTACTGTTCAGGGACCCTTAATTACTCATCGCGATCGCGACATTTAATGACTTGCGATCGCGAAGCATACGAGAGCACCACTATCGCGATGGTGTAGACACATTGTGATCGCGAAGAACACTAGAAAAGGAAACCCTTCGCGATCGCGAAGCTCACCCTTGCAATCGCGAAGCCCACGAAACCTATACATAGTGATCGCACAACCCCACGTTGCTATCGTGATGAAGAGAGAGTACAACACCAGAAACTAGAACACAGCAGATTGCTAAGTCTAAAAATGCTCTCGGTTGGACCCTAGAAAATCATTCGGAGTCCAATACAAATAGACCGAATATGTTACTACACTAAATTCGACATTCCGGACTTAATGAAATTTTCAGATTTTCGAAAAGAAGTCGTGTTGACCATAATACCCTCTCGGACCCCCTATAGGCCTAAAACTCAACTTTTGGCCTAAAGACTCAAAACTACGATTAAGGTCCCGGGGCTCTAAGTCAATGCTCAACTAGAGCAAACTTGACATTCCGGATGCAACGGAAGTGACAGAAATCTCATTCGATGCTCGAATCTCAAAATGTTGATCGAAGTCAAACCAACTTATTTAAAACTTCACGTTTCAACTCAAGGCCTCAAATTCACATATCAATCCCAAATCAGTTTCCGATAACTTTCCTAGACCAAATTCTCTATTCTGGAGTTGACGGAATTCCATTCCGAGACTCGTAGCTCCATTTGGTACCAAAAACCACTGTTTCACCTCTTAGCTCTATAGAACTCAAGAATATGCCCATTTCACTATCTATAAAGACTTTAACACATTCAACCACACGAACTAAACAAATAATACTCAGGGACACTAATGATAGGGGTAAAATAGTAATTTTATGCAAATTTTTAAAAATAACCCTCAAGGGCATTACACCTAAACTGTGATATGATATAATAACAGTGAAACAATAATCCTATTTTCTCTGTTATATTGTCTTTAGAGATTTATTTATAGAGCATATTTTGTGTATATTTAGTTTGTGCCAAATACATGAAGTATCTAGTTTTATTTAGATGAGAATTTAAGGTGTTCTCAAGGATGATATAATTTTTGATTAACTATTATCTTATTTTAGACAATGTCAAGAATCAGATTATCCTCGCTAACTGCTTCTCTTTTTTCTATTTTTTTACATGCACATACGAACTAAATAAATAATACTCAGGGGCACTAATGATAGGGATAAAATTGTAATTTTGCGCAAATTTTTAAAATAACCCTCAAGGTCATTACACTTAAACTGTGATTTGATATAATAACAGTGAAACAATAGTCCTATTTTCTCTGTTATATTGTCTTTAGAGATTTATTTATAGAGCATATTTTGTGTATATTTAGTTTGTGCCAAATACATGAAGTATCTAGTTTTATTTAGATGAGAATCTAAGGTGTTCTCAAGGATGATATAATTTTTGATTAACTATTATCTTATTTTAGACAATGTCAAGAATCAGATTATCCTCGCTAACTGCTTCTCTTTTTTCTATTTTTTTTACATGCACATCAGAGCCGAAGAGTGTCACTTCACTTTGAGACTAAGCATCTTTGCTTGCAAAGTCTGCATATCATTTACCCATCTACATGTTCGGAGTCCACATGTCATCTACTCGTCTACTCTCTTACCTTGCCTAAGTGGCCTATTGCAGAACATAGCTACTACTCCATGAAAGTCGAGAACGACTTTTCTTACTTTCTTGCACATATTTTCTCGTATGACTAACTTTATATCTATGTTTTTTTGCAATTTGTTGTCAATACTGGTGTTATTTATTCATAGCCAGGCATCATTTATTGGTTTGCTTCAGCTAGTAATAGACAACTTAGTTGGGATATTTTTTTACGTGTAAAGGGATTTGAATAAGCAATTATATACACTTTTGGCAAGTTTTTCTCTATAACATTAAAGTTTGGTTAAATGTTCTTTTACAAAAAAATGAATTTATATGCAAAACAACTTTTATTTTATTTAAACAAATCTAATCTTTCTTTGAATATAAACGGGTCTTCATGTCTGTACCCTTTTTCAACCAAGAGTAAAGCATATGTTTTCAAAATCATTTTAATTGCAGATTATTTTCAACAAGAAGGATTTCATAAAACAATTTCCAAGAACGTTATTTTAATTACTTGACATTTAGCATTTATACATGAGTTTTACATCAGTTATTACTTAGCCTAATTAATTATTTACGTTCGGTCGGTTAACCATTTTTAATAGATCTTAAAGGATGCCTCACCCCTTTCTGTTAGGATTAATTGAACCCTTACCTAGAATATCATGTTTAGTAAGACCTTAAAATGGAGTTAACTTTAATCAATTTTAGGTGCCCTAATTCACCCTAATAATTAGGTGGAGACTGCTTAAAGTAGTTAATCAATTTAGGAATCACTAATATGTTGTACATTATATTGACCCGGTTAAAATAGGGTATAACACCGTTTACGACCCTTAGTTATGACCCATAATTTCTAAAAATCTGCAGACTTCAGATTTTTCTAAACTTCTTCTGGTTTGATCTAAGTTAGAAACTTTTGAGGTGTTACAGTATCTTTCCTTTGGGAACATACATCCTCGTATGGAGTCTAAATAGGATGAAAAGATAAGGAAAAGATCTGTACTCTCAAAACTAAAAGGCTAAACACTAAAAACTGATTGAGTGACTGACTCCGAACTAAAAGATGAATACTGAATTGATTTCATGAACATGCATGAAAGATCCGCAATCTCAAAACTGAAAGGCTAATCACTGAAAACTGATGGAGTGACTGACTCTGAACTAAAACATGAATACTGAACTAATTTTATGGACATGCATGCATACCGAGACATGAGAAAACCGTGAGACATGAAAATGAAAGATTACTATGGAGGAACTATTACCTCACTTTGAGACTGAACTCGAAGGAAATAAATGGGGATACTTGGCCATCATATCTGCTTCGGTTTCCTAAATAGCTCCCTTAACTAACTGATTCCTCCAAAGGAATTTCATCAAAGTGACTTTTTTATTTCTCAACTTACGAGCCTGACGGTTAAGAATCTAAACTGGACCTCTTTGAAGAGAGACTTTCTTTCACACAAACACTCTCTAAAGACACAATTGAAGTCGGATCACCAATGCACTTCTTCAATAAGGACACATGAAATAATAGGTGCACTGGTTCCAACTCTACAAGAAAATCTAACTCATAGGCCACCTTGTCAAATCGCCTTACGATCAGATTCGGACCAATATTACAGGGACTGAGCTTTCATTTCTTACCAAATCTCATCACCCCTTCATAGGTGAGATTTTCAAATAAACCCAATCATCAACATCAAATTCAGGCTCTCTTCTCCTCACATTTGCATAATATTCCTGGCTACTTTGAGATGTTTTCAACCTTTCTATAATAATTCAAACTTTATCCATATCCATATGAACTGACTCGGGCCTTATCAAAGTCATTTCACCAACCTCAAATCATCTTATAAGAGACTATAACACTCCTCAAAATGCTCATAAGTGCCTTAAGAATGCCCTGGAAATAGGCCGCTCATGTAATGCATTATCCTTAATCTTTTTTGCGAATCCAAGTTCGGAATATCGATCAGGGAGTCAAAACCTGCGGAAAAATAGTCTCAGTGGATTTTTAGGACCCGTATATCGAAAGATAGATTTTCGAAGAAACTACACAAAATAGAAAGGTCCGTGACAGGTCTGCATCGCGGACTTGGCAAGGGTTTTCTGGCCGAGTTGAATTTTTAGTAAGGGCATTTTAGACTTTTCCCAAATTATTAGCAAATGAACCTAGACGTTTTTAGGACGTAATCCAACTCTATAAATTGACCTAAACCTCTAATTCTATTCATTCTTCTACAACTCACCTACTCAAATATTTCTCTCTCTACAAAAGACTCTCAAGGTCTCCATTGAAGACTTCAAGTAAATTCACTCAAGCTCTCCATCAAAACTCTCAAGTTCTTCCGAATTGTTTGGTGTTTTCACTTAAGGTATGTGGGTATTGATTCATGGATCTTTTCATCCATGAAGCCCAATCAATTTCTCAAGGTTTTCTATCAAATTAAAGTATGGTATTTTATGAGTTTTATGATCTCTATTCCTATTGCATGAATTATGATTTAAAGTATGATCAGGAGTCTATTTTGATATAAATTGATGGTTATTGCATTAAATTGAGGAGTGTTTTTCATGAATTCTTCTATTTTAATCTCTAGGGTTCATGATGTAAATTATGAGTATTTTCAATTATACTTCCTAATGGTATTATCTATATAAATTATGTATGGGCTGATATAAAATTTATGATCATGCATGTTTTCAAGTTAATTTCATGATTTTCAAGTCAATTGATCATTCATTCATGTTTTGCCCTAATTTCAAGTATAAGCTATGATCAAGAAATTCTAAGTACGAATTATGTCTATGTATGTATGATTTTTAATGTGGAAGGACAATGCCCACATTGCACTTATGTTATGAAAATGAGCTACTCCATGATTTCAAACCTATGATAATGACTATGATATATGAAATTATGATTTTTATGCCATGTATGTATTTCGTGGGATTTGACTTAGCACCGAATATGGACTTGAGGTGGAAGCTCAAAATATGAGGTCCTTATATAAAGTCTCTTGTCTCATAACTACGTGACACCGTAGGTTGCCTTCATGGCCTATCTATTGGATCCATACATATAGCATATGCATGACCCGCTTAGTGGGGTAAAGTCTACCTTGACAAGTAAATTCCCCTTTTCTTCATTATATGGGAAGACAACGAGATTCCATGTTATAGCTCGCATGGTCTTATTATCGGTTATGGTTCTTATCCCACATATATATGATCTCTTAAGTATGTTATGAATTTGAAGTTATTCTTTTAAAATTCTTTGGTCAAATGATTTTCTCATGACTTTGCTTATTCCATCTTATCATGTGTTTTACTTGACCTTTGCATTCGATGATTTACTTGCATGTCACGCCCTCATACTTAGTACATTCCAACGTACTAATGCATACTTTTGCCTACATTGTCTCATAATGTAGGGGTTGAGGTTGAAGATCATACCCATCTACATGGCTAGTTAAGCTTCCCTATTCAGCGGTGTTGTGGTGAGTCCTCATTTATCGGGAACTAGTTGTTGAGTTAGTTACTATTTCCAAAGACTTTTTTTATGTTTCATATTGAGGGTGATGTAGGGACATGTCTTAGCCCCTTACCATATTCATGAGTAGAGGCATATAGTTGGACAAATGTTTCGAGTCTATATTGTCATGTGACATTCTTTATTTACTATTCAAGGTTTAGACTCTCTTATGATGTTTCCGCTTGTTACTTTACCTTATGAATGCTTATGATATGTACAAGAGGCTTGGTTGGAGTCCTTCGGAGTTTCAATCGTCGTGTTATGACTATGCCCTAGGTCGGGTCGTAACAGAGACCTACACCTCCTTCCATAGAGTGTCGTAAATATAGCCATCATGATCTCAATCAAATACAAATGATCATCCCAATTTTTTTTAAAGTCGATCACACAAGCTCTTAACATATCCTTCAAAGTTTCAATAGTCCGTTTGGCCTTACCATCTATTTGTGAATGAAAAGTTGAACTAAGCTTAACTTGAGTGCCAACATCATTCTGAAATGATCTTCAAAACCGAGAGGTGAACTGAGTACCTGTAAGACTTCGGAGGTCGGAAAGTCAAGAAATGGGGTTTAAGGAAAGTTCCATAAGAAATTGCAGTTGTTTTGGCACTAGGTGGACTTTATGGAGCCCTTCACGAGCAGTGAAGAGGAACATGGGCTGAGAAGGGGAAACGTGGTCTATTCCTGAAAATTGGAAAGTTCAGTAAAGGTTCACGAAGGGGTTCACGGCTCGTAGTAGACCCCACGAACTATAATCCCCTCTATGAACTCAACCCCCCAAGACTCTTGAGTAGGGTGAGGAAAACAATGGGGACCATGATCTGTAGTGGGCACGACGAGCCGTGGTGTACCCCGTGAGAGTCACCCCTCTAACCCAGCCCAAGCCCTCTTGTCGCGATTCAAACTAGGGCCAAGCCACGACACAACGATCGGGATGAGAGGGACCCCAATTAATCCATTTTAGCATACGTCGCATACGTAAGGTAAAGAAACATAATAACAAAAGCAGAAGAATAACCTCAAGTAATATGCCCAAACAGACTAAATTAATTCCTTGTCTAAACATGCCTCTATCATACTAACATATATGGGGCCATAGAACAAGCCACTAGCTCCCCAAAAAAGAAAAGATCATCTCAAAATAGCAACATAGTCTAAAAGTAGCAAGGGAAGAAATAAGCTCGATAGGAGTCCCCGAAGGATGAGTACTTACCAAATCAAGTGAACACGTCTTCTATCTAGACACGAGAGTGTGTAGGGTGATCGCCGAGCCCTACATTTTAACACAATATAGGCACAAAAGTATGCATTAGTATTTTGAATATACTAAGTATGTCAGAAATACAATACATGGCACAAAACCAATGATGTATGATCAAGTCTAGAACACATAATAAGTAAACCATTTATCGTGATAGTGAATCAAGAGTAAGGCTAATGTCATTTAAAACCATAATGCAACCTTATGAAAAGAGCTTGTACAATGCATGAATAGTCATGAGTTATTATGAGGAATCATAAAAGAGCTTGCAAGTTCATAAGAAGTAGTAAGGAACTTAAGTCGTGTTGAGACTCATTAAAACCATGAGTGAGAAAAAAATACTTTACGCTATGAGAAACATATTAGACATAATAAGAAATACCTTAAACCTTTAAAGAGGGACCTTATACCTTTTGTGAGAGTGATCGTTAACTGACATAAATCATGTGAGCTATAATATGGAGTTCCAATATTTACCCATACATTGGAGGAAAGAGGGAGACTACTTTCCAAGGTAGACTCTTATATGCCTAAGTGGATCCACTAAGCTACATGAAGGATCGAGCCTCTTCTATGGGTGACCCTCAAAGAAATCAAGCCTCTTCTACGAGTGATCCATGGAATCTTATTATGGGTCTCTTGCCTTTACTACGGGAGAGAATGCCTATCTCAAGGTCCTTTCGGTACTATGTAAACTCTCAACAGAATAGACAAACCATAAGACATAAACTCAAATATCATGTGGGAGGAGCCATATCTACTACCTGTCCACTCTTCATAAGAACATAATCATATAATAGCTCCTTAACTTTATCTCATGTAATGTGAGTGTAGACCTTTAATCATCACACATCTTTGTTCATAAACATCTTTAGTTCCTTAAATCACCATATCATTAACTTGCTTAAAACATCTTTGAATCATCAGTCATAACTTTTCATGAGTCATTCATAAGCCTTGAAAATCATTTGTAAAGCTTTCATTGAAATCACTTGAAATCCATGGTCATAACTTATGCTTGAAAATATGTTGTAAACTTGAATACATGATCAATTGACTTGGAAATCATGAGATAGACTTAAAAACATGCATGATCATATACTTTATATCAATCCATACATATTTCATGAAGATGACATCAATTTGAAGCATAATTGGATGTACCAATAATCCATAGCATAACCCTAATTACCAATGAAGAAAATTTATACAAAATCATTGAAATCATCATTTATAATCTTCACCAATATTTCATAAGTCTAAAACATAATTTATAAAGCCTTCATTGAAAACCCCATTGAAACTAATCCTAATTCATAAGAATCACCATTTGAAAATAGTATTATGCATGGGCATTCATAATCCAACTTTAAATCATGCAATGTAGAATCATTCTTATAATGATCACTGATAATAATTAAAAATAAAATTAAAATAACCCAATGCAATTCATCAAACTAGGGTTAGAAACCAATAAAATCTAAGGAGATTTTGAGGAAAATCTTGGGACTCCATGGGTGAAAGGAACCCATAGATCAATTTTTACATACCCTGATTGAATCCACTAAGAAATTGAAGTGAAACCTTGTTGATCTTGAGACCCTAGCTTGAGTGTGGGAGAAGACCTTTGAGAGGAGCCCTCGGGAGAGAACACTTGTGATTTTTGAGAGTTAATAAGAGAATGAGAGTTTAGAAATACTTAGGGTAGTCAATAGTTTAGAATCTAGTCCCAAAAAATGTCCAAATACATTGAGGAAATTATAGGAAAAATACCAAACAACCTTTCATAAAATCTCATTGGAAGACCCTACGAATCACTCTTTATGGGTCGTTAAAATATTTATGGGTCGTAGACCTAATTCGTCCTGTCAACCCTTGGAAAAAGCCAAAAACATGATCCTCTAATCTTTGTTTACAAATCATGTTTATGGTCGTAAATATTTCTACAGTTCATAACTTGTTTCCACGGGTAGTAACACAAGGTCGTAATATTTTTGATTTGGCAGTCTTAAGTAAAACGGTCATAACTTTTTACTCCAAACTCAAAATGAGACAAAATTGGTGGAGTTGGAAAGATGACTCAAAAAAAATTAATTTGATAGGTTATGAAATACCTAATTCATTATATTCTAGGAGATATGATCATTTAAATTTGACCCAAGTAAAATCTTTCACCAAAACTCAATCGGTAAGGAAGCTTTCAACTCGATTTTGTGCTAGAGGATTCTTGTGACCTCTCCAAATATATTCTCACACTTAATAATTGGACTTAACATCTATTAACAATTAAGAATCACTCTTTACGATACTACGGATGACTTCTACGACTCGTCATTTGGTCTAGGGTCGTCAATATGAGTCGTCAATAAGTAGTGATCCAAAATCATAGGATATTGGAATGAAACTTAGTCCCTTCGATTCATCTTTATGAGTCATCGACTCTCCTACGAGTCTTACAAATGACTCATTAATTTCCCTCTTCACTTAGCCAAAGGTCAGAACTCAGGACCCAATCCTACGAGTCCATTCTATGACTCATAACTCATCCTACTACTCGTCCTGTTGAGTCGTTCAAAAAGTATTGAGGCTCATTATTTTACCAAACTAATACATTCATTCTATGACTCACTCTACGAGTCGTTACCATTATTACCATTCGTCAACTTGATTCATAAACTCTATTCCAAACTTAGTCAATTTTCTAATCTCATTCCTACTAGCCGCTCCTACGAACCATAGAAATCCCCACGACTCTTAGGACAAGTCATAAACTTTAGGACAGTCCTTTTTCTTGGACTTTTCTTTCATTTCAACTTTTCAACTTTCGAGGTCTTACACCTCCTCACCATGAACACCACCACGGGCCATACTGAGCTTTCGGACCGTGGTGGACCTTCCGTGCAGGTGCCCATTTCAGTTAAGTTAGGGGTATTTTGATCTTTTTTCCTATTAAGTCATTAATGAATGTGGATGGTTTTGAGTTTTTATTCTATCCTATTAACTATCCTAAGACCTCATAACTCTCTGATTCTCAACCTCACACCCAAATCTCAAAATCTTCTCTCTAACATTCTCTCTTAAGGATTTTTTTTCTTTCTCAAGCAAATTCCAAGAAAAATCAAGTTCATGACTATAATTCATCATAATTTAGGGATTCTAAGGCTTAAGTTATGTGGGAATTCATTCATGAGTCCTTTTACCCATGGAGTCCAAGGTTCTTTTCAAATTCTCTCTTTGAATTCTTCTTCTAAAAAGCCCTAGTTTCATGAATTTATATTGGGTCTTCTTATTTATGATTTATCCTATGATTATTGATCAAATTGTGCATAATTCACAATACATTTCATGATTTCAAGTTAAATTTCAATGACCCATGTCATATGATGTTTTCAAGTATGTTTTAAATGAATTATGATCATGAATTATAAAGGATTTGAATGAATGTTTATGACTGATTATCAAGGCTTATGAATGACTCTTGAAAGGTTGTGAATGATGTTTCAAGGATGTTTTAAGAAAGTATTTATAGTGTGAAAGGTAATTCTCACACAATTATGTTAAAGAGGTGAAAGGACATTTTCACCAACTCATTGATTCTTATAAATCAATTATGTTAATGAGCTATTCTTATGATTATTTTTTGATGAGGATTGATATCTTTTATTGTCTTTCCTAATGATGTTAATGACTATGATTTATGACTTTCGTTAGGATATTGACTAAGCATCGAGAGGACTTTAAGGTGGGTTTTATTCTAGTAGCCATACTAAACCATGGGGAGCTCCGAGTAGTTTATAAGTATTGGGGGGAGGAAACACTACAGCTAAAGTTTGATATGATAATAAATAATAAAAATAAATTGGACACAAGAATTTTACATGAAAACCCCTCAAATAGATAGAGAGAAAAAACCACGGGATAGAAGGATCTTACAATGATAATATGGTATTACACTTTGGCAAAGTAGGTTTATGATGTCAATATGGACACAAAAATTTTACATGAAAACCCCTTGTAGCAATTTTTACTCCCTAACTACGTTGTCTGTGTAGGTTTATGATGTCAATATGGCCTAGCTAGTGGATCTACATATAGCTCATAATTATGATGTTCTCATGGAGTCCACTTTGGCAAAGTAGCCTCCCCCTTCTCGACGTGGGAGTTACATCAGATTCCATGTTATAGCTCACATGGTTTTGTACGTCGGTTAAAGGTCATATCCCACACCAAAGTTTATGAAAAGGTATAAAGTTATCTTGATGATGTATTTGATGCATTGATCACATGATTATGATGTTAAAATGTTTTCAAGGTTTTATTCATGTTTTAAGTTCTTGGTCATCCATCATGTTCATTTTGATTATGTCCTATTTTCATTATTCATGCATACTTCTCACATACTTAGTGCATTCCATGTACTAATGCATACTTTTGCCTACATTATATCAGAATGTAAGGTCCAAAGATCATGTTCATTCTCCTATTTGTGGCTAGAGATTATTACCATTTTCACTTGTGGTGAGTCCAGATGTGACAATTTACTTTTCCTTATGTTCTTATGACTTTTCATCATTTATATTGGGTGATCTAGGAGCCTGTCTTGTGACCCTATCTAGAATAGTAGAGGAATGTTGGATGTCATGGAGTCTATGTTTTCATTTCATTTTGAGTTTGAGACTATTCTTGTTGAGACTTTATTTCCACTTCTATGTCTTAGCTTTACTGCTTTACTTAACTTATGTATTCTCATGAATGATATGCTAAGAGGCTTGGTTAGATTTCTTCGGGATTCTAATCACTGTGACGCACCTAGGGCCTAGCTTGGGTCGTGACAGTACCCCTATCTAAGATAATGGATAATGGGAACCCATGCAATCTAACTAAATCTCGAATGTAAAGTCTAGCATAATGCTCAGCTGAATAAAAAGTCTTAACGGGGAGGAAATTTGTTGCCTTAGTCATTCGGTCCACCACCACCCAAATGGAATCATATTGTTGACACGTGCAAGTCAAACCTGTGATGAAGTCTATATTCAAATATTTCAACTTTCAAGTAGGAGTACTAATATCTTGAGTCATACCTCCTGGTTTCTAATGCTCAACCTTAACTTGTTGGCAATTTGGATAATTAGCCATAAATTCTGCAATATCCTTTTTCATCCCATTCCACCAATAGTCCTCCCACAAATTGGTTACGAATTTATAGATGGTTTGATGTACGTGTTTGAGAGCTAAGACTTAGTAAAGAATATGGAAATAATAAAAAGCATGTAGCACAAGAACATCAGTATATTGCTTTAGTATTGCCAAGAATCCATCCCTTTACAAGTAAATAAAAATTGCTATTTATAGGCACCAAAGGTAATATGTCAAGTAATAGGAAAACTCCACTCGATCCTTAAAGTATAATGTACAATGAAAATGTTTCACGTATTTGCAAGATTTCATACATATATATTTGACACATTTCCTAATAATAACCATCTGGTAAATTCGGTAATGATATGGGATTAAGTTAAACAACTAGTCTCTGATTCGAATATTCGATCAATAAAATCTTTATGTATATTTCTTGTTTGATCTCTTAGGCCACATCATCTTTAAGCTTCATCTGATGTCATGTGTCAACCCCGCATGCATTCATGTGTATATGCCATTTTCTCCCAATACAGATTGGAAAAAGAGAGGAGGAATGATGAACTTTATTTCCTTTTCCATCTGCATCTTTTCCTTAAAACAAGAATGAAGATGGTACACTTGAATTGTATTGCTCCTTTGCAAATGATTTCTTTTAAAAAACATTTTTGAAAAAATATTTGTGTCGTGACCCGATTTCTCAGGGCATGATGGCACCTGCTAACACACACCACCAGGTAAGCCTAACCCTTAACCCTTAGCCCGAAAGTAGAGGAAACAGGCTATTATGCGGAAGATGAATAAGTAAAGCAGAATGTAAATAGTAATGAGAAGAAAAAGAACAACTGAAATAAAATACAAGAAATCACCCTAAGACCTGACATCATTCAGTAGTCGAGCATCTAAATCAAAATAGGAGTACAAGAATTTTAAAGACACAAATATAAATATAAACTTATGTTTCAAAATAAAACACAATTCGATGCTCAAAAATACAGAATCAGTCCATGCAATATCGTTCACCATTTATAAAGGAAGATGGCAGCCCTTTGGGCACAAAATTACCTCAATACGATGCTTTCTGAAGCTCTCTGAATACTCCACATCGTATCCAAGATCACCATAAATAGGACTTCGAATCACCAAATTCGGACTTAAAATGAGAGAGAAATACTAGTTTGAACTTGGAGAATAAATTGAAAATCGAGTATGAACTAATCGCACAGACGTCGCAAAAGCGATCTTGAAGGTCGCGTAAGCGGCCACCTCAAAAGAGGCGGGCCCTGTCGCTTTAGCGATATCTACCCAGGGGGCCATGGTCACTTTAGCGACACCCTTGTCATTTTAGCATCCAAGGGTGGCTTTAGCGAAGGAACCAGGTAAAGCTGGTTTAAAGGATATTTAAAAATGCTTAAGTCTCTAACGGGGTGCTCAGAATTTCTTTGGAACCCTAGCGCACAAACAAACTATGCTACCTCCCAAATTCTATATTCCGAACTCAATGGCACACTCAAAAATTTCCATCCGAGGTTGTCTCGATAAAAAGTAGATTTCACACCCAAGCATTATTATTAGCCAAAATCCACAAGGAGGCTCAAAATGAGATCGAAAGCCTCGAGAACCATACGAAAAGGTTTCTTTCTAGAACAAACTCAATATGCCAGAGCTAACCGCACTAATAGAACTTCAATCCGAGCTCATTTAATAAGAATGTTGATCAAAGTCAATTTTAGGCCAAATTTTAAAGGCTAAAGCACCAAATGACCCTAAACTCGCACTAAAAGGCTCGATACTCATGCCGACCATGCTATTAGCGTCATTCCGGAGCCTATGGAACCATCAAAATTCTATTTTGAGGTTATTTTCCTGGATTTTTGACTAAAAACAACAATTCAAACTCTACGAGCTCCTAAGTAGGAAAATGGGCAAAAAACCCAAATAAATGACCAGGCGACCAAACTATTAGGGCTAGCAAGTCATTAATGACTTGGGGTTGCTACATGTTAGCTCTAAATGCTGAAAAGATCAGAAATCAAAGAAAATGACCTGGAGGGTCATTACAACATCCACTACTAAAAAGGACTTTCATTTGCAAAAGTACAGGGATATTTACAACCCGAAGGCACAAAATGACGAGGGTATCAGTCCTGCATGCTCCGCCAGGCCCTCGAGTACCCTCTCTAGTCGAACAATGCTACCACAAAACTCAAGATGAGAGGAAAAGCCTCAAATTCACTTCAAACTCTAAAAACTCCTACAAATCCCTTTTTGAGCTCCAACTCTCGCCCAATCAACCCGAACTTGATCGAAAAAACTAGATTCATCAGAGGAAGATCAAACTACACCAAAACCTATGAAATGAGAAACACAGAACCATGATAAATGTAACTCAACTCAAAATTCCAATTACTTTCCATACTCTTCCAACTCCACCTTCTCCAAGCCACAAAGGGTATTCTGCCGGCCCTTAGTTATCCTGAAAACCTTCAACGCCATCTGAAACTTGCTTACCTTAAGAGAGTCACCTATTATCGCTGAACTTTAAGGGATAACAACAACAAAAAAAAGAAGACAACCTGAGGCAAAATCCAAAGTTCCAATCTCAACTTCAATAATCAGCAATCCAAGTTGAAACCCACTTTTTGAAACCTAACACTCCACGCTAAAGGAAGATCATCCCGTGAATGACGAGGCTGCACTGGCCATGCGATGACGATATCTTTCAGCTGATAGGAGGCCAATTCAACTGCCTCAGTCTTTGAGATATGTATGACCCTAAAAATTTTGTTGATCTTATCTATAAACTGGTGTGGGACCTCTGTTACACTAGATCAAGTGAACACTGGGGATTTATATGGAGAAAATCACATACTCTAGATCCAGCTTCCTCTCATCGGACAATTCTAGGTGTAACTGTATTTTTTCATTAGACCTGAGCAGCTACCAACTAAGTGAGCAACTATACTTCCCCTCAAAGATCTTTCTCGGAGGCACCTTTAGGTGGTATAGGTGGTACATGAACTATTGTTGACACTAGTGGAGGTGTAGAAACTCACAGAGACCTTTTTGTCTTGAAAATCTGAGGACCTGGAAGTATAGGACATGTAAAGCTCTTCTGAGTGCTGGTTTTGATCACCTAATAGTTGAGACTGTTATGAAATAGTCGCCTCCTGAGTAGTACTAGCTGTGGCCCTCAGGCCTACTTTATTCTTGTTTGTAATAGACATGATCTGTAACACAAATAAAGAGAATATAAGTCAGAATTTACTTTCTATGCCTTAACTCTATCACACGATCTAGATTATGAAAGAAGATCAAATTCCTAAATAACCGTGTAGTCCCTAAATTATAAATATGGCGCGCAAAAAATTTACAAGAAAGGTCCTACTAGACACGGCTTCGTAGACTCCCTGAGACACTTTAACCTTCTGCTTTGATACCAAGTTTTGTCGCGCCCCTAACTACAAAGGGGCGGACATCGAGGACTTATCCGAGTACCTACTAATATATGTATTAACTCATACTAAAGTTGTAGACGCATAAGCAGCGGAACATATACCAAGACACACACTAAACATAGATGACAAAAGGGCTCAATGGGCTACTTTAACTTAAACAAAACTAAGTCTAAGAAGCCTCTAAAGAGTGCATCTAAGAATTTGATATTTGGTCGGGACAGGGCCCTGACATACCCATTCTAACATATGTACATATATAGAAAAATATAGGCTCTAGATATCTAATAGCTCCAAGTAGAGGTGAAATTATCACTGCTAAACTAGAAGTCTCTACTCTACTGGAAATGTCTGCTATCCTGAATACCTGAGCCTGCATCGATGGAAATATAGTGCCACAAAAATAGGGATGCCAGCACATATAAAATATGTACTGGTATGTAAAGCAGACTGAATAACAAGTAGACATGTAAGAATACTCAAATGAATCAAATATCAAGATAGATAAATCTGAGCATATATATTCAAGCGACATAATCCAACACTGGAACTGTGGCCATCTCAAGGGTCCTCATCTAGTGCTACATGTCTTATTCATTTATATATATATATATAAGATTCATATAATTTGCCTAAGTTATATCTTTATATCGTTATATAACTTTGTGGATCTTTATAAAACTAACCATAAGGGAGTCACATGATAGCCTACTGTTTGCGATCTGTGAACCCTATATTGCATCTGTAGCCCACTATCATGACCATGAGTGAAATTTCATAGTCTGGATAACGAGGTCTATCAAGTTATGCCCTCGGTATCCGGTATGGTCTGTTCGTAGGCTTTTATAAGTCAGGTGAATCCACGATGGGAAGTTTCAATTAACTCTATTTGAATTCTATGCACAGAATAGCAACGCAGGTAGTAGACCTAAAAATACCCACCCCATGCTGCAGAGTAGGCTATCACCTCAACTTGCATGTAAAGGCTTGTTATAAGTAACTCATGAAACACTTGTTGATTATTTTCTTTAGCTTGAGAGTTGTATATTTATGTGATTTATACACATATGAATAATCTTTGGCCAATTGTTTTTTTAAACTTTATGATACACATGTACCATGTAACTTTTAGGAGTTTCAACTAAAGACACATATGGGGACGGAAACATATGGATTTTCTGACTAGAAAAAGAAAACTATAACTTTATCGGTTTAGACATCCAACATGGGAAGATTTGCAAAATAGGAATGCTTCATCATGTAATTTCATATGACATTTATATTAGGAACATGCGACTCTGGATCGTGCCTTAATGGCTAAAGAGGTTTTAGCTTTACATACTTTACTCAAGGACGTACTATCTTGCGTCGTGTCGTCAAATTCCCTTGCTGAGTTCTATAAGATAACATCATATATAGTACTATAAGAAGCTAATCAAGAAGCACAACAAGGAAAAAAACACAATAATAGTTCATAAGCGACAATCTCAATAATTACGATAGATAAATGGCATATCGCCACACCCTTCTCTTTATCAACTCTCCAAGTGGGATCATGACTTACCTATGAGGTTAATATTACTCCCCAATCCATACTTCATGAAGAACCAGTCCCTTAATCATTTAAATTATACATATAAACTCAAACTCATAGTTTCGAAACACCATTCCGTGAGTTTTTTATCAAACAACGTCAAATTTCCTTATAAGCTCATAGTTTCGAAACACCATGCCAAGGATCACATCAAAATCAACCATGTCTATCTTAACTAAGTCAGTCAAGGTATCTGTAACACCCCTCAAAATGTTTCCCTAAGATTCGGACCCTTCTTGTATTCGGGTAGGGTCGAACTCGAGTATTGTGGAGCATTTGCATGAGTTAAGATGAGTTTTGAGAAATTGAGCAACTTTAGAGGTAATGTGGGGTCATGAAGGACCCCTAGGACCAAATCAAATCCAAAAGATTCATCGTGGCTAAGTTTGAGGAGGAGTTCACATAAGGAGTTGACTTCTAACGACCCTATCTTTTGAAATATGACGATCTGGATGGCCCACGACTTATTGAATTAAAGTTCATCGAGTTTTCTTTCCAACACCACCAAGAATGTACATTTTGGAGTTTGGAATCAAAAGATATGACGATCCTAAGACGAACTAGCACGGCAGGAATTTCATTTTTGGCCTGGGTTGCAACTGTTGGGGAAATGGCCTTGGCGCTGTAAGGGCGCGACGCGCCACTATCGCGCCTGAAACATGCCTCAGTAGTTTGGTCCTTGGCGCAACGCGCCACTAAAAGTTGTGCAGGGTTTTTTAGGCCAAATTTCCAGAACCTAAAAAAAACTGGCCTTGGCGCTGTAAGGGCGCGACGCGCCACTATCGCGCTAGAAACATGCCTCAATAGTTTGGTCTCTGGCATGGCGCACCACTAAAAGTTGTGCAGGTTTTTAGGCGTAATCGGCCAGGCGCTGCACTGGCGCGACGCGCCATTATCGCGTCAAGAGCATTTTAGCCTATTTTCAAAACTTTTAAGAAGGGGCAATTTGGGAACTTACCCAAGTTATATATGTATCATCCTTGGGCATTTAGGGATCAAATTTTGCAGCCCCACTCTCTCTCTAGAAAAGCCCTAGGAGTCTCTCTCTCTCTCTTCTTCTTCTTCTCCATTTCCAACAAGAAGAGTTCCAAGAGCTTCAAGACTCCAAGTTTCCATTGAAGGCCCAACAACAAGGTTTTCTTCAAGTCTTCACTAAGGTATGTAAGGCTATCCAAAACATGAGTTGAGTTCACCCATGTGCCCTACTCTTGCTTTGAGGGTAGATGTCCATGAAAAATGGAGTTTCTTGGTATGTTTATGTTTGAATGAGTTTTGTCCCCTATTTATTTGATGCTATATGTGTTGATGTTGTTGAGCTAAGAAGTTCCTAAAACCTTCATGTTAGTGTGAGTTGATGGAGAGGACTTATTAATATGTTTTGTTGATCTCTTTAACCATGTAATTATGTTGCATAAGTCAATTTCCTTAAATGTGTTATTCTACTAAAATTATTGAGCTAAAGTCATAGAGTTGTGATGAGTCTTGAGGAGATGTTATAAATGCTTATCTAAATAAGGCTTGATTGAGTTGATTGGAGGATAGAATTGACGAGTGGACGAGGTCCTAAATGAAACTTGCCATTATGACTTAGTTGAGTTAAAATGAGGATAGAGTTGATGAGTTGGCAATGTCCCACATGAAGCTAGCCGTGAGGGATTGTTTGAGATGATTGGAGGGAGTTTTATGAGCATAGAATAATGGGAGGAGTATCGAGAATCGAGGTGGGTGAGAGTATAGTCCATACTCGAACCCTAGGAACTACGCCGCCAACGTAGATAGGGATGGAACCGTTAAAGTCGGATGCTTCCCATAGGATCGAACCGTTAAAGTCAGATGTTTCCCATTTATTTGTCCTGAAATGATAGGACTTGACTAATCGATGGAATCCATGATTAGGGAGGCGTTCATGCCCTGGCAAGGTATGGACGGACGTGGCAATAACGTCTGATTGTTGTACTATCACTGGCTCATAAGTGATGGTTATCGGATAAGAAAAACTCCCATTTTGGTCTTGCTAGTACTCCGAGTCAGTTGAGTTGAGTGGCATGAGATTTGTTCCGGTCTAAAACACTTCTTGTTAGACTTAGGACCCTTGAGTGAGTGTTTATGTATATATGTATATATGAGTTGAGATCCTGAGTTGATATTGATGTTTTCTTGATGTTCGTTTCTTCTGGCCATTTTACATACTCGTACATTTGATATACTGACGTCATTTGGCCTGCATCGTTTCATGATGCAGAGATAGGTACTAGAAATCATCAACCGGCACTTCGTTAAAGATCCACATACACTTCCAGCCAGTTGGTGAGTCCTCCTAGTTTTCGGAGGATCTTGATCTCTTTGCATAGTTTCGTTTTATCTCTGTATTTTGATTGTTGGTAGCCATGGACTTATCATTGGCACCTTCTAGACTTTGATAGAGGTTTCATAGACTAGAGTGTGGGGAGGTTGGACTATTATTTTGAGGAGTCCTATTATACTTATTTTGTTGAGTTAAACATGTTTGGCCTTCGGCCCCCATATTGTAAATAACATGTTATAATTGAGCCTTCCTTTGAACATATATGACTGAATGACGGAATGATTGAGTTAGGTGGTTCGCTTGAAGGTCAGAAATGGTTTTCAAGTGCCGATCGCGTCTAGGGTACCTTCCCGGGGTGTGACAGTATCCCTGTGATGAATTAACACAGTGCAATCTCTATAGACTCTCTCAGCTAAGACAGAATCACCGACAGGAGTAGCTATGCAGAAAGGCTCACAAAGACATTCGAGAATTCTATAAATTTACTTGCCACGTAAGGAGTCACAAAAGATAGGGTGGCACCCGGATCCATCAAAATATAACAGTCAAGAGAAGAGACTCGAATCATACCCATCATGATGTTTGGAGAGTCCTCCTGATCTTGGCGACTACCCATGGCATATAGACGGTTTGTACCTCTGCTTGAACCTAAAGTAGTGCCTCTCTGATTACCTCTAGCAGGTGGTTCGGTGGTACAATACTGGGATCTTTCCTCCCTATTGGACACTCCCTCTGAAAATGGTTCATTTGGCCGCATTTATAACCACCACCCCTTCCCGCTCTGCACTCTCCGAAGTGGAGCTTACCACACTTGCTGCACGGTGGCTTCCCTCTCAAACCTTGACCCACGCTAGCCTGGGATTGAGAACCCTGGGGTCTGACATTCTGATGACTCTGTCCCTGCCGATCATACCTATTCTGCGGCATAGGTGCACTTGCAGTCGATGAGGCATAACTGGAAGGCCTTTTCTAGAAGAAGGACCTGTTGCTCTTTTTCTGCCTCGGTTCATTCTCATGCCCCGCTTATTTTGTCCTCTTGCTCAGATGCTCCTCCCTGTCTTTCCTCTTCTCATCCTCCACCTGTTGAGCATACACCATTAATTTTGAAATATCCATGTTGGAGATTAGCAATGCCGCTTTGCACTCCTTCTTCACATGTCTTCCCAAGCCGGAGACAAATTTCCTCATCTTCGACCTCACATCTGGGATCATCTCTGAAGCATATCTGGATAGTTGGATGAACTTCAGGCTATACTCTTTAACAGTCATACCTTCTTGTTTTAGATTCACAAACTCCTCCACTTTTGCTTCCCTCAATTCTCGAGGAAAGAAGTGGTCAAGAAAGGCTCCCTCAAATTCATCCCACAGAGCAGGTTCAGCATCCTCACCTCTACCTTGTTCCTATTGGTTATACCAGATGTTTTCCACATCCTTAAGCTGGTAAGACACCAACTCAACCCCCTCAATCTCCGTAGCATGCATAGCTTTCAGGATTTTCCACATCTCATCAATAAAATTTTAGGGGTCTTCATCAACCTTAGACCCTGTGAATGCCGGCGAATTCATTCTCAGAAAGTCTCTAATTCTGGTGGCAGCAGACGACTCTTGGGAACTAGAGCTAAGAGTTGGCGAACTCTAGTTACCATTTTGGGCAGCTACTAATTGAGTGAGCATAGCAATCGCCCCTCAAAAATCTGCCTCCGAAGTTGGTGCAAGTGGAGTAGTAGGCATTCGAGGTTCCTCCGCATACCTCCTCGGTCGGCCTCTAACCCTCAATGGGCGTACCTCTGACTATGGCATCTTTGCGTTATCAGAATTCCTCTGGCTAGCAGTATGCTTAGGAGGCATTATCTGTAATGTATAAACGCACGAATTAGAAAGGAAGTTTATAGAGTTTAACTCTATCGCACGAATTCAGAGTATGAAAGAAGTGAAACAATTCTTAATGTCTTATAGCCTCTTGATTATAAGTGTGGTGCACAACACACCCATAAGCAAGACTCTACTAGACAAGGCTTCATAGACTCCCTAGGACTCTTGAACTCTGGGTTCTGATACCATGTTTGTCACGCCCTAGGAGGGTACCCTAGACGTGACCGACACTAGAAAGTCATTTCTAGCCTCCAAGCAAATCACCTGGTCCAGTCACACTTCCATTCATTCACATTCTACCAGCGGAAGACTCAATCATAGGAATACTATCCATAATATAGGGCCAAATGCCAACAACTATCAAATCAATAACTAGATAGAATAAAACTAGATAAAATGCACAATCCAACATTTCTACACTCTAGTCTATGAAGCCTCTATCAACAATCTAGGAGGTGCCAATGACAAGTCTATGGCTACCAACAATCAAAATAAAGAAAACAAAATAAAGCTGTAAGGAAGATCTCGGCATCCTTCGGAAACTAGGAGGACGCACCAACTAGCTGGGAGTGGGTAGATCTTCAACGGTGCGCCGGTTGATGATCTCTAATACCTATATCTGCATCATGAAACAATGCAGGCCAAATGCAACAGTACATGGAATGTACGAGTATGTAAAATGGCCGAATGAAACAAACGTCAAGGAAGAATCAAATCAACTCGGAATCTCAACTCAAGAGAAATAACAACTCAATCCAGTGTCCTAAGTCTAAACAAGAATATGGTTTAAACGGGACCAATCATATATCATTCAACTCAATCCGACTCAGAATACTATCAAGACCTATATAGGAGTTTCTCTTATTCGACAACCATCACTTATGAGCTAGTGATAGTATAACAAGCCGACGTTGTTGCCACGTCCGTTCATACCTTGCCAGTGTATGAACGAGTCACCAATCATGGATTCCATCAATCAGTCAAGTCCTATCATTTCAGGATAATAATATGGAAAACATCCGACTTTAACGCTTCGATCCCATGGGAAGCATCCGACTTTAACGGTTCCATCCCTCCCTACGTTGGCGGCGTAGTTTATGGGGTTCGTGTATGGACAATACTCTTACCCAATTCGATGCTCGATACTCCTTCCATGACTCCATGCTCATAAAACTCCATCCAATCAACTCAGACAAATCATCACGGCTAGTCTCATTTAGAACCTTGTCAACTCATCAACTCTATCCTCAATTCAACTCAATCAAGTGTACATTAGATAAGCATTTATAACAACCTACCAACATATTCAACCATTCCTCTTCTCATTTATCACATCCTTAGGACTCATCACAAGTCCAAGGTTCTAAATCAATAATTCAAGATGAATAATATATCAAGAAAATTAACATATTTATCAAAATTAACATGGTTAAGAAAATCAATAAAGTATGTTTAACAACTCATCTCTATCAACTCATACTCACATGAAGGCTCATTTTTAGAAATTTCTTGACTCAACAACATCAACATAACAAGAATCAAATTAATAGATGACAAGACTCATTTGGATATAAGCCTATCAAGAAACTCTACTCTTGTGAACATTTAACCTCAAAGAAAGTATAGGGCACATGGGTGGACTCAACCTATGTTTTGAATCGCCTTACATACCTTGGACTAGATTTTGAAGAAACCTTGTTGTTGGATCTTCGATGGGAAACTTGAAATCTTGAAGCTCTTGAAGGCACTCTTTATTGGAGAAGGATTTGGAGAAGAAGAAGAGAGTGAAATGTTAGGTCTTTTAGAGAGAGAGAGAGGGACTGAAAATGATCCCAAAATGTTCTAACGTTGTGTATACATAATTTGGGGAAATACCCAAATTGCCCTTTCTCCAAAATCTGGAAAATAAGCCAAAACACTCTTGGCGCGATAGTGGCGCATCGCGCCACTGTAGCGCCAAGTCGAATAGGCTTAAAACCCCTGCAACCCAATAGTGGCGCATCGCGCTAGGGACCAAACTACTGAGGCCATTTTGTGGCGCGATAGTGGCACGTCGCGCCCTTACAGCGCCAAGTCCATATTTTCTGGGTTTTGGAAAATAGGCTTAAAACCCCTGCATATCTCTTAGGGACCAAACTACTGAGGCTTGTTCCTGATGCGATAGTGGCACGTCGCGCCACTACGGGGCCAAGCCCAGGTTTCCAGCAGTTGTCATCCAGGCCTGAAATTCCTGCAGTACCTGTCCGTCTTAAGACTGTCATATCTTTTGACTCCGAACTCTAAAAATTACATTCTTGGTGGCGTTGGAAAGAAGACTCGACGACCTTTAATTTAATAGATTGTGGGCTACCCAGATCATCATATTTCAAATGATATGGCCGTTAGAAGTCGACCCTTATATAAACTCCCTCAACAACTTACCCAAGACGAATCCTTTTGGACTTAGCTTGGTTTTAGGGATCCTTTATGATCCCACATCACCCCTAACACTCTTTAATTACTTGGGAACACATCCTAACTCATGCATACACTTCACACTAATCGAGTTCGACCCTACACGTATACAAAAAAGGTCTGAATCTTAGGGAAATATTTTGGGGGGTGTTACAGAACCCTTAATATATTATGAAGAAAGGATGAAAAAAACTCTTAGGAACAAAAACTTAGAGTTTTAGGAATATATGAAATGAAATCTAAGTTTCAATATAAAAACATAACTTTCTTAAAGTGCCACATGATCCGCAATGATTGGGCAGTGCACGTATCTGTAATAGAATGCCCATAAATTTTTACTCCGAAGTTGTATTGATGAGCGATTTATTTTGCTAGAAACTAGACTCAAATACCTTTCATTTGATAGGTTGTATAAACTCTAACTTATTATATATTAGGAGATATACTCGTTCAAAGTTAGATGATAAATTAGATCATTTAAAATATTCATCCAACATGAACCTTTAAACTTGAACATTTTTAATGATCTTTTTGGCCTATAACTGTGGTGTAACATTTTAAATGACTTAATATAAGGATTACTTGGTATTCATAACCATTTGCAATAATATTCTCTCAAAATCACACCAATGCATCGGCATTTAGGAGTCGTAGACGTACTTTAAGTTACAGGTTATTACAAAATTCTTTCCCTTTGATCTCAAATCGACGACGGGGTATTTCTGCATGACTTATTCATCGAGGTAAAGATAAAAAAATTGCTTTAGATTGGTAAGTTACTCCCACTCGAACCAACAATATCAATATGATTTGATTCAGATGGTGTATCTATGAAAATAGGAGCTGATCACAATTTGCAGCCCCACTCTCTCTCTATAAAAGCCCTAGGAGTCTCTCTCTCTCTTCTTCTTCTTCTTCTCCATTTCCAACAAGAAGAGTTCCAAGAGCTTCAAGACTCCAAGTTCCCATTGAAGGCCCAACAGCAAGGTTTTCTTCAAGTCTTCACTAAGGTATGTAAGGCTATCCAAAACATGGGTTGAGTTCACCCATGTGCCCTACTCTTGCTTTGAGGTTAGATGTCCATGAAAAATGGAGTTTCTTGGTATGTTTATGTTTGAATGAGTTTTGTCCCCTATTTATTTGATGCTATATGTGTTGATGTTGTTGAGCTAAGAAGTTCCTAAAACCTTCATGTTAGTGTGAGTTGATGGAGAGGACTTATTAATATGTTTTGTTGATCTCTTTAACCATGTAATTATGTTGCATAAGTCAATTTCCTTAAATGTGTTATTCTACTTAAATTGTTGAGCTAAAGTCATAGAGTTGTGATGAGTCTTGAGGAGATGTCATAAATGCTTATCTAAATGAGGCTTGATTGAGTTGATTGGAGGATAGAATTGACGAGTGGACGAGGACCTAAATGGAACTTGCCATTATGACTTAATTGAGTTGAAATGAGGATAGAGTTGATGAGTTGGCAATGTCCCACATGAAACTAGCCGTGAGGGCTTGTTTGAGATGATTGGAGGGAGTCTTATGAGCATAGAGTCATGGGAGGAGAATCGAGCATCGAGGCGAGCGAGAGTATAGTCCGTACTCAAACCCCGAAACTACGCCGCCAACATAGGTAGGGATGGAACCGTTAAAGTCGGATGCTTCTCATGGGATCAAACCATTAAAGTCGGATGTTTCCCATTTATTTGTCCTGAAATAATAGGACTTGACTAATCGATGGAATCCATGATTAGGGAGGCGTTCATGCCCTGGCAAGATATGGACGAATATGGCAACAACGTCTGATTGTTGTACTATCACTGGCTCATAAGTGATGGTTATCGGATAAGAGAAACTCCCATTTAGGTCTTGCTAGTACTCCGAGTCAGTTGAGTTGAGTGGCATGAGATTTGTTCCGGTCTAAAACACTTCTTGTTAGACTTAGGACCCTTGAGTGAGTTGTTATGTATATATGTATATATGAGTTGAGATCCTGAGTTGATATTGATGTTTTCTTGATGTTCGTTTCTTCTGTCCATTTTACATACTCGTACATTTGATGTACTGACGCCATTTGGCCTGCATCGTTTCATGATGCAGAGACAGGTACTAGAGATCATCAGCCGGCGCTCCGTTGAAGATCCACATACACTTCCAGCCAGTTGGTGAGTCCTCCTAGTTTTCGGAGGATCTTGATCTCTTTGCATAGTTTCGTTTTATCTCTGTATTTTGATTGTTGGTAGCCATGGACTTATCATTGGCACCTTCTAGACTTTGATAGAGGTTTCATAGACTAGAGTGTGGGGAGGTTGGACTATTATTTTGAGGAGTCCTATTATACTTATTTTGTTGAGTTAAACATGTTTGGCCTTCGGCCCCCATATTGTAAATAACATGTTATAATTGAGCCTTCCTTTGAACATATATGACTGAATGACGGAATGATTGAGTTAGGTGGTTCGCTTGAAGGTCAGAAATGGTTTTCAAGTGCCGATCGCGTCTAGGGTACCTTCCCGAAACATGACAAACATGGTATCAGAGCCCAGAGTTCAAGTGTCCTAGGGAGTCTATGAAGCCGTGTCTAGTAGAGTTTTGCTTATGGGTGTGCTGTGCACCACACTTATAAGCAGGAGGCTATAGGACATTAGGAATTGTTTCACTTCTTTCATACTCTGGAATTCGTGCGATAGAGTTAAACTCTATAAAACTCCTTTCTAATTCGTGCGTTTATACGTTACAGATAATGCCTCCTAAATGTACGGCTAGCCAGAGAAACGTTGATAACGCCGAGATACCCAATCAGAGGTACGTCCAGCAACGGCTAGAGGCCGACCTGCGAGGTATGCGGAGGTGCCTCAAGTGCCTGCTACTCTGCCTGCAACTACATCAGAGGCAGAATTTTGAGGGGCGATTGCAATACTCACGCAATTAATGGCTGCCCGGAATGGTAACCAGAGTTCGCCTACTCTTAGCTCTAGTTCCCAAGAGCAGTCTGCTGTCACTAGAATTAGAGACTTTCTGAGAATGAATCCGCCAGCATTCACGGGTTCTAAGGTTGATGAAGACCCCCAAAATTTTATTGATGAGATGTGGAAAATCCTGAAAGCTATGCATGCTACGGAGGTTGAGGGGGTTGAGTTGGTGTCTTATCAACTCAAGAATGTGGCAAACATCTAGTATAACCAATGGGAGCAAGGTAGGGGTGAGGATGCTGAACCTGCTAGGTGGGATGAATTTGAGGGAACCTTTCTTGACCACTTCTTTCCTCGAGAATTAAGGGAAGCGAAAGTGGAGGAATTTATGAATCTGAAATAAGAGGGTATGACTGTTAAAGAGTATGGCCTGAAGTTCATCCAGCTGTCCAGGTATGCTCTAGAAATGATCCCAGATGTGAGGTCAAAGATGAGAAAGTTCGTCTCCGGATTAGGGAGGCATGTAAAGAGGGAATGCAAAGCAGCATTATTGATCTCGGATATGGATATTTCCAGGTTAATGGTGTATGCTCAACAGGTAGAGATGAGAAGAGGAAAGACAGAGAGGAGCATCTGAGCAAGAAGGTAAAATCAGCGGGCCATGAGAATGAACAAAAGCAAATCAAGGGCAGCAGGTCCTTCTTCCAGAAGAGGCCTTCCAACTATGCCTCATCCACCGCCAGTGCACCTATGCCGCAGAACAGATATGATCGGCAGGGACAGAGTTGCCAAAATCTCAGACCCCAGGGTTCTCAATCCCATACCAGTGTAAGTCAAGGCTCGAGAGGGAAGCCACCATGCGGCAAGTGTGGTAGGCTCTACTTAGGAGAATGCAGAGCGGGAAGGGTTGGTTGTTATAAATGCGGCCAAATGGATCATTTTCAGAGGGAGTGTCCAACAGGGGGAAACAAAGCCCAGCATTCTACCACCGCACCATCGTCTAGGGGCAATCAGAGGGGCACTACTTCCGGCACCAGCGGAGGTACAAATCTTTTATATGCCATTGGTAGTCACTAAGATCAAGAGAACTCTCTAAACATCGTGACGGGTATGTTTCGAGTCTCTTCTCTTTATTGTTATGTGTTGATGGATCCGGGTGCCACACTATCCTTTGTAACTCCTTACGTGGCTAGTAAATTCAATAAAATTCCTGAATGTCTTCTTGAGCCTTTTAGTGTAGCCACTCCTATGGGTGATTCTGTCTTAGCTGAGAGAGTCTATAGAGATTGTACAGTGTCAATTCATCACAGGGATACCTTGGCTGACTTGGTTGAGTTGGACATGGTTGATTTCAATGTGATCCTTGGCATGGATTGACTTTATGTCTGTTATGCCTCTATTGATTATAGGACTCGGGTTGTTAGGTTCAAATTCCCAAACGAAGCTGTCATAGAGTGGAGGGGTAGTCCCATTATGCCTAAGGGTAAGTTTATTTCTTACCTTAGGGCCAGGAAGCTAATCTCGAAAAGGTGTATCTATCACATTATCCGAGTGAAAGATGGCCATATTGAGTCTCCATCTCTCGAGTCAGTCCCGATTGTCAATGAGTTTCCCGACGTTTTTCTCGAGGATCTTCTTGGAGTCCCTCCTGATAGGGAGATCAACTTCGGAATTGATGTTCTTCCTGATACCCAGCCTATCTCAATCCCTCCATATAGAATGGCTCCGGCCGAGTTGAAGGAGTTGAAAGAACAGTTGAAAGACTTGTTAGATAAGGAATTCATTAGGCCGAGCGCCTCACCATGGGGTGCTCCCGTCCTATTTGTGCAAAAGAAGGATGGGTCCCTTAGAATGTGTATTGACTACAGGCAGTTGAATAAGGTCTCCGTAAAGAATAAATACCCTCTCCCCAGAATAGATGATTTATTTGATCAACTTTAGGGTGCCACGTGTTTCTCAAAGATAGACTTGAGATACGGCTACCATTAGTTGAAGGTGAGGGAATGTGATATTTCGAAGACTGCTTTTCGGACTCGTTATGGCCACTTTGAATTTTTGGTCTTGTCCTTTGGGTTGACAAATTCCCCCGCAGCTTTCATGGATCTCATGAATCGGGTGTTTAAACCATATCTTGATATGTTTGTGATTGTATTCATAGATGATATTCTGGTCTACTCCAAGAATGAAGAAGAGCACGCCTATCATCTTAGAGTCGTTTTACAAACCTTGAGAGACCAGGTATTGTATGCAAAGTTCTCCAAATATGAATTTTGGCTTGCATCAGTGGCTTTCCTAGGCCACGTTGTATCTGGAGATGGTATTCAGGTTGATGCTCAGAAAATTGAGGCAGTGAAGAATTGGCCCAAACCCACATCCCCGACAGAGATAAGAAGCTTCTTGGGTTTGGCCGGCTATTATCGAAGGTTTGTAGAGGGATTTTCATCCATATCATCACCATTGACTAAGCTGACTCAAAAGAAGGCTAAGTTCCAATGGTCCGATACTTGTGAGGAGAGTTTCTAGAAACTGAAGGCCAAGCTAACCACTGCTCCTGTCCTGACCTTGCCCGATGGGACAGAGGGCTTTGTGGTCTACTGTGATGCATCCAGAATTGGTTTGGGTTGTGTGTTGATGCAAAGAGGGAAGGTGATAGCCTATGCTTTGAGACATCTTAAGGTTCATGAGAGGAATTACCCAACTCATGACCTTGAGCTGACAACTGTGGTATTCACGCTTAAAATCTGGCGCCACTACTTGTATGGAGTGCATGTTGACGTATTCACCGATCACAAGAGCTTACAATATGTTTTAAGCCAGAAAGAACTCAACCTGAGGCAAAGGAGATGGCTCGAGCTACTCAAGGACTACGACATGAGCATCCTCTACCATCCAGGTAAAGCTAATGTTGTTGCTGATGCTCTTAGCAGATTGTCTATGGGTAGCACTACTCATGTAGATGAGGGAAGGAGGGAATTGGCGAAGGAGGTACATAGATTAGCCCAATTGGGAGATCATCTGAAAGAGAACAATGGAGGCGAAATTACTGTTCAGGATGGGTCTACATCCTCACTTGTAGCATAGGTAAAGGAGAAACAAGATCAGGATCCCGTCCTCCTCCGGTTGAAGGAAGTTGTTCACAAACAAGGGGTGATGGTTTTCACCAAAGGGGGAGATGGTGTGTTGAGGTACCAAAGTGGATTGTGTGTACCTGATGTCGATGATGTTCGAGAGAGGATTATGGACGAAGCGCATAGTTCCAGATACTCTATTCATCTAGGCTCCACGAAAATGTATCATGACTTAAGGGAAATCTATTGGTGGAGTGGGATGAAGAGGGATATTGCGGAATTTGTTTCCAAGTGTCCAAATTACCAACAGGTGAAGGTTGAGCATCAAAGGCCATGTGGTTTAGCCCAAAACATAGAAATTCCGAAATGGAAGTGGGAGATGATCAACATGGACTTTTTACAGGCTTGCCGAGGTCCCGAAAGCAACACGATTCCATTTGGCTGATTGTGGATAGAATGACGAAATCAGCTCACTTCTTGGCGGTTAAGACTACTGACACCGCAGAAGATTATGCAAAGTTGTACATACAGGAGATCATCAGATTGCATAGGGTCCCTTTGTCTATCATCTCAGACAGAGGAGCCCAATTCACTTCCCAATTCTTGGAAATCCTTTCAGAAGGGATTAGGTTTGAAGGTGAACTTGAGTACGGCCTTTCATCCTCAGACAGATGGCCAAGCAGAGCGCACCATCCAGACATTGGAAGATATGTTGAGGGCATGTGTGCTTGACTTCAAGGGAAATTGGGATGATCACTTACCTCTCATAGAGTTTGCATATAACAATAGTTATCATGCAAGCATTCAAATGGCTCCTTATGAAGCCTTGTATGGGAGGAGGTGTAGATCGCCCATTGAGAGGTTTGAAGTTGGTGAGGTTGAGTTGATTGGGCCTGACTTTTTTCACCAAGCCATGGAGAAGGTGAGAGTTATCCAAGATAGGCTAAAGACAGCCCAAAGCCGCCAAAAATCTTACACCGATGTGAGGAGGAGAGACTTAGAGTTTGAGGTGGGTGATTGGGTGTATTTGAAAGTGTCACCCATGAAGGGTGTCATGAGGTTTGGAAGAAAAGGGAAGCTCAGTCCTCGATATATTGGTCCTTACCATATTTTGAGGCGGATTGGGAGTGTTACCTATGAGTTGGAGTTACCCTCAGAGCTAGCCTCTATTCATCCGGTATTCCACGTTTCGATGTTGAAAAAGTGCTTGGGCAATCCCTCGTTGGTAGTCCCCACTGATAGCATTGGAGTTAAGGATAGCTTATCCTATGAAGAGGTTTCGGTCCAAACTCTTGATCGCCAAATCTGTAAATTGAGGAATAAAGAGATCGCCTCAGTCAAGGTCCTTTGGAGAAACTAATTTGTTGAGGAAGCCACATGGGAAGCGGAGGAAGCCATGAAATCTAAATATCCATATCTATTCGTGCCTACCGATGAGGATGTTGAAGGTAATGCCCATTTCCTTGACTTGAATTCATTTGTGCATTTTGAGTATTGATTGATAATTGTTTGAGAATTTGATTGATTAATTGATTGAGTTCTGATTGTGATTTGTACCCCGAGTCTATTCTTGGTCACTCGTCATTCGAGGATGAATGATCCCAAGGGGGAGATAATGTAATACCTCTCAAAAAAAATTCCTAAGATTCGGACACTTCTTGTATTCGGGTAGGGTCGAACTCGAGTATTGTGGAGCATTTGCGTGAGTTAAGATGAGTTTTGAGAAATTGAGCAGCTTTAGAGGTGATGTGGGGTCATGAAGGACCCCTAAGACCAAATCAAATCCAAAAGATTCATCGTGGCTAAGTTTGAGAAGGAGTTCGCATAAGGGGTTGACTTCTAACGACCCTATATTTTGAAATATGACGATCTGGGTGGCCCACGACTAATTGAATTAAAGGTCGTCGAGTCTTCTTTCCAACGCCACCAAAAATATACATTTTAGAGTTTGGAATCAAAAGATATGACGATCCTAAGACAAACTAGCACGGAAGGAATTTCATTTTTGGCCTGGGTTGCAACTGCTGGGGAAATGGCCTTGGTGCTGTAAGGGCGCGACGCGCCACTATCGCGCCTGAAACATACCTCAGTAGTTTGGTACTTGGCGCAACGCGCCACTAAAAGTTGTGCAGGGTTTTTCAGGCTAAATTTCCAGAACCTAGAAAAAACTGGCCTTGGCGCTGTAAGGGCGCGATGCGCCACTATCGCGCCAGAAACATGCCTCAGTAGTTTGGTCTCTGGCGCGGCGCGCCACTAAAAGTTGTGCAGGTTTTTAGGCGTAATTGGCCTGGCGCGACGCGCCACTATCGAGCCAGGAGCATTTTAGCCTATTTTCAGAACTTTTAAGATGGGGCAATTTGGGAACTTACCCAAGTTATATATGTATCATCCTTGGGCATTTTGGGATCACAATTTGCAGCCCCACTCTCTCTCTAGAAAAGCCCTAGGAGTCCCTCTCTCTCTCTCTCTTCTTCTTCTCCATTTCCAATAAGAAGGGTTCCAAGAGCTTCAAGACTCCATGTTCCCATTGAAGGCCCAACAACAAGGTTTTCTTCAAGTATTTTCAAGTCTTCACTAAGGTATGTAAGGCTATCCAAAACATGGGTTGAGTTCACCCATGTGCCCTACTCTTGCTTTGAGGTTAGATGTCCATGAAAAATGGAGTTTCTTGGTATGGTTTATGTTTGAATGAGTTTTGTCCTTTATTTATTTGATGCTATATGTGTTGATGTTGTTGAGAAAAAAAGTTCCTAAAACCTTCATGTTAGTGTGAGTTGATGGAGAGGACTTATTATATGTTTTGTTGATCTCTTTAACTATGTAATTATGTTGCATAAGTCAATTTCCTTAAATGTGTTATTCTACTCGAATTATTGAGCTAAAGTCATAGAGTTGTGATGAGTCTTGAGGAGATGTTATAAATGCTTATCTAAATGAGGCTTGATTGAGTTGATTGGAGGATAGAATTGACGAGTGGACGAGGTCCTAAATGAAACTTGCCATTATGACTTAATTGAGTTGAAATGGGGATAGAGTTGATGAGTTGGCAATGTCCCGCATGAAGCTAGCCGTGAGGGCTTGTTTGAGATGATTGGAGGGAGTCTTATGAGCATAGAGTTATGGGAGGAGTATCGAGCACCGAGGTGGGTGAGAGTATAGTCCGTACTCGGACCCCAGGAACTACACCGCCAACATAGGTAGGGATGGAACCGTTAAAGTCGGATGCTTCTCATGGGATCGAACCATTAAAGTCGGATGTTTCCCATTTATTTTTCCTGAAATGATAGGACTTGACTAATCGATGGAATCCATGATTAGGGAGGCGTTCATGCCCTGGCAAGATATGGACGAACGTGGCAACAACGTCTGATTGTTGTACTATCACTGGCTCATAAGAGATGGTTGTCGGATAAGAGAAACTCTCATTTAGGTCTTGCTAGTACTCCGAGTCAGTTGAGTTGAGTGGCATGAGATTTGTTCCGGTCTAAAACACTTCTTGTTAGACTTAGGACCCTTGAGTGAGTTGTTATGTATATATGTATATATGAGTTGAGATCCTGAGTTGATATTGATGTTTTCTTGATGTTCGTTTCTTCTGTCCATTTTACATACTCGTACATTTGATGTACTGACGCCATTTGGCCTGCATCGTTTCATGATGCAGAGACAGGTACTAGAGATCATCAGCCGGCGCTCCGTTGAAGATCCACACACACTTCCAGCCTGTTGGTAAGTCCTCCTAGTTTCCAGAGGATCTTGAGCTCCTTGCATAGTTTCATTTTGTCTCTGTATTTTGATTGTTGGTAGCCATGGACTTGTCATTGGCACCTTCCAGACTTTGATAGAGGTTTCATAGACTAGAGTGTGGGGAGGTTGGACTGTTATTTTGAGGAGTCCTATTATACTTATTTTGTTGAGTTAAACATGTTTGGCCTTCGGCCCCCATATTGTAAATAACATGTTATAATTGAGCCTTCCTTTGAGCATATATGACTGAATGACGGAATGATTGAGTTAGGTGGTTCGCTTGAAGGTCAGAAATGGCTTTCAAGTGCCGGTCATGTCTAGGGTACCCTCCCAGGGCGTGACAGTATCCCTGTGATGAATTGACATAGTGCAATCTCTATAGACTCTCTCATCTAAGACAGAATAACCGACAGGAGTAGCTACGCAGAAAGGCTCATGAAGACATTCAGGAATTCTATCAAATTTACTTGTCATGTAAGGAGTCACAAAAGATAGGGTGGCACCCGGATCCATCAAAACATAACAGTCAAGAGAAGAGACTCGAATCATATCCATCACGACGTTTGGAGAGTCCTCCTGATCTTGGCGACTACCCATGGCATATAGACGGTTTGTACCTCCGCTCGAACCTGAAGTAGTGTCTCTCTGATTACCTTTAGCAGATGGTGCGGTGGTATAATACTGGTCTCTTTCCTCCCTGTTGGACACTCCCTCTGAAAATGGTACATTTGGCCGCATTTATAACCACCACCCCTTCCCGCTCTGCACTCTCCGAAGTGGAGCTTACCACACTTGTTGCACGGTGGCTTCCCTCTCAAACCTTGACCCACGCTAGCCTGGGATTGAGAACCCTGGGGTCTGACATTCTGATGACTCTGTCCCTGCCGATCATACCTATTTTGCGGCATAGGTGCACTTGCAGTCGATGAGGCATAACTGGAAGGCCTTTTCTGGAAGAAGGACCTGTTGCTCTTTTTCTGCCTCGGTTCATTCTCATGCCCCGCTTATTTTGTCCTCTTGCTCAGATGCTCCTCCCTGTCTTTCCTCTTCTCATCCTCCACCTGTTGAGCATACACCATTAATCTTGAAATATCCATGTCGGAGATTAGCAATGTCGCTTTGCACTCCTTCTTCACATGTCTTCCTAAGCCGGAGACAAATTTCCTCATCTTCGACCTCACATTTGGGATCATCTCTGGAGCATATCTGGACAGTTGGATGAACTTCAGGCTGTACTCCTTAACAGTCATACCTTCTTGTTTCAGATTCACAAACTCCTCCACTTTTGCTTTCCTCAATTCTCGAGGAAAGAAGTGGTCAATAAAGGCTCCCTCAAATTCATCCCACATAGCAGGTTCAGCATCCTCACCTCTACCTTGTTCCCATTGGTTATACCAGATGTTTTCCACATCCTTGAGCTGGTAAGACACCAACTCAACCCCCTCAATCTCTATAGCATGCATAGCTTTCAGGATTTTCCACATCTCATCAATAAAATTTTGGGGGTCTTCATCAACCTTAGACCCCGTGAATGCCGGCGGATTCATTCTCAGAAAGTCTCTAATTCTGGTGGCAGCAGACGGCTCTTGGGAACTAGAGCTAAGAGTTGGCGAACTCTGGTTACCATTTCAGGCAGCCACTAATTGAGTGAGCATAGCAATCGCCCCTCGAAAATCTGCCTCCGAAGTTGGTGCAGGTGGAGTAGTAGGCATTTGAGGTGCCTCCGCATACCTCCCCGGTCGGCCTCTAGCCCTCTATGGGCGTACCTCTGACTGTGGCATCTTTACGTTATCAGCATTCCTCTGGCTAGCAGTATGCTTAAGAGGTATTATCTGTAATGTATAAACGCACGAATTAGAAAGGAAGTTTATAAAGTTTAACTCTATCGCACGAATTCAGAGTATGAAAGAAGTGAAATAATTCTTAATGTCTTATAGCCTCTTGATTATAAGTGTGGTGCACAACACACCCATAAGCAAGACTCTACTAGACACGGCTTCATAGACTCCCTAGGACTCTTGAACTCTGGGTTCTGATACCATGTTTGTCACGCCCCGGGAGGGTACCCTAGATGTGACCGGCACTCGAAAGTCATTTCTAGCCTCCAAGTGAACCACCTGGTCCAGTCACACTTCCATTCATTCACATTCTACCAGCGGAAGACTCAATCATAGGAATACTATCCATAATATAGGGCCAAATGCCAACAACTATCAAATCAATAACTAGATAGAATAAAACTAGATAAAATGCACAATACAACATTTCCACACTCTAGTCTATGAAGCCTCTATCAACAATCTAGGAGGTGCCAATGACAAGTCTATTGCTACCAACAATCAAAATAAAGAAAATAAAATAAAGTTATAAGGAAGATCTCGGCATCCTCTGGAAACTAGGAGGACTCACCAACTAGCTGGGAGTGGGTAGATCTTCAACGGTACGCCGGTTGATGATCTCTAGTACTTGTCTCTGCATCATGAAATGATGCAGGCCAAATGCGTCAGTACATGGAATGTATGAGTATAGTTTTCATGCTCCATATTTTATAGTTATTACTGTTAAGCTTATCACCTTTGTTAAGTCCAGCAACAATATTACTCCTACAGTTGAAATACTGATCTACATAAGTATAAAGTTACGTGAGACAACGATGTACAAATTACAGCCTAAATTAATATACATAATAATTCTTAAAATAATTCACTATGTCAGTATCTATTTCATATAGGGTTCAGAATCGAAAGTTCACTAAGTTCGCAATCCTCATTTGAATTCCAATATGTTGTAAATATAACATAATTAATAATCTAAGGAACACTTATCTTAAATCACACAAATTCACGATGGAATAAGCATAAATTCTATAGTACATAAGAAACACTCAACAATAATAATTAACATAATAATTAAATTATAAATTTATATAAGTCATGTCACATATAAACAATCATTATACAAATTAAATACACATTATCAAAATTATTTTTCTTTGGGGACATGAATAGATAAATAAAATTTATACAAGTCCATAGATAATTTATTTCTTATAGGTAGCTAATGAGAATGACACACAGTCTTCTTAACTTTGTGGTGCACTTATCCATAAAATGTTGGATCAATGGCTTGTAAGATCTTGACACTTTGAGGTGTAACTTATGCCATGATTTTTCAAGTAATTTCATTTGAAAATCATCAGGCAATGCAGATCGTAAAATAATATATTTCTTCTCCGCGGTTAATAAACTCCCAGCCCACACAACTTCTTGAATTAACTTGTTAATTCTCGTTATGTGTTTCACAAATATTGTAAGATCATCTTGAACATCAAATTTTGGCTAGAGATTAACCAAATTATCAATCAAAATTTTCACCATATTTTTCTGTTTCTTGTGAAAACTCGTCTAGATATCGTTATCAATATCATGATTTTTTTGTAGCACATACAAAAAATGATTAAGATTAATCATATAACAAAAGAATTATACAATAATTTATATAAAAAAACCTATATGGGGTTCAACAATGAAAATCAATCTGCTCTCAAAATTTATGAGATTAGATGCCTTTAATTCTAAGAAACACAAATCATCACACCAGCACACCGAATCCAAATTATGAGACCCATTTAATGATTCAAGTCCTTTTTTAAAAAAAAATCTAATGAATGAAAAATATATCCATATGGAAAATAGATTCAAGAAGACATATCACTTTAAAATTCTATTATGTCATCACGGTACAGATCCGATTTGGATTTTCAACTGAAGCATGACAGAGTGTTGTGATGACAAATGCTAACTGGGTGAGATTTTGGTCTCCCCAAGTGCGTCTCTCCTCCATTTTTTTTATGAAAAAAAACTTTTGAAAAACAAATTTCAAGAATTGATGCACAACAAATTAAAGTGCCATAAATCTTGACCTTTTTGTTTATTAAAAAGAACTTTAGTTTATGTGCCAATGATAAAAAATGGAGAAAAAAATCCTTAAAAAATAAGCATATCCTATTAGGAAAAAAAACTTTAAACTCACTCTCTTTTTAGTTTGAATTTAATAAGAATTCAAACATAAAAAGTGCAAAATGACATGCCTTAGTATTCGGCTATCACGCCAAAACAACAACAAAAATTGCAGCAAGAGAAAAAAAAATAAACGCTAAACAGGGACTTCGTCTCGGTATTTATCTAGATCAGGAAACAAATAAACAATGCAGCTCTGATACAAATGAAAAATTTAATCAAACACCTAGTTTGTAAGATCATTGAATATTATTTCACTAGCTAGAAAGTATAATCACATACTAAAATGAACTATACCATATAAAACCACAGTCTATAATTGCATACCTATTATAGTTGTTCGCTTTTCGTAGAAAAATCTTCACAAGAATTTTCACTTGGACTTTATAGGAATTGGAGAAGAAGAAGAGAAGGAATTGGAGAAGAAGAAGGAGAAGGAAGAAAAAAATTGCGTTTTTTTTTCCGGTTCTTAGGAAAAGTTATATTGTTTCTCTAAAAGAGAAACCTTTTATAATTCTAAATACACAATTTTTCAATATCTCTTTCCTTTTAATTAATATATTAAATATATATTTATATATATTATTTTTTAATTAATATAGATCCATATTGACCCATATGAGTGACCCCATCCAATCTCCTTCACCTTAATGTTAGCCTAAAAAGTAAAGAGTTAATAGTTAAAAGCCCCCTAAAACTTGACACATTTTATTAAATGTACATCTAAACTATGAAAAGTTTTAATTAACTCATTAAACATGCACTTTTGGAACTATTTACCCCCTAAACAATGAGAAATCTTAATTACCCCCTCAAACATAAATTTTTGATACTATTTACCCATAATATGTCACAAGGCACAAAAAGTTACCATGTCCAATTTATATGACTCACTTTCTGTTTTAAACAATTCTTAAAGAAATGATAAATTTGTATATTTAGTAAAAAATTAATTTTCGTTCCTATTTATAAAATATAGTTTGACTTGAAATGAAGTTTAAAAAAATGTGCTCTAAAATAAATCATAAATATTTGTGTGACAATAATTATTTCATTAGGGATAAAATAAAAAAATTTAAGTTAAATTTTTTACTAAATATAATATGAGCCTGTTTGGATTGGCTTTAAGTTGGTCAAAACCAACTTAAAGCCCCTTTTTAGCTTTTGGACGTGTTTGCCTAATGCTGACTTTAAGCCATAAAATTCTTAAAGTCAGTCAAAAATGAAAAGTTAGGATTCCTAACTTTTTTTCCCAAAGTGCTTAAAGTCATTTTCTTTGACCATGAAAATTACTTTTATATCCCTTATATTTTAACTAAATTCTCAAACTACTTTTTTTTATTCTTTTAACCCTAAAATTCACATCATAAGCACTTTTATCCAAACACTCAACTGCTTATTTATAAAAATAACTTTCAACACTTCAAAGTTCTAAAAGCATTTCATACATAAAAGCTACTTTTTTAAGCCCATCCAAACGGGCTCTATATCATTCCTTTTTAGAATTGACTAAAAAGGAAAACGAGTTATATAAATTGAAACAAAATATTTTTTTTTAATCATGTGGCTTATTAGGGGGTGGGGGGGGGGGGTAAATAATTCCAAAAATTCATATTTGAGCGGGTAATTAAGATTTCTCATAATTTAGGGAGTAAATTATTTCAAGAATCCATGCTTGAGGGATAATTAAGACTTTTCATAGTTTAGGTGTGTATTTAGTAAAGTGTGTCAAATTTAAGGAGATTTTTAACAATTAACTCAAAAAATAAATTATGGTGTTCATCTGCTAAATCATTTAAATTTAAGGTAGTTGTGCGGAGATTTAGATTTATCGAGGAGCTGTTTAAACAGGTGAGAATGGATATTCCTTAAAAGGATACGAGAACTTGCTACCCACAAGAGGCGAAATTTAAATGCATGACTGAAACCAAGGCTAACATCGAAAAGAATTTGGGAAGCATCACATTAAGAATAAGTATTACTGCTAATAAACTACATTACAGTAATAACACAGACAAATGCGTTCTGTTTAGTTTTGGATATTTTGTCCAATAAAAGGCAGATCTCTGAACCTCTTTTTCCCATAAACGCCAACCCTTCAGGACTGTTTTATAGCTAAAAACACCGTAAGGACGACCAGCAATTCTTTGTAAACCTACGCACTTGAGCTACTAAACCCATAGAAATTGATTTTATTATCAACAGAGTTTACGAATTCAAAGCTACATGTTGTGAACTTATACTGGCTTCAAATATTAGCACAATAAGTTTCTGCAAAGTCAATTCAATAGTCAAGATATCACAATTTGAATATGAATTTATATCCTAGTACTTCCTTAATGGTCAAGATGCCACAATTTGAATTACATATTACCAATTTGAGCCTAGTGGTTTTCCAGGAAGTTTCTCCCTCTTCACTTGTTTTACAATGTTAAATGAAATATACTAGCACAACAAAAGAAACTGTACAATTGCAGAGGATTACCTAAATACAATCTTGACAAGGCAAGGATCGAAGAAAATTTAGCACCTATCTCTCAGTTGATGGATGTTTTGAAAAACAAACCCAGCTTCATTTGTTTTTCTAAAACAAAACATCTCACTTAATTGGTTTTATAAATCTTGAACTTAATCGCCTTAATTAAGCAGTCTCAGAGTATTCAGGGACTATCTGCTGAAATAGGCAGGTGATGTTAATTAACTTGATCTTAGATACAAAAGCTCAATATTCAGGAAAGCAATTCAAAAACAAGACCCCTGCATGTTCGATCAATTATGATATGTTTCCTGTTTTATTCCATGTCCCAGACATTATACTATCAGCAATTCTATGTTGTATGATATAATGCCCAGTTGTCCATTCATATACTAGATATTATTTGAGAGTATTGTCTTGGTTATGATAGTACTTTCAGGATGTCAAATCTGCAACACAACAAAAGCACCTAAACCCTTTTTGAACACAACGAAGTAACTAACAGCTCTTGATTACCTTTATTGAGAATTGATGGCTTGAACTGACTCGTTAATATGGAATATCTACTCCTCAGCAAAGTCAATGAATACCGGCAATCTCTTCCTTCCAGAAGGGCCATAGAGAACAGTCTGTATATGAGCATCAACATCTTCCCTGGAAGCACAATTTTCACCAGAAGAAGGCAAGGTGACCTCGATATTATCATCCAGGGGACACCAGTCAGTGCCAGAGATAGTACCGGTGGAGGTGGAAGTGGTGCTACTGTCGCTGCTTGAGGGCTCTTTGTCTTTAGTAAACACTTTAAGAGTAGTAGTAGTAGTTGGGGTGGACATTTCTGCTGCTTCTGTTGGAGGCGCGGTTGAGTGGACCTGGTGATGAACAGATCGTCCCCTTGGTCCATACGAAGATGATCCAGAACTGTATGATCTGCAGAGCAGTGCCTACAAACATAACCATGTGAAGGTGATCACCATGAATTTTAATGGATGCATTATCATCACTAAAAAAAATCAGCAGTAAATACATTCCATTCAATTGTTAATACCTCAGATGAATTTCTGTTGGCGAAAGCAGTTGGGCGTAAATCTTCTTTCCCGTGTACAAACTGTTTAATTGAAGCAATAATAAATACTAAAATATTTAGAAATGGTAAGAGTTTTGGATTTTGGTGAAGTTGACTAATGCGAAAAATTGTGGTTGAGATCACTGTCAACTAGAAAGTTGATCTCAACCGTACATGACTGCACGAATATTTCACAAGCATTTGGATCATATTTCTTTGAAAGGAGAGAAGAAAAAGAAGAGAGAGACCCGGCATTTGGAACCAAAGCGGCAACTGCCGGAATCTTCCCACCACCGACAAGTTTCCGATTTATGAAAGCTATTGTCTTTTCCCGATGTCGACGAAGACAACCGTCCACCTGAATCTGATGTCGACGGTGACAATTTAGCTCTCGGACCATGTTTCGGCTCAACGAGAATACCGTCCATGACTACCACATCCTCTTCGACCTTCACCGGAGTTCTGAACATCAGGGGAATCTCGATGTTTTCTAGTGACGCTAGAGGCGAACGGGAAACTCCGCCGCCGGAACCGCTTCTGCTTCCGCTGCTAGTATTGACCAAAGAACGGTGCTTCGGAGAATCGCTAGTAAATGGCAGCGGCGAGCGAGGACAAAGGTATCTGGCTAGCGGAGAGACTATATTGGAAGAACTACCTGTACTTTCTGAAGAAACGTAAGGATCGAGGGTAGGAGTTTTTGATCCAGGATAGAAACGGCCTCGTCCTATGAAGTTCTGAGCGTTGATCGGCGAAACATTGCCGTCGAAGGAATGGACTTTGTAAGCTTGCATATCATTACTGCTTCCGTAAAAAAATTCCATGACGTTCTTCAAATTCTTCTGCAATCACAATGCATCAAAACAAAAATCTCCCTAATTAAAATTGAATATTATTTAAACATCTTTACACTAAAATTCGATCCTCTGACTTACGATTTTGAATTTGAGTTTGAGCTACCTCCAAATTTCCAAACTTTCCTGTTGGACAAATGATGTACTTGCAAATTCAAAAAAATAAATTTACATGAGAATGATAAATTCATCGAAAATGTACAATATACAATCAATAAGAAAGAGAACCTCAGTAAGATCTGAGTTCGTTAATAAAGGTTCGTGATTGTGCTCTGGACTCTGTATACAAACACCATATGCGCGTGATTTCTGAGGAGATTGAAATTCAGAAAATGTATGTGATGAACAGTTTCAGAGTTTAAGCGGTTTCTAATGATTACCGTTACCGTAGAATATTCCTTGAATTTCTGCTGTGATCACAAGCACATTAACTAATAATCAACGAGATAGAATATCAAATGAATATGTTCAAAACCTCGAATCAGTTCTCTTTTAAGCTCCCGCTAAAAAGCTTTACTGTGTGAGCAAAAATCGGCTAATATATTAAGAAAATGAGAAATGCATGAGGAAATTTACAATAAATTCATTCAATTGAGAAGAGATGCGAATTCATTCATCCAAATTCGTAAATGTGCTTGGAAGAATACCTAATGCGCGCGATATCTGCGGATTTTGAAATTGAGAGAATGTTTCAGATGAGTACTTTTCAGAATTTGTCTAGGTTTAGAAGCAAAAGATATCTACTGGCATTGACATTATGAACCCTAATTCCTAGCTGTGAAGAAGACGTGGTATTTATAGTGTCAGTCAACACTGCCAAAACAGAGCCTTCATTTTTCGGGGTAGAGGCTTTACAATAATGCAATAGCTTCCTCATAACAAATATCTCAAAACGTACCCAACTCATTTAGTTTTATTTATTATCTTCACTCAATTTAGGATTTTTCTGAAATAAAATACTTTACCAATTTTGTAAAGAAAAAGGCTCACGTACCCTTTAAAAATTTGGGTTTGGAAAATAATACTCCCTTCAAATTTTAAATGAGATAATAAACCTCTTTGATATTAAATCGTTGGATTATTGCATATATTTTTAAAATGTCAAAAAGGACTTTCGATTAATATACTCCTCCTAAGCTGTCTTTGTCACGACCCAACCCCGTAGGCCGCAACTGTGGTCCGACCTGGACCCTCTTATGCGTATTTATCAACTACACTTAAGTTGAACCGTGTGTTATGTGATACTATATACAAAAACCCCAATAGTTTAAAACTTTTTCATGTACATGTAGCCTCTTTCATTTGTATCATATCATGAAAGGGCACGCGAGCCGACAAGGCTGCTATAACAAAAACATTCACAACATATCGAATAGGCAACATCGAAACTAACTCACAAACAACCCACATATACATATGTCTACAGACCTCTAAGAATAGTAACAACAACATATGGCGGGACAAGACCCCCGCCGTACCCCTGAATGTACAAATATATACATTAAGTGACCACCATCAAAATTTAGGCTCCAGAACAGTGAAGCACTTCCGACACAGCTGAGAGGAACTCCTACGCTGATGGATCTCCAGAATAAACATATGTACCTGCGGGCATGAAACGCAGCCCCCCTCCGAGAAAAGAGGGGTCAGTACGATATATGTACTGAGTATGTAAAGCATAACACATCGTAACTGAGATCATAACTGAAATAGGGATGCAGGGGATAAGTATAACAATTAACAAATTACTGTACCTGCACCTTAGGACACGTAATCCTATACACCATCATATACTGTGTCCGGCCCTCTAGTGAACTCGGTGTCATCATCATTACTTCATAATCACATATCATCGTATCATAATGCATTTCATTTCATCATATCATCGTATACGGTATCATACCATCATATACGGTATCATCTTATCATGTATATCATCGTATTATACCCGGTTCACTGCGGGGCTCAGGGTCACAATGTATTGCTTTAATCTCATATGCATGCCTACATAAAGTATCCGGCCCTTTAGTGAGGGACTCGGTGAATGGAGTGGTGTACGTCTATAGCGTACCATCATAATATACATATGTACCCGGCCCTCTAAGGAGGGACTCGGTGTTCCTTCCTTATTTTACCACATATACTATCATACTACTGCCGGCCCGGGACTCGGTGAATAATCGTATCGTCATAACATATAACATATATCACACCTCACGTACGACATCGTCTCCTCGTGCGTGGAACTATACACATCCGGCCCGGGACGCGATGAAAGAAGTAGTAACACTGTGCACGATAACATATCCCGGCCCATCATGGGACTCGAGGAAGGATGGGTTACAGTATGCACGAGTAGAGTAGTGAGAAACCATATGCAACTAAGTCATTATCTAAGACTCGATAAAATAGTCAAGTGAACCGTCACCTGAAGACTGGGGGAGTAATTATCCGAGGTATCCCTTTAGATGTCATTAGGGCTTATATCAGTTGGGGCTTCAGGGATCACAAACATGCATCAAAATAATGCCACATAATTCATGCAATCAGAAATATAGTCTATGCAATCAAAAACACAATTTATCTAGTCAAAGACTCAACTCATGCAATCAACGGCATTTATCATTTTAGAGCCTCTAAAAAGAGGAGTTGGTACCTCTACTTTCTATTCATTATATAGCAGGCTCGAGAATAGTAGTTTGACTACTTTCAGACTCTTAATGTTCAGGAGTGACTACAAGTCACGAGTTACAATCAGAGCTCATAAATGGAATTACCTCTAAACCTATATCATATACCATTTCACTTAAAGTTAAGCCATTCCAAAGGAAAGAAGAAATAGGCTTTACATGTACTAGTTTTCATCACATAGAAGACAAAAAGGCAATGACTCAGCTATTGCAGAAGTTCTAATACCAAGAAGTAAACAAGAGTCTCGACTCATACTCAGGGCTTTACGAATGGATTGAATCCCAAATATCATATACATATCATAACTTATATCTAAGACATGCCAAAAGAAAAGAAGAAAAGTTCTACATATCTATTCCAAAAACACGCCAAAGGAAAGCTTCACATACCTTGTATGGACTTCTCTTAATCACGTCCACATCGTTGTCCTCGAAACCTATTTAACATGGAAGTAATGTAAGTATTAACAACCTTGGACTTTTCAGCAACTTAGACTACCCACGAGTATTCATAACATTCATCCCTTCGCTCGCCTTCTCGACTAGTTCCTTAACTAGTTAGGATGTTAACGAAAATCGGGCAGCACCTCCCCTATAATGTGCCCTATCCGAATTCCCAACCATGTCCTTAGCACCTGCAGCCAACCAACAATGCAACCATCAGCCCATACATATACATATTACGACCAAAATTACACAATATAAACCCCCAACAATTCACTCGAAACTAAGATACCAAAACTAGAGTTTTTAATCTTTCTTTCGCGAATTCTTTAATTGCAAAGCGGAGGGTCATGTGGCTGCAACAAGAAGCTCCCACACCTAATTTAGATAACTTTTAGACCCTGCAACACGCCACAACACAACCAGCAGCAGCCCCTACGCGTACAACACCTTATTTCGACAACAACTTAACTATAGCGATTCCAAATTCGTTTATTCCGAACGCTGAACTTTTCAAACCTTTTCCCCAACTTCCAGAAGCTCCTAAGGTGTGTAATACACCATAATTTAACATCATAAACTTAAAATTAGAGGGGAAGAACTTACCTTTCCCGAAATTGGCTAGAACTCGCCGAAATCGCGCCTCGGAATTGTTTTCAGGTGCTGAATCGTTGTGGCAGCTTGCTGTCCGATTTTTGCTGCACAAAATCCTAATTTTCTACTACTAATACTTCCATATCATCGTAGTATACGCTAATTAATTAATTTACGGAACGAAAACGGGACTTACCTATTTTTTTCTCCCAAGCCGTCGAAATTTTCTCCTTAGCTCTTAGGGTTTGTTTTCTCACGTTGCTGCTGGAAATTTGTTAATGAACTGAAGTAATTAGGATACATATCAATTTATATAGGTGGTCCCAAGGGGTGACACGTGTCAGCCCCTACGGATGACATGTGTCAAGCCATGATTGGCCACCGTGTCATGCTGCCAATTAGGGGCTGCCACGTGGCAGCGGGGTCCACCTCCCCCAAGCAGCTGCATCACCTACTTGACCCTAAGTAGGTGCATCACCTGCTTGCTTGAGGTGATGCCACGTGTCGCTCCTCCATTGGCTTTCATGCGTCGTCTTTTTCCCTTCCTCGCGGGTTTGTAATCTCGTCTTACTTTAAGAGCTCATGTAATCCGAACTACGTAAGCATGGTATATCCTTAAGAAACTTAAGTGTATAAGACTCTTAACTTAGTGTCTTACGTAGGTAAATCGAGTCCTACGACTCATTTCTTAGCCTCCAACTCTTTCCGGATTCTTATGACTCTATCTCCAACCTCCCTTCTCGCGAGGTATCACAATCTTCTTTCCTTAGAGTTGTTTGATAGTGTCGTAGCTTATCCGGCTCACATGATAGTGTCTAAGGAACTTAAGAAGACATTCTGAGCTCAAGAGTGCGGGGTGTAACAGTCTTTCCATATCTAAACTGACTTCGAGCATCCAGCTTCACCACTGTTGCCTTCTCTCTCCTTCTTCGACATTTTCCAGTTCCATCAAGGATAGGAGGGAGCAGCGGTATAAGTAGGGGCTTCTTAAATGGGATTTTCTAGATGTCCTCCAACTCTATGTTATAACCTTCATGCCCTCGGTTTGATGGTCGTCATTGTCCCACTTGGCAAGTTGCTACTGTGAACAACAAAGTCAAGAATGCTTATAACATGTATTCTTTTAAATAATTTAAAGTATTTAAGCAATATCATTATGCAAAAATGAATACCATTTTTCTTTTGATCCATTTTATTTAGTACTAGGTTTGCATTGCACGTGCGTATTACATCAAGTAATAAATATATAAAAGTTGTTTAAAATAACAATGAACATTAAAACAAATACAATATTTATTAAAATAATGAATAAATATTATTATATAATTTTAAAATGATAAATTGTCACGACTCAAATTCGGACCATGATGACGCCTACTATAACCCCTGAGTAGGCAAGCCAAACCCAACTAATGCAGAAGTCAAAATCTCATTTTTAAATAAATAATTAATAACATAAGTAGACGGAAGCAAGAAGAATATAACAAAAGAAAATTCGGGTCAAGGTATAGATATAGGTATAGATATGTAAATACGATACAAAATATACAGAAAGGCCTGATAGTGACCAAAAATAGAGAACTGACACTAGAACAATCCCGGACCTGGTGTCACCTATACAGAAGCTACTAATTACAAAAGCGGACAATGTATAAATATACAATACAGATCTAACTATCCAAAAGTACAAGTGTAAGTCAGTACAAAAGAGGAAAAGTAGAAAGTCTCTGAACGCTGGGAGCTCACCACAATTTGAATTTGGCACCGCAACAGATGATCAGGCACGCGCGAGGGGTGGCTCAAATTGGGATATCAAAATATTCAGAAGTACAGTATGAGTACAAAAATACGGGGTACTCATTAGGCATCATAGGCTGATCGAGCTCAAAAAGAAGAAATATATAAAAAGCAGCACGATGATACAACTAATAATAAGGGAGAAGCATAAAGCTACAGTTACAAGAAAAGGAATACGGGAAGAATCATACGGTCCCCAAGTAAATACCAACCAAATAGATAATCATATTAATAATCTCAACCTACAAAATACCAGAGAAAAACACCAATAATACATAATAGGTATAGACAATATTTCCTCAAAAGTATCATGGGGCGCCCAGAATTCACACCTCGAGCTTCTCAATAATAATAGTAATAATACAACAACAACAACCCAGTGAAATCCACATCGTAGGGTCTGAGGAGGGTAAAGTGTACGTAGACCTGACTCCTACCAATGTAGGACGGCTGTTTCTGAAAGACCCTCGGCTCAATAGAAGCATAGAAAAAGGTCAGACAAGAATATTAAAAGTAGATAAGTAGATAACGAAATAATCAAAGCACAAAAAACAGTAGATATTATTAGATAATAACATAAATACCATAAATCAGAGTACAAGAAACCATAGTGCATTAATATGCCTATAGATAAGGGGGAATAATGCCACTATGTACTAGCCTTCTACCCTAATGTGTGTCCTCCACACCCTCCTATCTAAGGTCATGTCTTCGGTAAGTCATAAATGCGCCATGTCCTATCTGATCACCTCTCCCCAATATTTCTTCGGCCTACCCCTACCTTTTTTGAAACCATCCATGGACAACCTCTCACCTCTCCGCACTGGTGCATCTGAGACTCTCCTCTTCACATGCCCAAACCATCTCAGTCACGTCTCCCATATCTTATCTTCCACCGAGACCACTCCTACCTTGTATCGAATAGCCTCATTTCTAATCATGTCACTCCTGGTATGCCCACACATCTATCTCAACATTCTCATCTCGACAACTTTCATTTTTTGCACGTGAGAGACCTTAACTGGCCAACACTCCGCCCCGTATAACATAGCTGGTCTAACCACCACTTTGTAGAACTTGCCCTTAAGTTGTAGTGGCACCTTCTTGTCACACAACACACCAGAGGCGAGCCTCCATTTCCTCCATCGTGCCCCAATACGATGTGTGACATCCTCGTCGATCTCCCCATTGCCTTGCATTATAAAACCAAGATACTTAAAACTACTTTTCTTTTGGATGGCTTGGTCCCCGAGCCTAACTTCCGCACCAACCTCCTAAGGCGTCTCACTGAACTGGCACTCTAGAAACTCTGTCTTGGTCCTACTCAGCTTAAACCCTTTAGACTCCAAGGTGCGTCTCCAATCTTCCAGCTTAGCGTTAACTCCGCTACAATTCTCATCGATGAAGACTATGTCGTCCGCAAAAAGCATACACCATGGCACCTCACCTTAAATTTGTCGCGTCAATACATCCATCACCAATACAAATAAAAAAGGACTAAGAGCTAATCCTTGATACAACCCCATCACAACTGGGAAGTGTTCTGAGTCTCCTCCTACTGTTCTTACCCTGGTTTTGGCACCCTCGTACATGTCCTTGATCACCCTTATGTACGCTACCAGTACACCTTTAGCCTCCAAACATCTACATAGTATCTCTCGTGGGATTTTATCGTAAGCCTTTTCTAAGTCGATGAATACCATATGCAAGTCTCTCTTCCTCTCCCTATATTACTCCATTAGTCTCCTCATAAGATGGATGGCTTCCATAGTTGAGTGTCTCGTCATAAATCCGAACTGGTTCTCTGAAATAGACATGTCTCTCCTCACCCTCATCTCCACTACTCTTTCCCACACTTTCATAGTATGGCTTAGAAGCTTGATACCTCTATAGTTGTCGCAACTCTGGCTATCCCCCTTGTTTTTATATAGAGGGATCATGATGCTCGACCTCCATTCTACGGGCATCGTTGCAGTCGTAAATATGACATTAAATAACCTAGTCAGCCATTCCAAACCTACCGAGCCCGCACTCTTCCAAAATTCTCCAGGGATCTCGTCAGGTCCGGTCGCTCTTCCCCAGCGCATCCTACGAACAACACCTTTAACCTCATCGACCATAATATTGCTACAACCCCCAATATCATGACTTCTTCCTGTATATTCCAAATCTCCCAACACAATTTCTCTGTCCCCTGTTATTCAAAAGTTTATGGAAGTATGACTGCCATCTTTGTTTGATAAGGGTCTCCTCTACCAATAATTTTCCGTGCTCGTCTTTAATGCACTTCACTTGATCCATATCGCGTGCCCTTCTCTCCCGAGCCCTATCTAGCCTGAATAACTTCTTGTCCCCGCCTTTCTCTTCTATTTCAGCATAAAGGCGTTCAAAAGCTGCCGTTTTTGCCGTTGCAACCGTCGACTTCACCTCCTTCCTCGCTATCTTATACAGTTCCCCATTTGTCCACTTCTCCACCTCATCCTTGCTCTCCATCAACTTAGCATACACCACCTTCTTTGCTTCCACTTTTCCTTGCACTTCTCCATTCCACCACCAGTCCCCTCGATGCCGTCTACGACTACCTGTCGAGACTCCTAACACTTCCCTTTCTACAACCCTAATACAACTAGCTGTCCTATCCCACATACCATTTGCATCCCCACTACTATCCCAGGCCCTCATATCCTTCAATTTCTCTCCCATCTCTAGGGCACTAACCGTTGTTAAACTCCCCCATCTGATCCTAGGCCGTTCTTCCCCGACCCTCCTCGTCCTCGTCATCTTAATCCCTAAATCCATCACTAAGAGCTTATGTCGGGTTGTAAGGTTGTCGATCGGGATGACCTTACAGTCTTTGCACAAACCTTTATTATCCTTCCTAAGGAGTAAAAAATCTATCTGAGTTTTAGCCACTAAGCTACGGAAGGTTACCAAGTGGTCCTCCTTCTTTGGGAAACTCGAGTTGACTATCACTAACCCGAAAGCTCTTGCAAAATCCAAAAGTGAGATTCCTCCTCCATTTCTGTCCCCGAAGCCAAAGCCCCTATGTACATCATCATACCCTCCTAAAATAGACCCGATGTGCCCATTAAAATCCCCTCCCACGAAAAGCTTCTTAGTAGGTGGTATGCCTCCACTAATTCGTCCAAATCCTCCCAAAAGCGCCTCTTATCCTCCTCGCGTAAGCCCGCTTGCGGTGCATAAGCACTAATAACGTTCAACGTGATCCCTTCAACGACCATTTTAATCAACATCATCCTATCATTGACTCTCCTAACCTCCACCACCTGATCCCTTAAATCACTGTCTATTAAAATGCCTACCCCATTCCTATACTTCAATTTACCAGAAAACCATAGCTTATACCCGTCTACCTCCTTAGATTTAGAGCCTACCCATTTTGTCTCCTGGACACAGGCTATATTAATCTTCCTCTTCTTTAGAATCTTAACCAGTTTTATGGATTTACCTGTTAACGTCCCAATGTTCCAAGAACCAATTCTCAGTCTAGACGCTCCTTTAACCCACTTACCCCTTCTTACCCTCATCCCAGTCCATGAGTGAGAGCATGACCCTAGTCTACCATCACTATCCAAAGCCACGAAAATGCGTATGAACTAATAAATTATTTGGGAGTCTAAAGTCGGCAAAATATAACGACAAGTATATGAACAAAGAATAGATATATAAAGATATAAAAACCAGAGGTACCAACTCCGATAGAAATGAACCTGGTTGCCGCCGAAAAATACTGCTCACATCGGAGTACTGTTCACGTCGGCGTACGGAGTTGAGTTGCAGCGGTTGTAGCGGTTGTTCGTCACCGGGAATCCAGATCTGTACACCTGGAAAAAAAAGGCTTCGCCGGAAAAATTGGAGCTTCGCCGGAATTGGATATTTAGATCTAGATCTATAATGATCTTGAGTTTTGGGTTCAAATCCTATGCTAAATACCGTATTTTCTCTTCACACAAATAATTAATCAAACACTTGGTGTGCGTTCAGAAGATGAAGATAAAGAAGCTTTGCTATGTTGATTGTGAACAGCCAGAGCCTGTGAAAAGGCGTCTGTAGTAGCTAATCAACAATCCTACTTAGTTTTGAGTAGTAACCCGAATATATATATCAACGGGCCGCCCGGAATTCACACCTCAAGCTTCTCAATAATAATAGTAATAATAAAAACCCGAATATGTATCAACGGGCCGCTCGAAATTTACGCCTCGAGCTTCTCAATATGAAATGCCATAATAAAATATCACCAGTATTTTATTAATAAAAACATTACCCTTATTCATCAACAAAAAGCCTAAATCTCATCATTTTGGTCTCTTTTTAAAAAGCATTTTTAACACCAGCAAGACAAATCAATACAAGTAGTATTTCAAAATCATGTATCACTCAAGCCCAGTAAAAATCCTGTCAAGGGCACCAATCACTAATCTGAGACTCCAGTGTACCGAAAGCACGACCTCAGACCCAAACATTTCAATATCAAGGCAAACAAGTTACAAGCATGAGAAAAAATTTCCAACAAGTTGGCAACCAAACTCAAACAAGTCAAACCACTGCATCTTAAGTTCAAACCACCTAGAAGCAAGTTCTAAGGATTCTAAGCGATGCAAATAAGCCAAGATATCACCTAGACTAAGGCTCCAACGACTACACCCCAAAATAGTCACTATCGATGATCATCAACCCCAAATTACTCAATGGGATATCAACCCCTAAATCACCAACCTAATCATGCGCTACTACTCAAAATATACTAATTATAACCAAGCCAAGTCTAACAAGAGTAACCCATTACCTACCTCAAAGTCGGAACCGCACCTGAACCGTTAAACTTGAGTCTTTCTTTTCTGGGCCACTTTCAAACGATGCCACTTTATCAAATTATCAAAGAATACATTAAAACAAGGCCAATGATATCCATATTGCTATAATTAAAAATAAAAGTAAAATTGAGTCAAAATTCAACATTGGGACCCACGCACGAAATTAAAAAACCAACTCTATCACAAGGTCCCAAATAATTCAAGAAACTTGTGTCCTAAAAATGGGCACATTCCGAGCACCGAAAGAGCTCAAACAATCCCACCAAATTCAAACCCTAGAATAGTTCAAAATATGCAAGAAACAACAAAATTTAAGCGAAACTTACAAGGTTTTTAGGATGGGAAAGGTCTCAAAAAGTCCCCGCAAGAATTTTCAACACACCGGAGCAAGAATGATCGAATATGAACAAGAGAAGCTCTTAAAATCCCAAAATTAATAAGTCCCAAAATGGGAATTAGCTGCTGGAAATGAGTCTTTTAATTCACCGAAGCTAGTGAATTTGTTCATTCCGATCACGAGCTGGGCCTCGCGATCACAAGGTCTGTTCCATTTAACCCATCGCAATCGTGATGGTCAATCACGATATCGCGATGCCTAGGGTCTCAGACCTTCATGATCATGTACCACTGGGTCGCGAACGCGAAGAGCAAAATTTCTTACACCAGCAGTTCAGCTGGTGCTGAACTTTGGAGAATTGAGTTTTTCTCCGATGTGGGTACGTAATTTATTTAGAACCCCGCAAACGCAAAAGGACTGTGCTACTCAACCAGAGACATCATTACGAAATTAATGGAATTGATGAATTTTCCAACGGAGGTCGTTTCATTGGATGTTGACCAAAGGCAATACTTTCCAAAGAAAGCATGTAAAATGCACAAACTGCCTAAAACTCACTCTGAGCACCTCGAGAACCGAACCAAAGGTCATTCTAGACCATACTTGGTGTTCTATAGATAATCGTGCTGACGAAATTTTCATCCAAGCACGTTTACTCAAAATGTTGACTGAAGTCAAATTTGGCCAAAACTTTAAAGTTAAAACAATAAATCGCACAAACTCAAAATGAAGAATCCAAAACCCAAACCAACCTTCCTTCTAGACCAAAATGGACCTTCCAGAGTTGATGGAATCGTCAGAATTTTCATACGATGCTCGAACCTCCAGATGTTGACTAAAGTCAACTCTTTCAAACCTTAAGCCTCAAAAATGATGAAACTACCTCAAAACTCAACCCAATACCTTGGGGAGCGTGCCACCCATCCCAACATCACATAAAAGCTATAAAGAAGCTACAAGAAAGGGTACAATGGTAAAAATACATAAAAGCGTGAAAATAACCTTGGAGGTCATTACAACATCTACTACTAAAAGGACTTTCATCCTCGAATGTGAAGGAAGAAAGTTACCTGATAGCTCAAAAAGGTGAGGATCTCGAGTCCGCTTATCCTATTCGGTCTCCCAAGTAGCCTCCTCGACCGGATGATGACGCCACTGGACTTTCACCGATGGAATCTCCTTAGACCTCAACTTACTGAACTGCCTGTCCAAAATATCCATAGGCTCCTCCTCAAAGGTTAAGGACTCATCAAACTAAACTGAATCCCACTAAAGCACGTGTCACTTATTTGGAACGTACCACCGTAGCATAAAAATATGGAATACAGGATGAACACCTGATAGTGTTGGGGGCAAGGACAACTCATAATCTACCTCCCCTATCCATTTCAAGATATCAAAAGGGCTAATAAACCTGGGGCTGAGCTTACCCCTCCTTCCGAATCTCATCACACCCTTCATGGGTGACATTTGTAGAAATACACAATCTCTAACCATAAATTCCAAAGGCCTCACTCTTTGATTAGTTCAACTCTTCTGCCTACTCTGGGAAGTACCGAGCCTCTACTGAATCATACGAACTCTGTTCATCGACTCATACAATAAATTAGTGCTCCAAGGTCTAACCTTAAAGGCATCAAACCAGCCCACTGGGGAACGATATTTTCTACCATACAATGCCTTAAAAGGTGTCATCTCGATGCTCAAATGTTAGCTATTATTATATGCAAACTCTGGAAAAGCCAAGGATTGATACCACTGACCCCAAGATCAATAACACAGGCCTATAACATATCCTCCAAGACCTAAATGATCCTCTCCGACTGACCATCGGTCTGGGGTAGATGATTGTGTTGAGCTCGATTGGGGGTACCCAACTCTATCTGAATAGACCCCCAGAAATGCAAAGTGAACTGAGTACCATGGTCTGAAATGATAAATACTAGCACCCCATGCAATAGGACCATCTCTCAATGTAAATCTAAGCCAACTTATGTGAAGTGTAGGTAGTCTGGACCGGTAAAAAGTGAGTAGACTTGGTCGATCAATCGACGATGACCCAAATAGAATCAAAACCTCGGGAGGTATGTGGTAAAACCACTACAAAGTCCATAGCTATCCGCTTCTACTTCCACTCTAGAGTGGGTAGCTGCTGGGTCAAACCACCTGGTCTTTGATGCTCGAACTTAACCTATTCACAGTTCAAGCACCTAGCCACAAAAGCAACAATGTCCTGCTTCATCCCACACCACCATTAGTACTTTCATAGGTTGCGATACATCTTCCCTGCATTGGGGTAAATGGAATATCTAGAATAATAGGCCTTCTCAAAGATGAGCCTAACTAGATCTCCAACTCTAGGAACACAGATATGACCCTCGATCCTCAAAATGCCCTCTGAATCTAAGGTCTCCTTCCTAGCCTCTCTATTGAGTACCTTATCCTAAATCACCCTCAGTTGTGGGTCCTCAAATTGCTGTGCCTAAATCTGCTCCATCAAGGAAGACCTAGCCTCTAACAAACAAGTATCTTGCCTAGCTCAAAACGAACCATTTAGTTGGCTAAGGACTGAATGTCTAAATCTAAAGGCCACACCTCAACTGATACGAATGCCAAACTCCCCATACTCACTGCTTTCTACCTCAAAGCATCTGCTACTACATTTGCCTTGCCCGGGTGATAGAGAATAGTGATGTCATAGTCCTTCAGCAACTCCAACCACCTACGCTATCTCAAATTAATATCCTTCTGCTTGAATATGTACTGAAGACTATGGTGGTTAGTATAGATCTCATAATGGTCTCCATACAAGTAGTGCCTCCAAATTTTCAATACGAAGACTACCGCTGCCAACTCTAAATTATGTGTGGGTAGTTTTGCTCATGCACCTTCAGCTACCTAGAAGCATATGCAATAAATTTACCCTACTACATCAGAACACACCCCAAGCCAATGCCTGAATCATCTCAATACACTGTAAATCCCTAGTCCTTAATAGGAAAAGTAAGAATCGGAGTTGAAGTCAAAAAGGCTTTGAACTTTAGGAAGTTTCCCTGACTCATCGGACCACTGGAAAAGGGATATTCTTCTGAGTGAATCATGTCAAAGGCACTGCTATAAAACATAACCCCTCCACAAACCATCTATAATACCCTGCCAACCTAACAAAACTGCAAACCTCGATAAGAGAGGTGGGCCTAGCCCAATTATGAACTGCCACTATCTTCGTCCGATCTACCATAATCTCATTCTTGGACACCACGTGCCCTAGTAATGCCACACACTCAAGCTAAAATTCAAACTTAGTGAATTTTGCATACAATTGTCGATCCCGTAAGGTTTGAAGTACTATCTTCAGGTGCTGCTCATGCTACTCTTTTCTCCCGGAGTAGACTAGAATGTCATCAATGAACACAATGACAAAGGAGTCTAAGTAGGGCCTGAACACACGGTTCATCATATCCATGAATGTTGCGGGGGCATTAGTCAACCCAAAAGATATGATTAAGAACTCAAAGTGCCCATATCAATTTCTAAAAGCAGTCTTAAGGATATCTAACTCCCTAATCCTCAACTGTTGATACCCTGACCTGAAGTCTATCTTAGAGAACACTACTTCACCCTAGAGATGGTCAAATAAGTCACTAATCTATGGTATCAGGTAACTATTCTTGATGGTTACCTTATCCAGCTGCCTGTAATTAATACACATACACAAGGTATTATATTTCTTTTTCACGAACAGAATAAGAACACCCCAGGGAGACACATTAGGCCTAATAAACCCCTTAATCAAAAGGTCCTAGAGCTGTACCTTAAGTTCCCTTAACTTAACTTGAGCCATCCGATATGGTGGAATAGAGACTGGCTATGTACCCAGATCAAAATCAATGCCGAAATTAATGTCACGCTCAGGAGGAAGACTAGGTAGGTCGGTGGAAAATATATTAGGGAACTCTTAGACCACTAAAATAGAATTAATAGAAGGAGTGTCAGCACTAGTGTCACCGACAAAAGCAAGATACTGTCAAGACCCAAGCCTAGGGCCTAGATGCGACACGATGAATGAAGCACCCAAACGTACCTTATCCAAGCCTCTTAGCATTCATTAAGCTTTTTATCGGTAATAATAAACAAATCAAGCAAAAATATAAAGGGATATCGGGACTAAGGGATTTCATTTCAATAAGAGTCAAATCATTTAAAACATCGTGCATTTGTCCAAACATACCTTTTACTTCAAAGACTTGGCAGGGGCTAAGACATGTCCCTAGCTCACCCCCACAATAAAAGAACAAGTACTAAAAGGGAATTCAATGTTTAGACATAGCATAAGCTAGAATGGAAATAAGGGTGTTGTTCTCGAACCATAGGAACTCACCAAAAGTGGTAGCCCTCAATGATCAAACTTAACCATGGAAAGGAGAGTGTTGAGCAACGCCGGTTACTACATGGTGATATCATGTAGGCAAAAGTATGCATTAGTACTTTGAATGTACTAAGTATATAAGCATGCTATATAATGAAGAACATTAAGACATTTATAAGCAATATGCGTAAGTGAATGCATGCATGAGAAAAACATTAAATAAAACTTTAAAACCTTCATTTTTATAGGAAGATGACTGTAACCAACATTTTTGACCATGTGAGCTAGCATATGGAATCCAACATAACCCCTTATATAGGCATGGGGAAACTACTTGTCGGGTAGAACTCCGTCAACTTTAAACATTTCTTTAGCTTTAACTCTATTGGCTAATCATGGATCCACTAGCCTAAATAGCCGATAAGGGCTCCTATGTTAGAGCATAGTTAACGCAATATGAGACTTTATTTAAGGACCCCTTTGGCCGAGTCCCCATCTACATGCTATATTCGGTACTAGGTAAATCCCACTGAATACATTTAGATATCGTAATAACATAAGCATTGTATAACATAATCATCAAATCATCATTCGGTGGAATAGCTCATTAATACATTTCATTTGATTCAACGCGAGAGTTGTCCTTTCATATTAAAACCTTGCTTTGGCTAAGAAGCCCTTTCATCATTCAATCATTTCATCATAAGACTCCCTTATTAAAATATTTACTTCATAACTTTCATTTTGGAGTCAAAAGCTTTCATTTCAACTTCACTTTAACATAAGGAACTAGGTCGGTTCATTTCATAAAACTTCAAATGCTGTCAAAGAATTATTGAATGGATGAGAATAAGGGAAATGCATCAAAATACACATCTTAAAAACATCCAACCATATACACTTCCAAACCAGTTTCAAGCCACCATATAGGCACTTGAGAAAATTAGTCATTTCATGAAATTGAGATTCATTATATATCAATATAGGTAAATAAAGTTAAAATATATCATAATCTGTATTTTGAGTCATCATGTAAAAGCTCATGAGAATTCATCATTTGAAAATTGAAATACCAAGTAGGAAATCATTTGGGCTCATAGGGTGGAAGAACCCATGAATGAAACTCTCATACTTTGGGGAAAAAGAATCCCTAATGAAGACTTGAGGAGGAATGGAGACTTGGAGAGGTCTTGCGATGAAACCCTAAGCTTGTCTTGAAATTCTTGGGAGAGCTTGAGAAGAAAGGATTTGAGGGTTTTGAGTCTAAATATGAAGAATGAGGTCTTGGAAGGGTTTAGGGCTTTAGATTGGTGGATTATATCCTCAAAGCGACACCACTTGAATTAACAATGTAGGAAAAGACCAAACTGTCCATTTTAAAATCTAGCCAAAACTAATTCACGGGGACACTTCACGGCCCGTGGTGCTCACCACGGCTCGTTGTGGGATCCCGTAGTAAGGGACTTGGAAAATATTTTAGAAAGTGCCTGCAGGGTAGTCTTTAAAGTTTCATCACGGAACACCTTCATGGGCCGTGAAAGGTGGTCGTGGTGCAGGTCTTGCAGGAGGCTTGCAAAGCGACCACCACAGTCTGTGGAGTGTTCCACGATCCATGGAAGTCGTCTATGGCCCTTTGCTTGGGAAAATTCCTGAGTGTCTTCGGGAGGGGTCACCACGGAGGACTTCATGGTCCGTGGTTCTCATCACGGTCTGTGGTCCTCATAGTGTTCCTTTCCCTGCAGGTCTAAGTCTGAATCTCTGCCACTGTTACTCACCACGGTCTGTAATTGCTCACCATAGCCCTTAATGCTTCCCTGGTCAGCTTCTGGTGCCAATTTTCTACATTTTTTGAGAATTCATTCTTTTCTCCTTGGTTTAGGACCTTTCACATTTCTGGGGTCTTACAATATCTCCCCATTGGGAACATTAGTGCTCGAATGAGAATTACTAACATAGAAAAGGACATGGAATGAGGACTAGTAGACCAACATGAAACTTGAAATGCATCAAACATAAGATCTTTAAACTTAAGCATAAAACATAACTTTAAAATTCAAATTCAAGAATATATATGTACATGAGGACTTGGAAAACTGAAATATAAGAGTCTTTAACACTTGAGCATGAATGACTTGTTACTTTAGGTTTGAGTAGAATGAAAGAGATGAGGGTAACATTTCATCATATCCGCTTCCGCTTCCCATGTAACACTTTCAACTTGTTGATTACTCTAAAGGACTTTAACAGATACAATTTCTTTGTTCCTTAATCTCTTGACTTGCCGGTCCAAAATTTCAACCGGGACCTTTTCATAGGTCAAATTCTCTTCAACATTCACTATCTCCAAAGGCACAATAGAACTAGGATCTCCCACACATTTCCTCAACATAAACACATGGAACACCGAATAATCCATGGCCATTTCCGAAGGCAATTCCAACTCATAAGCGACTTTGCCCACATACTTTAAGATCCTATAAGGCCCTACATACCTAGGGCTCAATTTCCCTTTCTTACCAAATTTAACCACACTCTTCATGGGTGAAACCTTCAAATACACCCAATCATCTACATTAAACTCAAGATCCCTTCTCCTAGTATCAGAATAGGACTTTTGACGACTTTAGGTCGTCTTCAACTTTTCTCTAATAACTCTCACCTTCTCTAAAGCATCAAGCACCAAGTCGGGGACTAATAGGGTCATCTCACCTACTTCAAACCAACAAACTAGAGATGTACATCGTCTCCCATACAAAGCCTCAAACCGCACCATCTCGACATGTGCATGGTAGATAATATTATAGGCAAATTCGATGAGCAGTAGATAATTATCCCAAATCCCCTAGAACTCTAACACACAAGCCTTTAATATATCCTCTAGTGTTTGAATCATCCTTTTGGCTTGCCTATCGGTTTGATGATGGAATGCGGTGCTTAACGTTACCTTAGTACCATTGCCCCTCTGATATGATTTCCAAAAGTGAGAAGTGAATTGGGTACCTCGATCTGAAATAATGGACAACGGCATGCCATGCAACCTTACCAACTCCTGAATGTACAACTTAGCATAGTCTTCGGCACTATAAGAGGTCTTAACCGGTAGGAAGTGAGACGACTTAGTCATTCTATCAACAATTACCCAAATCGAATATTAACGCTTCCAGGTATATGGCAAACCCACTACAAATCGATGTTCACATCTTCCCACTTCCAAGTAGGTATTTTGATTTCTTGTGCTAGGCCACCCTGCCTTTGTTGTTCGACCATCACTTGTTAACAATTCATACATTCATACACGAACCTTGCTAAGTCCCTTTTTATGCCAATCTACCAATAGATATCCTTTAAGTCTCGGTAAATTTTCGTTGAACCGGGATGAATAAAGTATGAAGAATTATAAGCCTCCATCAAGATCAAACTCCTTTGTCCATCCACATTCAAAACACATAACCGACCTTCATAGTATAGCACCCCATCTCCCTCTTATTAAAAGACCTCTACCTTTTTTCCTTCACCAACCTTTTTAGTTCAACAATTGTTGAGTCAAGGTTTTTTTTTGATTTTACATCTGCCACCAAAGAGGATTTAGACCCCTTATGAACAACCATACCACCACCATCGGTACCACTAAACTTGACCTCTAACCTAGCCAACCGGTGAACATCTTTTACCAACTCCCTCTTGCATTCATCTACATAAGCCACAATTCCCATAGACACTCTAGTAAGTGCATCAGAAACTATATTGGCTTTACCCGGATGATAATGCATACCCATGTCATAGTCCTTGAGGAGTTCTAGCCATCTCTTTTGCCTTAGATTGAGGTTCTTTTGGGTGAAAATATATTGGACACTTTTATGGTTGGTATACATATCCACATGTACCCCATAGAGGTAGTGCTGCCAAATTTTCAAAGAAAAAACAACGACCGCCAACTCAAGATCATGGGTAGGGTAGTTATACTCATGCACTTTCAATTGCCTTGAAGCATAGGCTATAACTTTATCATTTTTTTATCAAGAAACAACCTAAATCAATCTTTGAAGCATCATAATAAACCACAACCCTTCTAATCCTTTCGGTAGAGTCAAAATAGGAGCGGAGGTAAGTCGATCTTTTAAAGTTTGGAAACTCTTTTCATACTTATCCGTCCATATGAACTTTGCCTTCTTTTGGATTAAATTTTTCATAGGAGATAATATGAAAGAAAACCCTTTAATGAACCTTCTATAATAATCGGCCAAACCCAAGAAGCTCCTAATGTCCATAGGAGATAATGGTCTAGGGCAATTATTCATCGCCTCCGTCTTCTTAGGATCAACCTTGATCCCATCACCATACACTATGTGACCCAGAAATGCCACCTCTTTCAACAAAATTTGCACTTGCTAAATTTTACAAGCAATTGCCTATCCTTCAACGTTTGGAGAAAAACCCTCAAGTGATTCTTATGTTCTTATTTACCCCAAGAGTAAATCAAAATATCGTTAATGAAGACCACCATAAAATTATAAAGGTAGGGTTTGAACACCCCATTCATTAGGTCTATAAACACCGCCGGTGTATTTTTGAACCCAAAACTCATCACTACAAACTCAAAGTGGCCATACCTTGTCCGGAAAGCAGTCTTGGGAATGTCACACTCCCTTACCCTTAGTTAATGATAGCTGGACTAAATATCAATCTTGGATAAGTTACTTTCCCCTTGCAATTGATCAAATAAGTCATCTATTCTAGGGATTGGGTACTTGTTATTAATGGTCACTTTGCTCAATTGACAATAGTCTATGCACATTTGAAGCGACATATCCTTCTTCCTTACAAATAGCACGAGAACACCCCACAGTAAAATACTTGGCCTTATGAACCCTTTTTCTAACAAGTCCTTTAGTTGTCCCTTCAAATCCTTTAATTCCATCGAGGCCATTCGGTAATAAGAAATAGAGATAGGTTGGGTATCGAGGAGGATATTGATACTAAAATTGACTTTCCTTTTAGGAGAGATACCGAGAAGGTCATTGGGAAAGACATCAGGGAACTGATTGACTTTGGGGACCGACTCAAGAGGAGGACTTTTGAAGTCGATATCCCTAACCCTCACAATATGATATATGCAACCCTTAGCAATTAACTTTTGGGCCTTAAGACAAGAAATGAACTTATCCTTCATTACTGAATCACGACCCTCCTATTCAAAAATGGACTCATTTGGAAATTGAAACTTTACTCAACGAGTCCTACAATCTATGGAAGTATAAGATGTATATAACCAATCCATTTCAACTATAACATTGAAATATACCATGTCATGCTCTATGAGATCACAAGGAACAACTTTATGCAAAATGGACACGGGATAACCCTTATAGACTTTTCTAGCCACAACCGACTCACCAATGGGGGTAGACACCAAATAAGGCTCTACTAACATTTCAGGCAATATATCAAACCTATTAGTTAAAAATGGAGTAGCAAATGACACATTTGCACCCCGATCCAAAAATGTATATACATCAAAAGTAAAGATCTTTAACATACCCGTAACCACATTTGGTGCTTCTTCAACCTCTTGCCTCTCATGCATGGCATAGAAGCACTTAGTGAGTTGACCACCTCCGTGAGATTGTTGGCCATGAGCAACTTGGTCTTGAGGCCTACCGCCACCACCACCTCTACCATCCCGAGCATAATAACCAAGCTTGCCACATTTGAAGCATGCATTGGAGCCCACCAAATACTCTCCTTTATGGGTCCTCCCACACTTTTTGCAAGAGGGGAAAGCTTGGGCACCAATATTTTCTCTTGGGACCATCGGATTAGTTCCCTTGTCCTTGTTGAACTTGGGAGGAGGAGTATTGGTGGAACCTTATCTCATAAATCATTCCCCACCTTGGACTTTACCATTGTTACTATAATAGGACCTTTAAGGGTTGAACCTCCACCATCCACTCTAGCCTTTTTGAACTCCCTTGATCTCTCTCTGAACTTTTCTTCTTTAATTAGTTCCGTGTAAGTCATTAATAGGGAGATGTCTATCTTCTTGACCAGCATGGCCATTTTGTACTCCTTGGACACCAAGCTTGAGACACCGAAAATAAACTTACTCATCCTAGCCCTTGGGTCGAAAACCATGAAGGAAGCATACTTTGACAACTTAGTGAATTTGAGGGCATACTCTGTCACGCCCCGGGAGGGTACCCTAGACGTAACCGATACTCAGAAACCATTTCTGGCTCCCAAGAGAACCACATAACCTGATCACACATCCGTTCATTCATTCAATCAGCGGAAGACAAATTGGATACCTCAATTCAAAATGAAAAGAGCTAACTCGATGCAAGAATAATATAAGCGGTGTCCTCTGAATGTAGGGAAGGACTCACCAATATGCTGAGTGTGTATAAATCCTCAATGGTACTTCTATTGACGATCTCTTAAACCTGTCTCTGCATTATAAAATGATGCAGGTCCAACTGGACGTCAGTACATGGAATGTACGAGTATGTAATATGGCAGAATGAAACATACCTCAAGAAAGAATAACGTTGGTTCAAATATCTCCGAATCAGAAAGATAAGAGAGACTCAAATAAGGCGTCATAAGTCTAAAGTAAGAATAAATTTTTTTGGCAAAGACCAATCACACATCATACAATCCAATACAATCATACACAATACAGTTCAATCAAATCGTATACCATCCAATTCAATCCAATCGTATATAATCGGTTCAATCCGGTCATATATGATCCGATCCAATCCAATCATATACCTTTCCATCGTACACTATCCAATCACATTTCATATAATCCAATCTATCACACATCACCTAATCCAATCATATAAAATCAACTCAATAATCAACTCAATAACTATGCAAATTAAATTATGCAACGTTTTACAATTCAACTCAAAGGACTCAACTCAATAAATATGTAACAACTCACTCAAGTGTCCCCAGGTCTAATAAGAAATGGTTTAGACGGGACCAATCACATACCATTCAACTCAATTTGACTCAGAGTACTATCAAGACCTATTTGGGAGTTTCTCTTAACCGACAACCATCACTTATGAACCAGTGAAAGTACAACAAACCGACGTGGTTGCTGCGTCCGTTCATACTTTGCCAGGGTATGAATAAATCAACCAATCATGGATCCAATCCAACCAAGTCCTATAATATCAGGAGAAAACTCTCAGAGAAGCATCCGACTTTAACGGTTCAATCCCCCTACATTTGGCAACACAGGTATTAGGTTCGAGTATGGACTATACTCTTGCCCAATTCGGTGCTCGATACTCCTCCCAAGACTCAATGCTCATAAAACTCCATCCAATCAACTCAATCAACTCATATCGACAAGTCTCATTACAACCTTGTCAGCTCATCAACTCTATCACGATCAAATCTCTTCCAATCATACTATCCGAGCAATCTCAATCATATCTTTCAAAAGAAATTTAAATGCACATTTATAGCAACATATGGACATAACAAATCATTCCTCCATCCATTTGAGAAATCTTTGGGACTCATCACAACTTCGATACTTTAAATCGACACTTAATAATAGGCAACATTTTTAAGAAAATAACATCCTTTATCAAACCTATATAATTAAAAAGATCAATAAAACATATTTAACAACTCATCTTCATCAACTCATATAGAATCAAATAAATAGGGGACAAAGCTCATACAAACATAATCACATGGTTAAAGAGATCAATAAGACATATTAACAAGTAAAATGCTCAACTCATTTATAATCAAAATACTCGTGTTCAAAATAATTAAAAGACTCCTCAACTCAACTCATGCTTAAACTATTCTCAAATCATAGATGAAAATAATTACTCTTTAAACTCAAAATAGTGTATAAATAGTTTATCCAAAAATGGTTTCAAAATCATTTATTTCCAAAATGATCATAAGACTCCAATCAACTCAGATTATGCAAATCACATATCACATAATCACATTAGACTCCAATCCGCTCCATCACATAACATCCTCATCAATATACCTCTTCATCAATCATTCTACATATTTTAAATAAGCACCATTCACGTCATCACTCACATCATCATCAAACTTCATCATCACATCACTATCATATATTATCATTTACGTCATCATTAAACATTATCATCACATCATTGTCAAGTATCATTATCACATCAATCATCAAACATCTACTCCAAAATCCTTATTTGGTCCTATATTCATTTTATAGAAGCAAAGGGACATTCTTAACTAACCAATTCATTCTTTTCATTCCAATCAATATATATATACACACAACTATCCATCTCAAACTCAAGACATTTATGACAAGAAATCTCATCTTGGGTTCATGTGAATGAAACATGAACCCATACTCTCAACAAAACTCAGCTCATTTATATTGTCAATGGCTATAAATCTATATACAAAGATACATTTGTAGTTAATAATATGAAAAATAACTATTTAGTAATTCAAGTCATTAAAATCATCAACCAACCAATAGTATTTAAAAACATTCTATAGTTTAGTGAAAACTTTCAAGAAAACCTTTCTAGAAGGTGTAACTCTTTCACAACTCCTAACCAACACATATATGGGCATATGGAAGAACTCAATCATATTTTAGGTTAGCCTTACATACCTTGTTTAAAGACTTTGAAAGAATTTGATGTTAGTTCTTCAATGGAAGGCTTGATTTCTTAAAGCTCTTGAAGGCACCCTTTGTTGGAGATGGATTTGGGGAAGAAGAAGAAGAAGAGAGAGAAAATTTCTAGGGCTTTTTAGAGAGAGAGAGAAGCTGAAAATAATGGTCCAAAATGCTCAAGGATGGTGTATATATAATTTGGAAAAAGTCCAAGTTGCCCCTCTTCCAAAAATCTGGAAATTTGGGCAAAAGTCTTACTGGTGCTATAGTGGCGCATCGCGCCACTGCAGCGCCAAGCCAAAATAGGCTTAAAACCCCAAACATCTAATAGTGGCACGTCACGCCAAGCCCCAAACTACTGAGGCTATTTTATGGCGCTATAGTGGCATCGGGCGCCACTGGAGCGCCAAGCTTAAATTTCGCCCAGGCCAGAATATTCCTGCAGTACTAGTCCATAGTAAAATGGCCATAACCTTTGACTACGAACTCAAAAAATTGCAATCGTGGTGGCGTTGGAAAGAAGACTCAAAGACCTTTCATTTGGTAGGTCTTGCTCCACCCAGTTCTTTATATCCTAGGAGATATGGTCGTTTGAAGTTGACCCTTATACTAACTCGTCCGAAAACTTAGTCGATTGGAGTTCTTTGGACTCGACTTGGTGTTAAAGATCCCTTATGACCCCTAAAAATATCTAACACACTCAAAATACTTAGGAATTAATCCTAACTTATGTGTAGAATTACAAGTCCTCCGGTCCGAGTCTACCCACACGTGAAGAAATGTTTGAGTCTTTGCGAAAAAATTTCCGGGGTGTCACATTATCTCCCCCTTGGGATCATTCGTCCTCGAATGATGAGTAAACCAATGGTGGACTCGAGGCACGAATAAAAATTGAAACTCAATCGAATCAACCAATCGAGCAATTTAGATAATTGGCTATTCAAACTCAAGAATAGACAAATCATTTCAACTCAGGAATAGGGACATCGCCTTCATCATTCTCATCATTTGGCATGAATAGAACATCGAAACTCCATCAACCGACTCATTCAAACATCTACATATTCAACCGTCGAATTCCAATTCACGAGCGACATTTCCAATCCTCTTCACCATTTCATGAGGTTAATATATCGGTGCCCAAACTTCCTCTCCTTTCCAAACCTCATAACACCCTTCACGTACCTCTAATCTTTACCCCAAATGCTATCATTAGCCTACTACCATCACTCTCACAGTGACAACCATACACTCAACCTTATCACTCTAACTACCTCACTCATATCTAAGAGTTCCCGAGCTTACTTCAACACTTATACCCTCATCATCGTATGAGCTCTTTCTCGGAGACACAATAACATACTCTTACCTATCTATTGCTCATTACAAGGTCTCATCTCACTCCTCCTCCACACATTTATCCTCAACTAGACAAGTACAACACAACTATCATAATCGAGAAGCACTCACTCTCTCTCATCTACTCTAGCTCAACTCCATCCACTATCATCTTGGCCAACTCATCACTATTGGAAGCTCAAGACTTACTTTGGCTCATTACCCTATCATCTCCCCCTTAGCTTAAAGGCATCAACTAAAGAATACTAACTAGTCACTTAGAGCAACTCATAATTTAGAACCTCATATAACTCTATACTATTTCATATACACCTCTTAAGCCTCTTCTTACCATATGACTTAGACTCAATTCACTATTTACATCTGAGGGTCACATAACCCCTCCATTCATAACACACACTCCTCGCAAGTTAATATCTTAATCTCTCGCATACGTCATGTCAAGCCTACTAAATAAAATCTTAAACCTAGAACTATCACAATCATTTATTACACCTCATTACTCACCCTATAGATACTCCACTCTAGTTGTAGGCCTCAATCAACCACCATTCTTACTACTTCAGTTCTACTCCTCTAACTCCCTCTTTCTAACTCTACAATCATCCTATCAACCATAACTCTCCATGCCTCGGATTACACTCCATCGGATGGTGATACTTATCACTTAGATACATAACTTTCCCCTCGAAGGTGACATTCGAATCAAGATGTAGGGATAAGATTCTAGGATATATCTCGCTCTGACTCAACATACGATCCATACGAATGAGAGTATATCCTTCCAAATCAATAGAGTTAAGCACAGTAATCGGCTCCTCTCAAGCCTTGTGCCGTCTCTTCCCTTCTTCAAGACTTTATCTTAACTTATCAATAAGAATTTCATATCTACCATTTCAACTACTTTGAGTATGAGGGGTAGTCAAATGGATTCGAGCAATGCATGAATTAGAAGGGAACATTCATAGAGTTAAACTCTATCACACGAACTCAGAATATGAAAGAAGGGAAATAAATTCATAATGTCCTATAGCCTCCTAATTATAAGTGTGGTGCACAACACACCCATAAGCAAGACTCTACTAGACACGGCTTCATAGACTCCCTAGGACACTTGAACTCTGTGCTCTAATACCATGTTTGTCAAGCCCTGGGAGGGTACCCTAGACGTAACCGGCACTCAGTAACTATTTTTGGCTCCCAAGCAAACCACATAGCCTGATCACATATCCGTTCATTCATTCAATCAGCGGAAGACAAAAAACATAAAGAGAATATTTGGTGGGCAACTCAAAACATCAATCTAACTCAAAGAATAAAGGCCATGGGCCAATAAATCAACTCTAGTATTTGTCATTAAAAATAGTTTGACAAGAATAATGTAAGGAAAGAAATACTCAATCGACCCTTCACAATCTAGTATATGAAGCCTCTATCACTACTATCTAATTGGTGCCAATGACATATTCATGGCTACCTCAATTCAAAATGAAAAGAGCTAACTCGATGCAAGAATAATATAAGCGGTGTCCTCCGAATGTAGGGAAAGACTCACCAATATGCTGAGTGTGTATAAATCCTCAATGGTACTTCTATTGACAATCTCTTAAACCTGTCTCTGCATCATAAAACAATGCAGGTCCAACTGGACGTCAGTACATGGAATGTACGAGTATGTAATATGGCAAAATGAAACATACCTCAAGGAAGAATAACGTTGGTTCAAATATCTCTGAATCAGAAAGATAAGAGAGACTCAAATAAGGCGTCATAAGTCTAAAGTAAGAATACATTTTTTTGGCAAAGACCAATCACACATCATACAATCCAATACAATCATACACAATATAGTTCAATCAAATCGTATACCATACGATTCAATCCAATCGTATATAATTGGTTCAATCCAATCATATACGATCCGATCCAATCCAATCATATACCTTTCCATCGTACACTATCCAATCACATATCATATAATCCAATCTATCACACATCACCTAATCCAATCATATAAAATCAACTCAAAATCAACTCAATAATCAACTCAAAGGACTCAACTCAATAACTATGCAAATTAAATTATGCAATGTTTTACAATTCAACTCAAAGGACTCAACTCAATAAATATGTAACAACTCACTCAAGTGTCCCCAGTTCTAATAAAAAATGGTTTAGACGGGACCAATCACATACCGTTCAACTCAATCTGACTCAGAGTACTATCAAGACCTATTTGGGAGTTTCTCTTAACGGACAACCATCACTTATGAGCCAGTGAAAGTACAACAAACCGACGTTGTTGCCGCGTCCGTTCATACTTTGCCAGGGTATGAATGAATCAACCAATCATGGATCCAATCCAACCAAGTCCTATAATGTTAGGAGAAAACTCTCGGGGAAGCATCCGACTTTAACAGTTCAATCCCCCCTACGTTTGGCAACACAGGTATTAGGTTCGAGTATGGACTATACTCTTGCCCAATTCGGTGCTCGATACTCCCCCCAAGACTCAATGCTCATAAAACTCCATCCAATCAACTCTATCAACTCATATCGACAAGTCTCATTACAACCTTGTCAGCTCATCAACTCTATAACGATCAAATCTCTTCCAATCATACTATCCGAGCAATCTCAATCATATCTTTCAAAAGAAATTTAAATGCACATTTATAGCAACATATGGACATAACAAATCATTTCTCCATCCATTTGAGAAATCTTTGGGACTTATCACAACTTCGAGACTTTAAATCGACACTTAATAATAGGCAACATTTTAAAAAAAATAACATCCTTTATCAAACCTATATAATTAAGAAGATCAATAAAACATATTTAATAACTCATCTTCATCAACTCATATAGAATCAAATAAATAGGAGACAAAGCTCATACAAACATAATCACATGGTTAAAGAGATCAATAAGACATATTAACAAGTAAAATGCTCAACTCATTTATAATCAAAATACTCGTGTTCAAAATAATTAAAAGACTCCTCAACTCAACTCATGCTTAAACTCTTTTCAAATCATAGACGAAAATAATTACTCTTTAAACTCAAAATAGTGTATAAATAGTTTATGCAAAAATGGTTTCAAAATCATTTATTTCCAAAATGATCATAAGACTCCAATCAACTCAGATTATGCAAATCACATATCACATAATCATATTAGACTCCAATCCGCTCCAGCACATAACATCCTCATCAATATACCTCTTCATCAATCATTCTACACATTTTAAATAAGCACCACTCACGTCATCACTCACATCGTCATCAAAACATCATCATCACATCACCATCATATATTATCATTTATGTCGTCATCAAACATTATCATCACATTATTGTCAAGTATCATCATCACATCAATCATCAAACATCTACTCCAAAATCCTTATTTGGTCCTATATTCATTTTATAGAAGCAAAGGGACATTCTTAACTAACCAATTCATTCTTTTCATTCCAATCAATATATATATACACACAACTATCCATCTCAACCTCAAGATATTTATGACAAGAAATCTCATCTTGGGTTCATGTGAATGAAACATGAACCCATACTCTCAACAAAACTCAACTCATTTATATCGTCAATACCTATAAATCTATATACAAAGATACATTTGTAGTTAATAATATGAAAAATAACTATTTAGTAATTCAAGTCATTAAAATCATCAACCAACCAATAGTATTTAAAAACATTCTATAGTTTAGGGAAAACTTTCAAGAAAACCTTTCTAGAAGGTGTAACTCTTTCACAACTCCTAACCAACACATCTATGGGCATATGGAAGAACTCAATCCATATTTTAGGTTAGCCTTACATACCTTGTTTGAAAACTTTGAAGGAACTTGATGTTAGTTCTTCAATGAAAGGCTTGAATTCTTAAAGCTCTTGAAGGCACCCTTTGTTGGAGATGGATTTGGGGAAGAAGAAGAAGAAGAGAGGGAAAATTTCTAGGGCTTTTTAGAGAGAGAGAGAAGATGAAAATAATGGTCCAAAATGCTCAAGGATGGTGTATATATAATTTGGAAAAAGTCCAAGTTGCCCCTCTTCTAAAAATCTGGAAATTTGGGCAAAAGTCTTGCTGGCGCTATAGTGGCGCGTCGCGCCACTACAGCGCCAAGCCAAAATAGGCTTAAAACCCTGCACATCTAATAGTGGCGCATCGCACCAAGCCCCAAACTACGGAGGCTGTTTTATGGCGCTATAGTGGCGTGGGGCGCCACTGGAGCGCCAAGCCTAAATTTCGCCCAGGCCAGAATATTCCTGCAGTACTAGTCCGTAGTAAAATGGCCATAACGTTTGACTCCAAACTCCAACAATTGTAATCTTGGTGGCATTGGAAAGAAGACTCAAAGACCTTTAATGTGGTAGGTTGTACTCCACCCAGTTATTTATATCCTAGGAGATATGGTCGTTTGAAGTTGACCCTTATACTAACTCATACGAAAACTTAGTCGATTGGAGTTCTTTGGACTCGACTTGGTGTTAGAGATCCCTTATGACCCCTAAACATATCTAACACACTTAAAATACTTAGGAATTAATCCTAACTCATGTGTATAATTACAAGTCCTCCGGTCCGAGTCTATCCACACGTGAAAAAATATTCGAGTCTTTGCGAAAAAATTTCCGGGGTGTCACATACTCCCTCACGCTCATACTCTATTGATGGAGGTTGATAAAATCTTAGATTTTGGCCTCCCTTAGCTCTAATGGGAAGAATAGGTCTAGGAAGGAACCTTTGAACTCTTCCCATCCTATTAGCCCCATTTTTTGATCCCTATCGAGAACCTATTGTTCATACCACACTTGAGCCATACTTTTGAGTTGATAGGCCACTAGCTCAGCCTTCTCATTCAGTGGCACACCCATGATAGTCATAATCCTGTATATCTTATCAAAGAACTCCATAGGGTCCTCATCTAGTTTAAAACCATCGAACTCAGGCAGATTCATCCTTTGGTATCCCAAATCCTAGAGGCTGGATTTTGCATTTGGGAAGGAGGAACACCTTGATTCCTTTGGTTGGCTATGGCTTGAGCCAACTACATAATGATATTGTGAAACTCAATATGGGTTACCCCTTCCTTATGATGTGGGGTATCGAGAACCGAAGGAGCTTGGTTCTCATCATCAACCCTTGCTCTTAGAGGTGCTTTTCCATGAGGCATTATCTAGAGAACACAAAATAGGTCATAAGTTAGAAGAAGCCTTATGACACTCTAAGGCACGACATGAATTTGGAAAAAGTGAAAACTTTCCTAAATGTCCCATAGTCTCCTATTCATAGTTATGGCGCTCTTCACAACTATGAACAAGACTCTGTTTGACGCGGTATATTGGACTCCGAGGACCATTTCAAAATCTCATGCTCTGATGCTAAGTTTATCACGCCCCAATCCTAGGGCCTAAACATGAAACAGCGAATGAAGTACCTGGAGGTACATCATCCAAGTCTCTTAGCATTCATTAAGATTTTCATTGGTAATGATAAATAAATCAAGAGGAAACATAAAGATAAATAGGGGGCTAAGACATGTCCCTATCTCACTCTTAAAATCAAACAACAAGTACTAAAAGAGAATTCAATGTTTAGACATAGCATAATATAGAAGGGAAATAGGGGTGTTGTTCCCGAACCATGGGAACTCATAAAAAGTAGTAGCCCTCAATGATAAAACTTAGCCATGGGGAGGAGAATGTTGAGCGACGCCGATTCCTACATGGTGATATCATGTAGGCAAAAGTATGCATTAGTACTTTGAATGTACTAAGTATGTGAGCATGCTATATAATGAAGAACATTAAGACATTTATAAGAAATATATGTAAGTGAATGCATGCATGAGAAAAACATTAAATGAAACCTTAAAACCTTTATTTTTATGGGGAGATGACCGCAACCGACATTTTTGACTATGCGAGCTAGCATATGGAATCCAACATAACCCCTTACATAGGCACGGGGAAACTACTTGCCGGGTAGAACTCCGTCAACTTTAAATATTTCTTTAGCTTTAACCTTATTGGCTAATCATGGATACACTAGCCTAAATAGCCAAAAAGGGCTCCTAAATTTAACATGAGACTTTACTTAAGGATCCCTTAGGTTGAGTCCCCATCTACATGCTAGATTCTATTCTACGTCAATCCCATGGAATACATTTAGATATCATAATAACATAAGTATTGTATAACTTAATCATCAAATCATCATTCGCTGGAATAGCTTATTAAAACATTTCATTTGATTCAACATGAGAATTGTCCTTTCACATTGAAACCTTGCTTTGGCTAAGAAGCCCTTTCATCATTCAATCATTTCATCATAAGACTCCCTTATTAAAATATTTACTTTATAACTTTCATTTTAGAGTCAAAAACTTTCATTTCAACTTCACTTTAATATAAGAAACTAGGTGGATACATTTCATAAACCTTCAAATGTATTTAAAGAATTCTTGCATGCATAAGAGTGAGGGAAATGCAGCAAAATACATATATTAAAAAGAGACCACTATATACACTTCAAAACCACTTTCTAGCCTCCATATAGACACTTGATCAAATCATTCATTTCATAAAATTGAGAGTTAATATGCATCAATATAGGTAAATAAACTTAAAATATATCATAATATATGCATTTTGAGTCATCATGTAAAAGCCCATGAAAATTCATCATTTGAAAATTAAAATACCAAGTAGGAAATCATTTGGGTTCCATGGGTGGAAGAACCCATGAATGAAACCCACACACATTAGGGAAAATAAATCCCTAATGATGAATTGAGGAGGAATGGATACTTAGAGAGGTCTTGAGATGAAACCCTAAGCTTGCCTTGAAATTTTTGGGAGAGCTTGAGAAGAGAGGATTTGAGGGTTTTGATCTAAGTGTGAAGAATGAGGTCTTAGAAGGGTTTAGGGGCTTTAGATGGGTGGATTCTATCCTCAAAATGACACCACTTGAATTAAAAATATAGGAAAAGACCAAACTATCCCTTTTAAAATTTGATCGGAACTGGCTTCACGGGGACCCTTCTCGGTCCATGGTGGGATCCCTAGTAAGGGGCTTGGAAAATATTATGGAAAGCGGCGCAGAGTAGTCTTTGATGTATCATCACGAAATACCTTCACGGTCCATGAAGGTAACAATGGGCTGTGAAAGGTGGTCGTGGTGTAGGTCCTGCAGGAGTCCTGCAAAGTGACCACCACGGGGACACACCACGGTCCGTGGAGTGTTCCACGATCCATGAAAGTCGGTCGTGGACCTTGCCTTGGGAAAATTCATAAGTGTCTTGCAAAGGGTTTACCATGGAGAACTTTACAGTCTATGGTTCTCACCACGGTCTGTGGTCCTCATTGTGGTCCCTTCCCTGCAGGTCTGATTCTCTGAATCTCTACTACGGTTGCCCACTAAGGTGCGTGATTTCTCACTACCGCTCGTAATGGCTTCCATGGTCAGATCCTAGTGCCAATTTTCTGCATTTTCTGAGAATTCATTCTTTGCTCCTTGGTTTAGTACCTTTCACATTTTGAGAGTCTTATAGATAGGCTAGACACCCCTTTCCCACTAACCGCTGAGCCCTAAGGAAGGATATCACACCGCACAGTACATGACTAACTGCACTTTCCCACACGACAGGAGGAATACCAGGCATACATAGGGTAGCGGTCCTTGAGAAGGAATCTAAAATCTCATGATGAGTAGACAACCAATCCATGCCTAGAATCAAGTCAAAGTCTATCTTATCTAGCACAATCAGGTCCTCTCTAGTATCATACCCCATGATAGTCACCACATAAGATCGATACACTCCATCCACTACTAAAAAATCACTGACGGGGGTAGCAACACACATAGGCACAAGTAATGGCTCACATAACACATCCCATCAAATAGAATAAAAATTAGACAATATGAGTAAGTGGACCTCGGATCAAATAAAGCATAGACAGGCTGATAAGAGATGGAAATCATACCTGTGATGGCGGCATCCGATGTCTCCTCCTCCTACCTACCCAGAAAATCATACATATGACTGCGTCCACCTCTACCATCCATCTGGCCTACTTGGGGACCATCCCTAGTACCCTGAGACTCATCTCTACCACCCTGCACACTCTCTCTAGGCGGTTGAATTGGGGCCCTAGGGGTCTGAACCTGCTGACCCTATTGCATCTGGCATCTGCGATGACAAATGTTAGGACACTCCCTAGAAAAATGACCTATCACACCACACTCATAGAACGACCCTTGAATGAACCTCCATATGATATCTTAGAAGAACCTGAATGGCCACTACATCTTGAATACCTAAAAGTCTGACCCCGAGAAGATTGACCCAAAGTCTGGCCGCTCTGCCCACCAGCACCTACTGATCCACCATCCGTAAGTTGTAAGGCTGGCTGAACTGGCCTACAAGATAGATACTATTGTGGATGGACTCTTCTAAAAAAACCCCTACCATGTGACTAGAGTCCACTGAAGCTTCCCTAGCGGTGAGGCCTCTTGTCGCTGCCTTCGTAGGCCTCGCGACGTATAACCTTAATAGTGCGGGTATGATCTACTATCTGCAAGAACGAATAGGCCAATACAAATATTTGTTTTGTAGCTAACCTAAAATAAACCAATAACCCTCTTACAAACCGGTGTGCCCGCTCCTCTTCTGTCGGCATAATCATGGTAGCGTGTTTGGAGAGCTCATGGAATCGAGACTCATACTCTGTGACCGTCATCGATCCCTATACTAGTGCTTTGAACTCATCCCTCAACCTCTCTCTAAAACTATGGGGTACATACTTCTCTAAGAAGGACTCAGAGAACTAGGTCCATGTCATCAGCGGCGATCTTCGCAGGTCTGCAGTTGAGATATGACCTCCACCACTGCTTCGCTGGTCTATCCAACTGGAAAGTAGTGTAATCGACCCCATAGGACTTCACCATCTTGAGGTTATGCAACCTCTCCTAAAAACTAACCAGAAACTCATAAGCATCCTCGCTCGTGGAACCTGATAACCTAAGAAGGGCCAATCTGATAAATCTTCCCAACATCTTCTGCTCCTCCGCAGTCATAACTTGCCTAGCTGCCTGTACTGAACAACCGTAGGAATAGGCTGAATCACCGGATGAGCTATAGTAGTAGGCTATAGAACTGGGGTCTGATTATACTGTGCTCCGGCCTGGCCTGAAGTCTGTGCCTCCTCTCGGACCTGAGGTCCAGATGATGTGCTAGGCAGGGTCCCTGATCGGGACATACCCTCCATGAAGCTGAGGATTCGGGCCAGAGTATTCTGTACCAGTGGTGTGGCCACGAATTTGGGTGGGGGTTGGGTTGGATCCTCCTCCTCTAGCTGATGCTCAAACTACTCAACCTCAATGTCTGGCTCCAGCACTGGTGCTGCGGCCTTAGTTTTACCCCATCCTTTGTGTCGGCCTAGACCTCTACTGGAGCTGGGGCTCTATTGGTAGGCGCAGGGGGTCCTTGTTGATACACTCAAATTACACCTCTCTAAAGAAGTATAAAGAAATTGTTGATCAAATATAGAACCTAATGAAGGTTAGGGTCGATCCCACGAGAAATATAGTTTAGACTTTAGATTAATCATTTATTATTTGCTTTAGTAATCAATTTATTTCCGTAAATAAAGGAGGGATTTTTATAAAACTGATTAACAAATCAAATAACAAGCATCAACGAACAAAATTACGGTTTAATGTGATTTAAATCAATTTGAAGTGAAACTAGGGTTTTATGTGTTCCCCACAAATCCTTAACTAAGTAGACCTTTTTTTATTAGTAATCTTTTCCTAGTATGTTACATGTAGAATCAGTAAGTTAATTTTACCTAAGTCCTTGATCCCACAAATAGGTGAATTTCACTATACAACTTGATCTGACTACGAGTGTATGCTTTACTAATCCTTATCAATGATCTCAGATTTAGCTATTCCTTGATCTGTTCAAGCTAATTAGATGAGGATGATTATCCCAAAATCTTATTGTTTAATCCATTTTCCCATCCGTTACCTCCTTGATCTGGCAAGTAAAAATAAGGTGAGTTCTAACGTTGTCCACCATTAAAAAGCAATTAAAACGAAGGGAAAAATAATACATGTATGCACACTATTTAAGAATTACTTTATATTAAGTTCTACATCGTTAATTCTTCATGCTTCCCACAACCCTAGTTGTGGAATTAGCTACTCATAACTACGTGATCATAATCAATAATATTTAGTTTAAAAGCAATCATGAACTTACAATAATAATATTGAGAATTCAAAATCTTCAATAAAATCCGAACATAAAATATCGATAACACAAACTGGAATTTAAGAATAATAACCCAAAAGTAGTTCAAACTATATTCTTAAACCCAAAAACGTGCATAAAGTAAACTAAACCCAAGAAGTGTATTTATAGACAAATAATCGTAAGTAAATATGAATTTGGAGAACATAGGAAACTTTAAGCTAGTTTGGGTCTACGGCTTATTTCTACAGATCGTACACCTTTTGACGTGTCATAGACCCAACTCATGATCACTCACATTGAACTGAAGAACTCTTCTTCTTTACGACCACTTTCTATGGCTCGTAACTCTTAGGACGACATCAACTAGAGGCATAGACACTACCCTTACTTCATCATCAGTAACTTCAGCTATGAGTGTGTTCTACGACTCGTAGGAATGAACAAGCCATAGAACTAACTCATATTCTTCATTTTGTCTTCAGTCTTTCACTTCAAATTAACGACTTCAAATGATGACTTATAGGACTAAGAACATGTCGTAGAATCTACCCATCAACTTCACTTTAACCGCATTCCTATATCTCTGTTTAGTCTATTGATACCTACGACCTGTGGTAGTAACTACGAGTCATAGAGTTGACTCGTAATCTCCAAAAACTTCTTCCTTCAGTGTTGTGATTCCTCAACAAATTCTCCGACTTGGTTTCCTACAAAATAAGCATTACTAACATCAAATATGCTTACAAACACTTGAAAGACATACAAAATCTCAAGTTTAAAGTATTAAAAGTACCGTAAATCCACGGTATATCACTCGTCCACCCCGAGTAGATCTCGTCCTCACCATCTAATAAAGAGTGAAACAAATAGGATTTAGAGGTGTTTATCATCATTAGCGCACAATCAAAAATAAAAATAGTGACTTAATTCCTAACAATGTCCTATAACCTCCCGAAGATTGGATATGGACGTCATCGTATCGATCTGTGGGACTCTACTAGACTCTTGGTCCTGTAATGGTGAGGCCGGTGAACTAAGATCTGATACCACTCTATCACGATCCAAATCTGGGTCATGATGGTGCCTACTATAACCCCCGAGTAGGCAAGCCAAATCCAACTAATGCAGAAGTCAAAATCTCATTTTTAAATAAATAATTAATAACATAAGGAGACGAAAGCAAGAAGAATATAACAAAAGAAAAGTCGAGACAGGGTATAGATATTTAAATACGATACAAAATATACAAAAAGGCCCGATAGGGACAAAAAATGACAAACTGACACTAAACCAATTACGGACCTGGTGTCACCTATATAGAAGCTATGAAGTACAAAAGCGGACAATGTATAAATATACAATACAAATCTGACTATCCAAAAGTACAAGTGTAAGTTGGTACAAAAGAGGGAAAGTAGCAAGTCTGTGAACGCCGATAGCTTACCACAATCCAAATCTCGCACCGCTACGGATGATCAGGTGCGCATTGGGGGTGACTCAAACTGGGAGTTGCATCAAAAGATGCAGAAGTGCAGTATGAGTACTAAAACACGGGGTACTCAGTAGGCATCATAGGCCGATCGAGCTCAGAAAGAAGAAGTATATAATAAGCAGCATGATGATACCACTAATAATAAGGGAGAAGCATAAAGCTACAGTTATGGGGAAAAGGGGTACGAGAAGAATCATACGGTAACCAAGTAAATACTAACTAAACACATAATCATATAAATAATCTCAACCCACAAAATACCAGAGAAAAGCACCAATAATAAATAGTAGGTATAGACAATATTTCCTCAAAACTATCATGGGGCACCCGAAATTCACACCTCGAGCTTTTCAATAATAATAGTAATAATAGTAATCCGAATATGTATCAACAGGCTGCCCGGAATTCACGCCTCGAGCTTCTCAATATGAAATGCCATAATAAAATATCACTGGTATTTTCTTAATAAAATCATTACCCCTATTCATCAACCAAAAGCCTAAATCTCATCATTTTGTTCTCTCTTTATATAGGATTTTTAACATCGGCGAGACAAATCAATACAAGTAGTATGTGAAAATCATGTATCACTCAAACTGACTAAAAATCCTGTCAAGGGCACCAAATCACTAACCTGAAACTCCGATGTATCGAAAGCACGGCCTCGGGCCCAAACATTTCAATATCAAGGCAAACAAGTCACAAGCATAAGCCAAAATTCCCAACTAGTGGGCAACCGAAATCAAACAAGTCAAACCGCGGCATCTTAAGTTCAAACCACCTAGAAGCATTTAGACAAGATATCACCTAGACTAAGGCTCCAATGATTACACCCCAAAATAGTCACTATCGATGATCATCGGCTCCAAATTACTCAATGGAATATCAACCCCTAAATCACCAACCTAATCATGCGCTACTACTCAAAATATACCAATTCTAACCAAACCAAGTCTAACAAGAATAAGCCATAACCTACCTCAAAATCGGAACCGCACCTGAACCGCTAAACTTGAGTCTTTCCTTTTCGAGCCACCTCCAAACAATTCTACTGTATCAAATTATCGAAGAACACATCAAAGCAAAGACAACAATACTCATATTGCTATAATTACAACAGAACTAAAAGTGGTTTAAAATTTGACATTGGGATTTGGGCATGAAATCGAAAAACTAACTCCGTCACAAGGTTCCAAGTAACTCAAGGAACTTGTGCCCCAAAAATAGGCACATTGTGAGCACTGAAAGAGCTCAAACAATCCCATCAAATTCAAGCCCTAGAGTAGTTCAAAAAAACAAGAAACAACAAAATTTACGCGAAACTTACAAGGGTTTTAGGATGGAAAAGGGTCTCAGAACGTCCCTACAAGATTTTCCAACACATCGGAGCAAGAATGATCAAAAATGGACAAGAGAAGCTCTCAAAATCACAAAATTACTAAGTTCCAAAATGGGACTTAGCTGCTGGAAATGGGTCTTTTAATTCACTGAAGCCAGTTAATTTGTTCATCACGATCGCGAGGTCTGAGCCAGTTAGCCCATCGCGATTGCGATGGTTAATCATGCGATCATGATGCCCAGGGTCTCAGACCTTTGCGATCGCGGACCACTGGGTCGCGAATGCTAAGAGCAAAAGCTCTTGCACCAGCAGTGCAACTGGTGCTCAACTTTGGAGAATTGAGTTTTTCTCCGATGGGGGTACAGAATTCATTCGGAAATCCACAAATGCAAACGGACTATGCTACCTAACCAGAAATAATATTTCAGACTTAATTGAATCGACGGATTTTCCAACGAAAGTCGTTTTATTGGAATGTTGAACAAAGTCAACACTTTCCGAAGAAAGCATTCAAAATGCACAAATGGCCTAAAACTCATTCTGAGCACCTTGAGAATCGAACCAAAGGTCGCCTTAGATCAAAATCGATGTTTCGGAGCTAACCACGCTGACGGAATTTTCATCCGAGCGCGTTTACTCAAAATGTTGACTGAAATCAAACTTGGCCGAAATTTTAAAGTTAAAACGACAAATCACACAAACTCAAAACGAAGACTCTAAAACCCAAATCAACCTTCCTTCTAGACCAAAATTGACCTTCCGGAGTTGATGGAACTGTCAGAATTTTTATATGACGCTCGAATCTCCGGATGTAGACTAAAGTCAATTCTTTCAAATCTTAAGCCTCAAAAATGGTCAAACCACCTCAAAACTCAACCGAACACCTTGGAGAGCATGCCACCCATCCCAACATCACATAGGAGCTACAAAGAAGCTATGGAAAGGGGTAAAACGGTAAAAACACACAAAAACATGAAAATGACCTTGGAGGTCATTACATAAATTCGCTAATATTTGTACCTCACTTGACAACTTTTTACAAACCATATTGTTGTTTTATGTTCTATTCTGTCATAAACCAACTTATTCTTGTGTATGTACTTTGTTTTGCCATTTTTCAGTGACACGAGACGAGAATATTGTTAGTTTTTCTCCATTTCTACTTATATTTACTTAAATTCTTAGTGGTTACCTGAATTTGAGCTAATTTCACATCAAAATTGCATATAATTCAATGTGACATAGAGTAACAACCCTTACTGTTAAAGATTTAGTCCAACTTCATTGGAGAAGGAAAAAAATGGCTTCCTGGCCTAGAAGGCTGGAAGAATTCATCTGTGAATCATGTCGGAATTGAGTTGACTCAATGAATCTCACACCAAGTAGAAGTCCTAAATTTTGTCATGGCATGACAAAAGATAGAAGATTTGTGAGTGAATATCATTGTTTCACTTATAATTTTTTTCAAAGTAGTAATGGCTAAATTAGTATTTGTAGTAATTGAACTTCAATATTTGCAAATACTGAAATAAGTACTATTTTTGGCCAAATGGGCATAGACAATGAATCTCACTGCAATCATGATGTGCTTGTTGGACAATCTCCGTTCAGATTAACGTTTCTTACTAAATATACCTATCTACTCCTTGATTTCTAATTGGCAATGTATTTGGTAGAATGTGGTGAAACTTATTTTGCCTCCTAAAGTTTGTTTAAATTTTAAAATCATCAGAATATTTGAGTACTAGTTTTCTGTAGCAGGAGGTAACCATAATGTAGATGACATCTCAAATATATATAAGAATTTGTAGATAGAATACTCTATAAAAAAATGAGAAAAATACTTTATTTCACTTCAAGAGTTTGATTCTTCTACTTAAGATGGACAATAACAACAATATATCCAGTGTGATTCCACAAGTGAGGCTTGAACTCTAGAGAGGGTAGTGTGTATACAGACCTTCCTTATCTTAGGAGGTAGAGAGACTATTTCCCTACTTAAGATGGACAATTAAGCGAAACTAAGAAACTTGTTACAGTTATGTAAACATATTCCGAATTTGGAATTGTTTTCATCTTGTGATATTTTCCCTTCTCTTTTGAGAAGAAATATGTTGAGGAGTTGCTCAAATCCTCACAGTCAAGGAATGCTTCAAATCTCCTATATGAAGAACATGTGGTCCTAATGCAACTTTCCTGTTTCCAAGCTCGTCATGTACACTCAAATGCTTGCAAACATCTACATTGAACTTAACAACCCCTTCCCCTTGGGGTGTCAAATGGACTTTCTCGAACCCCAACAAATGTTTCTTAGGTGCATTATGAACTGAGGGTGGTGAAGTGAACAAGAAAATTGTATGGCTTCCACTTATCTTCCCTACATTTTTAACTCTGAGATGAATGTCAAATCCCAAATTGCTGCAGCTTTGCCCAACTGCTTCAATAGACTTGCACTTGCTAAAACGACAAGTATGTTTTTCCCCAAGAGGGAGGGAGACAAATTTCGGCACTTTATCTAGATGGTGTTTGAACTGAGAGTAGCTTAATCCATGACCAAATGTGAAAACAGTTGGACCAGTATAGAACCTATAAGTCCTGCCAGGGTAGTTTGTGGCAGGGTCTGGCCTCATGTTCATAATAGTCATTGGAACCACATCTGCATATGATTGTGGATACCATGTCATCGGGAGCCTTCCACCTGCAAGATACAATGAAAACATTTAAGGCACTTTTTCATGAGGAAAGATTAACCAACATCTTAATTTGATACTTGTTAAAAATTGAAACAAGAGACAGACTTGGGTTATAATATCCAAAGATGACATCTGCTAAGGCAGCACCACCGGCTTCTCCAGGGAAACCAATCCAAAGAATGCTTGTTATCTTAGGATTGTCAACAGCAAATTGTACGTCCATTCCACCTCCAGACATGATAACAAGGACTACAGGTCCCTTGGCAACTTTAGCAACCTCTGCTACTAGAACTGATTGCTGTCCTGGAAGAGTTATATTAATTCTGTCCAGGCTTTCTTTCTCAATAGATTGATCAGATCCCATTACTAAAATCACAGCATCAGCTGTGGATGCTATTTTCTTGGCATCATCAATTTGGGCAGTGTTGCAAGACACATCAGCACATCCTGGCTTGTAGATTGTGGCAACTGAGGCTGTTAGACCTTGCAAGGGAGTTGTGTACTTGCATGGAATGCCTGCAAAATCCAAAAATGATTGACAAAACCAAATCTGATATGAAATCTTTGTAAATAAAGCTATTACGGTGTGTACCTTCATAATTGCCGATCATGGTTTTGGTCACATTAGCATTAGGACCAATGACTGCTAACGATTTGATGGCAGTGGGAATTAAAGGTAGTGATCCTGCAGTATTTTTCAGCAAGACTATCCCTTGTCTTGCAGCTTCACGAGCAAGATCTTGGTTTTCTAGGGTGCAAACATCTTTAGGGCCAAGGTTTCCATAAATGCGGTTTCTTGGATTACCATCAAAGAATCCAAGTCTCATTAGTGTTGCAAAATTATTTGAGATAGCTCTATCAATAACTGATTCATTCACAAGTTTTTGGTCAACAGCACCTTGAGTATATGTACTCAGCCAAGATCCACAATTCAGGTCCACCCCTGTCACATAGAAAAAATGTAGATTCTTTAGGCAGTACTAATGCATAGATAAAATCTTGAGGTAGAGGTCAAAATTACAAGAATATGCATTTTAATTGCCTAAGCTAGCTCTAAATCTGTCCCAATTTACTTTATAGTGTTGCTTAGACTTGGAGTTTAAAATGTTAATTTGACATCTAGTGATGGTAGAAAAAAAATGAAAATACCCAAACTTAAAAGAGTTGAAAATGGCTCACCTGAATTTAGACCCAAAGCTGCAGCCTCCTCTGGTGTTTTGGTGTAGTTTTGGGATTTGAAAATGACTTGTAATGAATCACAATCCGTGACTATGTATCTGTTTTAAGCATACTTATGTAAGTGCATTTATTCATCTAATTCTTTGAAAAGCAAAAATCAAGAAAGCTTCAATTTATACCCATTTAATTTCCAATCTCCCCTTATAATCCCAGCAAGAAGGTCTGCATCACCACAGGTTGGCTTGCCATTGACTTGATTATATGAACACATCACACTGGCTACATCTCCTTCAAGTACACAACTCTTGAATGGGGGTTGAAATGTATCATCTAAATCTTGTTGTGTTACCTACTCACAAAATCAACCATCTTACGTTGTCACTCTAATTTAACCTTTTGTACCAGGTTCCTATATGTTTGTGTATACAAGTAAAAATTGACATAAAAGTAATGGGTAAAATGTACGACGAAATGAGAGAAACTAACCAGAGCATTGAAACTATATCTTTGGATTCCTTTCCAATTATCAACATCATAAGCTGTATAATGCTTACAGCAAGCAGCAACCTTGAGCTTATGTTTACTGCCATCATCTGTTTGTTGCAATCCTCTGACATAGGCTACACCATACTTGCTGGTGAGTGTTGGGTCTTCTCCTGGTGTTTCTTGGCCTCTTCCCCATCTTGGGTCACGAAAAATGTTGACATTGGGAGACCAATATGTCAAACCTGCTAAACCAACATTGTACATTGCCCTAGCCTCGGTGGACACTACCTATAAGCAGAGGGCGGATTCAAAAGTTTTAAAAATATGGGTTCAATACTTTATTTATGCTACTTTTAAGGGTAAATATCTATGGTCTACGCCAAAAATGATGATTTCAATTGAACATACTCTAACACACTCTCTAGGGTCGTTTATACCTGCAAGAATTAATTTATTATTATGCTACTCTCAACTATTTTCTAGGAGTTTTGAAGTAATTAAAGTAAATCCTCATATTTTCTATCACGAATTTGATTTCAGAGAGAAAAGGAAAGATTCTTCAGTACAAATTTTGAAACTAATATCCTTGTCATTATCAATTCGTAAACGGGCTGTTTGAAGCATGACAGTTTTATGAATAAGCGAATTATTTTGTTCACGCATTTGTACTCATTGTTTATTCTCAGATGGCGTAAGATGAAAAGATCTTAACCAAAATGAAATTTCCTGACTTAAGAAAACCACATTGCAAACTGGAATCATCCTAACATTTGCATAATGCATATGTCTCATTTCATCGTTTCTTTAATTACTATTAAAGAAACTAGCTCTGATGATTAAAATTCCATCAACTAAAAATGGCTACCTAGCTACTTCACAAAGACAAATAATAAAACATATAACATTTGGTCTTCCTTATAAATTAATAACACGGAGAAACATGTTTTTTTTAAAAATCAAAATCAACTTAACGTTTAGAAGATGATCTACGCATATATTGTCTATAAAACTGGACACACGTCTGTCATTTTCCAAAAATACAATCAATGCATTAAATTGAAAGGCTGGTATTGAAATAATGGTACCGACGGCAACAAACGTCAAGAATTGGTTGGACTTCACTTTCTATCAGCGTTTATAAAAGAAATTCCATCAGATTTTAAAAAAATATTCAAACAAAAATATTCAACATATAGTATCACAAAGTGAGGTCAGTTTCAAAAAATTTAAACAGAATTGTAATGATTTAGTGAAGCTTGAATTCTTTAAGACATGCCAAAATAGTAGACGTCTATGGATAGAATTACTCGCCAAAAATACAGTTGGTTAAATAATGTCTTTGGTAAAAATTAGTAGACAGAGAAATATACTTAGTTCATTTCAATTTATTTGTCTTATTTTTTTTAATTTCGTTCCATAAAAAATATCTCTTTTATTTTATTTTTTTAAAAATAATTTAAATTCTAACTTTTCACATAACATGTTTTAAGACAACAAGAATAGGGGACAATCTAGTATATGCTATATATCTTTATTTCATGACCTTAACTAAGATTCCAAAGTAATCTTTACTTTTTTAAATTCTGTCACATCAAAACTAGACAAACAAATTAAAACGAAGGTAATAAAAGGATTATTGGAGCTCAGTTTAATCAAAACTACAGATTTAACTTAAATACACGAACAATGTAAAGAATTTTACATATCAGTGCATGCTAACGGCTAACCTATTGTAACTTGCCTTGTTTTGAGGCAACTAATACTATAAACAGTTACCAAAATTCTCTCGTGTATGACATGATTGTTCAAAACAGTCTTACTAATAGTGTATATTAAACCAAAGAATCATGAATTGTTGAAAAAATAAGGTGAGAGAATACCTTTCCAATGGTTTGAAACAATGTGACATTGAAAGAAGCAGCAGTGAGAATGACTTGAGGGAAGCTAGTGGCACCAGGAACAAGACTAGAGAAATGTACTCCTGGACCAGTATATGCAACACCATGTAAGGCCTCAGACCACCATTCATACTTAGGTATCCCAAGCCTACTCACACCACCTGCACCACTCACCAAGAATCCAATCTTTTCTGACAAAGTCAATCTCTGCACAAGATCATTCACTCTGTTTTCCACTGTCAAAGACGCGTCACAAAATGATAAATTCCCCAACGCCGGATTACTCGTGATATCACAAGCGAAAACAGGAGAATTCTGTGCCAAAACTGGCTTCAATTCTAACAAAAATATGAAACCAAGAATGTGAATGAAACAGAGGAAAGCAGAGCATTGGTTATTAGATGAAAAGGCCATTCTTTTGTTCTTCAAGACCTCTCTAACAAAGAGAATGAAACGAAGAAGCAAAATTTAGAGTTAGAGGAGGATGGTTATTTATAGAGTGAAAGAAGTAGAAAAGACTTGCATAAGAGTGGTGCAGTAATTAATTAAATACAAATCTTGTTTTGTAGCAACCCGTGATGAGAAAATTTTCAGGAGTCCATTAATTGTGATTTTTCTATACCATACATATACAAGAATCTGCCAACTTTAACACTTTCTCTTCTCCAATTATTTTCTGCAATATGAGGAAAAGGGTAAAAATGGGGTCCGTGAAAGATTTCTACTTTTAGTGGCCTGCTCTTTTTTTTTTCTTTCAGTTTTTATAACTTTATTTGGAAGTTCCTTGCAGAGTCTCTAGACAGTGACTTTTATTAATGTGTAAAACTATAAAACAATTAGGAATTGGATAAACAATTTGCATGGATTTATTAGGAAGTTGATGTGTATGTGAATTATATGACACAATATTGATCCAAGAAAAAGGTCATTGCCGCTTATTATTTATTTGATATGCAAATGTCATGAAAGATAGGAGAGACTCTTTTTTCGGCTTTGTAGTGGATAGTAGCCAACCCATGGAGGAGAAAGTGGTTGTTTTACACAAAGGTCGCACACAGAGTGAGTTGCGTAAATGAAGAGTGTAAACTATAAACAAACACTTTGGCTGAAATGTATTTGTCATAATGAATGTCCTCCATCTATTTCTTCAAAATTTAGGTTATATGTTGCCCATACCGAAAAAAATTTACATTATTTCCGTTAAATGTTTGAGTTGGACAAATTTTGAAAAATAAAAATTTATTTGCTTACATTAATTGCATGTCATATTTTGAACTTAAGAATTCTATGACTATGACTTAACTATAGATAATTAATATATATTCTTAATTTATTAAATTATTTAAATCATTATAGATTAATGTTAATATGATGTGCCAGTTAGTATTAACCAATTTATCATGTAGCAACTTAGCCAGAAGAAGAAAAATTTAGCTGAGACAAAGTGTAACGACCCACATGATCGTTTTGTGTTTTTGAACCCATTTTTCCTAGTTTGACCATTTTAGTAGCTTCATTATGCTATTTATGACTTGCACAGTGGGTGACATGGTCCCCGAGGTGATCCGATGCATTTCAAAGTAAAAAAAAATTGTATTTTGAAGTTTTATCCAAGTCAATATTTTGGGTTTACGAGGTCGATTTTGAGTTTTGATAGCTTCGTTAGGTTCGATTAATGACTTAGTTAGGTGGTTTAAATGGATTCTAAGGCGCCCGAGAGTGATTTGTACTATTGGTTAAGTTTCTAGTATTTTGGAAAGTTTTAGGTTGACCATGGTCAACATTTGGTCAAGCTAACCTCGAAACGATGATTCCAACTAGTCCAAAATGTACTTTATGATTGATTTGTATATTTAATTTTTGTTCGGGGGGTCTTATATGAATTCTGAGTGCTTGTTCGAAGATTGGTGTTTTGACGTTGTAGACTGTCAATAGGTATGTTTCAAAACATACATGTATTGATAAGGTTATCTTTAAAGAAAGATTTCATTAATATTACTCTAAGGTGGCATATTACATAAAAACGAAGGACGGAAGTTCATACCAAATTAGATCTCTAAGATTTGATTCATGATTCAAACTTAGGATTGGAGGAGATCACAAAGTCATAGCTTGGATCTCCTTCCCAAAATTGCTACCCAGATACTACATGAAGGAGTCTTTATTTTCTTTGGCATCAACAATAGGCACCCCACTATATCTTGACATGGCCCCACATTCAATAAAAATCATTCAAGTTGTATGAAGGTGAAAGTGAAGGTGGATTTAATGGCTAATCCATCAGATCATGTTAGAATGCACATTGAAGATGCAAAAATAGGGGCAATAAGAACAGTAAAGGTAAATATTCAATATAACTATTTGCCTAAATTGGTCAAAAATGTAAATTGCAAGCTCATCATGTGCATGAATGCAGAGTCATACATCCAAAATTGGCTCCTAAAAAGATTTATGCCAATGAGGAAAAATATATGACAAAGGGGAAGACAAAACAGAAAAGGAAAATAAAGAACCACGATGTAATTATCAAGGTGTCAAGAAGAACATTTAGAATGGTTAAACTTACAAACATAGCTCAAATTCTTTTACAAGGAACCTTATTAATGAAAATATAATAGGAAATCCTCAGGATTGGAATGCAATTACTGACAACAAGGGTAATTCATACGGAAACAAAGGAAACAAACAGCATGGTATGAGTTAAATGGAAAAACAGGTTCACAAAAGGGAGACATTAGTTATTCAAAACAAATTTGCAACATTAAATAAAGTACTCACAAGAAAAAGAACAGGACAACATGATTAATAAAGAGAAGGATATCATTGAAAGAGTGAAAGAAAAGGGATATAAACCAATAGAAGAAACTAATGACAACCAACAAGACAGTCCAAATCTGATCACACAAGGTGTTATACCCCAAAGGATCCTACTTCTGATCAGACCAGAAAAGGGTTAAGAAAATTGTTGAAGTCCGCAGAAAATGACTTTTACAAAAGGCATTTACAACCTGTACAAAGGTTCACGGATCGTAGATACCATCCATAGAGTGGACTTCAGAAGTTGAGAATTTCAGGACCAAGATTTACGAGAGGCTTTATGGTCCATACAAGTTTTTACGGACCATAGACCTAATCATAGACCATCTTCATCAACTTGGAATTCTACCTTGTGTAGGATGAGAGGAAAGTACATATTGTGCTTGGGTTAATGGATCGTACATGGTCTCGTAGAACCAAGTCTTGAAACTCCAGAAATCTCAGGGGAATTCCAAGTCCTGAAACAGATCATCCTCATTTGTTCAATTTTTATGTTAATTACCTTACCATTGCATCAACACGATTTACAGATTTATCATGTTTAGTTATCATATACTATTTTGCACATTCCTCATACTCAGTATATTCAAAGTACTAATCACATACTTTTTGCCTATAATGTTTCATAATATAGGTTCTAACGCTCCCTATTCCACTCATGGTTAGTACAAATCTAGTTGACATTGTAGTAGCTACTTAGTGAGTCCTCATATTTCGAGGACGACCTATTATTTTATTTCAATATGTCTATTTCAATTTCAGACTATTGGGGTTACCTAGGGGTTTTTCCTAGCAGCTCACTTATGTTAGTAGAGGCTTCCAGACAGTCAATTTAGATTCGGCTCATGTATCATTCGGATTTTATCTATTTGATGATTAGACTTTTTAGACTATTTCTCTTATCTTCTACATCTTAGTTATTTTCAGTTATTGAGTTGTTAATCTCAGTGTCATGCCATGCCACGAGGTTAGCTTGGGGTCATTTGTGACTCTAAGCACTATGTCGCGTCTAAGGGTAGTCTTGGGTTGTAAAAAAATTGGTATCAGAGCAGAAGATTCAAGTGTCTTAGGGTGTCTAAAATTCATGTTAAGTAGAGTCTTATTTGTAGGTGTGAAGCGCGCCACATCCATGAATAAAAGACTATGAAACATTTAGAAAATACTTCACTTCTTCATACTCCTAGTCATGCAATAGAGTGCAAATCTATATTTTTTATTTCTAACTCTTACTCTATATGTTTACATCATCATGCTTCTAATAAAAGCCTTTGTTAGAAGGAACAAAGATGATGAGAAACAAGCACCTCTAACTCTAGCAGACCCTTTGAATGAATATGTCTCTCATGCTGAAGTTTAGGGTTATTTTCCAAGTGCTAGCCCAATCTATCCTAATGCTAATACGAATACTACTAGAGTTTGGGACTTCACTGGGATGAATCCTCTAGAGTTTCTTGGTTCAAAGGTTGATGAGGATCCACAAGAATTCATTGAGGGTATCAAGAAGATTAACAAGATCATGGGTGTCACACCAGTTGAGAGTACCGAGTTAGCCTCTTATCAGTTGAAGGGAGTGGATCAAATATGGTACAAGCAATGGAAGGATGATAGGCCTAAGGATGCAGGTCCACTTGATTGGGATAAGTTTGAGGCTGCTTTTCTTGATATATTCTTTTCGCTTGAGTTGATGAAAGCTAAGGTTCAAGAGTTCATTAATTTGAAGCAAGGCAATATGATTGTGAAGGAGTACTCTTTGAAGTTAGGATGCTCCATCTATGGTGGCCGACTCTTGGGCCTGCATGAGTAAGTTTATCTCCGATGTTTTTGAGATGGTGGTGAAAGAGTGAAGAACGATGATGTTGATTAAAGTGATGCATATCTCTCATCTGATGACTCATTCCCAACAGATTAAGGAGGAAAATCTCAAGAAGAGTGCTAGAGGTAATAAGAGGGCTCAAACTAATTGTGAGGACTATTCTCACTAGAAGTCAGGAGGTGGTAGTCGTTCTCAGTTTCTTCAAAAGTATTCTTTCCTAGATCCATCTTTTGCTAGTGCTCAGTGCCCAAATTCAACAATATAGAGCACCAAGATCTAAGTCTCATGGTAATATTTCTAGAGGGAACACTTTCCCTGTTTGTTAGAAATATGGTAAGAACTATCCGGGAGAGTGTATGGCTGATACAAGTGGATGTTTTAGTAATGATAAGACCGATGATTATTTGAGGGATTGCTCATATTTCCAAGGTAAGGGCAGGTATATTCGCTAGAGGACTTAGTCTCACACTTTAGCAACTTCTATAGGTTGCTTGACTCAACAGGGTACTACATCTAGTTTTGGTGGTGGACATTGCCAATATAGGTTTTATGCTTTTTAGAATTGAAAGGATCAAGAGGATTCCCTAGATGTGGTCACTGGTATGTGTCATGACCCAAGCCTAGGACCTAGATGCGATACGATAAATGAGACACCCAGAGTTACCTCACTCAAGTCTCTTAACATTTATTTAGCTTTTCATAGGTAATAATATTTAATAACAAGCGGAAATAAAAAGGGTTAGTGGGACTAAGGGAAAAAACATAGAATAAGAGTCAATGTCAAACTTAAAACGTCGTACATTATGTCTAAATATACCTCTACTAAAAGACTTGGCGGGGGCTAACACGTGTCCCTAGCTCACCCTCAATCGAGATAGAAATAAGCACCATGAAATGTATTCAAAAGTCTGTATATATTATAAGCTAGAAAAGAAAGGAATATTATTCCCGAAACATGGGAACTCACCAAATAGGTAGCCTTCAATGAATCAACTAGCCACAAAGAGGTGAATGTGGAGCAACGGCCGTCCTTACACGGTGATATCATGTAGCCAAAAGAGTATGCGTTAGTACATTGAATGTACTAAGTTTGTAGGCATGCATTAGCATTAAAGAAATATTAGAATAACATACTATGGAATATAGTATAATACATGCCTAATCAATCAAGTAAATAGCATTTGAAACATTCATTTGTGGAAAGATCACCATAACCGACATTTAAGACCATAAGGGATACTACATGGAATCCAACATAACCCCTACATTGGCACGGAGAGACTACTTGCCGGATAGAGCTCCGTCAACTTTATTCATTTCTTTAACATTTAGGGCTATTTGTGGATCCAGTAGCCTAAGCCTACAAGGGCTCCTATGTTGGCACATAGTTAATGAGACAAGGGGTTGCTACTAGGATTTCCTTACCAAATTCCACCACAATGCCCCATTCATTGCTAAGTCAATCCCACAAAATATTTTAATATAACATAAAAACATAATCATTTATATAGCTTTAAATCATCAAAGCATCATTAGCTAGAATAGCTCATTAACTTTTTTGATTCACACAAGTGAGAATTGGCCTTTCACAACTGGAATATATTATTTCATAATCATTTTATCATTCTGTCATTTCATAAGACTTCTCTTGAGCATAGAAATTTGCTTTCATAAACATTCATTTTGGAGTCAAAGATTTCAATTCCAACTAAATTGAAATGTAGTGAAACTAGGTGGGTTCTATTCAATCAACTTTAAAATCATTTAAAATCAATGCTAGCATGCATGAGAGTAATGGAATGCATCACTTAAAACATCTTTAAAACAACCCACTGATGCACTTTAAAACTCCTTTCACGCCTTCAGATAAAGACCTTTGATGAATCAACCATCTCATGAAATCAAGATCCAATATGAGCTAAGATAGATAAATAAACTTCAAGTATTCAATAATTATACATATGAATTCATAATATGAAAACCATAAAATTCACCATTTGAAATTGAGTTGCTAAGTTTAGAAAATACTTGGGCTCCATGGGTGGAAGAACCCATGAATGAGACCTACATACCTTTGGGAATAAAGCCCTAATGCATCTTTGAAAGTGGAGACTTGAAGATCTTGAAATGGAACCCTAGCATGGAAGATGAAACCCTTGGGAGAATTTTGAGAGGAAAGGATTTGGTGTGTTTGAGTCTGTGTGGGAAATGAGAGGTTTGGGATAGCTAAGGGTCTTTAGATAGAGTCAATTCAGTCTCCAAAATGATCACACTTTGATGTTAAAATTTGGAAAAGGAGTAAAATGACCTTTTAAAAGTTGGCCGAAACTGGCTGTACAACCCCTCCTTACGAATCGTAGAAAGGTCGATAAGTCGTAAGAATGACTCATCTTACAGGGTTTGCGAAGACCCTAAGAATTAACCCTCAGGACTTACCCTATGACTCATCTCTACGAGTCGTAGACTCTTCTACGAGGCACAGAAGGGACTCTTCCTACAGGGTCTGAGAAAGACCCTGAGGACTGACCCTCAAAAATTTCTCCACAAGTCATACACTTGACAACGAGTCGTAGACTCGAGTAATCCTATAGGGTTGGAAAACCTGAAAATCAATGTCTCTGAAGTTTCTTGACGAGTCATTTCTGTAAGTCGTCTAAACTTGACTCTTAGACTCACTTCTTCCCTTAGCCAAAATTTCCAACCTCATTAGAAAACCTACGAGCAAATCCTATGACTCGTAGATGGAGTCGTAGACACTGCTACTAGTTTATTTTTCCATGTTTTTCCTTCGTTTCGACTTTTCAACTTATGAGGTCTTAAAATATCTCTCCCTTGAGAACATTTGTCCTCGAATGAGATTCAACTAGCATATAAAGGACACAGATTGAGGACTAGCAACCCAGCATGAAAACAACGACACTTGAAATGCATAGAACATGAAATCTTTAAACTTAGCATAAAGCATGACTTTAAAATTTCAATATCATGAACGTGCGTGCACATGAAAACTTAGGAAAATCTGAAATATAGGAGTCTTAAATATTTGAGCATGAATAACTTAGTACCTTACGCTTGAGTAAAATAAAAGAGATGAGGGTATCGCTTAATCATATCTATTTCTGCTTCCCATGTAGAACTTTTAACTTGTTGATTTCTCCAAAGGACCTTGACGGATGCAACTTCCTTGTTCCTCAGTCTGTTGACTTGCTGGTCTAAAATTTCAACCGGGACCTCTTTATAGGTCAAGTTTTCTTCAACATTCACTACTTCCAAAGGAATAATGGAATTAGGATCACCCACACATTTCCTCAACATCAACACATGGAATGCCGAATGAACCTTGGTCATTTCCCACGACAATTCCAACTCATAAGCAACCTTGCCAATACGTATTAAGATTCTATAAGAACCAACATACCTAGGACTCAATTTCTTTTTCTTACCAAATAGAACTCACCTTTTATGGGTGAAACCTTCAAGTATACCCAATCATCCACATCAAACTCAAGATCTCTCCTTCTTGTATCGGAATTGGACTTTTGGCGACTTTGAGCTATCTTCAACCTTTCTCTCCAAAGCATCAAGCACCAAATTGGGACTCAACAAGGTTATCTCACCCACTTTAAACCAACCAACCAGAGACTTACATCATCTTTCATACAAAGCCTCAAATGGTGTTATCTCAATACTTGAGTGGTATCTATTATTGAAGTCAAACTCGATTAGCGGTAGATGATCAACCTAACACCCTTTGAACTCCAACACACAATCCCTTAACACATCCTTTATTGTTTAAATTGTCCGTTCGGCTTTGCCCATCAGTTTGAGGATGGAATGCGGTGCTTAACTTCACTTTGGTACCAAAATCCCTTTGAAATGATCTCCAAGAATGAGAAGTGAATTGGGTACCATGATCCAAGATAATATACAAATACACACCATGCAACCTTACCAATTCCTGAATATACAACTTAGCATAATCTTCAGCACCATAAGATGTATTAACCGATAGAAAGTGAGCCGATTTCGTCATCCTAACAAGAATCACCCAAATCGAGTCATGATGTTTTTGAGTACGAGGCAAACCCACTATAAAATCCATGTTCACATCTTCCCACATCCAAGTGGAAATTTTAATGCCTTGTTCTAGGCCACCCAACCTTCGATGTTCAGCCTTAACTTGTTGTCAATTTAGGCATCCGGCCACGAACCTTGCTATGTCTCTTTTTATGCCACCCCAGCAATAAAGCTCCTTTAAGTCTCATTACATTTTAGTCTAACTGGGATGAATAGAGTATAAAGAATTATGAGCCTCCTTCAAGATCAAACCCCATCCACATCCAGAACACATAATCGACCATGGTAGAGAAGTACCCCATATCCCCCTTGTGAAAAGACTTCTAGTCTCTTTTCTTTCAGTAACTTCTTTAACTCCACTAATGTCGGATCAAGGTCTTTTTTTGACTTAAAATCCACCATCAAAGATGATATGGACCCCTTATGAACAAACACACCATCATCATCGGAATTACTCAACTTCACCCCTAATCTAGCTAATCGGTGAACATTCTTTACCAACTCTCTCTTCCCTTCATCAACATGAGCCACACTCTCCATAGACACCCTACTAAGTACATCGGTAACCATATTGGATTTAACTGGATGGTAGTGCACACTTATTTCATAGTCCTTGAGGAGTTCAAGCTACCTCATTTACCTTAGATTGAGGTCCTTTTGGATAAACACATATTGGAGACTTTTGTGATCGGTGAACACATCCACATGTACCCATAGAGGTAATTTTGCCAAATCTTAAAGAAAATACAATGACCGCTAACTCAAGATCATGACTAGGGTAGTTACGTTCGTGCACCTTCAATTTCCTAGAAGCATAAGCTATAACCTTACCATTTTGCATCAAGACACAACCCAAACCAACCCTTGAAGAATCACAATACACCATGAACCCTTCTAAGCCTTCCAGTAGAGTTAAAATAGAAATTGATGTAAGTTGATCTTTCAATGTTTGAAAACTCTTTTCACACTCATCCGTCCATAGAAACTTTGCCGTCTTTTAGGTCAATTTTATCATATGAGATGATATAGAAGAGAACCCTTTAACGAACCTTCTATAATACCCAGGTAGTCCCAAAAAACTCCTAATGTTCGAAGGAGAGAATGTTCTAGGTCAATTTCTCACTGCGTCCATTTTCTTAGGATCAACCTTGATCCCATCACCAGACACTATGTGGCTAAGGAACTGTCTCTTTCAACCAAAATTCACACTTACTAAATTTGGAAAACAATTGCTTATCCCTCCAAGATTGAAGCACAACTCTCATGTGATCCGTGTGTTCTTCCTCACCTTGAGAGTAAATCAAAATGTCGTCAATGAAGACCACCATAAAAGTAGCAAGGTAGGGTTTGAACACCCTATTTATTAGATCCATGAACACCACCGGTGCTTTCATCAATCCAAACGATATTACCAAAAACTCAAAGTAATTATACCGTATTCGAAATGCCATCTTGGGAATGTCACACACCCTCACCCTTAATTGATGATAGCCAAAATAAATATTAATCTTCGAGAAATGACTTTCCCCTTGCAATTGATCAAAAAAATCATCTATCCTAGGGATTGGGTACTTTTTCTTAACGGTTACCTTGTTCAATTGATGGTAATCTATGTACATCCGAAATGACTCATCCTTCTTCCTTACAAACAACACAGGAGCACCCCATGGTGAAATGTCTGGCCTTATATATCCTTTTTCCAATAATTCCTTTAATTGTTCCTTCAATTAGTTTAATTTTATCGGGGGCATTTGGTAGGGAGGAATAGAGATAGGCTTGATATCGGGGAGGATATTGATACCAAAATTAACTTCCCTTTCGAGAGGGACACCAAAATGGTCATCGAGAAAGACATGAGGAAACTCATTAATCATAGGAACCGACTCAAGAGAAGGAATTTCAGAGTTGACATCCCTAACCCTCACAATATGATAGATGAAACCCTTAGAAATCAATTTTCAAGCCTTAAAACAAGAAATGAACTTACCCTTCACTATCGAATCATGACCCTTCCATTCAAGAATAAAATCATTTTTGAATTGAAACTTGACTCTACGAGTTCTACAATCTATAGAAGCATAAGATGCATGCAACCAATCCATCTCAAGTATAACATCAAAATTTACCATGTCAAGCTCTATGGGATCACAAGGAAGAACTTTATGCAAGATGTACACAGGACAATCCTTATAGACCTTTCTAGTAACAACCGACTCACCAATGGGGGTAGACACAAAATAAGGTTCTAATAATATTTTGGATAACACATCAAACCTATTTGCAAAGAATAGAGTAACAAATGACAAATTGGCACCCGGATCTAATAATGCATACACATCAAAAGCAAGGACCTTTAACATACCGATAACAACATTGGGTGCTTTCTCAACCTTTTTTCTCCCATACGAGGCATAAAAATGGTTGGTGCGTTGTCCACTTCCTTGAGCTTGTTGACCATAAGCAATTTGTCCTTGAGACCTACAGCCACTATCTCTACAATCTCTAGCTTGGTGACCCAGTTTACTATACTTGAAGCATACATTGGAGCCGGCTAAGAATTTCCCTTTGTGAGTCCTTCTACACTTCTGCTAGCAGGGAAAGCTTGAGTACCAATATTATTTCTTGGAACCATCGGGATAGGACCCTTGTTCTTATTGAACCTTCGAGGAGGAGTATTGGTGGAACCTTGTCCCACAAATTGTATCCCACTTTGGCCCTTTCCACTACCACCATAACCAGACCTTTGATGATTGAACCCTCAACTATCAACTCTAGCCTTCTTGAACCCTCTTGACTTCTCCCTCAACTTTTCATCCTCAATTTTTTCTACATATGTCATGAGTCGGGAGATATCCATCTCTTTGATCAACATGACCATCTTGCACTCCTTGGACACTAAACTAGAAATATTGGAAATAAACTTTCTCATCCTTGCCCTTGGGTCAGAGACCGTAAATGGAGCATACTTAGATAACTTAGTGAATTTAAGGGTATATTCCCTCACACTCTATCACTATCCGACCTAGATCCTAGTCGTAACACGATGATTAAAACCCCGAAGGGATCCAACCAAGCCTCTTGTACATATCATAAGCATTCATAAGGTAAAGTGAAAGTGGAAACATCATAAGAGAGTCTAAACCATGAATAGAAAATGAACAATGTTACATAACAACATAGGCTCGAAACATTTGTCCAATTATATGCCTCTACTCATGAATATGGGCAGGGGCTAAGACATGTCCCTAGATCACCCTCAATTTGAAACATAACAAAAGTCTTTGAAAATAGTAACTAACTCAATAACTAGTTCCCGATAAATGAGAACTCACCACAAATGCTGCTGAATAGGGAAGCTTAACTAGCCACGTAGATGAGTATGATCTTTAACCTCAACCCCTACATTATAAGACAATGTAGGTAAAAATATGCATTAGTATGTTGGAATGTACTAACTATAAGGGCGTGACATGCAAGTAAATCATGGAATGGAAAGGTCAAGTAAAACACATGATAAGATGGAATAAGCAAAGTCATGAGAAAATCATTTGACCAAAGAATTTTAAAAGAATAACTTCAAAATCATAACATACTTAAGAGATCATATATATGTGTGATAGGAACCATAACAATACCCACATACCTTAAGTAAAAACACCAAACAATTTGGAAGAACTTGAGAGTTTTGATGGAGAGCTTGAGTGAATTTACTTGAAATCTTCAATGGAGTCCTTGAGAGTCTTTTGTAGAGAGAGAAATATTTGAGTAAGTGAATATAGAAGAATGAATATAATTAGAGGTTTAGGTCAATTTATAGAGTTGAATTAGGTCCTAAAAATGTCTAGGTTCATTATCTAATAATTTGGAAAAAGTCTAAAATGCCCGTACTAAAAATTTATCTCAGCCAGAAAACCTTTGTTAGGTCCGCGACGCAGACCTGTCGCGGACCTTTATTTTTCGTGTTGTTTCTTCAAAAATCTATCTTACGATATACGGGTCCTAAAAATTCACCCAGACTATTTTTCTACTGGTTTTGACCCCCTGATCGATATTCTGAACTCGGATTCACCAAAAAGATTAAGGATAATGCATTACATGAGACCTCTTTCCAAGGCATTCTTAAGGCACTAATGAATATTTTGAGGAACATTACACATTCATGCTCCCTAGGTGAAGATTAATAAACTCTTAAATCCTTGCCTCCCTTCGCTCCAAGGAGATGAAGCGATCTAGGAGGGTACCCTTGAACTCTTTTCATTTTATGGGTTCCATATCTTTACCCCTCTCAACAGTCCATTGCTTATACCAAACCCTTGCTATGCCTTCGATTTGATAGGCCACTAGCTTGGCCTTTTCATGTTGAGGCACTCCCATGATAGCCATAATTTGATAAACCTCTTTAATGAACTCTATAGGGTCCTCATTTACCTTGGAACCATAAAACTTGGGGGGATTCATCCTATTGAAGTCCCGAATCTTAGAATCTGGAGTAGTCCCTTGAGGAGGAGGAGGAGGAGGAGGAGGAGGAACAATTCCATGGTTAGTTTGGTTGGTACGACTTTGCCAACAAAGTGATAATATTGCAAAATTCTGCATGTGTCACTCCTTCCTTATGATGTGGAGCTTCGGAAACCGAAGGAGCTTGGTCCTCATCTTCAACCCTTTCTCTAGGTGGAGGTACCCTTCTTGAAGGGATGATCTAAAAGACATCAAAATGATTCATTAGTTAGAGGAAGTCTTAGAACAACTCTAGGGCATGACATGGATCATGAAAGAAGAGAAAACTTTCCTAAACGTCGCATAGTATCCCATTCATAATTGGGGCATGCTTCATTTCCATGAATAAGACCCTATTCGACGCGGTATGTTAGACTCTAAATACCATTTAAAACCTCGAGCTATGATACAAAGTTTTTCACTACCCCTTTTTATTTTCACTTTTTTAGCAATTACAACAATTGCTGAATTAGATAGCCTAATTGCTTAAATAAATTTCAAAAAATATAGCAATAGCTGAAGCAAGTTAATTAATTGCTACAAAAATCTTTAGCAAGTATAGTAGTTACTGAAGCAAATTAGTTAATTGCTACAAAAATCTCCAACAAGTAGAGCAGTTGTTGTAGAAGACTTCCTACTTGCTAAAAAATCATTCATCAATTGAAGCAATTGTTGAAGCAAACTACCTATTTGCTGAGATTTTTCCCAGCAAGTAAAGCAATTATTGAAGCAAACTGCCTACTTACTGAGATTTTATTCAGCAAGTGAAGCAATTGCTGAAGCAGACTGCCTACTTGCTGAGAAAATCCACAGCATGTACTGTAGTTGCTGAAGCAAAATGACAATTCCAACAAGTAATACATACAGTAAAATTTACAACAGATCAAACAAATTTACTTTTACAATATACCTAATAGTATTACTTAGAATCATAGATTGTCTTGCAAAAATAAATATACAAAATAACTTAAAAAATAAATTGTCTAAGAATCATTCATAAAATAACAAACATTGTTAATATACACACTATGGCTTTAGTTTCCCTTCAATGATGCCCTCTATCCACCTTTACCGCATCCTGATAACAGAATTGTCATTCATAAGGGCTATAGGAGTGTTGATGATCAAATGTTCAATATATCCAAGTGTATATCAATCGCACGTTGCTGATGAATCATTTTTTAGAGCATTCGCCAATTTCTCAAAATTCCATTCTTTGTTCAACAGTTTGTGAGGCAAGTTGTCGAAGATTTTGCTTTGTTTGAATAACCTAGGAAACAATTCTATCCTTCAGTGCTAGCAGGTCATAAATGATATGGGGTCGCTATAGGAATGCTCTAAACGTTGAAATAGAAGCAGAAACACGAAATGACCTGAAGGGTCATTACAATATCCACTATTAAAAAAACTTTTATCCGTAAAAGTAAGGACAAGGATCTACCTGGAGGCTCAAATAAGTTGGGGAACTACTCCAACATCTCCTGCTCGGTCTCCCAAGTACCCTCCTCGATCGGACGGTGTCACCACTGGACCTTCACTATAGTGATGGACCTGGAACTAAGCTGGAGAACATCTCTGGCTAATATAGCAACTAACTCCTCAACAAAGGTCTACCGATTATCCAACTTATCAGAATAATACTGAAGCATGTAGGACTAATCTGGGATGTACCAGCATAACATAGAAACATGGAAAATTGGATGTATAGACCAAAATGCTGGTGGTATAGCCAACTCATAAGAAACCTCTCTAACTCTTATAAGAATCTCGAAAGGCCCAATATACCTGAGGCTAATCTTACACTGGCTAACGAATCTCATCATGCCTTTCAAAGGTGACACCCGCAAGAGTACCCGATCTCCAGCCTCAAAGCATAAAGGTCGGTGCCTGATCAATATAAATCTGGTGTCTACTCTGAGCTATCCTCAGTCTATCTTAAATAATCCAGACCCAAGCTAAGGTATTCGGTAGTAAATCATTACCGTGTGGCCCAAGCTATGAAGACTCATACCAACCAATTAGAGAGAGGAAATGCCTACCATATAAGGCCTCAAATGGGGTTATCTGAATACTAGAGTGGTAGCTATTGTTGTACGCAAACTCCGCCAGAGGCAAGTGCTACTTCCAATAACCCCCAAACTCCAACACATTAGCTTGCAGCATATCCTCCAAAACCTGAATAGTGTGCTTTGACTGTCCATCGGTCTGTGGATGAAATATCATGCTAAGATCAACTCAGTTGCCCAACTCTCTCTGAAAATCTCTCCAAAAACTGGAAGTAAAGTAAGAGCCCCTATCTGATATAACCGTGAAGATGGACCACCTCCAAAATATAGACCTTGGCTAGATACTCTGCACTAAAAGTAGACTGCACCAGTAAGAAGTGTGTTGACTTGGTCAATTGATCAATGATGACCCAAATACCATCATTACCTCTAGGTGCCTTAGGTAATCCCATCATAAAGTACATGGTAATTTGCTCCCATTTCCACTCGGTAATAGGTAATCTCTGGAATACCCCACCAGGCCATTGATGCTCGGCCTTAACCTGCTGGCAACTCAAAAAAGAGGATACATACTCTGCTATATCTCTTCTTATGCCATGCCAACAATAATGTTATCTCAAATCCTAATACATCTTTGTGGTGCTCAGATGAATAGAGTATCTAAAATTGAGGGCCTCGTAAAGGATCAACTAAATAAAGTCACCAACTCTGGCAATATAGAGGCGACCGTCAAACCGTAGCACCCCATCTAAATTTATAGCAGCCTGGCCATCCTCACCTCATAATACCAACTCTTAAAGATCTATCAATGCTCCATTCTCAAACTATCAGCCACGAATCTGATCTAATATAGATGATCGAGCTCCCACAAAAGCCAAAATCAGTCCAGAATCTGATATGTTAAATCTGACCATCCTATTAGCCAAAGAATGAATGTCCAAGGCTAAGTGTTGCTCAACAGTAGAAAATTAAGTCAAACTACCTATATTTCCCACCTTCCAGCTCAAGGCGTCCTCTACTACATTCTCCTTTCCTGGATGGTAGAGAATAGAGAAGTCATAATCTGCTAAAAGCTCAATCCAGCGCCGCTGTCTAGAATTAAGGTCCTTCTGGGTCATAGTGTACTGTAGGCTACAATGATCTGTATATATCTCACAATGGACCCTATATAAGTAGTGCCTCCACATCTTGAGGATGAAAACTACCGCCACCAACTCTAAATCATGAGTGGGGTGGTTGCGCTTGTACGCTCTCAATGGTCTAGAAGCCTAAGCATTAACTCGGCCCTGCTGCATCAGAACACACCCAAGACCTACATTAGAAGCATCACAATATACTAAAAATCTCTCACCCTCAACTGGAAGAGTTAGAACAGGAGCGCTGGTAAGCAACTTCTTAAGCCTCTGAAAGCTCAAATCATACTCCTCGGGCCATACAAAGGGGATATCCTGATGGGTCAAACAAGTCAAAAGGGCTGCAATGGTGAATAAACCCTCGATGAAGCGCTGATAATACCAGCTAATTTAATGAAGCTCCGAGTCTCGGTAATAGATGTGTGACTAGCCTAACTATAAATAGCCCTAATATTCACAAGTTCTACCATGATACCCTCTTTGGATACCATGTGCCCTAGAAATTCCATAGACTCTAACCAAAATTCACACATTGAGAATTTGGCAAAAAGTTGTTGATCCTTCAATTGGTGGTAGTCTGGCCTCAAATCAATTTTATAAAATATTGTGGCACCTTGAAGCTAGTTGAACAGATCATCAAAGCAAGGCATGAGGTAATATTTCTTCACTATCACCTTATTCTGCTGCCTGTAGTCAACACACATCCGTATAGCCCTATCTTTCTTTTTAAGAAATAAGATAGGAGCATCCATGAAGACATATTCAAATGAATACAGTCCTTACCTAGGAGATCCTGTGTAACACCCCGGATTTTTTTTTTACAAAGACTAGAATATTTCTTCACGTAAGTGTAGAGTCGGACAAGAGGACTCATAATTTTTCATGAGTTAGGATTAATTCCTTAGTATTTGAAGTGTTTTAGATGTGTTTAGGGGTCATAAATATCTCTAACACCAAGTCGAGTCCAAAGAACTCCAATCGATTAAGTTTTCGGATGAGTTAGTATGAGGGTCAACTTTAAATGACCATATCTCCTAAAATAGGATGAATTGGATGTCCCATGACCTATCAAATTAAAGGTCTTTGAGTCTTTTTTCCAACGCTGCCAAGATTGTAAATTTTGGAGTCTGGAGTCAAATGTTATGATAATCCTAAGACGGACTAGTACTGCAGGAATTTCAGGCCTGGGTGACAACTGCTGGAAACCTGGGCTTGGCGTCGCAGTGGCGCGACGTGCCACTATCGCGCCAGGAACAAGCCTAAGTAGTTTGGTCCCTGGCGTGGCGCGCCACTAGGAGATGTTTAGAGTTTTTAAGCCTATTTCACAAAACCCAGAAAACTTAGGCTTGGCGCTGTAAGGGCGCGACGCGCCACTATCGCGCCATCAAACAGCCTCAGTAGTTTGGTCTTTGGTGCGATGCGCCACTAGCAGGTGTGCAGGTTTTAAGCCTATTCGACTTGGCGCCGTAGTGGCGCGATGTGCCACTATCGCGCCAGGAGCATTTTAAGCCTATTTTCCAGATTTTTGGAGAAAGGGCAATTTGGGTATTTTCCTAAATTATATATACTCTATCCTTGGACATTTTGGGACCATTTTTAAGTCCCTCTCTCTCTAAAAAAATCCCTAGAGTTTCCCTCTCTTCTTCTCTAAATCCTTCTCCAACAAAGAGTGCCTTCAAGATCTTCAAGTCAAGTCTTGGTTTCCGGTGAGATGATCTTCAAGCAAGGTATGTAAGGCTAACCTAAAATATGGATTAAGTTCTTTCATATGCCCATAGATGTTTTAGGTAGAAGTTGTGAAAGATTTGAACCTTTTATGAAGATTTTTCTAGAAATATTTCCTAAACTCTAGAATATTTTTATGTACTAGAAATTGATTGGCGATTTTCATGACTTAAATTCTTGAATGGTTATATTTCATATTATTAACTACAAATGAAATTTTGTATATAGCTTCATATGTATTGATGTTGTTCTCGAGTTGAGTTTTGTTGAGAGTATGGATTCATGTATTCATTCACATGAACCCAAGATGAGATTTCTTTTTGGTCATAATCTATTCTTGAGTTTGAGATAGATGGTTTGTATATATGTGTTGATTGGAATGAAAAGAATGAATTGGAATATTTATGAATGTGAATGGCATAAAAAGAATTGAAACATTGGTAGAGCTAGAATGTCACTTTTGTTTCTATAAATGGAATGTAGAATTAAATAAGGATTTTAGAGTAGATGTTTGATGATGATGTGATGATGATGTTTGATGATGATGTTTGATGATATTTGATGATGATGCAATGATGATGTTTGATGATGATGTGAATAATGATATTTGATGATGATGTAAATGAAGAGGTTATGTTGATGAGGATGTTGTGTGATGAAGTGGATTGGAGTCAAATGTGATTATGTGATATGTGACTTGCATAATTTGATTTGATTGGAGTCTTATGAGCATTTTGAAAATAAATGATCTTTTGAGAAGGAGTTTTAAATAAATGATTGTGAGCATTTTTGCATAAACTATTTATACACTATGTTGAGTTTTAAAGAATGATTATTTTTATCTATAATTTAAAAAGAGTTTAAGCATGAGTTGAGTTTGAGAAGTTTTTTTAATTATTTTTGAACTTGAGTATTTTGAGTATAAATGAGTTGAGCATTTTTACGTTAAAATGTCAATTTTTGAGATTGAGTTGAGATTGTATAAATTTTAAAGAGAAGAGTTTGATGATTTGAGATGAGTCAATTTGAAAGTAGGTCCAATAAGGCCAGATTTGATTGAGTTTTGAAAAGAGTCCAATGAGACTAAATGAGTTGATTTGAAAGGGTCCAATGAGACTAAATGAGTATTTTGAGTATTTTACTTACTTGATAGATATAAGCATATTGAGTCTTGGGAGGAGTATTGAGCACCGAATTGGGTAAGAGTACAGTCCATACTCGAACCAATAAACTACGTTGCCAAACATATGATGGGATTAAACCATTAAAGTTGGATGCTTCCCATGGTATCGAACCGTTAAAGTCGGATATTTCCCATTTTACTTTCTTGACATTATAGGACTTGGTTGGATTGGATCCATGATTGGTTGATCGTTCATACCTTGGCAAAGTATGGACGGATGTGGAACCAATGTCGAATTGTTGTACTATCACTCACTCATATGGTGATAGTTGTCAGTTAGAGAAACTCCCAATTGAATGGATTGTGCTTGATATGATTGGTTTCGATTGTGATTGTAGATGTTTGAGTTAAATTGTAAAACATTGCATAGTTTAATTTGCATATTTATTGAGTTGAGTCCTTTGAGTTGATTGTTGAGTTGATGGTATATGATCGGATTGGGTTAGATGAATTGTGATTGGATTGTACATGATTTGGTTGGATATGTGATTGGATTGTATTAGATGATATGTGATTGACTTCGAGTTAATGGTATATGATTGAATGGGATTGAATGATTTAATTGAATTGTATCGTACATGATTAGACTGGATTGGATGGTATATGATGGGTCTTTGTCTAAAAATTGTATTCTTACTTTATACTTATGACACTTTAATCGAGTCCCTCTTATCTTTCTGAATTGAGGTATTTGAACCAACATTTCTCTTCCTTCAGTTATGTTTTATTCTACCATATTACATACTCATACATTCCATGTACTGACGTCCATTTGGACCTGCATCATTTCATGATGCAGAGACAGGTTTAAGAGATCGTCAATAGGAGCATCATTGGGGATCTATTCACACTCAGCGTACTGGTGAGTCCTCCCCTACATTCGGAGGACACCGCTCATGTTATTCTTGCTTTGAGTTTAGCCTTTTCATTTTGATTTGAGGTAGCCATGAACATGTCATTGGCACCAATTATATAGTAGTGATAGAGGCTTCATAGACTAGATAGTGATGGGTCGGTTGAATATTTCTTTCCTAGAATTATTCTTGTCAAAGTATTTTTAATGACAAATATTGAAGTTGATTTGTTGGCCCATGGCCTTTATTCTATGAGTTAGATTGATGATTTGAGTTGCCCACCAAATATTCTCTTTATTCTGAGTCTTCCTCTGATTTAATGGATGAATGAATGTCTGATCAGGCTATGTGGTTCGCTTGGGAGCCAGAAATGGTTTTTGAGTGCCGGTTATGTCTAGGGTACCCTCTCGGAGCGTGACAAATATGGTATCGGAGCACAAAGTTCAAGAATCCTAGGGAGTCTATAAAGCTGTGTCTAGTAGAGTCTTGCTTATGGGTGTGTTGTGCACCACACTTATAATCAGGAGGCTATAGGACATTAAGAATTGTTTCCCTTGTTTTATATTCTAGATTCGTGCGATAGAGTTTAACTCTATGAAAGTTCCCTTCTAATTCGTGCGTTGCTCATATCCATTCGACTACCCCCATACTCAAGGTAGTTGAAATGGTAGATATGAGATTCTTGTTGATGAGTTAAGATGAGTCTTGGGAAAGTGAGGACACTGCACAAGGCTTGAGAGGAGCCTATTTATGTGTTTAACTCTATTGGTTTGGAGGGATGTACTCTCATTCATATAGATCATGCATTGAGTCAGAGCGAGATGTATCCTAGAATCTCATCTCTAAATCTTGATTCTAATGTTACCCTTGAGAGGGAAGTTATGTCTCTAAAAGATTAGTGTGGCCATCCGATAAATTGTGATTTGAGGTATGGTGAGCTATAGTTGGTAGGATGATTGTAGAGTTAGAAAGAAGGAGTTAGAGGAGTAGAACTCGAATAGTGAGAATGGTGGTTGATTGAGGCCTGTAACTAGAGTGAAGTACCTATAAGGTGAGTAATGAGGTGTAATGAATGATTGTGATAGTGCTAGTTTTAAGATTTGATTTAGTAGGCTTGACATGACGTATGTGAGAGATTAAGATATTAACTTGAGGAAAGTGTGTGTTATGGATGGAGGGGTATGTGACCCTTAAATGTAAATAGTGAGTTAATGCTAAGTTATTTGGTAAGAAGAAGCTTAAGAGGTATATATGAGATAGTATAGAGTTATATGAGGTTCTAAATTTATGAGTTGCTTTGGGTGACTAGTTAGTATTATTTAGCTGATGCCTTTGAGCTAAGGGGGAGATGATAGGGTAATAAACCAAAGTAAGTCTTAAGCTTTCGATTGTGATGAGTTGACCACGATGGTAGTAGACTGAGCTGAGTGAGAGTAGATGGGGAAGAGTGAGTGTTTCTTGATTTTGATGGTTGTGTTGTACTTGTCTAGTTGAGGATAGATGTGTAGAAGAGGGGCGAGATGAGACCTTGTGATGTGCAATAGATAGGTAAGAGTATGTTAGTTTGTCTCTGGGTAGGAGCTCATATAATAATGGAGGTAGAAGTGTTAAGGTAAGCCTGTAAATTCTTAGGTGTGGTTGAGGTGGTTAGAGTGATAAGCTTAAGTGTGTGGTAGTCACTATGAGAGTGATGGTAGAAGGCTATTGTTGACTTTTGGGGGAATGATTGGATATACGTGAAGGGTGTTATGAGGCTTAGAAAGAAAGGGGAGCTTGGGCACCGATATATTGACCTCATGAAATTATGAAGAGGATTAGGAATGTCGCTCGCGAATTGGAGTTCGACGGTTGAGGATGTAGATGTTTGAATGATTCAGTTGGTAGAGTTTTGATGTTCTATTCATGCCTAATAATGAGAATGATGAAGGTGATGTCCCTATTCCTGAGTTGAAGTGATTTGTCTATTCTTGAGTTTGAATAGCCAATTGTCTAGATTGCTTGATTTGGTTGATTGGTTGATTTGAATGAGTCTCTATTGTTATTCATTCCTCGAGTCCATCTCTAGTCAATCTTCATTCAAGGACGAATGATCCCAAGGGAGAGATAATGTAACACCCCGGAATGTTTTTTCTCAAATACTAAAACATTTCTTTACGTGAGTGTAGACTCAGACCGGAGGACTCGTAATTTTTCACATGAGTTAGGATTAATTCCTAAGTATTTGAAGTGTGTTAGATGTGTTTAGGGGTCATAAGGGATCTCTAACACCTAGTCGAGTCCAAAGAACTCCAATCGATTAAGTTTTTGGACGAGTTAGTATGAGGGTCAACTTTAAATGACCATATCTCCTAAAATAGGATGAATTGGATATCCCATGACCTATAAAATTAAAGGTCTTTGAGTCTTCTTTCCAACGCTGCCAAGATTGTAAATTTTGGAGTCTGGAGTCAAACGTTATGACTATCCTAAGACGGACTAGTACTGCAGGAATTTCAGGCCTAGGTGACAACTGCTGGAAACCTGGGCTTGGCGCCGCAGTGGCGCGACGCGCCACTATCGCGCCAGGAACAAGCCTCAGTAGTTTGGTCCCTGGCGCGGCGCGCCACTAGGAGATGTTCAGGGCTTTTAAGCCTATTTCACAAAACCCAGAAAACTTAGGCTTGGCGCTGTAAGGGCACGATGCGCCACTATCGCGTTATCAAATAGCCTCAGTAGTTTGGTCTTTGGCGTGATGCGCCACTAGCAGGTGTGCAGGTTTTAAGCCTATTCGACTTGGCGCCGTAGTGGCGCGACGCGATGCGCCACTATTACGCCAGGAGCATTTTAAGCCTATTTTCCAGATTTTTGGAGAAAGGGCAATTTGGGTATTTTCCTAAATTATATATACACTATCCGTGGATGTTTTGGGACCATTTTTTTCAGTCCCTCTCTCTCTAAAAAAAACCCTAGAGTTTCCCTCTCTTCTTCTCTAAATCCTTCTCCAACAAAGAGTGCCTTCAAGATCTTCAAGTCAAGTCTTGGTTTCTGGTGAGATGATATTTAAGCAAGGTATGTAAGACTAACCTAAAATATGGATTGAGTTCTTTCATATGCCCATAGATGTTTTAGGTAGAAGTTGTGAAAGATTTGAACCTTTTATGAAGATTTTTCTTGAAATATTTCTTAAACTCTAGAATATTTTTATGTACTAGAAATTGATTGGCGATTTTCATGACTTAATTCTTGAATGGTTATATTTCATATTATTGACTACAAATGAAATTTTGTATATAGCTTCATATGTATTGATGTTGTTCTCGAGTTGAGTTTTGTTGAGAGTATGGATTCATGTATTCATTCACATGAACCCAAGATGAGATTTCTTTTTGGTCATAATCTATTCTTGAGTTTGAGATGGATGGTTTGTATATATGTGTTGATTGGAATGAAAAGAATGAATTGGAATATTTATGAATGTGAATGGCATAAAAAGAATTGAAACATTGGTAGAGCTAGAATGTCACTTTTGTTTCTATAAATGGAATGTAGAATTAATAAGGATTTTGGAGTAGATGTTTGATGATGATGTGATGATGATGTTTGATGATGATGTTTGATGATGATGTGAATGATGATATTTGATGATGATGCAATGATGATGTTTGATGATGATGTGAATGATGATATTTGACGATGATGTAAATGAAGAGGTTATGTTGATGAGGATGTTGTGTGATGAAGTGGATTGGAGTCAAATGTGATTATGTGATATGTGACTTGCATAATTTGATTTGATTGGAGTCTTATGAGCATTTTGAAAATAAATGATCTTTTGAGAAGGAGTTTTAAATAAATGACTGTGAGCATTTTTGCATAAACTATTTATACACTATGTTGAGTTTTAAAGAATGATTATTTTCATCTATGATTTAAAAAGAGTTTAAGCATGAGTTGAGTTTGAGAAGTTTTTTTAATTATTTTTGAACTTGAGTATTTTGAGTATAAATGAGTTGAGCATTTTTACGTTAAAATGTCAATTTTTGAGATTGAGTTGAGATTGTATAAATTTTAAAGAGAAGAGTTTGATGATTTGAGATGAGTCGATTTGAAAGAAGGTCCAATTAGGCCAGATTTGATTGAGTTTTGAAAAGAGTCCAATGAGACTAAATGAGTTGATTTGAAAGGGTCCAATGAGACTAAATGAGTATTTTGAGTATTTTACTCACTTGATAGATATGAGCATATTGAGTCTTGGGAGGAGTATTGAGCACCGAATTGGGTAAGAGTATAGTTCATACTCGAACCAATAAACTATATTGCCAAACGTAGGAGGGGATTGAACCGTTAAAGTTGGATGCTTCCCATGGTATCGAATCGTTAAAGTCGGATGTTTCCCATTTTACTGTCTTGACATTATAGGACTTGGTTGGATTGGATCCATGATTGGTTGATCGTTCATACCCTGGCAAAGTATGGACGGATGTGGAACCAATGTCAAATTGTTGTACTATCACTCACTCATATGGTGATAGTTGTCAGTTAGAGAAACTCCCAATTGAATGGATTGTGCTTGATATGATTGGTTTTGATTGTGATTGTAGATGTTTGAGTTGAATTGTAAAACATTGCATAGTTTAATTTGCATATTTATTGAGTTGAGTCCTTTGAGTTGATTGTTGAGTTGATGGTATATGATCGGATTGGGTTAGAAGAATTGTGACTGGATTGTACATGATTTGGTTGTATATATGATTGGATTGTATTAGATGATATGTGATTGACTTCGAGTTAATGGTATATGATTGAATGGGATTGAATGATTTAATTGAATTGTATCGTACATGATTAGACTGGATTGGATGGTATATGATGGGTCTTTGTCTAAAAATTGTATTCTTACTTTAGACTTATGACACTTTAATCGAGTCCCTCTTATCTTTCTGAATTGAGGTATTTGAACCAACATTTCTCTTCCTTGAGGTATGTTTCATTCTGCCATATTACATACTCATACATTCCATGTACTGACGTCCATTTGGACCTGCATCTTTTCATGATGCAGAGACAGGTTTAAGAGATCGTCAATAGGAGCTTCATTGGGGATCTATTCACACTCAGCGTACTGGTGAGTCCTCCCCTACATTCGGAGGATACCGCTCATGTTATTCTTGCTTTGAGTTTAGCCTTTTCATTTTGATTTGAGGTAGCCATGAACATGTCATTGGCACCAATTAGATAGTAGTGATAGAGGCTTCATAGACTAGATAGTGATGGGTCGGTTGAATATTTCTTTCCTAGAATTATTCTTGTCAAAGTATTTTTACTGACAAATATTGGAGTTGATTTGTTGGCCCATGACCTTTATTCTATGAGTTAGATTGATGATTTGAGTTGCCCACCAAATATTCTCTTTATTCTGAGTCTTCCTCTGATTTAATGGATGAACGGATGTCTGATCAGGCTATGTGGTTCGCTTGGGAGCCAGAAATGGTTTCTGAGTGCCGGTTACGTCTTGGGTACCCTTCCGGTGCGTGACATCCTCAAGCTGAGAGTTCTCCACCACAAAGCAGTTACTTTTCCTAAGTATCCGAGATAAGATAGACTTGCCAACACTTTAGCCTCTCATTCTAGGACTTCCCTGTGCAATCCTGAGAGTTGAGCTCACGAAGCACTGCAGGAGTCTTACAGTAAGGTGGAATAGAATGGGCTTAGGGCCTGGCTCCAAGTCTATAGAAAAGTCAATATTGCTCTTTGGGGGTAGGCTAGGTTGGTCTATAGGAAAGACATTAGTAAACTCCCGGACTATAGGAATTGAATCAATAAAAGGGGTCTCGCTGAACACATCACAGATATATGCTAAGTAGGCTAAATACTAGTTGCCAAGCCCGCATAAAGGATATAATCCCCATTGGTGGGCGGCTATAAGCACCCTTCTACAACACCGGGGGAATGCCAGGCATGGCTAAGGTAAGAGTCTTGGCATAGCAGTCCAAAACTGCATGATGAAGGGAAAGACAATATATGCACAATATAACATCAAAGTCCAACATATCTAACAGAATAATATCAGGCTGAGTCTCGTGTCCCTAAATAGTCACCGCAGAAGATCTACATACCTGATCCACTACTAAGGAATCCCCTATCAGGGTCAAAACATGCAATGACACCTCAAGTGACTTATAAATAATACCCAAACAAGGAGAAAAATATATAGATATAAAACATTACGTGGAACCGGGATAAAATAAGGCTAAAGCAATCTGCTGACATATGATGATAGTACTTGTGATGATATCATCTGATGCTTCAGCCTTTGCCCTAGCTGGAGCAGTATAAAAATGGCCTTGTTAGCCTCTCCCATGTCCCTCTTGCTTACCACCTAACCTGCCTCCCCGGGGACCTCTCTGAATGCCCTGCTAGCCATCGCCATGACCCTATGGCTGATCTCCACTTCCTCGGTCCTGACCCTGATCTCTGCCTCTGGGTGGAGGTTGTACTGCTGCTAACGATCTAGCCCAACTAGGGCACTCTCCGACCCAGTGATTTATTGAACCACAATCATAACAACCTGAAGCTGAGAGCTTGTAGTAACCCTTCTGCGATAGGAATGAAGAGGTACTGATCCTCTCATGCTATAACCTCTGGTGGAACCCCCCAAACGGGACTGACTACCCTCATATGCTGGCAGTGCTGCCTGAACCGACAGGCTGGTCTAACCCTGCTAGTACCTATTATGTTGGAACCGCTGGCGGGGACTATCATAACTATCCTGGCCCCTAGAATGGGACCCACTGAAGCCACCTTGATGCCTGAACCTCTTAGCGCTACCCCCTTGGTCTTGACGATGAATAATCTCTATAGTGCAGGTATGGTCCACCACATCCAAGAAAGAGCGGCCTACAGAAATCAAGTGCTCCATCCCCATCCTTCAGTGGGGCCTCAACCTACGCATAAAACACCATACTTCCTACTCCTTGGTGGTTAGAATCATAGCGATATATTAAGATAGCTGGTTGAATCTGGTCTTGTTATGACCCAAGCCTAGGACCTAGGTGTGACACGATGAATAAGGCTAAGAAATATCCTTAGATCACCATCATATTAAATAGAACAAGTAACAAAAGAGGTAACCAAAAGTATATACATTTCATAAGCTTGAAAAGAGAAGGGGTATTTTTCTCGAAATATAGAAACTTACCAAGGTAGTAGCTTTCAACTATCAAACTAGCCACGAGGAGGTGAGTGTGGAGAAACATCAATCTCGACATGGTGATATCATATAGGCAATAGAGTATGTATTAGTACGTTGAATTTACTAAGTATAGGGGAAATGCAACATAATGGAAAACATTAAGAAATTTACAAGAAAAGTACATAAGTGAGTGTATGCATGAAGTGTCAAGTATTGAGCATTTGAAACATTCATTTATGGGAATATGACTACAACAAATATCTAAGGCCATACAGGCTATTACATAAAATCCAACATAATCCCCTACATTGGTACGGGGAGACTACTTTCTGGGTAGAACTCCATCAACTTTATTTATTTTTTTAAACATTTAGGGCTAATTGTGGATCCAATAGCCTAAGCCTATAAGGGATCCTATGATGACACATAGTTAATGAGACAAGGGGCTGCTACTATGATTTTCTTATTGAATCCCACCTCAATTACCCATTCAGTGCTAAGTCAATCCCACAGAATAGTTCATATAACATAAGAACATAATCATTTATATAGATTTAGATAATCAAAACATCATTTGGTAGAATAGCTCATTAAAATTTTTCATTTGATTCACACAAGTGAGAATTGGCCTTTCACAAGTGGAATACATCACTTCATCATTCTTTCATTTCATAAGACTCCCTTTAATCATAAATATTTGCTTTCACAAACTTTCATTTTGGAGTCAAAGCTCTCAATTCAACTTCATTGTAACATAATGAAGCTAGGTGGGTTCTATTCAATCAACTTTCAAATTATTTGAATCCCTGATAGCATGCATGAGAGTAATGTAATGCATCAATTTAAAAGATCTTTAAAGCAACCCACCAATACACTTTAAAACTCTTTTTCACGCCTTCATATAATGACCTTTGATAAATCAAACATTTCATGAAATTAAGAATCAATATAAGCCAATATAGGTAAATAAACTTCAAATAGACAATAATCTATGCATTTAGAATCATGATATGAAAAAACATAAGATTTCAATATTTGAAATTGAACTATTCAGTTTAGAAAATGCTTGGGTTCCCTAGAGAACCCATGAATGAGACCCACATACCTTGGGGAATGAAACCCTAATGAAAGATTGAAAATAATGGAGACTTGAAGAACCTTGAATGAAACCCTAGCATTGCTTGAAACCCTTAGAAGAACTTGAGAGGAAAGAAATTTGTGTGTTTGAGTTTATGTGTGAAAATGAGGGATTGTAATGGCTTAGGGTACTTAGATAGAGTCAATTCAGTACCCAAAATGACCACTTTTTGGTGTTAAAATGCGGGAAAAGACTAAAATTCCCCTTTTAAAGCTGGCCTGATTGGGCTTCATGGAAACCCTTCACGGTTTGTGGTGCTCACCATGACCCATGGTGGTGTCCCGTGGTAAATGACTTGGAGGAGGAAATCTTGGGGTTTTCAGGAAGGTCTCTGAACTTCCTCCACGGAGACTTTCACGGTCCATGGAGGGTATCACTATCTGTGAACCATGGCCGTAGTGCCAAACCTACAGAAGTAACCACCAAAGAACACACCATGGTCCCTGAAGAGCTCCACGGCCCGTGGTGGTCACTCATGGTCTTTACCTTAGAATGTTTTCTGAGGCCTTAGGGGAGCGGTCATCATAGAGGGAACTATGGTTGGGGTGCTCACACGGTCCATGGTCCCTCATTGTGATCCCTTTCCTACAGGGTTAGGTTTCAGAACCTCTACCATGATGGCTCACTATGAGGCATGGTGTGTACCACGACTCGTGATAGCCTTCCATAGGCATCACCTGGTGCCATCTTTTCTACATTTCTATGCAATTTCATTCTTTGTTCCTCGTATTAGGAATTTACAACTTCTAGGATCTTACAATATCTCCCCCTTGGGAACATTCATCCTTGAATGAGAATCGTTAGAATAGAAATGGACATGACACGAGGACTGGTAACCTAACATGATTACACTAACACTTGAAATGGATAAATCATGACATCTTTAAACTTAGCATAAAACATGACTTTAAAATTCAACTTCATGAACATACATGCATATGAAAGACTTAGGAAAATCTAAAATGTAGGAGTCTTAAATAATTCATGAATAACTTAGTACCTTCGGCTTATATAGAATGAAAGAGATGAGGGTATAATTTCATCATATCCGCTCTCACTTCCCATGTGGCACTTTCAACTTGTTGATTCCTCCAAAGGACTTTAATGGATGCAACTTCCTTGTTCCTCAATCTCTTGACTTGTCGATCCAAAATTTCAACTAGAACCTCTTCATAGGTCAAGTTCTCTTAAACATTCACTATCTCCAAAGGCACAATGGAACTAGGATCACCCACACATTTCCTCAACATGGACAATGGATCACCGAATGAACCATGGCCATCTCCAATGGCAACTCCAAGTCATAAGCAACCTTACTAATACCTCTCAAGATTCTATAAGGACCTACATACCTAGGGCTTAATTTCCCCTTGTTACCAAACCGAACTACACCCTTAGTGGGTGAAACCGTCAAGTATACCCAATTATCCACATTAAACTCAAGATCTCTTCTCTTTGTATCGGAGTAGAACTTTTGAAAACTTTGACCCATCTTCAATATTTTTCTAATAATTCTCACCTTTTCCAAAACATCAAGCACCGAATTAGGACCTAACAAGGTCATCTCACCTACTTCAAACCAACCAACCAGAGATCTACATTGTCTTCCATTCAAAGCCTTAAACGGTGCCATCTCAATGCTTGAGTGGTAGCTATTATTGTAGATGAACTTGATGAGCAGTAGATGATCATCCCAACTACTTTTAAACTCCAACACATAAGCCCTTAACATATCATCTAGGATTTGAATTGTTTGTTCGGCTTGACCATCGGTTTGAGGATGAAATGTGGTACTTAGCTTCATCTTGGTACCAAGTCCCCTTTGAAATGATCTCCAAAGCAGAGAAGTGAATTGGGTACCATGATTCGAAATAATTGACAAAGGCATACCATGAAACCTCACCAATTCCCAGATATAAAACTTTGAATAATCTTCGACACTATAAGATGTCTTGACTGGTAGAAAGTGAGCCGACTTTGTCATTTTATCAACAATTACCCAAATTGAATCATGATGCTTTTGAGTATGAGACAAACCCACTATAAAATCTATATTCACATCTTCCCACTTCCAAGTAGGGATTTCAATGGCTTGGGCTAGGCCACCCGGCCTTTGATGTTCGGCCTTAACTTGTTGGCAGTTCGGACACTCGGCCATAAAACTTGCTCCTTCTTCATGCCACTCCACCAAAAATATCTCATTTAAGTCTCGGTAAATTTTCATTGAATTGGGATGAATAAAGTATGAAAAATTATGAGACTTCTTCAAAATCAAACCCCTTAGGCCATCCACATCCGGAACATATAACTAACCATGGTAGTGAATTACCCCATCTCAGCCTTGTGAAAAGACCTCTACTTTCGTTTTTTTACCAACCTCTTTAACTCTTCAAATATTGGGTCAAGGTCTTGTTTTGACTTAACTTTCATCACCAAAGATGATTCGGACCCATTATGAACAACCATACCACCGTCACCGGAACCACTCAACTTCACCCCTAATCTAACCAACCGGTGAACATACTTTACCAACTCTCTTTTCCCTTAATCAACATGGGCCACACTCTCCACAGACACTCTACTAAGTGCATCAGCAACCACATTGACTTTACCTGAATGATAATGCACACTCATGTCATAGTCTTTGAGGAGTTCAAGCCACCTTATTTTCCTTATATTGAGGTCCTTTTGGGTAAACACATATTGGAGACTTTTGTGATCGGTGAACACATCCACATGTACCCCATAGAGGTAATACCACCAAATCTTAAAAGCAAATACAACGGTCGCTAACTCAAGATCATGGGTAGGGTAGTTACATTCGTGCACCTTCAATTGCCTAGAAGCATAGGCTATAACCTTATCGTTTTGCATCAAGACACAAGCCAAACCAATCTTTGAAGCATCATAATAAATAACAAACCCTTTTAAGCTTTTCAGAAGAGTCAAAATAAGAGTGGAGGCAAGTCGATCTTTTAAAGTTTGGAAACTCCTCTCATACTCATCCGTCCATTGAAACTTTGCCTTCTTTTGAGTGAATTTTATCATAGGAGATGAGATGGAAGATAACCCTTTAATGAAACTTCTATAGTACCCGACAAGACCCAAAAAGCTCCTAATATCCTAGGGAGACAATTGTCTAGGCCAATTTCTTACTACCTCCATTTTCTTAGAATCGACCTTGATTCCATCATCGGACACTCTGTGACCAAGAAATGCCACTTCTTTCAACCAAAACTCAAACTTACTAAATTTGGCAAATAATTGCCTATCCCTTAAGGTTTGAAGCATATCCCTCAAATGGTCCTTATGCTTTTCCTCACCCCAAGATTAAATTAAAATATCGCCAATGAAGACCACCACAAAAATATCAAGGTAGGGTTTGAGAACCCTATTCATTAATTCCATGAACACCGCCGGCGTATTCTTCAACCCAAATGACATCACTACAAACTCAAAGTGACCATTACCTTTTTTCTTACAAACAACATGGGAGCACCTCATGGTGAAATAGTTGGCCTTATAAATCCTTTGTCCAACAATTCCTTTAATTTTTCCTTCAACTCCTTTAATTTCATCGGGGCCATTTGGTAGGGAGAAATTGCGATAGATTGGGTATTGGGGAGAAGATTGATACCAAAATCAACTTTCTTTTTAGGAGGGATATCGGGAAAGACATCAACCACGGGAACTGACTTAAGAGAAGGACTTTTGGAGTTAATATCCCTAACCCTCACAATGTGGTAGATGCAACTCTTAGCAATCAGCTTTTAGGCATTAAGACAAGAAATGAACCTACCATTCACTACTGAATCATAACCCTTCCATTCGAGAATAGACTTATTTGGTAATTGAAAATTGACTCTACGAGTCCTATAATATATAGTGGCATAAGATGCATGCAACCAATCCATCCCAAGAATAACGTCAAAATCTACCATGTCCAGTTCATTGAGATCACAAGGAACAACTTTATACAAGATAGACAAGGGACAACCCTTATAAACCTTCCTAGCAACAATTGACTCACCCAAGTGGGTAGACACCAAATAGGGATCTATTAATATTTAGGGTGACACTTCAAACCTATTAGCTAGGAATGGAGTAACAAATGACAAATTGGCACCCAGATCTAATAAAGTATACACATCAAAAGCAAAGACCTTTAACATATCGGTAACAACATTGGGTGCTTCCTCAACTCTTATCTTCCATGCAAAGCATAAAAGCAATTGGTGTGTTGGCAACCACCTTGAGTTGTTTGACCATGAGAAATTTTTTCTTGAGGCTACCACCACCACCTCTACAATATCTAGCATGGTGGCCCGACTTTCCGCACTTGAAGCATGCATTAGAGTCGATTATGCATTCCCCTTTATGAGTCCTCACACACTTCTTGCAAGCGGGGAAAGCTTGAGAACCAACATTCTCTCTTGGAACCACCGGGTTAGCACCTTTGTCCTTGTTGAACCTTGGTGGATAATTATCAGTAGAACCTTATCCCACAAATCGTTGCCCACCTTGGCCCTTTCCACTACCACCATAACCGAACCTTTGAGGATTGAACCCTCTACTATTCACTCTATCCTTCTTGAACCCTCTTGGCCTCTACTTGAATTTCTCATCCTCAATTTATTCTGCATATTTCATTAGTCGAGAGATGTCAATATCTTTGACCAATATGGCCATCTTTCACTCTTTAGATACCAAACTAGAAACGCCAAAAATGAACTTGGTCATCCTTGCCTTTAGATCGGATACCATGAAAGGAGCATACTTAGATAATTTAGTGAATTTGAGGGAATATTCCCTTACCCTCATGACCCCTTGATGAATATTGATGAACTCTTGGAGCTTTGCCTCCTTTAGCTCTGAAGGAAAGAAGCGGTCTAGGAAGGCACCTTTAAACTCTTCCCATTCTATAGGCTCCATATCTTCACCTCTCTCAGCAACCCATTTCTCATACCAAACCCTTGCCACACCCTTGAGTTGATAGGATAATAGATCGACTTTTTTATGTAGAGGCACACCCATGATGGCTATAATCTGATAGACCTTCTCTATGAACTCCATAGGGTCCTCATCTACTTTAGAACCGTCAAAATCGGGCAAATTCATTATCTTGAAATCTCGAATCCTAGAAGCCAGATAGGCACTTGAAGAGGATGAGGAATAATACCTTGGTTATTTTAGTTGGCTATAACTTGAGCCAACAAAGTGATAATGTTCTAAAATTCCATATATGTCACTCCTTCCTCATGATGTGGAGCTTTGGGAACCGGAGGATCTTTGTCCTCATTTTCAACTCTTGCTCTAGGTGGAGGTACTCTTCATGGAGGAATGATCTAGAAGATATAAAATGATGCGTTAGTTAGAGAAAGCCTTAGGACACTCTAGGGCACGACATGAATTTCAAAGAAGTGAAAACTTTCCTAAACGTCCCATAGTCTTCTATTCATAGCTATGGAATGCTTTACAATCATGAATAAGACCCTATTCGATATGGTATATTGGACTACAAGAACCATTCAAAACCTTAAGCTCTGATACCATATTTGTCACGACTCAAGCCTAAGGCCTAGGCGTGACATGGCTAATTCTAGATCCACTAGCCTAAGTCTACAAGGTCTCCTATGTTGGCACATAGTTAATGAGATAAGGGGTTGCACTAGGATTGCCTTACCGAATCCTACCTCAATTCTCCATTCGGTACTAAGTCAATCCTACGAAATAGTTCATATAACATAAGAACATAATTATTTATATAGCTTTAGATCATCAAAACATTATTCGTTAGAATAACTCATTAAAACTTTTCATTTGATTCACACAATTGAGAATTGGCCTTTCATAAGTGGAATACATCATTTCATTATTTTTTTATTTCATAAGACTCTCTTTGATCATAAACATTTGCTTTCATAAACTTTTATTTTGGAGTCAAAGCTTTCAATTCAACTTCATTGTAACATAATGAAACTAGGTGGGTTCTATTCAATCATCTTTCAAATCATTCAAACCCATGATAGCATGCATGAGAGTAATGTGATGCATCAATTTAAAACATCTTTAAAGAAACCCACCAATACACTTTAAAACTCTTTTTCATGCCTTCATATAAGTACATTTGATAAATCAACGATTTCATGAAATTAAGAGTCAATACAAGCCAATATAGAAAAATAAACTTCAAATAGACAATAATATATGCATTTGGAGTTATGATATAAAAACCCATAAGATTTCACCATTTGAAATTGAACTATTGAGTTTAGAAAATACTTGGGCTCCATGGGTGAAAGAATCCATGAATGAGACCCACATACCTTGGGGAAGGAAACCCTAATGAAAGCTTGAAAATAATATAGACTCAAAGAACCTTAAATGAAACCCTAACTTTGCTTGAAACCCTTAGAAGAAATTGAGAGGAAAGAATTTTGTGTGTTTAAGTCTAAGTGTGAGAATGAGGGATTGGAATGGTTTAAGGTCCTTAGATAGAGTTAATTCAATCCCCAAAATGACCACACTTTAGTGTTAAAATATGGGAATAGACAAAAATACCCTTTTAAAGCTGGCCGGACTAGGCTTTACGAAAACCCTTCATGGTCCGTGGTGCTCACCACGGCCCATGGTGTGTCCCATGGTAAATGACTTGGATGAGGAAATCTTAGGGTTTGCAGAAAGGTCTCTGAACTTTCTCCACAGAGACTTTGATAGTTTGTGGAGGGCATCACAATCTGTGAACTGTGGCCATGGTGTAGGACCTACAGGAGGACTTGTAGGAGTGACCGCCATGAAATACACTATGGTTCGTGAAGAGTTCCATGATGCGTGGTGGTCACTCGTGGTCCTTACCTTGGAATATTTTCTTAGGCCTTAGGGGAGGGGTATCACGGAGGGTATTATAGTCCGTTGTGCTCACCATGGTCCCTTTTCTTCAGGGTTGGGTTTCAGAACTTCCACCATGGTGGCTCACTATAAGGTGTGGTATGTACTACGGCTCGTAATGGCCTTCCGTGGTCATCACCTGGTACTAGTTTTTCTGCATTTCTCTGTAATTTTATTCTTTGTTCCTCGTATTAGGACTTTCTAATTTCCCAGGTCACAGGTCTCATACTCAACGACTATCATTTGACCCTTCTTTAACCATGTAAACTGATTCTAGAGTTGGTTCTTGATGCTCTAGGGGATGTATCTAGAAAAGAACATCTCTAAAAATTAGGCCATGTCTACAATTGTGACCCAACTGGCTTGGTTTGTAAGTAGGAGCGCCACCACTGTCTGGCTGACCCACGAAACTGGTGAGCGGTGAATTCGGCCCCTCCAGAATCCACAAGACCCAATGAGTAAAGTTGCTTATATCAAGTAGTCAGAAACTCCATGGCGTCCTCGCCAATGGTTGCAGAAAATATTGGGGGTGATAACCTCTGAAACACCCACAACATCTTCTGCTCTCTAAGGACATAACATCCTCTGGAACTACTAGCGGAGGTGCAACATCTGGTGGGGGTGGCTAAATTTCAGGTGCTAATAGTGCAGGTCGGTCCTGCAGTACAGGTATATCTGCAGCTGGAGCTGGGGCCTGTGGAATAACCTCGATAGCCGTAAGGAGATGAACAATTGCCTTTTGTAAAGCTGGGGTCATAACTGGTATGACTGGAGGCTGCGCTGCTGGTGGGGCCCCTCTATCTAAGGAGGTATATGGGCATCGTGATGCTTCTCTACATGCTTGGGATCTATATCTGGATCAAGGACTGGTACTTCTCCCGTGCCTGTGCCACGTGGTCATCTTCTAGGCCTGCCTGGTCCTAGTGGGTCTCGCCACCTCGCGTACGATCCATCCCTATGAAAGAGTGAAACAAATGAGATTTCATGAAACTAATAAGACACACAACTACACAAAATGATACAACTTAGAGAACATTCCTGATGACATCCTGTAGCCTCCCAAAGCAAAGTCATGGTCATCTCCATACCCATCCGCGAGACTCTACTAGACGTTAGAACTGTATAAGTGAGACCAACGAACCTAGGGCTCTGATACCAACTTGTCATAATCCAATTTCTCAGGTAATGATGGAACCTACCATAACCCCCGATAGGTAAGAAAAACCTATAATCCTAAACTGCAAGTAATGGATATAAGGGGAAAACACTAAACATAACTAAGAGAATCCGAATAAATATTGAAATAAGGAAAAACTAGATAAATATATACAAAATAGACAATACTGAATCCCTCCTAGAACCTGGAAGTCACTAGTATAGAGCTTTTACCAAAATAAAATGAGTACCACCCCCAAAAGTGAACCAAAAATATATACAACATCGGCTAGTCTTAAAAGTACAAAAAGACTAGCCATCCAAGCTGAAGGAGACAGAAATGATCTCAAAAGGACATGTGCTCATCTTGGTCTCCAGATCTAGCTGCAACAGGCTTGATCTATCAGCAATGGTAGCTGGTACTTAGACCTGCATCACGAAAGTAGATGCAGAGTGTAGTATGAGTACTAGATATAAGGTACTCAGTAGGCATTATAGGTCGACTGAGCAGAAAAGGTAAAAATGGTATGAAAAAAGAGAAATAATCCTAAACTGGAGTCATAAAAGGCATCTAAGGTAAGAAAGGTAAATATCTATACAAACAGGAAGATACTATCTAGGAAGACTACAATTAACTACACCGAACTGGGCCCCCATAAGCCCAGTCGGGACACTCGTATGGAAGTTTAAATAAACAAATCCAAAAAAAAAACCATAAGCCCTTCGGTTACACATAATAGCTAAGACTACAAAGGCTAGGAACTAAGAATCTGCAATACCAAGAACTAAAGAACTACATCATCCCCGAATCAAAAGTCTTCAAGAATTAACTAACCATAAATTCTCTAGGGATCGAGGTCGAGACTAGAACTCGGATGCTTGCCCAAATTCTCAAGGTGGTCAAGGTCGGGACTCAAACCCGAATGTTGTACATGATATATCAGTACGGTTGAGGATGAGACTGGGACCCAGATGTTTGCCATGATCTATCGGTAAGGTCGAGGCTGGGACTAGGACCCAAGGGCTCGCCATACTAACAAGTCGGTAGAGGCAGGAACTGGAACCCAGATACTCCCTGATGTGATTCCAGAGCAGAGACCGAAAATTAAATCTGGATACTCATACATGCCTTATTCGAAGGTGCAGAGTATTCTCATTTCAACTAGACGCTAATAATTATCGGGGATCGCCTCCATAGTGAACCAAACCAACATATTATCTAGGCTTCAGTTGAAACTGAAACAAGTCAAACATAAAATCTAGCATCACAGACACATCTCAAAAGTCGTAACCAAAGGAAGTTATAGATAAGGTTGTTCATAAGAGTAAAGTTACTGCCTAGCTAAGGCCCAACTACCATACACGAGCCTACAACTTCATTCTACAAAGATCTAAGCCCGCCGGAGCGATGCTGGAGCATCTAAAGCAAGTTCCACAACCTATACTAAGACCAACATGCTCCACAATACCAAATATATAAAATCGACACTACTTATAGTACTAACATTTAACGGAAGAGATCATATACTTTCAATTACCTGAAATACCTGATAAAAAGCCTAAATCATATTGTCTAACACCTAAGATATACATATAATCTACCCAACCTAATTTCCATCAATCTCAACCTGATTTCACACATTTAATCTTAATCTAAATAAAGAAAAGTCGTAGCCTACCTACAGGCCGAACATACACTCTTCAAATTACTTTGTCGGAGCATTTTTCTTTTGCACGGCCTCAGAATGCTGCCATGCTGTCAAAAATAGACTCATGATATCGTTACGATTATTTAGACACTAAAGTCACAAATTTTTGAAGAAGGAAAAATTTTGAGGTCTAAAATAGAATTTGTGGGACCCACATCTAGAATTACGAAATTGACCCCAAAAAGTGGTCCAAACACATCACCCCAAGCTCAAGTAACAATTTGAACCATGTCTCTGGGTTGGAAAACAACACAAAATGAGCATGCATCAAAAATCCCAAGTTTAAGCTGAAAGCAAAGAAGGACAAGATCTAGGAACATCAATATACCAAAAGCAAAGCTCCCACGATCAAAATGTGTCACACCATAATGTTCCATGCAGAAATCCCCATAATTTAGCCTCAAGAATTGCTGAAAATGGAGCTAAAATGATCAAGAAACAGAACCCCAAAATTCATTGAAATCCCAACTCGAAAATGTCAAAAGACGACAGCTAAATTCATGAATTTACCTCACATGATGCTTCTACTCGAGATTCTGAGCTCACAAAGGATTCCCCACAAAATTTCCTTGAACTTAGGCCTTAGAATTTCCAAAATCACACCAATATCTAGAGACAAAATGAGTTCCAAAGATAGAACACTTAAACTGAAATTTGGACATTAAACTAACCCCAGGTGTCGCTTAAGCGGACCCCCGATGGTCACCTAAGCGAGGACCCTATCACTTTACGAGGGGTCTCTTTAAAGACACTCACCCAAGAGGGCCTAGTTGCTTTAGATGTAGTCTCTTTAGCGACAATACTAGACTCAACTGGTGAAAAATGGACTTTGACATGTCCAAGTCTTCGACGAGGTGCTCAAGATTCATTCGGAACCCCGTGAGCACAAATGAGATATGTTACCCCACCAAATTTATATTCTTGAATCAATGACATATTTGAAATTCCCATATGAGGTCATTTTAATGAAAAGTAGGTCCTACACCCAAGTGATATTTTAGGCCTAATTCCAATACGACCCTCGGTATTAGACCGAAAGTCTTGGAAAGAAAATGTAGGGTCATTCTAGACCAAACTCGATATTCCAAAACTAACAATGCTGACAATTTTTTTATCCTAGTACGTTTTCCAGAAATGTTGACCAAAGTCAATCATATGCCAAATTTCAAAGGCTAAAGCGCCAAATGGCCCCAAACTCATACTGTTTGCCTCGATACTCACGTCGACTATGCTACTAGCCTAATTTGGCCATTTCGGAGCTGGGAGAATCTCCAAAATTCCATTATGAGGTCGTTTACCTAAATTTATGACCGAAGTCAACTTATCAAGTTATAAAAGCTCTAAAATAGGGAAACGGGCCTAAAACCCAAACGAACAACTAAGAGACCGAGCTAATGGTGCTAGAAGGTCATAAATTACCTAGGGTCGCTATAGGGACGCTCTAAATGATGAAACAGAAGAAGAAACAAGAAAATAACATGGATGGTCCTTACATAAAATTAGCGTTTCGCTAGTCAAAGATAGTATAGTATAAAGATCGTCTCTACAGGGATTGGTACAAATAATAATTCAAATGAATCTTGCTAACTTTTATTCAGCTGATCAAAAGAAAGATTGGGTTGTGGTTATTTTAACCATGATTATAGACTAAATATTAAATTAAATACAGTTGGTCAATAAAATTATGATTATCAATAAAAGAAATTAGGGATACAGGCAATACGATAGCAAGGTTGCAAATCTAAGGTTATGCTCACAAATAAATATTTCTGCTTCTTAAAAATACAAAAGTTGATTACTATTTCTATTAATGAGTAAAACTCTTCTTTGAATTGACTCCAAATAGACTAGTAATGTAAGCAAAGTAAACCTGTGCAAAGATGTACTGGGAGGGCTAGTTCTAGGAAAGCTTTTTGCGAATACTTTCTAACTCCTATTCTTAAAATTAATTCTCAAGCTCTTTCGATTACTTCATGAAACTATTATGCAAGAATTTAACCATAAGATGAAAAGATCATAATATTAAAACGCAAAAATAACTAACTTTTCAATACCAATATCAATAGCAATTCACGGTTCTATGCATCCGAACAAAAGCATAATCCAATAGTAACAGCCCTATATCATATTATCCTTGCCCTATTTAGAAATTACACCATATAAATAAATAATTTCACAAAATATAAAGAAAACTAGAAGACATTACAAACAACTCTTAATCCTAACTTTAATTTTGGATTAGAGTGGTGTACCCTTCTTCGTTCCTCTTCTTTTCTTGCTCCTTGAGATTTTTCCACCTCAAAGTGATGCCCTGAATTTGGGAAAAGTTCAACTTATAAAACATGAGGTGGTCCTTTGCAAAATCTCAAAAATACACATAATTTTGACTTAATTCGTCATGCTCCGTGTGGCCGCGCAACTAGAGTTACTTCACGTAGCCGACCGCGCAGGGCTACCAAATGCCAAATTCCATTCTTCCTTTCCCTTGCAATTGAGACTTGATGATGCGCGATTGCGTAGGTCTTTCCACTCTAATAAAGTATAATTTGCAACATATTTTGATTCATTTAGCTCTAATTCAAGGCCTAACTTCACCTGCCTCATTCAACAAAGAAATTAGTAAAACCTATACAATATAAGACTAAAATAAATCAAGATTACTTCAAAAAAGAACCAATAAACTCAAGGCTTTTACTCTAATTATATTGAAGAATAAAAATGTCCTAATCTAATGAAATTTGTTTTATTCAATCCATATTATTATGTGAATAATTTGAAATGTATGTTTTGGTGGAGTAGCTAATCTTTTGCCAGTTTTGAATCAGCTTATGGTTCACTACTTCAATTCCAAGTATCTCATCCTGAAAATTGATCTCCCCTTCTATTTACATTCACTTAGAAATACTAAAATGTGCATAGTTAGGATGATATGATTTGTCTCAAGTTCATGGTTTTGTTTAATTGTTTTTAATAATTATCTAAGCTTTGGCTCAGTTGCTGGTCTTTTCTGTTTCAATCTATCTCAGAAATTTATCATGTTCTATGATCAGTGTGTGTTCATTCAGGGTTGTTCTTGTTTCAAAAGTTGTCTATTTCGTCATGCTCCTCTATCGTTTGTCTAAAAGCTTCAGTTGGATTGCAGCTCTTCTCCCCCGTAGTTCTAAAGATTTTAGTTCATTTCGGTGTAGTCTAGATGAATATTTGGAAATTGCTTATGGTTGTCCAGATTTAGCTTTTGTATTCATGTTTAGTTTGACAAAACCAATTTGTCATGATAGTGTATACTAGTTTGTTGCTTTCCAGATTACAAGTCATATGATCTTTTCGATATTAAATTGTAATATTACGGATCAAAAGTTTGAGTATGTATATATATTAGATTAGTATAGCTTATCCATTTCTTTTTCCGTACATAATAATTGTGATTGTTGATTAGTTACATGTTTGCCTAAATGAGGTTCCCAATATTCTGTCTAGTTACCATTAAGCTCCAGTTGTTGGTTTACCATTAAATTGTACCTTCATCCCAAATTTACTCTAGAATGTTTATTTTTCTCTTCGCTCCTATATTTGATTAATATGTAAAATGGCTAAATGTTTTGGGGAATTATTAAAATCAATTTGCAGCCACTTCTTTAATGGAATTTGAAGTCACTTAGTTTGTTCTCTGTGTAAATGATCCTTTACAAATCAAGTCCATTGTTTTCATTCGTTGTGATTGGTTGTGTCTCATTTACGTGGGAATGCCTAATTTTGATATCTTTTGAAATCTGATACAATGGCACACATATTAATTTATTCTCATCCCATTATTTAGTTAAATTCACGTGAATGATTTAAGTCTTATTCTATTTTTATTTGTGGCGCATGTGAATTCCAACCTAGTTCAGTGGACTCCCTTTTGCCCTTCGAATGGGCCACGGAGGCCCAATTACATATATCCTCGAGTCAGCTTAATATTATTCCGATCGAAAGATAAAGTACAGGTCTCGAAAGGCAAAAAATACATGTGTATAAGAGTCGATATACAGTGATACATGCCTAGTATACAACCAGCATACAAAGAGCTAAAATGGACCAGAAAGGGCCTAAATGCAAGCAACAGTTTTTGAGCAGAAAATGGGCCAAAAACCCCAAATGCAGGAGCATAACTTGACTGAGTTATGGCCCAAAAGGATCTGAATTTATCCAAATTGTTAATTTATTTATGTCTTTATTTGTTGTAATTTTATGCTAGATTAATTCTAACTTTAACTATAGTTTAACTTAATTAAATTCCCTAAAAGAGAAACTATTTTCATTTTTGTTGGTTCATTTGTTTAAATGATTTTATCAATTCTTTTCTTTATTTAGTGAATTAAATTTTTGGTTAATTTGTTGCTTATCTTTAATTGGTTAAATTATTTTAAGATAGTTTTCTTTCCAAGGGATTCAATGATGCATAGAAAATCCTTCTCATCAACTCAAAATAAATGTAGATGTATACAAAAATCATCAACTCAATCGGGGTTCATGGAAATAAAAAATTGAACAGCAATACAAGAACTCAAATCATAAGAATTATCACAATATACTCATGTGTATAAGGAACTTAGTACGGAATTACATAGATAATTCAGGAACTCGATTAGATGGAATCAAAACTCAAACTCAATCTTGACTGAATAATGATGTAGGGAATGAGGACGAACTTAGTCCAACATTGTGATTAGCCTTAGAGCCTATTTGGATTAGCTTATAAGCTGCTTATAAGCCATTTTCAGCTTTTTTGACTGTTTGGCTGACCAACTTAAAGTCATTTTGCGTTTAAAATAAACTCCAAAAAATAATTGGATTTGTTTGACTTAGCTTATCTAAAATAGCTTATAAGCTAAAAATAGCTATCTTATTCTTCCATAGGTTGTAGGACTCGTCGATAGAATGGGATGAAGAAGTACATAGTGGAGTATGTGGCAATGTGTCCAAATTGTCAAAATATTAAGGTTGAGAATCAATAATCGGAAGGTTTAGCTCAAGACATTGAGATTCCTACATGAAAGTGGGAAGATGTGAATATGGACTTTGTGACGGGTTTGTCTCGTACTAAGAAACAACATGATTCTATTTAGGTTGTAGTGGATCGGACAACTTCATCGGCGCATTTTCTACCGGTTAAGATTTGTTATGGTGCCAAAGATTAGGCAAAGTTGTATATTCGTGAGTTGGTAAGACTTCATGGTGTCCCCATTTCTACTATATCGGGTCGAGGTAATCAATTTACCTCACATTTTTGGAAGTCATTTTAAAAGGGTCTTGGTACTGAAGTCAAGTTAAGTATCGCTTTCCATCCTCAAATCGATGTCCAAGTCGAAAGAACGATTCAAACTTTAGAAGATATGTTGAGGACATGTGTCATTGATTTAAAAGGAAGTTGGGATGAGCATCTACCGTTAATTGAGTTTCCCTACAATAATAGTGATCACTCTAGCATCCAAATGACTCCTTTTGAAACTTTATATGGGAAAGGTGTAGGTCTCTGGTGGGATGGCTTGAAGTAGGTCAGATGGCATTGATTGGTCCCGATTTGGTGTTAGATGCTATGGAGAAGGTGAGACTCATAAGAAAGAGGTTAAAAATGGCTCAAAGTAGTCAAAAGTCCAATTCGAATGTTAGGAAAAGATACCTTGAATTCGATGTGGATGATTGGGTTTATTTGAAGGTTTCACCCATGAAGGGTGTAATGCAATTTGATATGAAAGGGAAATTTAGCCCTAGGTATGTTGGATCTTATAAGATATTGAGACGTATTGGCAAGGTGGCATATGAGTTAGATTTTCCATTTGAGTTAGCCATGGTTCATCCAGTGTTTCATGTGTCGATGTTAATAAAGTTTGTGGGTGATTCGAATTTTATTGTGTCATTGGAAGATGTGAGCGTTGATGAGAATTTGACTTATGAGGAAGTTGCGGTGGAAATTGTAGACCGGCAAGTGAAGAGGTTAAGGAAATAAGAGGTTGCGTTCGTCAAGTTATTATGGAGAAATAAAAAAATAGAGAGTGCTACTTGGGAAACAGAACTCCACCTCAAAGCCTCATTCGATGCTAAGTCAAATTCCACGAAAAGTATATCATAGTAACATAAACATACATATAGTTTAAGACATCAAATCATCATTCAGCAAAATAGCTCCTTAAAACCTTTAATGATTCAAGTATGCAAGAATTTTCCTTATTGCATAAAGAATCTGTTAATTTGGGTGAGGAAGCCTCACAACAACATTCATTCATTCTTTCAAAGACTCTCATAATAACATAGTCATTGGGTTTCATAATAATGGAGCCCAAACTCTTCAAATCATACTTTACATGAACATAGAGTAAAACTAGGTGGGTTCATATCAAATCAACTTTACAACATGTATATTTTTAAAATCATGCAGAAGCACCATGAAATTCATCAATTGAAATCATTCTTTAAACAACCCACCTCGAATTTCAAGAACCTTTAAGGAACTAAGTAGAGAATATACTTGTAATCAATCAATTAATGCATTTGAAATCATATTGCATTAAAATGGACCCACAATCAATGGTTAAATCATGATTCACGCTAATTAGAAGAATTTAGGGTAACCCATAAGAAATTCTTACTTGAAATCAAAAACCTAGTTTGAAGCGGTTTTGGGCTCCATGGGTGAAAGAACCCATTGATAAAGATCCACATACCTTGTTGAATTCGACCTTGAAATTGGAAGAGAAGAGTTGATCTTTCTTGATGAAACCGTAGAATTTTGCTTGTGATAAAGAAGTCCTTGAGACGAGGGTTTTATGAGTTTGAGACTTAGTGTGAGAATGAAGAGTTTGGGTAAGGCTTAGGGTCATTAGATAGGCTAGATTTATCCCAAAACGACCACACTTTACTGATGAGACATAAGAAAGGACCAAAATACCCCTTTTTAAACTGAGCTGGACAGACCCCGTGATTGGTCCTTACGAGTCATAAAGGTCTCGGCGAGTTGTAGAAACAACTCGTCCTCTAGAGTAAAAATCCCTGAAAACCCTAAGCCTCTGATCTTTTTCCACGACTCATTTCTACGAGTCATCATCTTGTCTATGGGTCGTAAGAACCATTCGTCTTGCAGGGTCTTAAAAACCTGCAAATCTAAGCCTCTAATGTTTCTCTACGAGTAACTTCTACGACTCATCGACCCCTCTATGAGTCGTAACTTGGCTCGTAGACTGACTTCTTTACTTAGTCAACTTTCAAACCTCAACATCACTCCTAATAGTCAGTTTTATGACTCGTAGAATTACCTACAACTCGTAGGTTGAGTCATAAATGCTGATACGGTCCATTTCCTTAAAACATTTTCCTTTGTTTCATCTTACGGGGTCTTACAATCTCCCCCTTGGGAACATTCGTCACTGAATGAGATTCTACTTTTTTTTTTCATAGGAACAGACCCTACACGAGGCTCCCACCTCTCGTGCACAGTCAGGGGTTAAGCAACACCCCCAAGCCTTAACATAAATAATCAAAATAAAATACAAGGAGGGGGACATAAACCTTACCTCCGATCCTATGGTGGTTCATAAGTCGGCTAACCTATTAAGGTCGGCTAACTCATCCCCGATAAAAAAAAGAGACTAACTATAACTAGAAAGCAGTAAACCTGTGAGAGGACTCCTCCCGGTACAATTCAACTATGAAAGCATAAATGAGGGAGACTCTCCCCTTCCATGAGAAAAAAGGAAAGTAACCTACACTAGTCCTATTCCAACTATGCTACGTACCAGACATAGCTACATTGAAGAAGAACAAGTATACGAAACTTCTATCTCGCATGGGATGGGAAATTCTTTTCATCTTTGCTCTTTTTAGTCTTGTTGTACCAAGTAAATCCAGGTGAAGTGTGCCTTTGTATCAGTATCATGATTACCAGCTACGGAGGCTGAAAGCAGTGATACTAAGCTTATTGTTGTAGGTTAGGTTCAGTAGTAGATTCCTCTTTTGGATGGTGGTCAAGTCCTTGGGATACCTGCACAGGCAAACAAAACTAGAAAAATACAAATCTGGATGCTGCTGTACCATGTACTAGTGACTTGTAGATGCTCATTGAGTGCTGCATATGCTGCATACTGCTGCTGCTGTGCTGCATTAGCAACTAACAAAAGGGCAAGCAATTGTGGGAGGTGAAAAGGCTGGTGCAGGTTTGTATGCAGCTTCTTGTTGCTGCCATTGTAATTAGGCTGCTTGTTGGTCTTTGTTTTGAAATGGTTCAGCTTCTTGGAGTACCTGCACAGACAAACAAAACCAACAAACCACACAACCCAAGAAATCTGTTTGCTGCAATGAGATTCTACTAGAATAGAAAGGACAAGGAGCGAGGACTAGCAACCCAACATGAAAACAATGATACATAGAATGCATAAACCAAGAGATCCTCATACTTAACAAAACAACATGACTTGCAAACCAACTTCATAAACATGAATGCATATGTAAGACTTTGGAAAAACTGAAAGTACGAGTTTTGAACAATTGAGCATGAATAACTTAGTACCTTAGGCTTGAGTAGAGTGAAATAGATGGGGGTATTGCTTCATCATATCCGTATCCACTTCCTATGTAGCTCTTTCGAATTGTTGATTCCTCCAAAGGACTTTGAAGGATGCAAATTCCTTATTCCTTAATCTCTTGACTTGCCGGTCCAAAATTTCAACCGGAACCTCTTCATAGGTCAAGTTTTCTTCAACATTCACTACCTCCAAAGGCACTATGAAACTTGGATCACCAACACATTTTCTCAACATAGACTCATGGAATACCTAATGATCCATAGCCATTTACAACGTCAATTCAAACTCATAAGAAACCTTGCTAACACGCCTCAAGAGTTGTACTTGCCCGAAAATGATTTTGCAAAGCTTTATAGGTTCCATATCATCTTGGGTATCAATTCCAATGGTCAAACTATGAATTAAATCCCCCATCCATTAATGGATTACCCTAGACCTCAATAAATTAAGATTTCGTCCAAGTCTAGCCTAGACTCAATATTTCTAAGTCAATACCTAAAAGTTATCTTACCCAATTTTCTTTCCCATTGGCTTATCCATAATGACGAGAATAGGTCGTTACAACAACAAGTGAGATTTTTCCTAGATTTCTTCTGTTTGGTCTACAAGTGCACTTTATGGCTCGTAGTTTCTTTTATGGATTGTCTAGTACATCCGTTAAAGTCAAACTAGAATAGAGTTTTAGGACTTCATCCTACGAGGAAATTCTACGATCGGTAGTTCCTTGTACGGGCCTTAGAAAGGTTCTATAAAAATAAGGTGAGAATTGAGTTTTAGAACTTTGGAACTAGGAGAGAAGTTTGTACGGACCGTACTATTAGTCCATAAAACTCAGGGTACTTCACTGATCTCTGAACATCTTCTACTGACACCATTTATGGTCTGTGGTTCTATCGACAAGCGATAAACACCGTCCATATAAGTCAACAGAGAAATTTGACCAACTCGAGCACTGATCTACGAGCTTTATTACGGCCTGTGATTCCATCTATGATCCGTAGATGCTGCTTGCAAATCTCAAAATCTACAGAATTCCAAACGTCTGATTTTTCACTAAGGGTCAAACTAGGCTGGGACTTCTAGGGTGTTACACAAACATTGAACTCTGGCTCCGAATTTTATTCAAGACTCGACTCGATCCTAACTTAAGATTCAATCTAAGACCCGACCCCAACCCAGATTCGGGACTTGACCCCGATCTAGACCCAATCTTTTTATTCTTTTTTCTTACATTTCATGTGTTGTTAAATATATATTATACTTAATCTGTAAAATTAGTACTTTAAAATTTGTGATTGTATAAATAGATAATTTTAAAAAAGCTTATCATATGTAATAATTAATTATTTTTGAAGACTTATTTGTGAATATTCAATTGAAAAAAATTATTGATATATCTAAAAGAAATAATAAAAGTTGAGTCAAATTGGATGAATTGGTTTATGACCCATCATTTAGTCCATCTTGGTCTAAGTAAACTGTAACATTCCTCAAAATGCTCACAAGTGCCTTAAAAAGGCCTTGAGAATAGGTCGCTTGTGTAACACATTATCTTTATATTTTTTGGTAAATCCGAGTTTGGCATATTGATCAGGGGGTCAAAATTTGAGGGAAAATGGTCTTGATGGATATTTAGGACCCGTATATCGAAAGATAAATTTTTCAAGAAATTGCACAAAACAGTATGGCGTGTGGCAAGTTCGCATTGCGGACTTTCTCCCCCATAGTGTAATTTTTCCCAAGTTAAAATCTAGCCAAAAATCTAATTCGTTCAAATTTGGCCTATCTGAGAACGGGTCCGTGTTGCGGACTTTGATAGGATTTTCTTTCCGAATTTAATTTTGAAGTAGGGACACTTTAGACATTTCCCTAATTTTTAGTTAATGAATCTGGATATTTTAGGGTATAATTCAATTCTATAAACTACCCTAAACTTCTAATTTCATTCATTCTTCTAAAATTCACCTATTCAAATATTTCTCTCTATACAAAAGCTCTCAAGGACTCCATTGAAGACCTCCAATAAATTCACTCAAGCTATCCATCAAAACTCTCAAATTCTTCCAAATTCATTGGTCTTCTCATTCAAGGTATGCGGGTAATTGATCCTAGGATACTTTCACCCAAAGAGCCCAACAATTTTTCTACTTTTTCAATCAATTAAAGTATATATTTTTATAGGTTTTATGATCTTCTTTCCAATTACATGAATTATGATTATGAGTTTATTTTAATATAAATTGATAGTTGTTGCATTGAATTGAAGAGTTTTTCTATGAATTTACCACATTGATTTCTAGGGTTCATGATATGAATTATGAGTATGTTCAATTATGCATCCAATTAATATTATTTTCATGAATTATGTATGGGTTGATATAAAGTATATGATCATGCATGTTTTTAATTTATTTTCATGATTTCCAAGTTAATTGATCATGTATTCATGTTTTACCCTAATTTCAAGTATAAGCTAAGATCTTGAATTTCAAGTATGAAAGTAAGTTTTATGAATGGGATGACTTAAGAACCTAATGATGGTTTATGAAAATGGATTCGTAATGATGGAAGGCCTACATCCACATTACATGAAACACATGATAATGAGCTAATGGCTCTTGAAAAGTAATGAATAATGACGAATGACCTATTCTAAGATATGGTTACGATTATGATATGACATGTATGATATTCTGATATGCCATCAATGCTTTTGAACATTTTTCCTAAAAGTAGGTCTCGATTAGTATGGTACCTAGAATACCATCAATTATCGTAGATCAATTTTCTTATAAACCAAAGTTCATTAGTAGTACAAAAATTGGGTATGGAAGCCATGATGATGTACGATATTATAAGATTTCTATTTCTTGTAAAACTACATTATGATTATGATATATATTCGGTGGGATTTTAACATAGCACCAAGAGGACTTTGTGGTGGGGGGCCAACCTAAGCATTAATAACAACCTCTAGTCCCTTAAACTACTTGCCACCATAGGATTTCTTTGCCAATATGGCCTTTTAATGATGATAATATTAGACCGAGTCTACCTTGACAAGTAGCCTTCCCCCTTCTCGATGTGGGTATCATCGGATTCCATGTTAAGTCTTGCATGGTCTTAATATCGGTTATGGTTATATCCCACATATGTATGGTCCATTTTATATTTTAAATGAATAATCCTATCCTTTACTTTATATGATACTCATATGGTTTATTATGCATTGATCCTTGTTATGACTACTTATTATTTTTACTACTTCTCCTATCTTGATATTTAAAATGGTCATTTGCATAAACATGGTTTTCTATGTATTGCATTGCCTGCATACTTAGTACATTCATACATACTAACGAATATTTTTTGCCTATATTATATCACAATATAGAGATAGACACTCCATCTTCTTTCCGTGGCTAGTTAGTGTTCCATTGACGATTAGCGTAGTGAGTCCTCATGCTTCGAGGGCAACCCGATTTATTCTTTCCTTTATTGTTGTTTTTAGACTATGATAATGTTTAAAGACTATTCTATGTTGTGTCATTATTTTCTTTGAGGGTGAGCTAGGAACATGTCCTAGTCCCCACCTATGTAGTCATGTAGAGGCATGTTGGGCATATGTATAAGGAGTCTATATTGTCTTGATTCTCTCTAGTTATGCTTTTGGACTTTTATGAGTTTCCACTTATTGTTTAACTTATATATGCTTATGATATGCTAATAGGCTTTGTTAGGGTTTCTTCGAGAATCCTAATTATCGTGTCACATCTAGGCCATAGTTTGAGTCGTGACAAACTTGGTATCAGAGAACAAGGTTCAAGTGTCCTAGGGAGTCCAACATATCACATCAAGTATAGTCTTATTCATGGGTGTGAAGCGTGCCACATTTATGAGTAGGAGGCTATGAGGTGTCTTAGGAAATCTTCACTTCTTTCATGATCTTATCGTGTGATAGAGTTAAAACCTATAGGGATTCCTTCTAACTTATGTCCTATGCATCTCATAATATGTCTCATTAAGAAGAGAGCAACAAGAAGATTGATTGAGATGGTAACCTTTCCGCTCTGATTGACCCACCTTCAAGTGTTGATCTCTCTAATATGAAGCTTGGTTATGTCCTCTTGTTATTTGCTCAAGCTGTGACCGCTCAATTTAGTCAATAAAAAGTAACTCCTGTGAGATCAAATGTGAAGAAAAGGAAATGGGTGAGCGAAGGGAATGTACATTCAAGGATGAACTCTCAGGCATCCTCGCTTTCAAAACCATGAAACACTAGTGGCTTCAACTTCAGAAACTTAGTGAACATATCATGCTCAATGTGAGTCATCACTGGGCCTATAAGTGGGCAGAAGAAGGAATCAGTGCCCAACAGCCCATCCATCTGAGGAACTGCAATAACAAATGGATGAGCAACTTGAGCTTGGGCTATGGGCACTGTGGGAATTGCTCTAGTGCTAGCCAACCCACTCAAGAAAGTCATGATCTGCTGGGCTAGAGGGGGAAGACCTGCAACCCCAACTTGTTGTCCTCCATCTGTTCAGCATCTTCTTATACCTCAACCTCTAGTTCCCCTTCTACCTCATCCTGGATGTGGGAGGGGCCTCTTTTCTTGGTACATCCTCAACTTGAACTTCACCTGTAGTGGGCGCTGCCCTTTCTTGGCCTTTGTCGCATCCCCTTCTCCCGCCCCTTCCTTAGTCACGTCCTCTAATAGATGTCTCCTTCTCTTGCTCAACAAGAGCTACGGGTCGGACACTATTATAGCGAGTGTTCACCATCGACGGAAAAGAGAGTGAAATAGGTTAGGTACTAATTTGGATAACAAGTTACCATTTGAAATCAAGTTATAGCACGAAAGGAGAGAAGATAGAGAAATTTTTCCTAAAGTGTTGTAGCCTCTCAAAGAAAAGTACAGATGTCTCCTCTTTCCAAGACAAGTTTTATGACTAATTCAAGTCCTTGAAGGACTGCAAGTCGAGGAATAAATTTCAAGAAATTTAGGTAATCTTGCTGCCCCATTTCGTCTCACTATGTATATGTATATCAAATTTGGTGAATATCTATATGTGTTTTATTATGACCTCATGGGACAATTATCGCAACCGTGAGTCTATGTTTTATTGATTATTATACAAAGTTTTGGGGCTTCCTACATGTGGTGAAGTTTGGAGCAGTATTTGGTGGATGGTTGAACTCACTGGTGGTACCTATATATGTTAGTAAAAGTATTGTTTTTAAGTATGGGACAAGTGGGTTTTGAAACGCCACTTCTGAAAATTATGGATCTTTATGCTTGCTAGGTGTTCAACATAATGTCACAGTGGTCTATTTCTTCACTTATTGACCCTATTGTGATGTAATATTTTTGTATGATGTATATTATCATTTGTAGTGTTGGTTGGCCTTAATAGAAATTCGTGTGAAGCATTTTAGGGCAGAGATGAAGGGTCTAGTGACACACTATTTAAATTAAGGGTTTTGTAGGTTTGGTGCCCATTATGTGTCTATTAACTATTTTGGGTGTTTTGAAGCTTGGGGAGTGCCGAGAGACCTCATGAAAATGTTGTATGTTATGTAGACAGGGTGAAAAGGTACTGTGTGAAAAGACCACCCTTTAGTATTGGGATTATGAGCTTGCTGCTCGGCTACTATTTTGGTAAGTTAAAGTGATCCAACTTGTTTGTTAGCTATTGATATAAGCTATATTACTTGACGTTATTGTAGGTTAACGCCTTAAAGGAAAATATGAATCATGGTAATACATAGTACTGGTCAAGAGACAAGGTATGCAAGGCTAAAAATCTCTTTCATTGTTAAGGCATGAACCCTATCCACATGTATATCTTATATGAATGAATAAGATCCTAGATTACACATGTTAAGAGTGTTCATATGTTGGATATACATTCTGTCCATATACTGCCAAATTGCTTCAATTGTCTATTTTATCATATACTTCATTTGCTCAGATGTTCCACATTTTCCTTTCAATGGATTTCACTCTATCATGACCTGATTTTTCAGATCATGATGACACCTACAATAGCCCAACAATAGATAAGCCAATCCGTAACCCGAAATGACTAGTAATGGGTTTGAGGGTAGAAACTAAACAAGAATATGAAATATAACATAAATAATATAAATCAGCGGAAGACAAACCATAATGAATACATAAAACTGATCCCTCCCAGAACCTAGAAGTGACTAGTACAGAGCTGGATAAACAAAATATTATAAGTCTGAAAAGTGGACTACTGAAACAAGACCTGTCTCAAAAAGCAAAAAAGTAGTCTACATATGCAGATGGAGACCAGAATAGTACAAAACGCCAAGTGCTTACCCCCGTCTCCGGATCAGACTACTCTATGCTCGAATCAATGCTGTCCGCTGGTGCTTGGACCAGCATTCCAAAAACAGATGCAGAGTGTAGTGTGAGTACCAAACCAATAGGTACCCAATTGGCATCATAGGCCGACTAATCTTGAAAAGTAAAGTCAATGTGAAAAGAGGGAATAGAACCGAAAAAAGTTCAAGAGCGAAAGTTTAAATTAAGTAAAGGAATGAACACGAGTGTAGAAAGAACTAACTATGTAATCTACAACTAAATTACACCAAACTGGACCCCATAAGCCTAGAAGGTACACTCGTGCATAAATTTAAGTAAAATCTAGGCCGAACCCCCATAATCCAACCGAGTAGACAAAATAACTACAACTATTGAGAACTGAAACTGAGAACCCAATATCGGAGAATATAGAATTAGAACCTTAACCAGTCCAGTAGAATCTAATAGTACGGAGGCCGGACCTCTAACCAAATGCTCATCAAAAGTATCCAAGTAATTGACCAAGTATCAAGTAACTGAGGCTAGACCTCTAATCGAATGCTTTTTATAAGGATCCAAATATTTGAGACCAGACCTCTAACCGGATGCTCGTCAAGTGCCATTACGATCGAGGACTGAGCTTGAGTTAGGATGCCTGACAAAGGTTCCCAATATATTACCGCAAATTCTCCCAAATCAATAGTTTCCAAAATCTTTGGATCACCATCCACACTTAATCAATAAAACAATCAGAGTTGAGCCCTAAATAAATCTTGAATCGTAGAACGAAACTCGGTGTCGTCGCTGAACCTTGCAAAGCTGCAGAATTAGGGAAGTAGAATTAGAAGGTCATCGGAGCAAGAATATCGCCTAGGCCCAAATTATTAGACTCAAGTATGCTACACAAGTCTACAAGGATCTACGCCAGCCGAATGACTTCAAGGCAAAACTAAGGCCTATCGGGTCCAAATCATGCATTTCTAAGGCAACCACCCGTCAAACCTAGACTAAGGCTAGAAATGCTTCAATTAGGCAATAAAACAAGTATACGAATGCACCGCAAGGCATGGATGATCTGCAAGTAGCTGATAATGCTCAAGCTATACTTCTTACATTTTAGGGTGTAGGTGATCGCTAGCAATATAAACCCAATGTGTAAGGTCGGGGTCGAATCCCACAAAGAACAATGTGTAGGAGATTGAAGAAATAAAGAATTACAAGCCACTAGTTTGAACCCGAAATAATTATACAATTATAATATGAAGATTTTAGTAAAATTTAGGATGAGGGAAAGGGAATACGGATGCAAGTGCAACAACATTTCCAAGCAAGGAATCAAAGGGAACTTGGGGAGTGGGAAGTCAATTATCATTCATATGGTCCATTGCCCCTTAAGAATAAAATCAACAACTCAATAGATTGTCTATTTCTAGCATAAAATCCCAATTCTATTATGATAATTACACCTATAATTCATGAAATACAAATCAAGGAAGTGGATAAAGGATAAAAATAGTTACGATCTTGAATTCAATCTCCAATCCGATAGGAAATTGTAGAAAACTTGCTATGAAAATGTAATCCCAAGCTATGGAGTGTTCTTCAAGGTATTCTTGTTGTATGTTGTAGAATAATTTCCATGATGATTTCTTGCCATTCATTTTCCACCATCTTTTGAGAGAATTTGGGGTCAAATGGTGTGAAATTCCAAAACTTCCCTTCAATTATAGCCGTCAGTCGCTAAAGCGACAAGCATGTTAGAAAAAGCAAACCTCGCTAAAGTGAGTACTTTTTCGCTAAAGTGGACACTGACTAGATTGACTAGTTCGCTACAGCGAACGCTGCTTGATCGCTAAAAAGACTCTTTGACCTTATTGACTGCACGCTTAATCAAGCCTCTTGTCACTTAAGCGACATTAGAGGCTCCGTCTGCATTGTTTTATGCTTATTTCCCCTCAATTCTTGTATTTTCCATCTAAACTCCTTGTAAGCCACAGATACCTGAAATAGGCATAATTCAAAAGATAATTAGCCTCAATCATTATATTAGAAATGCAAAGACATAAGAAAAAAAAGCTCCAAATGAGTGAAAATCACCCACTCATCAGTAACATGCTCACAAGTACCCGATGAAACCTCGAAAAGGCCTAAAACATGATCTCTAAACGTTTAAGCATGATTCAATACTACCCAATCTCGAATTCCAGCTAATCAACATGCAAGCACATATCTCAAATTCCAACTAATCAACATGCAAGTACATTCTCAAGTTTAATCTATAGAAAGGGAAATTGTAGCCTACATGTAAGTCGATCACGCATGCTCCAAAATCACGTAATCAGAGCTTGTGCCCTTCCTAACTGCCTCTGAATGCTGCTACACTATTAAAAATAGATATAAAATGTTATTACGGTCGTTTTGACATTAGAATTACTAAAATCGAAGACATATCAATTTCTGAGTCAAAATTAGAAATGTGGGACACGCTTCGATAATTTTGGAATTAACTCCGTACAAAGGTTCTAAATACTACCCCGAACTTATGTTCCGAAAAGGAACATGAGGAACAAATTAACCAAACAAACGAAGATTCTGAAACACTTTTCGAAGCCCTTAATGCCTTCTCCAAAAAATTTCCCACAAAGTAGACATTTAATCACCCAAATTCTCCTTAAAATGAGAGAGACATGAGTGTTTGAACTTATGCAAATAAACTGAAGCTCGAGTGATAAAAGAACACACTTAGGGATCGAAAAAGTGACTCTGAAGGCAGACATTGCTTTCGTGACAGTAGGTCGCTCAAGCAACTAGTCGCTGAAGTGACCTCCACCCATGGAGGTGAATTCCCTGTTACTTTAGTGATGACACCAGACACAGCTTGCGCAAAATGAGTTTTTGTATTGTCCAATTCTCTAACGGTGTGCTCGAAATTTATTCAGAACCTCATGCGCACAAAAGAGATATGCTAAATGACTAAATTCAACGTTCCGAATTCAATGAAACATTTGAAATTCCCATCTAAGGTCATTTTAATGAAAAGTGGGTCCCATACCTAAGTTTCATTTAAGCTAAATTTCACAATGGGCCTCAGGATTAGACCGGAAGCCTCAGGAAGTGCATGAAGCATCATTTTAGACAAAAAATAATATTTCAAAAAACAAAAACATGCTAGTTAATTTTCATCCAAGCACATTTTTCAAAAATGTTGACCAAAGTCAATCTTAGGCCAAATTTCAAAGGCTAAACAACAAATGACCTTAAACTCGCACTGGTTGCCTCGATACTAATGCCGACCATGATACTATCCTAATTTTCCAGTCTGTAGCACGCAAAACTGTTAAAATTCTATTTTGAGGTTGTTTACTTGAGGTTCTAATCGAAGTCAATTTTTTAAGTTATAAAGGATCTAAAATAGCGAACCAGGCAACCGAATAATCAGTGCCAAAAAGTCATAAATAAGTTGGGTTCACCACAGGAATATTCTAAACGACAAAGGGCATTAAGGCAAAAATGACCTAGAGGGTCATTACAATATCCACTTCTAAAAAGGACTTTCATCTGTAAAAGTAAGTGTCAAGAAGTACTTGAAGGCTCAAATAAGTTGATGAATTGCTCCCGCATCTACTACTCGATCTCCCAGGTAGTCTCCTCAACTGGATGGTGCCTCTAATGAACCTTAACAACAGGAATGGCTCTTGATCGCAACTACCAGACATCTCTGGCTAACATGGCCACTGGCTCCTCCACAAAGGTCAAACGATCATCCAACTCAACTGAATCATACTGAATCACACGAGACTCTTTTAGAAAATATAGATGCAATATTGAAACATGAAAGACTGAGTGGATAGATGATAGTGATGGAGGTAGGGACAACTCATAGAAAACCTCTCCGACTGCCCTCAAAATCTCAAACGGCCCTATATACCTGGGGCTGCCCCTTGTCCCAAATATCATCACGTCCTTCATGAGTGATACTGAAAGAAATACCCAGTCACCAACTACAAACTTCAATGGTCGATGCTTGTGATCTGCATTACTCTTACGTTTACTCTAAGTCATCCTGATCCTATCCTGAATCACTCTCACATGATCTAAGGCCTCTTGAAACAAGTATGTATGATGTATCCTAGGCTCTTTTCACTTAAACTATAAGACCCTAGAAATTGGAAAGTCCTAAAATGAAGGACAAAGGATGAAAGTCTAGAAAAATACAGAAAACTAGTACCAGGTGATAATCACGAAGTCCATCATAGGCCGAGGTCCATACAATACCTTATGGTAAGCCACCATGGTGGTGGTTCTAAAACCTAGTCTTGTAGAGAAGGGACCTCAAAGAGGGAACATAGACCGTGTTAAGGACCATGGACTATAGTGCCCTCCGTAGTAGCCCCTCCCCTAGGGCCTTCAGAAAATTTTCCAAGGTAAGGACCACAATCGACCACCATGGTCCATGTAGCTCTTCAAGGACCATGGTGTGTTCCATGGTGGTCACTCCTATAGGCCCTCCTGTAGGTCCTACACCATGACCATAGTTCACAGACCGTGATGCCTTCCATGGACAATGAAGGTCTTGGTGGAGAAAGTACTTAGACTTCTCCTACAAACCCCAAGATTTCACCTCTAATTTAGTTAGTACGGAACATCAACAAGGTCTGTGGTGATGATCACGAATCGTTAAGGTCCTCTATGAAGCCCCAGTCTGGCCAGTTTTAAGAAGGATATTTTGGTCTTTTCTTGTGTTTTATCAGCAAAGTGAGGTCATTTTGGGGTCTGAATCTAACCTATCTATGTGACCTTATGACTTTCCCAACTCATTATTCTCACTCAAGTCCTAAGACTCAAAACCCTATCCTTTCAAGCTCTTGTCAATGCCTTCTTCTTCACCAAGGAAAGCAAGAGTTTCATTCCAAGATCTTCAAGCCTCCATTTTTAAGCTTCCATTGGGATTTATTCTCCAAGGTATGTGGGTTTCACTCATGGGTTTTTCCACCCATGAAGCTCAAATATTTTCCTAACAAAGAAACTAAATTTCAAATGGTGAATTTTATGGGTTTTCATATTATGATTCCAAATGCATAAGTTATTGAGTATTTGAAGCTTATGTACATATATCAGTTTATAATAGCTCTAAATTCCATAAAACCTTTGATGTATTAAAGTTCTTCATAGGAAGGCATGAAAGGAGTTTGAAAGTGTATTGGTGGTTTTTTTAAAGATGTGCTTAATTGATTCATTCCATTACTCTCATGCATGCTAGTATTGATTTAAGTGAATTGAAAGTTGCTTCAATAGAACCCACCTAGTTTCATATATTTCAATGAAGTTTGAATTGAAAGCTTTGAATCCAAAATGAATATGTATAAAAACAAATATCTATGATCAAAGGGAGTCTTATGAAATAAAGGAATGATGAAATGATGCATTCAACTTTTAAAAGGCCAATTCTCAATTATGTGAATCAAGGAAAGGTTTTTAATGAGCTATTCTATCGAATGATATTTTGATGATCTAAAGCTATGTAAATGATTGTATTCTTATGTTATATGCACTATACCATGGGATTGACTTGCCACCGAATGGGGCATTGATGTGGGATTTGGTAAGAAAATCCTAGTTTCAACCCTTTCTCTCATTAACTATGTGCCCGCATAGGATCACTTATAGTATTAGGCTAGTGGATCCACAAATAGCCCAAAATGTTATAGAAATGAGTGAATTTGATGGAGTTCTAATAGTCAAGTAGTCTTCTCGTGCCATTGTAGCGGGTCATGTTGGATTTTATATAATAGCTCGCATGATCTTAAATGTCGGTTATGGTCATTCTCCCATAAAATGAATGTTTTAAATTTTATTTATGTTGATTGCTCATGCATCTACTCATGTACTTTGACTTATAATGCTTTAATATTTTTTTATTGAATTGCATGCCTACATACTTAATACATTAAACGTACTAACACTTATTCTTTTGCCTACCTGATATCACCATGTAGGGACCGACGTTCCTCCCCATTCTGCTCCACGTGGCTAGTAGAGATCATTGAAGGCTACTTTTGGATGAGTTCCCATTTTTGGGGACAATAGTCCTTTGTCTTTCTAGCTTATTTTATGTTGAGACTTCTAGACATTATATTTTGACTTTTATTTTATATTAATTGAGGGTGACCTATGGAAATGTCTTTTCCCCCATCAAGTCTATGATGTAAAGGCATTTTTGGACATGTATAAGCAAGGTTTGAATAATTTGGTTCTTATTTAAATATTTACTTGAGCCCCATTTTCCTTTTTTACTTCTACTTATTCTTAAATGTCATTTTCTATGAAAAGCTAAATGAATGCTAAGAGACTTGGGTGAGGTACCTCCGAGTGTCTTATTCGTCGTGTCATGTCTAGGCCCTAGGCTTGGATCATGAAAAACTTGGTATCAGAGCTCGAGGTTTTAAATAATTCTCGGAGTCTAATGTACCTCATCGAATAGGGTCTTATTCATGGTTGTGAAGCGTGCACAATAACGAATAAGGTACTATGAGATGTTTAGAAAAGTTTTCACTTCCTTCATGATTCATGTCGTTCTCTAGAGTGTCTTCAGACCTTTTCTAACTAACTTATTATTTAATGTCTTCTAGACTATGCATCCAAGAAAAACATCTCCACTTACAGTAAGGGTTGATGATGAGGACCAATCTTCTTTGGTTCCTTAAGCTCCCCATTATGAGGAAGGAGTGACTCATACAAAATTTCACAACATCATCACTTTTTTGGCCCAAGCTGTATCCAACCAAACTAACCAAGGCATTGTTCCTCCTCCTCCTCAAGTGCCTTCTCCGATTTCTAGGATTTTGGACTTCAAGAGAAAGAATCCACCTAAGTTTGATGGTTCCAAAATAGATGAGGACCCAGTGGAATTCATTGAGGAAGTTTATCAGATTGTGGCTATCATGTGAGTGCCTCCAAATGAGAAGGTCGAGCTAGTGGTCTATCAACTCAAAGGCGTGGCACATGTTTGGTATGTGCAATGGGTTATTGAGAGGGGTGAAGATATGGAGCCTATAGAATAGGAAGACTTCAAAGGTACCTTCCTAGACCGCTTCTTTCATTTGGATATAAGGGAGGAAAAGATTCAAGAGTTCATCAACCTTTGACAATGAGGTATGAGTGTGAGGTAATATGCCCTCAAGTTCACTAAATTGTCCAAATAAGCACATTTCATGGTCTACGACCCAAGGGAAAGGATGAGCAAGTTTATCTTTGGTGTTTCTAGTTTAGTGTCCAAGGAGTGCAAAAAGGCCATGTTGGTCAAAGAGATGGACATCTCCCGACTCATGATGTATGCGGAATAAATTGAGGAAGAGAAGTTAAGGGAGAGGTCAAGAGGATTCAAGAAGGCTACAGTTGATGATGGAGGGTTCAATCATCAAAGGTTCGGTTATGGTGTAGTGGAAAGTGACAAGTTTGGCAATGATTTGTGGGAAAAAGTTCAAATGTTGGTGCTCAAGATTTCCCCGCTTGCAAGAAGTGTGGAAGTACTCACAAAGGGGAATGCTCAGCTGGCTCCAATGCATGCTTCAAGTGTGGTAAGCCAGTTCACAATGCTAGAGATTGTAGGGTTTGTGGTGGAAGACCTCAAGTCCAAATTGCTCATGGTAAAAAATCTCAAGGAAGTGGTCAATGCACCATCCTCTTTTATGCCTTGCATGGGATACAGGAGGTTCAGGAAGCATCCAATGTTATTACCGCTAAGTTGAAGGTATTTTCTTTTGAGGTGTATGCATTATTAGATCCGGGTGCTAATTTGTTGTTTGTTACTCTATTCCTTGATAATAGGTTTAATGTTTTACCTGAAATGTTAGTAGAGCCTTATTTGGTATCTACCCTCGTTGGTGAGTCAATCGTTGCTAGAAAGGTCTATAAGGGTTATTCCATGTCTATCTTGCATAAAGTTATTCCTTGTGATCTCATAGAGCTTGACATGGTAGATTTTGAGGTTACACTTGGGATGGATTGGTTGCATGCATCTTATGCTTCCATATATTGTAGAACTCGTACAATCAATTTCAATTTCCAAATGAATCTATTCTTGAATGGAAGGGTCATGATTCGTTAGTGAAGGGTAGGTTTATTTCTTTTCTTAAGGCACGAAAGTTGATTGCTAAGGGTTGCATCTACCACATTGTGAGGGTTAGGGATATCGACACCAAAATTCCTTCTCTTAAGACGATTCTCGTGGTCAATGAGTTTCCCAATGCCTTTCCCGATGAACTTCCTGGTGTCTCTCTTTAAAAGGAAGTTGATTTTGGTATCGATCTTCTTCCCGATACCCGACCTATCTCTATTCCTCCCTACCTAATGGCCCCGATGGAATTAAAGGAGTAAAAAGAATAATTGAAAGAATTGTTGGAGAAAGGGTTCATAAGGCCAAGCATTTTCCCATAGGGTGCTTCTGTGTTGTTTGTGAGGAAGAAGGATGGTCGCTTCGAATGTGAATAGATTACCATCAATTGAACAAGGTGACCATTAAGAACAAGTATCCAAACCCTATGATAAATGATTTGTTTGATAAATTTCAAAGGACATTATAGAAGGTTCATCGAAGGGTTCTCTTCCATCTCATCTCCTATGACAAAATTTACTCAACAGAAGAAAAAGTTCCTATGGACGAATAAGTGTGAAAAGAGTTTCCAAACATTAAAAGATCGACTTACCTCCGCTTCTATTTTTACTCTACCGGAAGGCTTAGAAGGGTTTATGGTGTATTGTGATGCTTTAATGGTTGGCTTGTGTTGTGTCTTGATGCAAAACGACAAGGTTATAGCCTATACTTCTACGAAATTGAAGGTACATTAGCGTAACTACCCTACCCATGATCTTGAGTTAGTGGCCATTGTTTTCGCTTTAAAGATTTGGGAGACACTACCTCGATGGAGTACATGTGGATATGTTCACCGATCACAAAAGTCTCTATTATGTGTTCACTCAAAAGGACCTTAATCTAAGCCAAATAAGGTGGCTTGAACTCCTCAGGGACTATGACATGAGTGTGTATTATCATCTGGGTAAGTCCAATGTTGTTGCCCATGCACTTAGAAGAGTGTCTATGGGGAGTACGACTTATGTTGATGAAGGGAAGAGGGAGTTGGTAAAGGATGTTCGCTAGTTGGCTAGAGTAGGGGTGAAGTGTAGTGGTTCTGATTATGGTGGTATGTTTGTTCATAACTGGTCCAAATCATCTTTGATGGTGGATGTTAATTCAAATCAAGACCTTGACCCAACATTTTTGGATCTAAAGAAGTTGTTGAAAGAAAAGAAAGTAGAGGTCTTTTCACAAGGGGGAGATGTGGTACTTCACTAACAAGGTCAGTTATGTTTTCCAGATGTGGATGGCCTAAGGGGTTTGATCTTGAAGGAGGCTCATAATTCTTCATACTCTATTCATCTCGGTTTGACTAAGATGTATCGAGACTTAAAAAAGCTTTATTGGTAGGGTGGCATGAAAAAGGACATAGCAAGGTTCATGGCTGAATGCCCAAATTTCCAACAAGTTAAGGCCGAACAGCAAAGGACGGGTGGCCGAGCACAAGACATTGAAATCCTCACTTGGAAGTGGGAAGATGTGAATATGGACATTTTAGTGGGTTTGCCTCATACTCGGAAACATTATGACTCGATTTGGGTGATTGTTGATAGAATAAAAAAGTCAACATACTTTCTATCGAGCAAGACTTCCTATAGTGCCTAGGATTATGTTAAGTTGTATATTCAGGAATTGGTAAGGTTGCATGGTGTGCCTTTCTCATTTTTTTTGGATTGCGGTACCTAATTCACTTCTCATTTTTTGGAGATCGTTTCAAAGGGTTCTTGGTACCAAGGTGAACTAAGCACCATATTCCATCCTTAAACCGATGGGCAATCCAAGAAAACAATTCAAACACTAGCAGGTATGTTAAGGGCTTGTATGTTGGATTTTAAGGGAAGTTGGGATGATCATCTACCACTTATTGAGTTCGCCTACAATAATAGCAACCACTCAAGTATCGATATGACACCGGTCAAGGCTTTGTACGGGAGACGATGTAGGTCTCCTATTGGTTTGTTTGAAGTGGATGAGATGACCTTGTTGGGTACCGATTTGGTGCTTGATCCTTTGGAGAAGGTGAGAGTCATTAGAGAAAGGTTGAAGATGGCTCAAAGTCATCAAAAATTCCTATTTTAATACTAGGAGAAGGGATCTTGAGTTTAGTGTGGATGATTGGATGTACTTGAAGGTTTCGCCCATGAAAGGTGTAGTTCGATTAGGTAATAGGGGAAAATTGAGACCTTGGTATGTAGGGATTTATAGAATTTTGAGATGTGTTGGCAAGGTTGCTTATGAGTTGGAGTTCCCTATGGAAATGGCCATGGTTCATCCGGTTTTCTATGTTTCTATGTTGAAGAAATGTATGGGTAATCCAAGTTCCATCGTGCTTTTAGAAGTAGTGAATGTTGAAGAAAATTTGACCTATGAAGAGGTTCCAGTTGATATTTTAGACTGGCAAGTCAAAAGATTGAGGAACAAGGAAGTTGCCTCCGTCAAAGTCCTTTGGAGGAATCATCAAGTTGAAAATGCTACATGGGAAGCGAAAGTGGATATGCTGAAGCGATACCCTCGTCTCTTCCATTCTACTCAAGCCTAAGGTACTAAGTTATTCATGCTCAAATGTTTGATACTCCTACGTTTCAGATTTTCCTATGTCTTTCATATGCATGCATGTACATAAACTTGAGTTTAAAGTCATGTTTTACGATAAGTATGGAAGTTTCATGGTTTATGCATAACTATGTATCCTTGCATTCATGTTGAGTTGCTAGTCCTTGTTCCATGTCCTTTATATGCTGGTCGAATCTTATTCGAGGATGAATGTTCCCAAGTGGGAGATATTGTAAGAACCCGAAATTTGGAAAGTCCTAAAATAAAGAACAAAAGATGAAATTCCAAAACAATGCAGAAAACTTGCACCAGGTGATGACCATGAAGGCCATCACGGGCCGTAGTCAGCACCATGCCTCTTGGTGAGCCACTTAAGTGGTGCTTCTAAAACCCAGTCTTGCAGGGAACTGACCATGATGAGGGACCACGGACTGTGGTGAGAACCATGGACTGTAGCACTCTCCATTGTGGCCCCTCCCCTATGGTCCTTAGAAACATTTTCAAGGTAGGGACCACGATCGATCACCACAGGCCGTGTAGCTCTTCACAGATTGTGGTGTGTTCCATGATGGTCACTACTTAAGGCCCTCCTACAAGTCTTTCACCACGACCACAGCTCATAAACCGTGATTCCCTTCACGGATCGTGAAGGTCTCTATAGAGGAAGTACTGAGACTTTCCCTACAAACCCCAAGATTTCTCCTCTAAGTCTATTATAATGCCACATCCCCACGGGCGGTGGTGATGATCACGGACCGTGAAGCCCCAGTATGGCTAGTTTTAAGAAGTGTATTATGGTCTTTTCCTGTATTTTATCAGCAAAGTGAGGTCATTTTGGGGACTAAATCTAACATATCTCAATGACCATAAGCCTTTCCCAACTCATAATTCTCACTCAAGTCCTAAGACTCCAAACCCAACCTCTCAACCTCCTCTCTGGGTTTTCTTGTTCACCAAGGAAAGCTAGGATTTCATTCCAAGATCTTCAATCCTCCATTTTTAAGCTTGCATTGGGATTTATTCCCCAAGTTATGTGGGTCTCATTCATGGGTTCTTCCATCCATGAAGGTGTGATTTGGTAAGGGAATTCTAGTAGCAACCCTTTGTCTCATTAACTATGTGCCAACATAGTTACCCTTGTCGGCATAGGCTAGTGGATCCACAAATAGCCCAAAATATTAAAGAAATGAATAAAGTTGACGGAGTTCTACCCAGCATGTAGTCTCCCCCTGCCAACGTAGGGGGTTATGTTGGTTTCCATGTAATATTTTGCATGCTCTTAAATGTCGGTTATGGTCATTCTCCCACAAAGTGAATGTTTCAAATGTTATTTATGTTGATTGCTCATGCATCTACTCATGTACTTTGACTTATAATGCTTTAATGTTTTTCATTAAATTGGATGACTACATAGTTAGAACATTCAAGCTTATTCTCCTCCATGTGGCAAGTAGAGATCGTTGAAGTTTACTTTTGGGTGAGTTCCCATATTATGGGAACAATAGTCCTTTGTCTTTCTAGCTTATTCTATGTTGAGACTTCTAGACATTATATTTTGACTTTTGTTTTATATTAATTAAGGGTGAGCTAGGGACATGTCTTAGCCCCCACCAAATCTATGATGTAGAGGTATTGTTGGACACGTATAAGCAAGGTTTGACTAATTTGGTTCCCATTTAACTATTTCCCTTAGTCCTGTTTTCCCTTTTTATTTCCTCTTATTCTTAAATGCTAGTACCTATGAAAAGCTAAATGAATTCTAACAGGCTTGAGTGAGGTTCCTCTGGGTGTCTCAGACGTTGTGTCGCATCTAAGACCTAGGTTTGGGTTGTGATACAAACCAACTAACCGGAGAGCGACAATGCCTACCATATAAGTCGTCGAACAATGTCATCAAAATTCATGAGTGGTAGTCGTTGTTGTACGAAAACTCCTCCAAAGGCAAGAACTGGTCCCACTGACTCCTAAAATCCTAAACACAGTCCCGCAACATCTCTTCAAGGACATGAATAGTTTGTTTTGATAGGCCATCAGTTTGCAAGTGAAATGCTATGCTAAGGTGAACAAGGGTGCCCAACTCCTTATAAAAAACCCTCCAAAATTTAGAAGTGAAATGTGAACCCCGGTTCGAGATAATAGATACAGGCACAACATGAAAATAAACCACCTCCCCAATGTAGATACGAGCCAACCTCTCAGCACTGAAGGAAGCATGGATGATTAAGAAGTGTGCTGACTTGGTCAATCGATCCACGATGACCCAAATACTGTCAACACCCCTAGAAGTCTAAGGCAAACCAACTATGAAGTCCATGGTGATACACTCCTACTTCCACTCTGGAATAGGTAATCTCTGAAACTCACCACCAGGCCTCATATGCTCAGCCTTCACCAGCAAGCATCATAAACAATGTGACACATAGTCAGAGATGTCTCTCCTTATACCGCTCCACAAGTAGTGCTTCCTCAAATCATGATAATCTTAGCGGTGCCCGGATGTATAAAATATTTTAAATCATGGGCCTCAATTAGGATAAGCTGAATCAAACCACCAACTCTCGGAGCACACAGTCGGCTGGATAATCTCAAAACCCCAAGTCCATAGAGGAGGTAGAGGTATTAGTCAAATCAAAAGACATCACAAGGAAATCATAATGGCCATAACAAGTCCTACATGCGGTCTTAGAGATACCCGTTGCCCTAATCCTCATCTAATGGTAACCGGATATCAAATTTATCTTAGAAAATACTACGACACCCTAAAGGTGATCAAACAGGTCATCAATACAAGGCATGGGATAACAGTTCTTCACCGTCACCTTGTTCAGCTATCTGTAATCTATGCAATCCTCATAGTCCAGTCCTTCTTCTTCACAAACACAATAGGAGCACCCTATGGTGACATACTCAAATAGATGAACCCCTTACCTGAGAGGTCCTCAAGCTGAACACTGAGTTCCTTGAGCTCTGCAAGTGCTATCCCAATAAGGTGGAATAGAAATAGGTTGGGTGTCAGCTCTAAATCTATAAAAAAATAAATATTACGCTCAGAGGGAAGACCGGGTAGATCCATAAGGAACACATCCACAAAATCTCTAACCATAGGAATGGAGTCAACTGAAGGGCTCTCTCTTCTAACTTCACAGACATAGGCCAAGTAATATAAGCACCCAGAAGAAACCAACCGCTGAGTTCTTATAAAATAAATGATCACCTTCAGTGTGTGACTATAAGCACCCTACCACTACAATGGAGAAATGAAAGGCATGGCTAAGGTAACAGACTTGGCGTAGCAATCCCAGACTGTCTGATAAAGGGATAGCCAGTCCATGCTCAGAATCATATTAAAATCTAGCATATCTAGCAGAATAAATTTGACTCTAGTATAATAACCCTGAATGGTTACTAAGAAAGACAACAACACTTTATCCACTACTAAAGATTCACCTACCGAGGGTCGAAACATGAACTCTTCTATAAAGACTAAAACCTCATACCCAACTGGGGAGCATAATAGATAGATACTTATGAATACATGGATCCTGGATCAAATAAACATGTAGTAGGCTGGTGGCATAATAGAAGGGTACCTGTAATGACATTATCGGATGCCTCATCCTCTTCCCTTGCTGGAGCCGCATAGAAATAGACCTAAGCACTACTACCCAGTGCATCTGACCTACCTCCTGACCTGCCTCCCCGTGCTCTACTCTAGCACCTTATGGAATACCCCGAAGATGCTAATCTTAAACTTCACCTCTAACCGGAAGAGGCACAGTTGTTACTGGTCTAGCTGCTACAGTGTAGCACCCCCCTTTGGGAGGATGCCACTTATGAAACAAAAGGGAGTTTTTTTTAAATCACAAATAGTCAACACCATTGCGGGTCCATAAAATACACAAAAGTCGAACCAGTAGTTATTACAAAACTATCATCTTCCTTTGTGCAAACTGACAAACCAATATATAAACGCAGTACAGGCATGACTTGAGTAAAAATCACACAACAAAATAACAAAACTAATCACCCTGTTCCAGTTATAAGCATATAATTTTGTTTTCACTAACCTTCAAAATTTTATACATAAGTGCCACATGTATCATGTACAAGTCTCCCAAAATATTTACAAAAACTAGATGAATATGCAAATTTGATCTTCACAAGGGCTCCAAAAAGTCTACTCCAAATGGCAATCTTCATACCTCATCCCGCACATTACCTATGATAGAAAACAGCTATCGCTAAGCATAAAGCTTAGTGGTGTAAAAACATTGGGCTTGGAGCCATTAAATTCTTCAATTCCCTTATTCATCACAGATGGATCGATAAGGTAAAAGAAAGCCCAAGTAAACAAGTATATCAAAGTATCGAATACAAACCTTGAAGAGTTTCAAAATATCAATATCAATATTCAAAGGCTCAAGTATCAAGAAACTTATAATTCAATTCGAGAGAGTTGTCAAATAATCAATTTCGCCCAATAGGTATGTCATGCCTTCACACTAAGCACAATCAATAACAAAATGGACCAAAGCCCTAAAATCAAGAAGGGTCGTCACCCAATATCAAGAGAATCAAGAACCATGTTGAAAGTGGTTTTACACTCGTACTCGAGAATTGACAAAACCCCATTCGTCAAGATAAAATATAAATCCAAAGTCAAGATGGACAAGATACGAATCGATAGGCATGCCAATATCGATGAAAAGTCACCGTAATAAGAAGTTTTCTTTTTCAATTAATTGAATATAATCTCATTTATGAATTGGGTCTTTGATTATCTAATCAATTTCATTTTTAAATTCTTTCCTATGGATTTGATCACTCCTTGGACTTGCCCATTACTTTGATTGAGCTTGAAAGACCAATTGAGGGTGGAAAAAGTTGATTAGTGCATAATTTGAGATTTAACATCTCATAATTTGGATTTTATCTAGAAATAGTTTAATCCATTCATTTCCTATGTTAAATCAATTGTATTGTCACTCAATTGGGTTCGAGAGAGCTAGTTGAGAAAATATTTGCCTATGTTTGAGAAGAATAGGTGGATAACTTAGACTCTAGGCATATATCATTTTATCCATGATTGGTTGAGCTCATATGAGATTAAGGTACAATGGATCATATGAATGATAATTGACTTCCCATTCCCCAAATTCCCTTTGATTCCCTTTTTGGAAAGTCTTTTGCCCTTGCATCCGTGTTCCCTTCCCCTCATCCTAAATTGTTACTAAAATCTTCATATTATAATTGTACCATTTATTTCGGGTTCAAATTAGTGGCTTATAATTTTTTATTTCTTCAATCGCCTATACATTGTTCCTTGTGGGATTCAACCCCGACCTTACACATTGAATTTATATTACTAGCGATTGCCTATACTTTGAATTGTAAGAAGTGTAGCTTGAGTGTTATCAAAAATAGTGTCGTTGCCTAGAAACAATTACGCATATTGAATTAATTTAGAATTTATAGTTTGCTAGTATTTATCCAAATTGTGAATATTTGTTTTGTTGTGTTTTTGCTTGTTTCTATGGTTTCTTGTGAAGGAAAAATGCTTGGTGGTTGTAATCCTTACCTTGGTGACCTGACCTTGTTATGGAGGACTTCTGTTGGGGATTGTATTGTAGAATCTTCTCTAGATGAAGAAATATGTAAAAAAATGGGTTTGGTGAGTAAATCTTGGGTCATAAGCTTAGCCTAAAAGATTGGGCATGGTGAGAAGCTACAACATCTAATTTTCAAAATGAGGGATGATTTCTAGAATTTTCACGTAACTCAATGCCATGAAATGATTCAACATGAGTTCGAAATTGTAACTTTGAAGGATAACTTAAGAACAAGAATTGGAGCATGTCATGCTCCTCACCAAGTGGTCAACAATAGCAAATGGGAGCTGGAATCTCAAGAAGAGAGGGTTGTGCTTGACATTGATGAAACCTTGGGTGTTTTCAATTAAACCAAGCAAATAAAATTCCAAGACGCCTAAATCAAAGCAAAGATACTAGAGTTTCAAGAAAAAGCCAAAAAGATCATATATGGCAACTCTAGTTCAATTGAAAGTGATAGTGTCATTCACTTTAAGGCCAAAAAATATGAAGTTCGATGCTTGATTGGCCTAGTGACCCTGTTTCATTTGCCTAATGCTCCTCCACGAAAGAATGATTTCAAATTGGGTACGAAATCCGCTTCTCATTAAAAGTCCACAAAAGTGAAATCATACCGCTTAAGCGAACAATCGAGTTCCAGCATTCTTAAAACTGAAGCTAAATGGCCAAGGTCTAATCAAAGAAAGGTTTCCTCTTCATCTCCTTAGTCTCCAAACTTGTGCATCTTCCTTGTGAAAACACAATTCGGTATTATTCTCGACTCTTTTACCATCTAGATGGTAAATCTCACCTATGATTTTCATATGCTTTGTTTGAAAGTTGGGAATGTTATTTGTGTTGTAAACTCGTTCTTTTGGGGAAGGGGGTTAATTTTTCATGATAATTGGCTTATTATGGCTTAAAGGTTGTTGATTGTAAGTGTTTGGGTTTATTTATTGTGATTGGGGAAGTCTTTAGTACCTATTTCATGTTCAAATTGTTAGTAAACTAGGTAACCCACCTTGTGTTTGATAAAATGCTCATGAGTAATTGATTTCAAAAATTGTAGGGATGAAAGAATCTAGTTTTCAATTATTGGTTGAATGTTGTTTGAATAGACCTCAAAGGGGTAAATTCCTGTGCAAAAAGTGAGGCTAAAGAGTTACATCTTAAAGAAAGGACAATATGTCACTAAAGTGAGTCTAGATTGCTAAATTGATGTTCGATTAATCGGACCTATGATTGCTTAAGCGATATCAGAGGCCGTCTCTGCATGTCTTTTAAAAACTGAAATGGGGTATTTTAATACCAAATTGTTTCTTAACCCATTCCTTTGGATTCAATCAGTAGCATTGCATTGTTTAACACGTGTTGCTTATATTTTCATGCTATTGTGATTTACAGATTTTCTATAAAGTCAAGAATGGCGAGGCACCTCATTGATGAATAAGAAAATGTGGTCCACTACGACCAAAACCGATTTGTCTCTCTCCGAGCACAAGAAAGCTTCTATGGGAATCTAATGAACAAGAAATCATTCCTCAAAAGAGGCAGTTCACTTGGGAAGGTGGCCGAGATGCTTCCAAATTTCTACCAACGATTGGAGGCCTCCTATTAGATTTTCTTCGCTTAGAAGACGTGCATAAAAAATGAGCAATGGGTGCGATAATTTTATGCCAATCCTGTGGAGACCAATATATCATCAAAGCTGATATCTATTCAGGGTAAAGTGGTTGATTATGGGTCGGAGGTGATAAATGCGATCTACAGGTTGCCAAACCATGATATTGCGGTATTCATTACTAAAGATTGTGCTTCGAGAACTTGGTTTGCATCAAAATTATGCCCTGGAAAGATGTTCATTGGGCTAGTACAAAATCCAAAATTCTATCCACTGATCTCACGGCCAAAGACAGAATGTGGATGTCGATTATGTGCAGCCGAATCTCCCTGATTGGGAATATCAGCAACGTCCTGATGTTGAGAGCTCAAATTGTAGCATGCATACTAGATGATATTCCTTTGAACGTGGGACACTTGATAGTAAATGAATTTCGGGAATTCAAGATTCAAGATAGCCAATCCCTCATTGTCCCCTCTTTGATCACGAAATTCTGCAGGCGTGCCAAAGTTGAGGAGGGATCGAAGGATAATTGGGTGGGTCCCAAAAATCTTATATACCCTATTAAAATGCGAGGTGATGGCACAGTGGTTAAAAGCAAGAAAAGAAAGGTAGATTTCAGCAAATCAGTGTGCGCAGAAGTGAGCTCTGCTGGGCTATCAATGACGGAAATATTTGAGATATTGACCAATGAGTTGAGGATAGTCTAGCAGTTAGTAAAAAATCTATCTCAAGGGCCGGGTGAATCATCTAGTGGACCTCATTCTTTTGTCCCTCAAAAAGAGTTTGATGTATATTTGGAGGATTAACGGAAACAAAAGGCTCAATTGAGTAATTTGGAAAGGCTCATGTCGACTTGGCTAAGTCACATGGCGATTTGAGCCGATCCCATAGTAAGATGAATAAAAGGGAGAAAAAAAGAGATAAGTTTTCACCCGAATGTAGAAAGGGGTTAAAGGGATATGGAAGGTCTTGAAGGGAAAGGATCCTCTTCCCTCATCGAGACTAGAAGAGAATATTGCCATGCTTGTACAGTGGTCTGATGATGATGATGAGGATGCAGAGGATAGAGAGGCCACTAAGAGTGAGGAGGACTGATGCTGCCCAGGGAGTCCCATTATATTCTCTTTGATATTTTCTTATGTTTACTGTGAGGACACAATGATGTTTTTAGTTAAGGGTATTCCTCTTTAGGTTGTTATTGTTTTCTTTGATTGTTATGGATTGATGTTTTGATTAACCTTTTCGGTCTTAATTATGATTATGATATTGTGCTGGATTAGTCTGTTTCGTTTAGTTTTCATTTGTAGTTGGTATCTTTTTTGTTTTTATTGTGTTATAAAACATGTAATGACATTGCCCAATGATAGATGGAGTGATGACTTTCTTAAGGGAAAATCTTTATGGTTGTGTGAGTGTTCTTTTTGCGTGAAAGGTGAAGTCTAAATAACTGTTGCGTTCCTTTAAGCAGGGCAAATTTGAGTACCCATAGCTAATGAGAATTTAGATTGTCCTCGATAATGCCAAGCATCTGGCTGATGTTACCCATGGTAAAGTCTGAGTAGCTGAATCCTTTTTCATGATGAAGTCTGACTAACCGTGACATTGTTGACCTTGTAAGAGTTTAATATGAAATTGTGACTTCTTTGGTACCAATAGATTTAGTCAAGCATTCTGAATTGCTAAATAAGCACACCCCTTCTAAACTTTTGTGTGAAAGGTGGTGTTTGAAATTGAATGATGTTGTGACAATGCTTTGACTCTTTTGGTGACTCTTTACTCATTAGGTGGTTAGTATGAAAAATGACTCTTTTTTGTTTGACAAGGAAGTGAAATGAATCCACTCAGACTAGTTTGCATGTCATCTGTGGTGAGTCATTGAAATAATTCCTTGTGATCATTTGTGCTAACTAGAACTTGCTTGGTTATTCTTTTAACATTGGTCGTGATTGATTTTAGTTGGAGAGATGATCTTAGGCTTTATTTGTGATTCTTGGTAGTTCACTTGACCTAAAAAGCCTACCTTTGCAGAAATAAATCACTAGTTAACCCTTTCGAACCTAAATCCTTTTCTTGGCAACCTCAATACAAGACTTTCCCATTTTTGAAAATGTGACCCTCTTTTGGACCCTTCCCTCCTTGAACATGCAAATTGTGTGAATTGAGGCTAAAAATACTAAGTTGGGGGTGTTGGTAGAAACTCATAGAGGCGATGCTAATAACATAACTTGAAATTGAGCAATGAGATTATTGAATCAAAGAAAGGAGGAAAAAGGTGTTAGTGGAAAAAGAACTTAAATAAAATGAAAGAAGAGATCAAAAGAAAAAGAATTCCTCAAAAGTAGAAAAATAATGTTGCCCATGTAGGGCATCGAGAGTGGAAATTAACATTTTGAAAGTGCATCGATGTGAAAAAATGGGAAAATAGAAAAAAATAAGGTGTTATAAGTATTTCAAGGAGGAAGTAGTCACCTATACCTAAATGTTGTCCTAAATTTCCCTAGACCTACATTACAAGCTTGATAAATGTCCTTTGTGATCCCCGACCAAGTGATTTTGAGCCAATGATGATTGAAAATAAGGGCAAGCCTATGGCGTGGTGCTTATGTTCATGAGATGTTCTTTGTGAGTGTGAGTACTTGTGTCTTTGTCCCTTGCTTCTTAAATACTTTGCGAGTGTCTTGGGACATTCATTCTTGTGAAGGCATGCAAATTAGGATGGATTGGTAAAGTTCATAGATTCCAAAGTTGAATCAAGGGAATTTGTTTAATTGACTAGTGGTTTTGAGTCACTTCTTGAGAATTAGTGTTGTTGTTTGATCACTCTTAGTCAAAAGTATGGATGTAATCAAGGGAGTTTCTTTGATAGAAAAGCACGTACTTATTTACTAATTGTTGGTGAAAACCAAAGTCATAATCATGATAGTTAGTTGGAGTGTACATGTCGTGCTTAATTTAATTGCCTCTTATGGTTTAAATTTTATTTTGCTTGAGGACAAGCAAAGTTTCTAAGTTGGGGCTATTGATGAGTGGGTGATTTTCACTTATTTGGAGATTTTTTTCTTATATATTTGCGTTGTTAGTATAATGATTGAGGCTAATTATCCTTTGAATTATGCCTATTTCTGGTATTTATGGTTTACAAGGAGTTTGGATGGAAAACACAAGAATTGAGGAAAAATGAGCAGAAAACTGTGCAGATGGAACCTTTGATGTCGCTTAAACGACAACAAGCTTGCTTAAGCGAGCAGTCAATGATGTCAAAGAGTCTCTTTAGCGATCAAGAGGCGATCGCTATAGCAAACTGGTCAATCTAGTCAGTGTCCGCTTTAGCGAACAAGTACTCACTTTAGCGAGGTTCGCTTTTACGAACATGCTTATCGCTTTAGCGACTGATGGCTACAGTTGAAGGGTAATTTTGGAATTTCACACCATTGTACCCCAAATTCTCTCAAAAGATGATGGAAAATGAATGACAAAAAATCATCTTGGAAATTATTCTACAGCATACAACAAGAACACCTTGAAGAACACTCCATAGCTTGGGCTTAGATTTCATAGCAAGTTTCCTACAATTCCCTACCGGATTGGAGATTGGATTCAAAATTGTAAATATTGTTATCCTTTCTACACTTCCTTTCATTTTATTACATGAATTTTAGGTGTAATTATCAAAATAGAATTGAGGTTTTGTGTTAGAAATAGACAATTAATTAGGTTGTTGATTTTATTCTTTTGCTTTTGCAATTAATTAAATATACTCTTATTTATGAATTGGATCTTTGATTATCTAATGATTTTCATGTTTTAAATACGTTCCAATGGATTTGATCACTCCTTGGACTTTCCCATTACTTTGATTGAGCTTTAAAGAGCAATTGAGGTTGGGAAAAGTTGATTAGCGCATAATTTGAGATTTAGCATCTCATACTTCGGATTTTATCTAGAAATAGTTTAATCCATACATTGCCTATGTTAAATCAATTGTATTGTCACTCAATTGGGCTCAAGAGAACTAATTGAGAAAATATCTACCTATGTTCGAGAAGAATAGGTGGATAACTTAGACTGTAGGCATATATCATTTTATCCATGATCTATTGAGATCATATGAGATTAAACAAAGTCCCAACAAGAATGCAAAATGATCAAGCAATTCGTACAAGTGGGCGATTTAGCGAAAGTTTTGCAATACTTGAGATAATAATCATACCACGATATAAGACAAAGAGTAAGAAAATAACCCATCAAGATAATTCAAATTTTAGAAACTAAAATATTCCAAGTTCAAGTTTATACACGAACCTTGGCATTTTCGCATATAAAAATGTTCGACCACAACTCAAGGATTTTAATTCATCTACGCCATAGACCAACCAAAGTCCACTTCGTCAAACAATTCCTCTTAGCTTGTATGATAGTATATACATCTTAAATAAACAATCAAATATCTACTTAAGTTTAAAAGTCTCAGCATATCGAAACTAAATGTGAAATAAATGAAAATCCACCCAAATTATCAAAATAGCAATTTTGGACAACACTACTGTCTTGTATCGTTGCTCAGTTTCGAAGGGGTAAATAGGGGAAGTAGGCTTTGTGACCTCAATGAAAGTTATAGACATGTGTCTTAGAGTCGCATACAATTTCGAATCACCCCCATAGAAATTATTTAGAAAACGATATGACCAAAATACCAACAACAGTCTATGTAGGATTTTCAAAAACAAATCTGGGCAGCACCTTCCCTATACTTCATCACCCTTTTTCAAGTAGATAAAAGAAAATCTGGGTTTTATAGACTTAGTAATTCATATGGTTCAATAAATCGAGGACTAAGTTTTCCTTTTTGGCCAAATCTCATAATCATCTTCCAAGGAGAAACCTTTAAAAGGACCTTATCTCCTACTTGATACTCAATTTCACGCCTCTTAAGATCAGCATAAGACTTTTGTCTGTCTAAAGTAATTTTTAGACGATCCTTGATGACTTTTACCTATATTCAGTTTGTTGCACAATCTCAGGACCAACCAATTTTCGTTCAGCAACTTCACTCCAACAAAGAGGAGTTCTACACTTTCTCCCATATAAGGCTTCGTAGGGAGGCATGCCTATACTTGATTGGTAGCTATTATTATAAGAAAATTCTATCAAGGCTAGGTGTCTGTCCCAACTACCTTCAAATTCCATAACGCAAGCTCAAAGCGTATCTTCCAAGATTTGAATCACCCTCTCGGATTGACCATCTGTCTGAGGATGGAAAGATGTACTAAAGTTCAACCTAGTGCCCAAAGCTTCTTGCAATCTAGTCCAAAATCTAGATGTAAACCTTAGATCTCGGTCAGATAAAATAGAAACAGAAACTCCATGTAACCTCACAATCTCCTCAACATACAATTCTGCTAGACGTTCAAGTGGGTAGTCCACCTTGATGGCTAAGAAATGAGCACTTTTGGTTAGCTTATCAACTATAACCCAAATTGCATCATGATTTTTTTGAGTGCGTGGATGCCCAGAAACAAAGTCCATAGTTATTCTTTCCCACTTCCACTTAGGTATTGACAAGGGTTGTAACAACCCAGTCGGGACTTGATGCTCGGCCTTTATCTATTGACAAACTAAGTATCTAGAAGTAAACTCCGCAATGTCCTTCTTCATACCATTCCACTAGTAGTGTTCTTTAATGGTTTGATACATTTTAGTACCTCCAGGATGCATTGCATATGGTGAAGTATGTGCTTCATTCAAAATTTTCTTTCTCAAATTGTCATCTTTAGGGACACATAACCTATTTTGATAAAGTAGAACACCATCCTCCCTTAATTTAAAATCAAGCTTTTCTCCAATTTAAGCTTCTTTGATCAATTTCACCAGCTTCTCGTCTAACTTTTGTGCTTCTTTCACCTGTTCAAGTAGAACTGGTTTGACTTGCAAACCGACAATAATAGAGCCATCAGAGTTAAATACAAGACAAGCATTCATGGCTCTTAATTTAAGAAACAAAGGCAAGTGGCTTAGCGATAATTTAGCAAGGGATTTACGACTTAGCGCATCTGCTACCACATTGGCTTTACCCAGATGATAATCGATCGTGCAGTCATAATCTTTAATGAGTTCAAGCCATCTACATTGCCTCAAATTCAACTCTTTCTGTGTACCCAAGTACTTCAAACTCTTGTGATCAGTAAATATGTGACACTTTTTGCCATATAAGTAATGCCTCCAATTTTTCAAGGCAAACACTATGAAAGTGAGCTCAAGGTCATGAGTAGGATAGTTCAGCTCGTGTGGTTTCAATTTTCGGGAAGCGTATGCAACCAATTTTCCTTCTTGCATCAAGACACAACCCAAAACATAATGAGAGGCATCACTATATATTACATATTCCTTCCCTTCAGTTGGTGGAATAAGTATAGGAGCTTGTGTTAATAAGGATTTGAGCTTCTCAAAACTCTCCTGGCAATTGTCATCCCATACAAACTTGACATCCTTCCTCAAGAGTTTAGTTAAAGGGGAGTCTATAATGGAGAAGCCTTTGACAAACCTTCTATAGTATCCTGCTAAACTCAAGAAATTCCTTACTTCAGTTGGACTTTTAGGTGGTTTCCATTCAACAATAGCATGCATTTTACTAGGATCCACTTTCACACCTGCCACCGATACAATATGTCCCAGAAAGGCCACTTCACCGAGCCAAAATTCACATTTAGAAAGCTTGGCATAAAGCTTCTTCTCTTGCAGAATTTTCAAAATAATTCGAAGATGATTTCTATGGTCTTCACTATCCTTGGAATATATTAAAATATCATCTATAAAAACCACTACAAATTGATCAAGATAAGGTTTAACACGTGATTCATCATATCCATAAATGTCGTAGGAGAATTCGTCAACACAAATGGCATCACCAAAAATTCATAATGGCTATATCGAGTCCTAAAGGCAATTTTAGGGACATCATGTTCCCTTACCCTCAGTTGGTGATATCTAGACCTTAAGTCAATTTTTGAGAACACACTAGCACCTTTTAACTGGTCAAATAAATTGTCAACCTTAGGCAGTGGGTATTTATTCTTCATGGTTACCTTGTTCAGTTGCTGGTAATCAACACAAAGCCTAAAAGTCCCATTTTTATTTTTCACAAATAGCACAAGAGCTCCCCAGGGAGAAATACTCAGGCGAATAAAACCTTTCTCAAGGAGTTCTTGTAATTGATTTTTCAACTCTTTCAGTTCTGCTGGAGCCATTCAAGAAGGCGTCATAGAGAGAGGAGTAGTTCCAGGAACAACCTCTATAGGAAATTCAACCTCCCTTTCTGGGGGCAGTCCAAAAAGATTTTCAGGGAAGACATCAGGAAATTCACACACCACGGTATATCCTTAAGGCTTGGACTTTCTAGGCATGTATCAAATATATGAGCAAGATAAGTTTTACAACCTTGTCTAACCATCTTCCTTGACACAACTGCAGAGATGATATTAGATGTCAATGATCTTTCACCTTGAACAATGATGTGTGAAAGTGGAGGATCTCTAAAGGTCACATGCTTTGACCTAAATTCAACTACCGCATGGTACTTATAAAGCCAATCCATACTAATAATGGTATCATAGTCTTGGAAAGACATTTTAATTAAATCAGCAGGGAAGACTAGATTTGAATCACCAAGGGACAACCTCGATAGATTTAATTGCAAACACTTATTGCCCCAAAGGACTTTAGACAAGCACCCCACAATCGAGTCTCACAGATTTCATATTTTTAGGAAAAGCCAATGATGAACAAACATACAAATGTGTAGAACCGAGATCAAATAATGTAACAACACATAAGTCGAATAAGTGAAATTTACCAACAACCACATCTGCTCTATCCTGGTCATCCCTCTATCTCATCGCATAAGCTCGTACTGTAGCTCTTGACCCACCAACTGGATTGGCTGTACCTGCACCTGTTGCTTGTGTGTTTCTAGATCTTTCACCTTTATTCCCTTGAGAGGGAGTGGTAACAGGTTTTTGAATTGAGCCTTCAGTACGCAGATAAGAAGTGGGGTTAGTATTAGGACAATCCCTCCCCTTATGATTGAAGCTCTCACAATTAAAATAAGCGCTAGAAGCTCTTCTACAAGTACCAAAGTGATTCCTTCCACATTGTGCACAAGTGGGTATACGAGTCTTGCCTTGGATAGAGCTTGGAGTGCTGGTAGTAAAGGAACTTGATCTATTCTGCTTATGTTGGGCTAACTTGCAAAAAGTATTAGCTTGGGAACTGTCAAACCTCCCCCTTTTTGATAGACCTCCTGAATCTGCATAAGCTTTCCTGAACTTTTGTTCATTTCTACCAGTTTGTTCCTTGTCGATCCTTTCCCAAGTAAGAGGAGCTTAAACTAATTTACAAAAGTTTTTATGTTGTAGGACCGCTACAGATTTTCTAATAGAATCATTCAAACCATTTTCAAATTGCCTATACTTATATTTTTCATTATTATAATACCCCCGTATAGCGAGTCAACCTGAGAAATTTTTGCTGATATTCAGCGATAGACATACTCCCTTGCTCTAAATTTAAGAACTCCTTTTTCTTTGCATCATGATAAGAAGGTGGGACATACTTTTTATGAAATTATTTCACAAAATCATTCCAAGTAAGAACAAGAGGTTTTGCCCTGATATTTGGTACACTTACCCACCAATCATAGGCATCCTTTTGTAATAGTGAGATAGCATACTTAAATTTGGCAGCGTCAGACCACTCTAACTACTCGAACACTCTTTCAATCCATTCCAACCACTTCTCGGCATCTGTAGGGTCAACAGTACCTTCAAAATCAACTCCACCCATTTTTCTCATTTTCTCAAAGTTCATTTCATCAGGGTCAGGCATTCTTCTACCCATGTGATCAAAGAAATCGGCCATTTGTTTAAAAGGGGGATCAACAACGGGGAACTATGGCTCATTTGAGGCTGTGTCCCAAATCTTACACCTTGATTACTTTCCGCTTCAGATCCACTTGTACTAGGAGGATTAGAATCAGAAAAATATTCTCCAACCCCTTCTTGTAGGTAAAGTTGGGCATTAGAGGTATTTAAACCCTCATGAGCGACTTCCATAAGTCTATTAGAAGTAGAAGATGCCACGACTTGATTCCTTCATCAAGGAAGATCACATTGCATTAGGGACATGTACATGATGCATATGCACTATATACAAAAATAATATGTAACAAAAATAAATAGTATACCAACAAGTCACAAAAAAAGTCCTAGAATCATAAACCTAAGCTCTGATACCAACACTTGTAGCATCCTCTTTTGGGAGGATGCCACTTACGAAACAAAAGGGAGTGATGTTCACAAGGGCTCCAAAAAGTCTACTCCAAATGGCAATCTTGATACATCATCCCACACATTACCTACAATAGAAAATAACTATCGCTAATCATAAAGCTTAGTGGTGTAAAAACATTGGGCTTGGAGCCATTAAATTCTTCAATTCCCTTGTTCGTCATAGATGACTCGATAAGGTTAAAGAAAGACCAAGTGAACAAGTATATCAAAGTATCGAATACAAACCTTGAAGAGTTTAAAAATATCAATATCAATATTTGAAGGCTCAAGTATCAAGAAACTTATAATTCAATTCGAGAGAGTTGTCAAATAATCAATTTCACCCAATAGGTACATCATGCCTTCACACTAAGCACAATCAATATCAAGATGGATAGAAGCCCTGAAATCAAGAAGGGTCGTCACCCAATATCAAGAGAATCAAGAACTATGTTGAAAATGGCTTTCCACTCGTACTCGAGAATGGACGAAACCCCATCGTCAAGACGAAATGTAAATCCAAAGTCAAGATGGGCAAGATCTGAATCAAGAGGCATGCCAATATCGATAAAAAGTCACCATAACAAGAAGGACAAAGTCCCAACAAGAATGCAAAATGATCAAGCAATTCGTACAAGTGGGTAATTTAGCGAAAGTTTTACAATACTTGAGATAATAATCATACCACGATATAAGACAAAGTGTAAGAAAACAACCCATCAAGATACTTCAAATTTTGTAAAGTAAAATATTCCAAGTTCAAGTTTATACACGAACCTTGGCGTTTTAGCATATAACAAGTTCGACCAAAACTCGAGGAGTTCAATTCATCTATGCCATAGACCAACCAAAGTCCACTTTGTCAAATAATTTCTCTTAGCTTGTATGAGAGCATATACACCTTAAACACACAATCAAATATCTACTTAAGTTGAAAAGTCTCAGCATATCGAAACTAAATGTGAAATAAATGAAAATCCACCCAAATTATCAAAATAGCAATTCTGGACAACACCACTATCTTGTATCGTTGTTCAGTTTTACAGGGGTAAATAGGGGAAGTAGGCTTTGTGACCTCAATGAAAGTTATAGACATGTGTATTAGGGTCGCACAAAATCTCGAATCACCCCCATAGAAATTCTTTAGAAAATGATATTCCCAAAATACCAACAGCAGTCCATGTAGGAGTTTCAAAAGAAAATCTGGACAGCACCTCCCCGATACTTCATCACCCTTTTTTGAGTAGATAAAAGAAAATATGGGTTTTAGATCCTTAATGAAAGTTATAGATATATGAAATATCTTTCGAAAACATCTTGAATCACTAGAAACAAATATTTACACAAGGAGTTATACTAATATTACTAACAGTAGTCCCATCCAAAAACGGGTTTGTTAACAAGAAAAAGAACCTCATTTCTGCCCCAACTATAAATTTTACATTGTTAAAAAACTCCACTTAGTCGAGGAACACCTTAAATAATTAATTTACGTAATGAAATCGGAGGACTTACCTTGTTTTTGTTGCTGCTGTTACTCTCTCTTGTTCTCTAAATTCTCTCAAAGTCTAAGTATAATTTGCTAAAGAAAATGACCTCTTAGTCATCTTAACATTTATATATATGCTCCCTTAAAGTGTGACATATGGCATCCCCTAGGGGTGACACGTGTCCAGCCCCTAGGGCACCACCTCATCCATGCGCCTAATCCAAAGCTACCATGTGGCAGGGTGGGTCCACCCCAAGTTGGCGTGTCACCTACTTGGTCCAAGTAGGTGCATCACCTACTTAGTACAAGTAGGTACATCACCTACTTGTTTCAAGTAGGTGGTACGCCTCATTTTCCCTCTTTTGTGGGTTCAAAATCTCATCTCACTTTAAGAACCTATGTAATCCTTACTACTTAAGCTCGATGTGTACCCAAGTAGCTTTGTTATGTAAGACATCCCAATCAATAGCTTACACAAGTAGGTTGACTACCACGACCTATTATTTGTCCTCCAACTCCTTCTAAATCCCTCGACCTATCTCCAACCATCACAACTCACATAGAACTTCATAGATAACGTGGATCACCTGGCAATCCCTTAGAAAAACCATAAAAATAAAATTGGGGTGTTACATATAGGACCTAGTACAATCACCCCTTGCCCTTACTAGGGGCACTCTTAGGACTAATGATCTAAGCTTCTGCAGTTATAACACCTATGGGAAGAGTGACCTATCAGAATACGACCACCACTTCCTAAAGTACCTGCATCCGATGCCCTTAATCTCTGGTTTGTGCTAGGACCACCCTGCGGATACTTGCTTCTCTCAAAAGTAGTTAATTCCACTTGAATAGGCTGGTTGGACTAGCCCTATTGAAATCTAAGGTCGGACTTATCATATGAGTCCCTCCTTTTAGTCTGGGACTCGCTATAGAAAACCTAGTAGCGAGGCCTCTTATCCATGCCCCCTTGGGCCTCACAATGAATATTCTCCATGGAACGGGTATTATCGACCATATATAAAAATGAATGGCCAAGTGAAGCCAAATGCTCTATGTCAACCTTCAGTCTGTACCACAACCCATGTTTAAAGGAATGAATTCACTTCTCCTTTGTTGGTAAAACCATGGTGGCATAGCAGGATAACTCATGGAACCTTACCCCGTACTCTAAAATGGTCATGGAACCCTACTCTAATCTGGAGAACTGATCATGAATCCTATACTGAATGCTCTGTGGTTTATACCCCGACAATAAGGCCTCTGAAAACTCAAATATAGGAGGAAACCCACCTGGCTTAGACTACAAGTACGAGTGCCACAACTGCCTTGCGGAACCATGAAACTGATGTACTGTGAAGTCGACTCCTCTCAACTCCATGAAGACTAAGGACTGAAGCTGATCCTAGCATGTATTCAAGAACTCATGGGCTTTCTCCCATCACTCCAGTAAACATCAGTGGTGAAACCCTCTGAAATACCCCAAGTATCTTCTACTTGTGTAGTGGCATAACCTCATCAACTATACCCAGTTGTAAGGTTACGTGAGCTGGTAGTGGCTGACCTTCTAGGGCTACTATTGTAGGCTGACCCTGTAGTGCCGAGGCTAGAGCTAGAGCTAGTGCCTTCCTCATCTCACTAATAGCTACTAGAATCTGAGTGAGTATCACATGAATCTTTGTTGTTGTAACTGGTGTAGGTTGTGGCTGGGCTGGTCTCAGTCCCACTGGCTGTGGAGGTATGTATGCTTCCTATGGCTCCTTCTCAGGCTTAGGAGACTCCTATCTATAATGGGCAGGTGTTGTAGCCCTCACAAGACCTCTAGGTTGGCCTCTACCCTAGCAAGGGCTCTATCTACGAGCTCGAGTGCATCATCCCCGGCCATTGTGTGAAAGAGTGAAACAAATGAGATTTAAAGGAACCAGTAAGTCATCCACATGAAAGTGAGACAAACGGGGAAATCTTTTCTAACGACATCTTATATTCTCCCGAAGATAAGTTACGGAAGTCTCCATGCTGATCTGCATGACTCTACTAGACATTAGATCTATACCAGTGAGACTGATTAACCTAGGGCTCTGATACCAACTTGTTATGACCCAATTTCTTAAATAATGATGGCATCTACTTTAACCCACTAGTGGGTAAGCCAACCCGTATCACGAAATAACTAGTAATGAGTTTGAGGATAGAAACGAAATATGAATAAGCAATATAAGATAAATAATATAAATAAGCAGAAGACAAACCCAAATAAATATATACAACTGATCCCTCGCAGAACCTGGAAGTCACTATAATTGATCCCTCCTAGAACCTAAAAGTTACTATATAAGACCTGTGTCAAAATGCAATAGACTAGTCCATACAAATAAATGGAGACCAAAATAGTACAAAACTCCAAGTGCTCACCCCCATCTCTGGATTAGACCACTCTAAGATCGAATGAATGTCGGCCGCTGGTGGTCGACCTATATCATGAAAGAAAATGCAGAGTGTTGTATTAGCACCAAAACATTAGGTACCTAGTAGGCACTATAGACCAACTGAGCTTGAAATATACAGGCAATTTCAAAAGATGGAATAGAACAAAATAGAGGTCAAGAGTGGAAGTCTAAAGTAAAGTAAAGGAATGCACACGAGTTTAAAAAGAACTAAATAAGTAATCTACAACTAAACTACACTTAATTGGACCTTTATAAGCCAAGAAGGGACACTCGTGTGCAAGTTTAAATAACAACCTAACCGGACCCCCATAAGCTCGATGAGTACATAAAATAGCTACAACTACTAAGAATCCAAGATCGAGGAATATAGAATCAGAACCTCAACCCAATTGAGTAGAATCTGACAGTACGGAGGACAGACCTCTAACCAGATGCTCATCAAAAGTATCCAAGTAACCTACCAAGTGTCAAGTAACTGAGGTCGGACCTCCAACTGGATGCTCTTTATAAGGATCTGAATGTTTAAGGTCGGATCTCTAACCGAATGCTCATCGAAAGTACCAATACGGTCGAGGCTGGAGCTTGAATCCAGATGCCCGATAAAGGTACCCAATATAGCTACTGCTAGTACTCCCAAAGGTTAATATTTTCCAAATTCTGTGGATCACCTTCCATACTTACATAATTAAAAAAACCATCAGAGCTGAGCCCCAAACCAATCTTGAATAGCTGAATGAAACCCGATGTTATCGCCGAACCTGGTGAAGCCACAAAATAGAGAAAGTAGAATTAGAAGGTCATCAGAGAAAGTGTATCACTTAGCTAAGGCCCAAACTATCAGAATCAATTCAGGTGCACCAGTCAATGAGGATCTAAGTCGACCGAATGATGTCGGGGAGAGACTAAGGCTTATCGGATCCGAATCATGCATTTCTAAGGAAAGCACCAGTCAAACCTAGACTTCAGCCAGACATGCTTTAATGAAGCAATAAAAGAAGTATGCGGACGCACTACAAGGCATCTATGATCACCAAGGCAAGTACCATGCTCACAAGTACCCGATGAAACATCGAAAAGGCCTAAAACATTATTTCTAAATGTCTAAGGATTATTCAATACTACCCAATCCCAAATTCCATATAATCAACATGAAATTACATTCTCAAGCTCAATCTAAAGAAGGGGAAACCATATCCTACATGTACGCTGAGTACACACACTTTAAAATAATAGAACCAGAGCTTTCCCCTTCTTAACAGACTATGATTGCTGTCATGCTATCAAAAATAGGTATATAATGTTATTATGGTCATTTTCACATTAACATTACTAAAATCAAAGTCATACCAATTTTGGAGTCAAAATAGGAAATATGGGATCCGCTCAGGCAGTTACGAAATTAACACTGTACAAAGGTTGTAAATGCTACCCCAAACTAGTGTTCCATAAAGGAACACAATTTTAGGCTTGAATTAACCCAACAAAAACATTTAACAATTCACCATTTTAAGCTAAAACTATACTATAGCAACAGGTTTACATGAGATTTTACCTCAAACAAAGATTCTAAAACACTTTTCGAAGCCCCAAATGCCTTCTCCTAATAATTGCCCACAAATTAGCCATTGAATCACACAAATTCACCTTAAAATGAGAGAGAAATAAGACTTTGAACTTATGCAAATAAGCTGAAGCTTGAGTCATCAAAGAACACTTAGGGATCGCAAAAGCGACCCCAAAGGTTGCTTAAGTGACCCCCACCAAGAGGTTGACATCACTTTCGATAAACCAGGTCGCTTAAGCAATAGGTTAGTCACTTTAGCGACATCTGTCCATGGTGGCCTGGTCTCTTTAGTGATTGCACCAGACACAACTGGTGCACAATGAGTTTTGGTATTGTCTAAGTCTCTGACGGGGTGCTTGAGATTCATTTGGAACCCCATGCATGCAAGCAAGGTATGCTACCCTATCAAATTTAATGTTCCATACTCAGTGGCGCATTTATAATTCCCTAACTGAGGTCATTTAATGAAAAGTGGGTCCTACACCCAAGTGCCATTGAAATCCAAATTCCACAATAGGCCTTGACATTAGATTGGAAGCCTCGGGAAGAGAATGAATGATCTTTCTAGACCAAATTCGACATTCCAAACTAACCATATTGATAGAATTTTCATCCGAACACATTTTTCAAGAATGTTTACCAAAGTCAACCTTAGGCCAAATTTCAAAAGTGAAAATACCAAATAGCCTTAAACTTGCACCACTTGCCTCGATACTCATGCCGGCCATGATACTAGCCTAATTTATCCATTTTAAAGTAGATGAAATCATTAGAATTCCATTTTGAGGTCATTTACCTAAAGTTATTGTAAGGCCCCAAAAGTTGAAAAGTCAAAACAAAAGAAAATTTCAAGAAAAGGGACTATCCCAAAGTTTATGACTTTACCTATGAGTAGTAGGGACTCCTATGGGTGGTAGAAATGGCTCGTAGGAATAATATTAAGGCTGGAAAATTGACTTAGTTTGGAACTGATTTTATGATATAGTTGATGACCTGTAGGAATGGTGACGACTTGTAGTGTGAGTTGTAGAGTTGATCTTTGATTTTGTGTAATTGACAGGCCTCAGTACTTTCGAAATGACTCAACAGAATGAGTCGTAGGATGAGTTATAAGTCATTGAATGGACTTGTAGGATTAGGTCCTAATTTCTAAATTTTGACTAAGTGAAGGGAGAAATTGACGAGTAGTTTGTACGACTCCTAAGATACTAAACATCTCGTAAGGATGATTCATAAGGACCAAGTTTCATTCCTATAGCCTATGATTTTGGAGCAGTACTTTGATGACTCATATTGGCGACCTGTAGAATAATCGACCAATCGTAGAAGCCATCCATAGTGTTTTAAAGGGTGATTATTAATTGTACACAAATTTTTACTCTAATTATTAAGTGTGGGAATAGATTTGGAGATATTTTAAGGTCAAAAGAATCCTTTAGCACAAAGTCGAGTTGAAAGCTTCCTTATCGATTGAGTTTTGGTGAAAGATTTTACTTGGGTCAATTTCAAATGAACCTATCTCCTAGAATATAAGTAATTAGGTGGCTCATTCCTATGAAACTAAAGGTCTTTTAGTCCTCTTTCCAACGCCACCAAGTTTGCCTCAGATGGAATTTGGAGTAAAACGTTATGAACATTTTACTAAAGCATGTCAAGTTACGACCAATAGGAAATATTGTCACCTAGAGTTATGACTCATAGGAACAAGTTATGAACCGTAGAAATGTTTATGCAACGTAAACATTGATCGTAAACAAAGATCAGAGGCTCATTTTTCATCTTTTTCAAAGGTTTGACACAACAAATTGGGGATATGACCCATTGATAATTTGAAGACCCATAAGGAGTGATCCATAGGGTCAACTTTCAGATTTTAATGAAGGGCAATTGTATCTTTTCTAAAGTTTGGTTCAATGAACCTAGATACATTTATGGCCAAGTTTAAAGTCTATAAATGTTCAAATCTTCAAATTTCCCTCCTTCAATTCATTATCCTAAAATTTTCAAAGGCAAGGAACTCAAAGTCTCTCAAGGTTTCTCTCTAAATTGAAGCTAGGATTTACAGATTTCTTCAAGGTTCTTCTTCAATTCTAAGTGATTTCAAGCAAGGTATGTGGTGATTGATTTATGGTATCTTTTCACCCATGAAGTCCCAAAGATTTTTCAAGGTTTCATTCAATTTACAATTGATTATGAACCCTAGTTTTGATGAATTGCATTAGGCTGATTTAATTCCATTTTTAGATGTTATCAATGATCATTATATGTATCTTTTCTTATGAATTGCATGATTTTAAGTTTGATTATGAATCCCCATGCATAAGCTATTTCCAAGTTAAGTTTATGAAGTTAAAGATGATTTTCATGAATAGATTATGAGTTCAATGTCGTCAAGTAAAGTTTTCATGGCTTAAAGTTGAGATTTTGATTTTTATGATAAAAATTATACTGATGATCAAATTAAACATGATTTTATGAGTTAATCATGGCTTAAATAATTTATAAAGATAGTTTTCAATAAGTTACACTGAGATTATGATTTTTATGTTAAAGATTGAGATGATGATGAGACTTAAGATCATTAGATATTTTGAGATGGTGATAAGGACAATTCTCACCGAAGTTATAGATTCTTGTGAATCACTAAGTAGATGAGTTATTCCTAATATGTTTTAAAAATGGATTGATAGGAAGTTACTATCCTTCCTTATTATGTTATAATCATTTTTATGATATTCTGTTGTGAGTTTACCTAGTACCGAGTGGACCTTGGGATAGGTATTCTCTCTTATAGCAAAGGCAAGAGACCCGTAGAAAAATTCCATTGTACCATAACTACATGCCACTATAAGATAAAGGATCACCCATAGAAGAGGCTTGATTCCTTAATGGATCACCCATAAAAGAGGCTTGATTCCTTAAAGGATCACCAGTAAAAGAGGCTTGATTCCTTTGAGGGTTACTTGTAGTTAAGGCTCAATCTTTAGTGTGGCTTAGTGGATCCACTTAGGCATATAGGAGTCTACCTTGGCAAGTAGTCTCCCCTTTTCTCTGATGTATGGGTAAACATTGGGACTCTATATTTTAGCTCACATGGTTTATGTCGGTTAGCGGTCTTTCTCATTAATTTACAATAACATTCTCTCAATGTTTAAGGTATTTCTTACTATGAATACTAATATCTTTCATATGTTGTTATACTCCGTATTTTTTAACATTGGAATATTTTATGCTAATCGAGATATATTTAAGGACAAGATCATTTTGAGATATGAGATAGAGACTTTTAATCCCTAATTTTAATTAAGTATACGAATTGCTTACAAATTTTAATTGATATAGAATATTAATGGATATTAGGGATTAATTAATCATAATTAGTTTATTATGTGGGGATTAAGATTAAAAAAATCATTAATTAGGCAGTAGTAGGCCGTGTGAACCCCACTCATGGCATGGACAAATTTGATTGGCTCAAGCCATGAGTGGGACACGTGCCCAACTTCTAGGAAGCATGTTTAAACCAAGTTTGATGACTAAGAGCTCATTTTTCATCTTCAACCTTAAGAAAATATAGAAATAGAGGGAGAAATGGCTCTCAGCCATGTCTGAGCAGTGAGCTCACAAATTATTAATCCAAATTAATTATCTTGGTGTCTCTAATAAAATAATGGTCATGGGAACAAGGATTAATCATTGAAGGGCAGCAAGGATCCTTGTCTTTTGAATTTACAAATTCCAGCCATTGGAGGGTCAAGTATTGAGGTAAGAGTTGATCATTTTCTATATGTTTTAGGATGAGCTTGGATGTGTTGTGAGTGTGTAAATGTGAATTGGATGTATGAAATCGTGTGTGTTGATGTTGAAATATTGTTGAAGCCGTGGGGGTTGTTTTATGTAAAAATGATGAATAGATTTTACTTAGTATTGGATTGCTTTTTTATGAATTTTATAATGAGAGTGAGGGTATTTAATGGTTAAAGTTGAAGTTAAATTTGTTTGTGGGCTGTTGTAAGGATTATAGTGATGTTAATATAGTTTTCTTTCCTTTAAATAGATGATGTTGTTGTGTAGTTGCTGGTGTAACTAATGAATTTGGAGAAAAAGAAAGTGTTACGTAATGTATAATAAACATAGATGGTTCAATTGGCATGTTCATAGGTGTCCGTGAGATTATTGGGCATCTCTTTACATTGTTAGTTAGGGGCTGATTATTGGGGATAACATGAAGATGTAGTAGTCTTATGTGGATTGTTATCAAATGTTGTGAATGCGAGCTGCTTGGAACGTTATGTGGACTGCTTGGAGTGTTCTCGAATCTACCTTGAATATCTTTGGTATAATACTTTAACGTACAATTATTGGTATTGGTTTAACTATTATGTAATTTGTTTGAATGTAAGCAAACCATCGTCTAAATTATCTAGAAAGGAGTTGCTAACATTGGGAGACATTTTAAATCTCCCCGTAGCTTAACTATAGTTCTTAGTGTCTTAATATAGGTTGAGATACTATTGGGCAGCATATACATATTTTGTTGCGAATAAGCGCTAAGGTATGTAAAGTCTATCCCATCTTTCTTTTGGAGTGCCTTAGATGTAAGTGCTGAATAATATGAGCTTTAGGTTAATTCCATTCATGAGTTCCAAATATGATTCATGATTCTTATTCACTTCTTGATGTTAGAACTCTTGGAATAGTTGAGCTACTTACCTCGAGTCTTCTATATGATTGGATAGTAAATGATACATAAAAGTTTCTATTTTTTTAAAGGCTCTATAATGACTAATGTCCTTAACTATCATAAGCTGTCTCGTATTCATTTGATATATGTATATGATCCCTTAGACTTTACTTAATATATTTTATAATGATAGTTAGAGAGAACTTAACATAACTATCGTTTTGATACTTGAGTGTTAGCTTATTTTACTCGTTCTATTGAGTCTTAGATGATAGTTACACACTGTTGCTAGTGATACCATATTTGTGCATATTGTTATTGTATTATCCATCGAGTCTCCCAGGTATGTTATCATGTATTATTCCACTACATTATTTACCGAGTCCCTCACTGGAGGGCCGGATACGTAATATGATAATATAATAATATGATGATATGATTATGGCACCGAGTCCCATAACGGGCCGAGTATGGTATACGTGTACACGAATTTATTCACTGAGTCTCATAATATGCTGGGTACAACATATGACAATGATATGTATGATTTCATTTATAAAATACAGGTACAGTAATTTCTTAATTATCATACTTGTCTCCTAAATCTCTACTTCAGATGTGATCTCCTTTATGGTATTTTATGCTTTATATACTCAGTACATATTTTGTACTAACCCCCTCTCTTTGGGGGGGGAGGGGGCTACATTTTATGCCTGCAGGTACAGATACTCATTTTGGGGATCCACCAGCTTAGGATTTCCATTTAATTGTTTTGGAGTGCTCCATTGTCCCGAAGCCTAGACTTTTGGTACAGATCCTTTTGATATATATATTTATTTATCCAGGGGTATGGTGGAGCCCTATCCCATCATATGCTACTTTTAATATTCTTAGAGGTATGTAGACATATATATGGGTTGTATATAGATGTTGTCCAATTGTGCTAGTATGACTTATGTTTTGGAACGTTCCCATTCATAGTGGCAGACTAGTTGACTTGTGTATATGTATATATGTTTTGGGAGGTGGTGTGTAGTGGCAGCCTTATCGACTTGCGTAAATATATATATATATATATATATATATATATATATTGGGATGTTCCCACATGCTATGACAACCTCATCAGCTTATGTACTGTGTTAACTGTTGATAGTTGTAACTCCTTAGGAGACAGGTTTCCTGATATATATATATATATATATATTTATTTATTTATTTATTTATGCGATAGTTCTTAGAATAAGTTTTGGTCTTTATAGGTTCCATATTATGTTTAGTTGTAGATTAATCATATAGCTAATAGGTGTATATACGAGTGTCCAGCTCGGACACCGGTTAGAGCCGACGGGGTTGGGTCTGGACAAAAGTGGTATCAGATCAGTTCATCCTTGGAGTGTCTACAGGCCATCTAGTAGAGCCTTGTTTATCGGTGTGTTTTGCACCACATCCATAAAAAAAAAGCTACAAGACATTTAAGATGTTGTCTTTCTTTCTTACTCTAGGTCATGCAATAGAGCTATGTTATTTGGATAATCCCTCACTAACAGATTATTATGTCTACAACTATGCCTCTAAAGAGATCGACAACTGCCCAGAAGGGAAAATCAGTAGCAAGATAGACTAGTCAAACTCAGAGAGTTACTAGGACCCATGCCCAGATTAATGGCAGGGCAAGCTCACAGGCATGGGCTAGGAGTTGATTATGCAGATAGACATGATAGTTTAAGGGTTTGTGACTTCTTAAATTATAACCCTCTAGAGATCTATGGGTCGAGTCCTGTGGATGACCCGCAAGAGTTTATCCGACAGACACAATGTACGTTGAGGATAATTAGGGCTTATGAGACTAATTCTGTTGAGTTGGCTTCATATTGGCTATGTGATGTAGTCGTTAATTGTTATGAATCCTGGGAGTTGTCTAGGGGCGAGGGTGCTCCTCCAGCGGTATGAGATGAGTTTGTGGAGGCCTTCCTTGGCCACTTTCTACCTATGGAGCTGAGGCATGCCAGAGTTGATGGATTCTTGCATTTGAGGCATAATGGAAGGAGTGTTAGAGATTATAGCCTTAAGTTTGATTCATTTGCGAGACATGCGCCCACTATTGTAGCTGATATGGCTGATAAAGTGTATCATTATATGATGGGTCTAGATCATTATTTGATTAATAACTATATGGTAGTGGCCTCTCAGCCAGGTATGGATATTGCTCAGGTACAGGTATATGCACAAGGGGTAAAGGAGTGTCACAGAGGGCGTCAGCCCGATAGGGATCATGACAGAGGCTAGTATAAGAGAGATAGATCGGCATGGTATTCTAGAGAGTTTCGAGGAGGCAGCCTTAGCAGTACAGTATATATCTTTCTCGGTCAGCCTAGAGTGCACCTCTACAGTTCACAGCTAGGAGATTCGATAGCATAGGGTATTCAAAAGCCAGTCAGAGTTCTAGGGTTTTAGGTTCACAGATAAACAGAGGTTTGTGCCAGTTGAGGCTATCTTTTCCTCGGTGTTTTTGTTGTGGTAGGCCTTATTTTGGGGAATGCTATTTTTCCACAGGTGCTTGCTTTACTTGCAGCCATCAAGGCAATATCATGAGGGAGTATCCATTCAGGGGTAATCTAAGTGGTGCAGCGCAGCCTACTAGGTCAGTTGCTGGTTCATCTTCTTTTCTTGGATATGCACCCTATGGGGTAGGGTATTTAGACACCAGTAGGTCATGGTAGAGGCTGTGGAAGAGCTTTTAGTTCTAGCGGTCCTTCGAACTGCATATATTCTTTAGCTAGTAGACAGGATTATGAGGCGTCACCAAATATGGTCATAGGTATATTACCAATCTTCTCTTAGGATGTATATGCATTGATAGATCTAGGCTCCATATTATCATATATATGTCCCTTTATTGCTAGTAGAATTAGAATAAAACCTGAATTAATAGAACCATTTGAGGAGCTACACCGGTGGGAGACTTTGTTATAGCAAAGAAAGTATATAAAAATTATTTGGTAGATATATATAGTCGTCATACCTTGGAAGATTTAATAGAGTTAGATATGAATGATTTTGATGTTATTATGGGTATGGACTGGTTAGCTTCTTCTTATGCTAATGTTGATTGTAGAAACAAGATAGTTGGTTTTAGTTCCTAGGAGAGCTAATCATAGAGTGGCTGGGGAATACGACATCGCCAAAAGGTAAGTTTATTTCATACCTCAAGCCAAGAAAGATGGTTAGAAAGGGTTATATTTATCACCTGGTTTGTGTGCAAAATTCGAAGCAAAGGTACCGACTCTTCGGTCAGTGCTGGTAGTCAATAAATATCCAGATGTATTCCTAGATGAGCTTTCAGGTCTTCCTCCTGAATGGGAGATAGATTTCATTATAGATGTGTTGCTAGATACTTAGCCCATATCAATTCCTCTCTATAGAATGGCATCCGCATAGCTAAAAGATTTAAAGGAGAAGCTGAGAGATTTATTAGAAAAGGGCTTTATTAGGCCTAACACACCACCTTGAGGAGCACCATTACTATTCATGATAAAGAAAGATGGGTCACTACGAATGTGTATTAATTATAGGCAGCTAAACAAGGTGACAATAAAAAATAAATATCCCCTCCCTAAGATTGATGATTTATTTGACCAGTTGTAGGGTGATAAGTATTTCTCGAAGATAGACCTACGGTCAGGCTATCATCAGTACGGGTAAAGGAAGAAGATATTCCAAAGACTGCGTTCAGGACCCGATACAGGCATTATGAGTTTAGGGTGATTTTTTTGGGCTAACCAATGCTCCAGCATTATTTATGGATCTAATGAACTGAGTGTTCAAGCCATTCCTAGACCTATTTGTGATTGTATTTATTGATGATATTTTGGTCTACTCACGATTAGAAGAGGAGCATGCAGATCATTTGAGGATGGTACTTGGGGTGCTCCAGCACTGAAAGTTGTATGCTAAGTTCTCTAAATGAGAATTCTGGTTGACTTCAATAGCATTCTTGGGGCATTTCATTGAAGCTGATGGTATTCGAGTAGATACACAAAAGATTGAGGTTGTAAAGACTTGGCCTAGGCCTATGACACCTATTGAGGTACATAGTTTTCTGAGGCTATCAAGATATTACAGGAGATTTGTAGAGAAGTTTGCTTTGATTTCAGCACCTTTAACAAGGCTAACTCAAAAGGGGTCTAAGTTCCAGTGGACCGATTCTTGTGAATGAAGTTTCTAGTTTCTAAAAGAGAAGTTGACTACGACCCCTATTCTAACTCTTCCTGAGGGACCAGAAGTCTATGTCATTTATTGTTAAGCTTTCAGTGTTGGGCTAGGTTGTGTATTCATGCAACAAGGCAGAGTCATAGCCTATGCCTCAAGGAAACTCAGAAAGCACGAAAGAAATTATCCTACTCATGATCTAGAGTTAGCAGCAATAATTCATGCTTTGAAAATATTTAAACATTATCTATATGGCATGCATGTTGATATTTACACGGATCACAAAAGTCTCCAATATATCTTTAAGCAGAAGGAGCTGAATTTGCGACATAGAAGGTGGCTAGAGTTGCTAAAGTATTATGATGTTGACATTCTATACCACCCAGGAAAAGCAAATATTGTAGCAGGTGACCTCAGCCATAAATATATGGGTAGCTTGGTATATGTACAACCAGAACAGAAGAAGATAGTTTGTGAAATTTGCAAGTTAGCTAACCTTGGAGTCTATTTGGCTGATTCTGATGATGGTGGAGTTTCTATTCGAGGAGTTGCTGAATCCTATATAATGGAAAAGGTAAAGTGACCCAGTACGAGGACCCTATTCTAGCATAGTATATGGATGCAGCCCATCAAAAGGAGAAGACCCCATTCGAGATCACACTTGGTAAAGTGCTAAGATATAAAGGTAGATTATGTGTGCTTGAGATTGCAGGGCTACAACAATAGGTTATGGAGGAGGCACAGTAGGCCCGTTATTCTTTTTATCCAGGGTTAGCAAATATGTATCAAGACCTCAGATGTTTATATTGGTGGGATGGACTGAAGAAGGACATAGAAGAGTTCATAACCAGTGCTTGAATTGTCAATAGGTTAAGATCGAGCATCAAAAGCCTAGTGGACTATTATAGGAAGGGGGTTGGGTTATTATAGATAGGATAACAAAATTACCCAATTTTCTTTCAGTTAGGACTATATATTCAGCTAAAAACTATAAGAGGTTATATATCAATGAGATAGTAAAACTTCACGGGGTTTCTATATCTATTATCTCAGACAGAGGAGCTCAATTTACAGTTAACTTCTGAAGATCATTCCAGAAGGGATTGTGAACATAGGTGAATCTTAGTACATCACTTGATCCTCAAACTGACGGAAAGGCTGAGTGTATTATTCAGACACTAGAAGATATATTATGGGCCTGTATTATTGAATTCAGAGGTAGCTGGGATGATCATTTGCCATTTATTAAGTTTGCTTATAATAATAGCTACCATTCTACTATCCATATGGCACCGTACAAGGATTTGTATGAAAGGAAGTGTATGTCACCTATTGGTTGGTTTAATGTTGGTGAGACTAAACTAATAGGCCCAGACATGATTCAAGAAATAATTGATAAAGTGAAGCTCATTCAGGAGAGACTATTAGCAGCCTAGAGTCAACATAAATCATATGTAGATAATCGACGCCGACCCTTAGAGTTTCAAGTTGATGATTGGGTGTTCTTGAAGGTGTCACCTATAAAGGGTGTAATGAGATTCGGAAATAAAGGAAAGCTTTGCATGAGGTACATAGTCCCTTATTAGATCATTTGTAGGGTAGGCTAGGTTGCCTATGAGTTGGACCTATAATCTGATTTGGAAGCAGTACACCCAATCTTCCACATACAGATACTTCACAAATGTATAGGCGATCCTTCTAGAGTATTTCTCGATGATGATATCTAGCCGATAGAGGAGTTTTCCTATGGGGAGAAACCTATAGCTATACTTGATCATCAAGTAAGAAAGTTGTGTACTAAGGATGTGGCTTCCGTTAAGGTATTATGGCAAAATAATAATCGGGAAGATATGACCTGGAAGCCAAAGAAGAGATGAAAAATAAATATCTGTACTTATTCCCTATGCCTACAGGTAATCTAAACTCCTAAATTGATTACATAGATTGATAGGTGAAACTATATGTTGTAGCGATAAAAAAGATTTCCCCGAAATCTTTATAAGATCTTATAAGATTTGTTTAACATTCGAGGACGAATGTTCTAAAAGGGGGAAAGATGTTATACACCATATTTTTTAACGCTGGAATATTTTATACTAATTGAGATAAGTTTAAGGACAAGATTATTTTGAGATATGACATAGAGACATTTAATCCCTGATTTTAATCAAGTATACGAATTGCTTACAAATTTTAATTAATAAAGATTAGGGGTTAATTAACCATGATTAGATTATTAAGTGGGGATTAAGATTAAAAAATTCATTAATTGGGTAGTAGTGGACCATGTGGACCCCACCCATGGCATGGACAAATTTGATTGGCTCAAGCCATGAGTGGGACATATGCCCAACTTATAAGTAGCATATTTAACAAAGTTTGATGACTAAGAGCTCATTTTTCATCTTCAACCTTAAGAAAATATAGAAATAGAGGGAGAAATGGCTCTCAGCCATGTCTGAGCAGTGAGCTCACAAATTATTAATCCAAATTAATTATCTTGTTGTATCTAATCAAATGAAGGTCATGGGAACAAGGATTAATCATTGAAAGGCAGTAAGAATCCTTGTCTTTTAATTTACAAATTCCAACCATTGGAGGGTCAAGTGTTAAGGTAAGAGTTGATCATTTATGTTTTAGGATGAGCTTGGATGTGTTGTGAGTATGTAAATATGAATTGGATGTATAAAATCTTGTGTGTTGATGTTGAAATGTTGTTAAAGCCGTGGGGTTATTTTATGTAAAAATGGTGAACTTATTTTACTTAGTATTTAGATTGTTGTTGTTATGAATTTTATGATTAGAGTGAAGGTATTTAATGGTTAAAGTTGAAGTTAAGTTTGTTTGTGGTCTATTAAAAGGATTATAGTAATGTTAATATAGTTTTCTTGCCGTTAAATAGATGATGGTGTTGCCGTGTAGTTGCTGGTGTAACTCACGAATTTAGAGAAAAAGAAAGTGTTAAGTAATATATAATAAACATGGATGGTTCGATTGGCGTGTTCGTAGGTGTCCGTGAGATTATCGAGCATCTCTTTACATTGTTAGTTAGGGGCTATCTTGATATGATGTTGTTGTTCTTTTTGAGCTTGGAAGATTACTCATAATTAATTATGCATTGTGCTGTATGGTGGTTGGGCTGTTATAGGGTTGTTTAGATAAAAATGTTAAGGTTATAGATTAATAGGGATAACTTAGAGATGTATTAGTCGTATGTGGATTATTATCGAATGTTATAAATGTGAGGTGCTTAGAATATTGTGTGGACTATTTAGAGTGTTCTCAAATCTTTCTTGAATAGCTTTGGTGTAATACTTGAATGTAAAGTTATTGGGGTTGGTTTGACTATTATGTAATTGGTTTGAATGTAAGTAAACCATCATCTAAATTATCTAGAAAGGAGTTGCTAACATTGGATACATTTTGAATCTCCCCGTAGATTAACTATAGTTCTTAACATCTTAATATAGGTTGAGATACTACTGGGCAACATATATGTGTTGTGTTGCGAATAAGCGCTAAAGGTATGTAAAGCCTATCTTTTTTTTTCTTTTGGCATGCCTTAGATGTAAGTGCTGAATGATATGAGCTGTAGGGTAATTCCGTTTATAAGTTCTGAATATGATTCATGATTCTTATTCACTTCTTGATGTTAGAACTCTTGGAATAGTCGAGCTACTGCCCTCGAGTCTTCTATATGATTGGATAGTAAATGATACATAAAAGTTCCTATTTTTTTAAAGTCTCTTTAGTGACTAATGTCCTTAAGTATCATAAGCTATCTCGTATTAATTTGATATATGTCTATGATCCTTGAAACTTTACTTAATATATATCATAATGATAGTTAGAGAGAACGTAACATAACTATTATTTTAATACTCGAGTGTTAGCTTATTTTACTCATTCTATTGAGTCTTAGATGATAGTTACATAAGGTTGCTAGTGATACCCTATACATGCATATTGTTATTGTATTATCCACTAAGTCTCAGGCCGGTTATGTTATCATGTATGGTTCAACTACATTATTCACTGAGTCCCTCACTAGAGGGCCGAATACGTGATATGATAATACGATATTGTGATGATATGATGATATAGGGATGAGCAACACTCATGATCATCCTACTCATGGCTAGAGATTTTTTTTAGATTTCAAAGAAGTTTGTGAGTCCTCATTCTACGGAGGACAAGACTTTTATTCATGGTACTATTGTTTTCACTTTCTTCTATTGTTAAGGTAAGCTAGGAGCTTGTCCTAAGCCCCTATCAAAGATTAGACTAGAGGCATGTTTAGATTATATTCCTTGATGTAGTCCATATTGGGCAGTTATAAAGTTGATTTCCCTTAGTCCCAATTCCCCACTTAATGATTATTTCCGCTCATCTTTATATTTTTCTTCATCTTATGTATGTGATGTATGGTAAGATGGCTTATGGTTGGGTCCCTCGCATCCTGATCTTTATTTTATGACTAGACCCTAGGTCGGGTTATGACAAACCTGGTATCAAAGCATAAGGTTCAAGTGTCGTAGGGTGTCTAACATACCACATCGAGTAGAGTCTTGTTCATCAGTGTGAAGAACTCCACATCTATGAATAGGTGTCTATGAGGCATTTTAGGAAATCTTCACTTCTTTTATGGTTTCTCATGCAATAGAGTTAAAATCTATAGGAATTCCTTCTAACTCATGCCCTATACATTTTAGAGTATGTCTCATCAAGAAGAAAGTGACTAGGAAGTTGGTTGATATGGTAGCCTTTCCATTTCAATTAACCCATCCTCAAGTGCTGATATCTCTAATGTAGAGTTTCGATATGTCCTCATGTTATTGGCTCGAGCTATGATCGCTCAATTGAATCAACAAAAACTAACTCCTGTGAGCATGAATGTCAAATGAAGGAAAAGGTTGAGCAAAAGATATGTTAAGAGAGGAAATAACTTTAATGGTCAGAAGATGTTAAAAGGGAAAACATCCCGGCTAGAATATGAGGAAGAGTGATAGAAGGAAAAAAATCGTACTCCTCATGCTACAGGTGTGGTAAGAATCATCTAGGGAAGTAGTTGGCCAGTACAAAAAGTTGTTATAGTTGTGGAAAAAGTGGTCATAAGGAGAGGGACTGCCTGGTAGCTTCTAGAAAAGGGAGGGATTCTAAGAGGGCTCGATGAGAAGGCAAGACTTCTCAATCCAAACTCGGTAGTAATTTTAGTGGATCTACTATTCCCAAGTGTTCTAAGTGTGGGAAAAATCATAGGGGTGAGTACTTAGCGGGATTGGATGTTTGCTATAGGTGTGGAAAGCCAGGTCATCATGAAACATAGTGTAGGAAAGGTACTAAACCTAGGCTCAAACCCAGACTACAGGTCTTCCATATCAAAGTGCTACTACTTTGGGTGGAGGTTAGCACTAAGACAAATTTTATGCCCTTCAGACTCATTAGGAGTTAGAGGATTCGCCCGATGTTGTGACTGGTATGTTGAAAGTCTATGACTCTGATATCTATGCATTGTTAGATTTGGGTGCTAAATTATCTTTTGTTACTCTTACTTTTCTATAAGATTTGATTATTCCCACAAGGGGGAGATGGAGTACTTAGTTATCAAGGTCAGTTGTGTGATCCAATGTAAATGATAGTAGACAAGTCATGATAGATAGAGAGAGAATGGTTATTCTGTATTGTGATAAATTGTCGCATGCTTACCCCATTTAAGGTTATAGAAATGGAGGAAGAGCTAGATAGATATTATTGCATCCAATAGATAGGTAAGAGTATATTTGTGTCCCTTTGGTAGGAGTTAATCCAAATTTGGATGAAGAGATGCTAAAGTAGTTTTGAAAATTCTTAATAGATGTTGACTTTGAGAGAGCCATAAAGTGGTTAGAATGGTAGGCTTGAATGTGTGGTTATCGATATGTGAGTGATTATAGTAGCCTATTGATGACTTTTTGTTAAGGCTTTCAAGTGAATGTATTAGAATGGTTATGGAACTAGTCTTGAATATGGTGTTGATTGCATGTGGGTGAATGTGTGGTCATTGGGTGCTTTTTGATTAGGTCTCGAGGTTGATTGAATGTAGTTGAGGAGTGTTATAGCATCTTAAGTCATATTGGTAAGGTGGCTTATGAACTTTAATTATCATTGGAGTTATCCTTGGTTCATTCGGTATTCCATGTATCAATATTGAGGAAATGTGTTGGTGGTCCTAATACCATGTAATTTTGGGTAGTATGGGTGTGAAGAAAACTTGACTTATGAGGGATTGTCTGGTGGCTACTAGAAAAGGAATAGAAATGGCTCGGGCTGCTTTATTCGGTATGTTATGAGTCTCCTTTGGTCATGATAATTGTGGGTATGGATTGGTTTTGTATTCGTTATTCCATGATTGACTTGATAATCCGAGTGTTTAAGTTTCCATGCTAGTTGAAGTGTTAGCTTCTCATGTCTATTCTTACGAATTTCTGAGTTCTAGTTAATCTCGTTTTTTCATATGTATGCATGTTCATGAAGCTGATTTTAAAGGTCATGTTTTTTGACGAGTTTGAAATTCCCAAGGTTTATGTATTTTGATGTGTTAGTGTATTTCATGTTGGGTTGCTAGTCCTCTTTCCGTGTTCATTCTACACTAGTCGAATCTCATTCAAAGATGAATGTTCCCAAGGGGGGAGATATTATAAGGCCCTGAAAGTTGAAAAGTTGAAATGAAAGGAAATTCCAATAAAAGGGAATGTCCTAGAGTTTACGACTTAACCTATGAGTTATAGGGACTCCTACGGATTGTAGAAGTGGCTCGTAGTAATGATATTGGGGTTGGAAAATTGACCAAGTTTGGAATTGAGTTTATGATCAAGTTGACGACTCGTAGAGTGAGTCATAAAGTTGATCTTCAATTTTGTGAAATGGACAAGCCTCATTACTTTTAGAATGACTCAATAGAACAAGTGGTAGGATGAGTTATGAGTCATAGAATGGACTCGTAGGATTGGGTCCTGAGTTTTGAATTTTAAATAAGTGAAGGGAAAATTGACTAGTCATTTGTACGACTCGTAAGGATGAGTCGTAGGGATCAAGTTTCATTCTAATAGCCTATTAATTTGGAGCACTACTTTACTAACTCATATTTACAACCCGTAGAATAATTGATCAATCATAGAAGCCATCTGTAGTCTTGTAATGGGTGATTCTTAATTTTGCATAGGTTTTTAGACCAATTATTAAGTATGGGAATATATTTGGATATGTTTAAAGGTCACAAGAATCCTATAGCATAAAGTCGAGTTGAAAGCTTCCTTACGGATTTAGTTTTGGGGAAAGATTTTACTTGGGTCAACTTTAAATGATCCTATCTCCTAGAATGTATGAAATTAGGTGGCCCATTACCTATAAAATTAAAGGTCTTTTAGTCCCCTTTCCAAGGCCACCAAGTTTGCCTCATTTGGAGTTCGGAGTGAAATGTTATGATCATTTTTACTAAACACATTAAAGTTACAACCTGTAGGAAATATTACGACCTGGGGTTATGACCCAAAGGAACAAATTATGAATCATAGAAATGTTTACAAGTCGTAATCATTCATAAAAAAAAGATCAGACGCTTATTTTTTATCTTTTTCCAAGGTATGACACAACGAATTGGGTCTACGACCCATAGACATTTTGGATGATTCATAAGGAGTGATCCGTAGGGTCAACATTTAGATTTTAATGAAGGGCAATTGTGTCCTTCTCCAAGTTTGGTTCAATGAACCTAGATAAATTTATGGCCGAGTTTATAAATGTTCAACTCTACAAATTCCCCACCTTCAATTCATTCTCCTAAAATTTTCTAAGGCAAGGAACTCAAAGTCTCTCAAGGTTTCTCTCTAAATTGAAGCTAGGGTTTCCAGATTTCTTCAAGGTTCTTCTTCAATTCTAACTGATTTCAAGCATGGTATGTGGGGATTGATTCATGGGACCTTTTCACCCATGAAGTTCCAAAGATTTCTCAAGGTTTCATTCAATTTACAATTGATTATGATCCTAGTTTTGATGAATTGCATTGGGCTGATTTAATTCCATTTTTAGATGTTATCAATGATCATTATAAGCATATTTTCATATGAATTGCATAATTTTAAGTTGTATTATGAATCCCCATGCATAAGCTATTTCCAAGTTAAGATTATGAAGTTAAAAATCATTTTCATTAATAGGTTATGAGTTCAATGATCTTCAAGTAAAGTTTTCATGGTTTAAAGTTAAGATTTTGATTTTTATGATGAAAGTTATAATGATTATCAATGTTAAAGATGATTTTATGAGTTAATCACGGGTTAAATCAATTACAAAGATAGTGTTCAATGAGTTATAACTGAGATTATGATTTTTAAGTTAAAAATTGAGATGATGATCAGAGTTAAGATCATTATATATTTTGAGATGGTGATGAGGACAATTCTCACCGATGTTATAGATTCTTATGAATCACTAAGTAGATGAGTTATTCCTAATATGTTTTAAAGATGGATTGATAGGCAGTTACTATCCTTCCTTATTATCTTATAATCATGTTTATGAATTCTGTTGAGAGTTTACCTAGCACTGAGTGGACCTTAGGATAGGTATTCTCTCTTATAGCAAAGGCAAGAGATCTGTAGAAAGATCTCATTGTACAATAACTACCTGCCACCGTAGGATAAAGGATCACCCGTAGAAGAGGCTTAATTCCTTGATGGATCACCCATAGAAGAGACTTGATTCCTTAAAGGATCGCCAGTAGAAGAGGCTTGATTCCTTTGAGGGTTACTTGTAGTTGAGGCTCGATCCTTAGTGTAGCTTAGTGGATCCACTTAGGCATATAGGAGTATACCTTGGCAAGTAGTCTCCCCCTTTCCTCCGATATATGGGTAAACATGGGAACTCCATGTTATTGCTCACATGGTTTATGTCAGTTAACGGTCGCTCTTACTAAGTTACAAGGTACTTCTCTCAATGTTTAAGGTATTTCTTACTATGACTACTAATATCTTTCACATGTCCATGATCTCTCATAAGGTTAAAGGTCTTATCTCACAAGTTATCTGACATGAAGTAAGTTTTACTATGATGTTTATGATGCATTGACCACAAGTTTTTAATATGATTTCAAATGCTTTTCAAGACTTATTCATTCTTTGTATTATATTAGTCATGCATCTAATGTTCATATTGTTTATGTCTTATTTCATTATTCATTTATATCTCACATACTTAGTACATTCAAAGTACTAACACATATTTTGCCTACATTATATCATAATGTAGTAATGGACGACACTCACGGTCAGCCTACTCGTGGTTAGAGATTTCTTTAGATTTCAAAGAAGTTAGTGAGTCCTCATTCTACCAAGGACAAGACTTTTATTCATGTTGCTATTGTTTTCACTTTGTTTTATTGTAGGGATGAGCTAGGAGCTTGTCTTAAGCGTCCGTCAAAGATTAGACTAGAGGCATGTTTAGACGATATTCATTGGTGTTGTCCAAATTGGGAAATTATAAAGTTCATTTCCCTTAGTCCTATTCCATGCTTAATGATTACTTCCGCTCATCTTTATATTGTTCTTTACCTTATGTATGCGATGTATGCTAAGATGGCTTATGGTTGGGGTCCCTCTCATCCCGATCGCCGTATCAGGACTAGGCCCTAGGGAGGGCTATGACTATTATGATCGAAGTCAACTCTTCAAGTTATAAAGGGTCTAAAATAGGTAAACAGGCCTAAAACCCAAATGAACGACCATACAATCGAACAGTTAGTGCCGACAAGTCATAAATGACTTGGGGTCGCCATAGTAATGCTCTTAACAAAAATGACCTGGAGTGTGTATTACACACTCCCATTGTATAGTCTATAATGTTACCTCCAAATATCCTTACTTGCTTTGTTATACAATTTATATGTCCTTACTTGGAATATAATGTCCCTATTTTGAATCTGCCCAGTCCGTTATTAGTTCACATTTTTATGCACCTTTTCATTTGATATCCTGTACTTAGCATTTAGCTATCGTTTCATATTATATAGTCCTTACCTCTCCCTTTGAGGAGTTACATGTTTCCATTAGAAATACATCTATGCCCCTATTTGAAATATATAAATGTTTTTTAAGTGAACCATGTGCAAAGTAGAATCACTTACTCACTTGTTATACACCTTAATGACTCATTTTATATGTGTCCTAATGTCCTTACTTGCCACACACCCTAATGGATCATCTATAAATATTCTTTGTTCTTAATGAAGTTCATTGAGTCATATAAGTTTCTAAGTATCACATCAAAGTTACATTTTGCCTCCAATATTATTATTGCTTCCTCATGTATTTTATTCACATGTTTACATCACTTGTACATAGCCCCAAAGCTCAAAAGAGTTATGAACACCAAAAGAACAATCTCAAAGATTACTGAGACAAGGTAAAGTTAATATATATAATTATGGGTGACAACTCAGGGGTTTGAATACCTAGAATTTATCGATCTCAATTCATATGTATAAGGGTGGCATACCAGGGGTTAAAATGCCTAGCATGGATCATCCTCTTCTACCACTTATCACTTGTTCATTTGTATCATATGACTTATGAAGATTATAAATCAAAGAAGAGTAAAGAAAAGAATGAAATGTATGTTGATCCAAGTATCATGTGTACAAGTGCTAATAACCAAGTCCAAGACAATTGAATAACGTAGTAAGAATGGTAATACATGGCGTGTTAATTCTATATATTATATACTTAATAGCCCACTTGCGTATATGTCATATTCTTCAATCCTATTTGCTAATGTTCTACATGCTTCATATACTTATTTATTTATAGGTAAAGGCATAAATTTCTCTCTGAAGTTGTATCAAAAAGTTATTTATACACTTAAACTATAAGGACGACTTATTGTACACCTGAACTACCTCAAAGTGAATATATTACCACCCTAAAGCTGACGTGGATAAAAAATTACAAGAAAAGAGAGCGTCAGACTAAAATTAAAGTAAAAACAAAATCACCCCACTCCTATATCCTTTTTTCTTCACACCCACCTACCCTCTTCTTCTTCACAACCACACTGATGGTTCCCTACTTTCTCTGCTTTCTTCCCTCCATTTGATCTCATTTTGAATCTTGATTTTTTTTTCAAAACCCATTAAGAAGAAGAAGAATTCTACCTAAAAACCTTAAGTCAAACTTCTTTTTTATTTCACTTTAGATATGGAATAGAAATTATCTTTCCCTCAAATTGTTCAAATTCAAGAAAATTAAATTTATAGGAAAGATCAAGGAATTGATGATGGGTTATGGAGAAGTTTGGTTTTTACAAGCAAATGAAGCATTAATTGCCTCCTCATTATTCCAACAAAAAATAAATGGAAAATATCAAAATAAAGGAATTTTGATTCAGTGGAAATTTGCTTTTGTTCCTATTTTTGTTTTCAAGTATAGTATGCTAATATGTGGTGGTAATTTGTGTTGAATTGTGTTGAGATCTGTTGGGGAACTCTTTTTTTCTAAACAAAAAGAAAATCTGTTGGATTTAGTTGAAAATGTTTGCTATAGAGGGTGGGCCGGATGGCTGGTGTTTTGGTGAAGAAGACGATTGGGGTTGGGGGAGAGTTGGATGGGTGGTTAGTAATTAATTAGGAGTTAACTAGTATAAAATATAGTTAATAAAAGAAAAGTTAATTAATAAAGAAATGAAAAGAAAAAAATATAAAAAGTTATAATTTCTGACTTGGTGTTGATGTAGCAGCAAGTGTAATACATCACATACTATGAGAGTGGTGTTACACATTTAAGAGGGGTAATAAATTCACTTTTAGGTAGTTTAGGTGTGTAATAGGTCGCAAAATAGTTTAAGTGTGTAACTGACTTTCGGGATAAGTTCAGGGGAGAATTTATGCCTTTTCCCTTGGCCTATATATTTAGTTCACCTTCCCATATATCATGATTCACATGATTATATATTATATTCTTATAGCTTACTTTCCTATGTACATGTCTCATAGTCTTACTTGATTATGTGATTACATGTCTTTCAATTCACTTTCTTATATGCATGTCTTATAAGCCACTTGCTTATGTAGCTATATATCTTATAAATTACTTTCTCAAATGCGACATGTCTTCAGAACTCATTAATTCATGCATCACATGTTTCTATAACTCACTCATCCATATGTTAATTACACTTTTGTTCTCCTATGTTTTTATTGTATACACTCCATGTGACTTATTGGTTCATTTGCTATTTTACCCCCTTTACTTACTTGCTTAAGTGATAAATATTTTAGGATAAAGTATCATGATGAAAAATAGATGTTCCTAAATGGTGGAATTAATTATTTGTCCTAGTTTATGTCGATTCATGCAATTTCGATACATGTGTTTTTTGACAAGAAGAATTATTTGAGCTTAAATGATCACAAGTTATTTCAACATATCCCTACTATGTTTGCAGTTTCCAAGTGCTTGTAGCCAAATATGAATCACGTGTTCTCTTATATGAATTTCAGTACTTATCTTGTTATTTCATTCCGCCTTACATGCAAGTACAATTCTATATTTACTCACATCCCTTATGTTTGTGTCAGAGGCGCTATACTTATACTGCGGGTACATATATTAAAGTGGCAAGTTACTCAACAGGCATATGTTTCTGGATTTTAGTGAGCCCCAATTCCATTTAGGGCCTTGTCTTGTTCATATGATTTACATAGATGGTTTAAGGTACATCAAGGCCTTGTCTTGACACATTTACAGATCATGTCATATGTTAGAGGTTTCATAGACTATGCCAAATTAGTTTTATATATTTATAGTTATGTCTCTTGTACTGCCCTATGGGTCTACTGAGATAACATCTGCACCTATTACTTTTTATGTAAAAAGAAAAAAATAGCTTCTCAGGCTAGTTAATGGTCAAGACATTTTTAATATTATTTGCATATATCCCTTGTATGTATGTCCAGGTATAGTAGTTCACTCGGTCATGTGATGGTATCAAAGTTAAGGAACTGAGTTCCAGTCCGCCTCACCCAAGCTTGTATGACAAACTTTGTAGCTGAGCATCAGGTTCAAATATCCTAGGAAATTGATGAAGACGTGTCAAGTACAGTCCTCTTTAAGGGGGAGGCTACTTGGACATTTAGGAATAATTACCCTTCATTCTTGTTCTAAATTATTCAATAGAGCTATACTTTACAAAATCATTTTGCTCCATGCGATTGATCTTAGAGTTGTAAGTAAATGTTATCCTATCAGGTCATGTACGAACTAAGTATACAATCCACGAATTAGAATCTTAGGTTTGATTTTTGACCTTGCCTATTGAGAGAAATATGTTTAAAGTATTAATAGATTCTAAGGATATGAGATTCTTGAAGGAAATATGAAAAAATAGGGTACATATTACCGAGGATGAGGTAGTTATCAACTCGAGTTATTAACTAAATGATAGAAACATATTTAAAAAGAGGTAAGAATAACCATAGTGGTTCAAGTCAATTAATCTATAATGTTAATCCAAGGCAACGAGAAAAAAAATGGGCTAGAAAGGTAGAGATTTATATATTCTAATATGACTCATGCCCAAAGCTAAAGAAAATTAAGGTCAAATGATGAATGAGTGGTTGGACATAAGCTATGACCTATCTAGATCATTTAAAGCAGAATTATAAAGGAATGATGCTACTAAGTTTTGATTGGAAGAATTTTGTTAGATACTAAGTAGATAAGAATAAAATTTGAGTGTCATAGGAGGTCAAGTATTGCAATACGATAAATTTCCTATTTAAGGGAAGAAGGGTTAAGTCTAGTTATCAAAAATGTTATTAAAAGTGATAAAGGGAGATAAGCTATGATTATAGAAGGTTGTATCATATGTTAAGTGAACAAGAGTAGCTTATTTGTTATTGCTTATTTCCTTATGCTACACTTATTGTGATGCCCTACGAGTCTTGTATATGTATCTTTCTGGTTAGATGACCAGCTTAGTCATGTTTACAAAGGAAACTCTGCTGAAATATTTGAGAAGTTCTAGAGTTAGTCATATTATCTATAATGCACATTCGAGGACAAATGAGCCAAAGAGGTAGATGGCGTAACATCCTATGTCTTCCATTTTGTGTACGACTAAATACATATCAATGAACCTATTATGATTTAGGAAAGACTAAATACATATCAATGAACTTATTATTATTTAGGAAAATGAGGTCATATCGAGCCTAAATACAAAGTGTCTAAGTGTATTTATATACACTATATGTTGATCTAAGGTCATAGTAATTAGATTTAGGCAAAAATGAGGAATTACATTAAGTAACTTACTAGTTTGATCTATGTGCTTCACCTACTTGCATCACCTATGTGCTTCACCTACTTGCTTACATGTGCTATATTTTTTCACTTGGTACACGCTTATATGTGCTACTTGCTTAGATGTGTTGCTTGCTTACACAGGCTATGTTCTTGCATGTGCTACTTTCTTACAAGTATTTCTTACTTAAATGTGTTACGTGCTTAGACGTCTTATTTTCCTATGTAGGTGAAAAGTAGATGCATCACCTACTTTAGATTATTGACCATTCTAAAGAATAAAGTAGGTGTATCACCTACTTGGACACTTTGAACTTCTAATATGTACAAGTAGGTGCACCACCTACTTAGCTATTTGTGGCCCAAATAAAGAGAAAAAGAGGCGGTGAAGGATGATTTAAGCCTAAGACATGACTGGTTTTCTCTCATTATTTACATACATATTTCTATTAGTTCTCTCAAGATATATCTCTTGTCCTCACAACTTCCTCAATTCCTCCTAGTGTTCTTGAAGAAACCCTCCACTTTCTAAGCCAAGTTTGAAGAATAATTCAAGTCCTTATAGGAATACAAGTCGAGGGATAAATTGCAAGAAATTTAGGTAAGCTTGATGCCCCATTTTGTCTCACTATATATATGTATATCAGATTGGGTTAATATGTATATGTGTTTTATTATGACCTCATGGGACAATGATCGCCAAGCGTGAGTCTATGTTTTATTGATTATTATACAAAGGTTTAAGGATGCCTACATATGGTGAAGTTTGGAATAGTATTGGGTGGATGGTTGAACTCATTAGTGGTAAAGGACAATATGTTTTTACCTTTATATATTAGTAAAAGTGTTGTTTTCAAGTATGGGACAATTGGGTGTTGAAACACCACTTTTGAATATTATGGATTTTTATGCGTCTAGGTGTTCGACATAATATCACAGTGGTCTATTTCTTGAGCTATTGATCCTATTATGATGTAATGTATTTGTATGATGTGTATTATCATTTATAGTATTGGCTAGGTTTAACAGAAAGTCATGTGAAATAATTTAGGGTGGAGATGAAGGGTCTAGTGATACACCATTTAAATTGTGGGTTTTGCAGGTTTGCTGACCATTATGTGTCTAGTTACTATTTTTGGTGTTGTGAGCTTCGGGAGTGCCGGGAGACCTCATGAAAAGGTTGTATGTTATGTAGATAGGGTGAAAAAGGACTGTGTGAAAAGAGCACCCTTTAGTATTGGGGTTATGAGCTTGCTGCCCGGCTACCTTTTTGGTAATTTAAAGTGATTCAAGCTTGTTTGTTAGCTACTGATATAATCTATATTAGATGACGTTATTGTAGATTAATGCCTTAAAGGAAAGGCTTAATCATGGTACTACATAGTACTAGTCAAGAGGCAAGTATGCAAGGCTAAACATCTCTTTTGTTGTTATGGAAATGAACACTTGCCACATGTATATCTTATATGTATGAATATGATCATAGATTACACATGTTAAGAGTGTTCATTTGTTGGATATACATTCTGTCCATATACTGCCAAATTACTTTAATTGTCTATTTGACCAGATGTTCCCTATGCTCACATGTTCCACATGTTCCTTTCATTAATGTAATATCCCAGAAGTTGGAAAGTTGGAACAAAAGAAATTTTTTTTAAAAAATGTGACTGTGTCTAAGTTTACGACTCCCTAAAAGACTCATAGGCATTCCTACGACTCATAAGGATGAGTCGTATATTTATTCTCTAAGCCTTCTCATGACAAATCTCAGAAGGGATCCTATGACTCAACATGAGGAGTTGCAGGTTACTCAGGGTTGCAGAATAAATTGGGTTTATGACTACTAACATTTTTCACGAGTCATAACTATGACCCATAGGATTGATTCAGAGACCTAAATCCTAGAGTTTTCTCAGACCTGTTGGACGACTCGAGTTGATGAGTTGTAAGAGTTTGTACGACTCATAGAGTCCAAGTCTTAGGCTCAAATTCTGAGGTTTAATAAAGGGTATAAGGGTCTTTTCCCAAGATTGGTTCAATTATCTAAACAACGTTTTTGCAATATTCAGAACCTATAACTACCCAACCCTTCAAAATTCCCTCCTATTCTAATTCATTCTCATAAATCTCATAAAGTAATCAAGGGTCTCTCTCAAGGTTCTCTCCTACAATTCCAAGCTAGGGTTTCAAGAACAAGAAGTTTCTTCTTCAATTGTTGAGCTAGATTCATCAAGGTAAGTGGGATTTCATTCATGGGTTCCGTTCACCCATGAAGTCCCAAGTTTTTCCTCAAAAGTCTCCTTAATTTCAATTGAGTTTGTAACACTATGGTATAAAAATCAACTCAATCGTGCTATATGTGGATCCACTATCTAGGCCATGAAGGTAATCTACGTGGGCAACGTAGTTTGGGACTTTAGGTTGCTATTAGAATTCCCTAGGGTAACAAATTGCTTTACCAAACTGAACCCCACCTAAAAGTCCTCCCGGTGCTTAGTTAATATCCCAACGGAAACTCATAAAATATGATCATAATATAATTCGGAAAGATAGTAACTGTCTATCCATCCATCTTTATAAAACATATTAGGTGTACCTTATTAACTTTAGTAATTCATAAGAATCCACAACTTCGGTGAGAATTGTACTTATCACCATCTTTAACATGAGTGTGTAAGAATTGGACTTATCATACCATAATAAGTTTCTTTGATCATTACTTGATCATCATCATATCTTCATCATTTAAAATTATAATCTCAACTTTAGATCATAAAACTTTTCTTGAAATTCATTGAACTCATAGTCAACTCATGAAAATCATCTTTAATTTAATAATCATAATTTGAAAATAGCTTTATGCATGGGCATTCATAATTCAACTCAAAATCATGCAATTTATGTAGAAACATACTTAGAATAATCATTGATAACAATTCAAAAGGAAATTGAAACATCTCAATGCAATTCATCAAAACTAAGGTTCATATTCAATTGAAAATTGAAAGAAACCTTGAGAAAACTTTAGGACTCCATGGGTGAAAGGAACCTATGGATCAATATCCACATACCTTAATTGAAATCACTTTAAAATTGAAAAGAACCCTTGAAGAAATTTGAAACTCTAGCTTGGAGATGAAATCTTGAGAGACTTTGTTCTTACCTTATAGAATTTGGGAGAGTGATTTAGAATGAGGGAAATTTCAAGCAATTGGGTAGATATAGGCTTGAACTTAGCCATAATTGTGTCTAGATTCATTGAACTGAACTTGAGAAATGACATAAATATATTTCATTAAAACTTTGAAACTGACCCTACTGATTGACCCTATGGGTCATAGAGAAGATGACAAGTCGTCATGATGATTCGTCCTGCAGGCTTTGGAAAAGACCTGAAAATCATGTCTATGAAGCTTTCATACGAGTTATTTCTATGACTCTTCTTCTTATATACAATTCATTGTTTTGATTCGTCCTGCAGGTCTCAAAACCTGTAAACTTGAAGACCTCTAAAATTTGGTTACGAGTGCTTCTTACAACTCATCAACAGGACGATGACTCATCTTATTAAGTCTTAAAACCTCTCCTGAGGTTTGGTCCTGAACAAGTATAAAGGCTCCTCTACGAATAGTTTCTACGAGTCGTAGAAACCTCTACAAATTATAGAGTGGGCTGTAAACTTGGATCCAGTAGGCATTTTTCTGGAAATTTCTCCTTGATTCCAACTTTCCAACTTACAAGGTCTTACAATATCTCCCCCTTAGTAACATTTATCCTCTAATGAGTTGTAACTAAAATAAGAGAGACATGGAAAGAGGACTAGCAACCCAACATGATAATCATGAAACCTTTAAAATTCATTGAAAATGAAGACTTCAAACTTAACATAAATCCTGATTTAAAATCAACTTGAACTTGTATGCATATGAATGACATGGGAGGAACTGAATGCGTAAGAGTTCAATTAGCTTGAATAAGAACAACTTACTACATTAGGCTTGAGTAAAGGGAAAGAGGTACGGTATCATTTCATCATATCCGCCTCTATTTCCCAAGTAGGACTTTCTACTTGTTGATTCCACCATAATACTTTGACGGACACAACTTCTTTGTTTCTTAACTTCTTAACTTGCCGGTCTAAAATTTCCACCAGAACCTCCTCATAAGTCAAATTCTCTTCGACACTCACATCTTCCAATGGTACAATGGAATTTGGATCACCCACGAACATCCTCAACATAGACACATGAAATACCGAGTAAACCATAGTTAACTCAAGTGGCAAATCTAAATCATAAGCCACCTTGCCAACACGCCTCAATATCTTATATGGTCCAATGTATCTAGGACTCAATTTCCCTTTATTACAAAAATGCATTACACCTTTCATGGGTGAAACTTTCAAATAGACCCAATCATCTATCTTAAATTCAAGTTCTCTTTTCCTAACATACGAATAGGACTTTTGACGACTTTGAGTCATATTCAACCTCTCTCTTATGAGTCTAACCTTCTCCATAGTATCTATAACCAAATATGGACCAATCAAGGCCATCTCTCCTACTTCAAATGATCCTACCAGGGACCTACATCTCCTCTCATACAATGCTTCAAAATGAGCCATTTGGATGCTAGCATGATAATGATTATTATAGGCAAACTCAATCAATGGCAAGTGCTCATCCCAACTCCCTTTAAAATCAATGAAATATGCCCTCAATATATCCTTTAAAGTTTGAATCGTTCTCTTAGCTTGACCATCGGTTTGAAGATGGAAAGTGGTACTTAGCTTAACTTTTGTACCAAAACCCTTTTGAAATGACTTCTAAAAGTATGAAGTGAATTGAGTACCTCGATTTGATATGATGGACAAAGGCACACCATAAAGTCTTATCAACTCATGAACATACAACTTAGCATAATATTCGGCACCATAAGAAGTCTTAATGGGTAGAAAATGAGCCGACTTAGTCATCCGATCTACAACAACCCAAATGGAATCACATTATTTCTTAGTATGAGGCAAACCCAATACAAAGTCCATATTCAAATCTTCCTATTTACAAGTAGGAATTTCAATGTCTTGGGCTAGATCTCTTGGTCCTTGATGCTCAACTTTAACTTGTTAGCAATTTGAACACTTAGATACAAATTTCGCTATGTCCTTGTTCATGCCATTCCACTAATACACTTCCCTCAAATCACGATACATCTTGATGAAACCCGGATGAATTGAATATTGGAAACTATGAACTTCATATCTTAGCCCATCAACATTGGGAAAACACAAAAGACCTTGATAATGAAGCACACCATCTCCCCCAGGGAAAAAGCCTCAATGGACTTTTTGGCAACCGACTTATTTAACTCAACTAACACCGGATTATGGTCTTGTTTGGCCTTAAAATCCGCTACTAGAGATGAGTCCAAACCATTATGAATAAGAATACCTCCATCATTGGAGTCAACCAAACGCAAACCTAAACGTGCCAATCTATGAACATCTTTGATCAATTCTTTCTTACCTTCTTCAACATGTGCAACACTACTCATGGACAATCTACTTAGTGCATCAACAATCATATTAGCTTTGCTCGGATGGTACAATACACATGTCATAGTCTTTCAACAACTCAAGCCATCTCCTTTGTCAAAGGTTCAAGTCCTTTTCCTTAACCACATATTGTCAACTCTTATGGTCTGTGAACACATCCATATGGACACCATAAAGATAGTGTCTCCAAATCTTCAAAGCAAACACAACCGCCTTTAGTTCTAGATTATAGGTTGGATAATTCTGTTTATGCACCTTAAGTTTCCTAGAGGTATAGGCTATTACCTTACAATATTACATTAAAAACAACCAAGACCAACCCTTGAAGCATCACAATACACAACAAAGCCATCGGACCCTTTTGGTAAAGTCAAAATAGGAGCGGTAGTAAGACAATCTTTCAACTTGAAAATTCTTCTTACAAGCCTCTGACCATTGAAACTTCACCTTCTTTTGAGTCAACTTAGTCAAAGGTGACAAGATCGATGAAAACCCTTCCACAAATCTCCTATAGTATCCGCCTAGGCCCAAGAAGCTTTTAATATCCGAAGGGAACAATGGTCTAGGCTAATTCTTCACCGCATCGATCTTCTTAGGATAAACCATAACCCCTTCATCGGACACAATGTGACCAAGAAAAGCTACCTTCCTTATCCAAAAGTTACATTTATCGAACTTGGCCAATAATTACTTGTCCCTTAGTATTTGCAACACAATCCAAAAGTGATTAGCATGTTCCTCTTTATTTCGAGAATAAACCAAAATTTCATCAATAAACATAATTACAAATATGTCCAAATATTGTTTGAATACCCAATTCATCAAATCCGTGAATGCCACAGGGGAATTAGTCAAACCAAACGACATAACTAAGAACTCATAATGGCCATACCTTATTTAAAATATCATCTTGGAAGTATCACACTCCTCACCCTCAATTGGTGATAACCAAAATTAAGATCAATCTTACAAAAGTAACTTGCCCCTAGCAAATGGTCAAAAAAATATCTATCCTCGGAAGTGGATATTTATTCTTGATGGTTACTTTATTCAATTGCCAGTAATCACTGAACATACGTAATGAACCATCCTTCTAACATAACAAACAAAACAGGAGCACCCCATGGGGATATACTTGGTCTAATGAAATCTTTGTCTAATAAGTCTTTCAATTGATTATTTAACTCCTTTAATTCTGTCGGAGTCATTCGGTAAGGAGGGATAGAAATGGGCTGAGTATCCAAAAGAAGATCTATACCAAAGTCAATTTCTCTTTTGGGAGGAATACCAGGTAGATCATCAGGAAACACATCCAGAAACTCATTAGCAATGGGTACCAACTCTAGCGTAGAGGCTTCAGAATTTTCATCCTTAACCCTAACAAGATAGTACATACAACCCTTAGAAATTATTTTTAGAGCTTTAAGGCACGAAGTAAATTGACCTTTGAATATGGAATTACTACCTTTCCATTCTAGGATAGGCTCATTTGGAAATTGAAACTTAACCACTTCGGGTTCTACAATTAATAGAAGCATAACATGCATATAGCCAATCCATACCAAGGATAACATCAAAATCGGTCATTTTAAGCTCAACTAGATTACATAGGGTAACTTTATGGAAAATCAAAACTGGACAACTACTATAGATTCTTTTAGCCACAACTGACTCACCTACGAGAGTAAAAATGGAAAAAGGCTCTAACAATATTTCAAGTCTAACATCAAATCTCATGGCCACATAAGGGGAAACAAAAGATAAATTTGCACGTGGATCAAGTAAGGCATAAACATCATTGTAAAAGATCTATAAAATACCAATAACAACATCGGGAGTTTTCTCCACCTCTTGCATATCAGGAAGATCATAGAACCTATTATTGCATTGACCACCATTTGCTTGCACTTGAGAACCTTGAGCAACTTGACCTTGAGGATGACCATCTTTGACCTTGCATTCCTTAGCATGATGACTCGTCTTACCATACTGGTAGCAAACATTTAGTCCCGCTAAACACTCACCCTTGTGGTTCTTACCACACTTCTTGCATGCGGGAGTAGCTTGGCCGATAGGAGCACCTCCTTGAGGCTAAGGGTTGGTCATCCTATCTTTATCAAACCTTAGAGTAGTGGAATTAGAAGATCCTTGGCCAGAGTACTTTTGGTGAAAATAAGGATGTCCACCACCTCCGGGCTTACCGTGAGAGAGATTACCACCATCAGTCCTTAGCCTTTTGGACTCCCACATTTTCTCCTTTAGCTTCTCACTCTCTATTTGCTCTGTATAGTTCATGAGCCTAGAGATGTACATCTCCCAAATCAACATAGATGTCTTACACTCTTTTGAGATCATATCTGATACACCCGAAACAAACTTGCTCATACAAACTCTTGAGTCATCAACTATGAATTGAGCATATTTCAAAAATTGGGTAAAATTAAGGGCATACTCCCTCATACTCATACCACCTTGCTTAAGGTTGATGAATTCTTGTACCTTGTCTTCCCTCAACTCTAATGGAAAGAAGCGATCAAGAAACATTTTTTTGAACTCATACCAAGTCACGGGATCTACCTCTCTAGGCTTCACTCTTCCATTGATCAAACTAAATTTAGGCAACACCCTTCAATTTATATGTAGTTAGCTCCGCCCTCTCAACTGGGCTAACCCTCATGATGTCCACAATCTTATGGATGCTATCAATGAACTCTTGTGGATCCTTTTCCATCTTAGAACCCCAAAACTCTAGAGGTTTCATCCTCATAAAATTATGAAATCTTGTCACCGCCGTACATACATTTGGGTTCACGGGAGCAACCATCTCACAATTGGCTTGAGTCATAATGTCTTGAGAAATTACTTGGAAAGCCACTCGAAACTCAGCATAGGAGACTTGATCATTCAAGGGATCATTTGGAGCTTTTTGGTCCTCTTCAGCCACATTCCTTCTAACAGGGTATCTTCTTGGAGGTATATTCTAAAAATTGCAAAGAACAAGCGATAGAGGGAAAGACTTAATCACTCTATCTCATGACATAGATCATGAAAGAAGTGAGACTTTCCTAAGATACTTCGTAGCCTCCTATTCATGGATGTGACACACTTCACATCAATGAATAAAACTCCACTTAAAGCGACATGTTAGACTCCCTAGGACTTTTCTAAACCTTGTGCTCTGATACCAAATTTTGTCACGACCCGAACTAGGGCCAAGCTGCGACACGGCAATTGGGATGTGAGGGAACCCAACCAATCCATATTAGTATATATTGCATTCATAAGGTAAGGAAACATAGTAAAGTAAGCAGAAGTACAACTTCAGGGAATGCGACTAAGGGGTAGTAACTTAATAAATGTCCAATGCTGACTATATCACATAGAGTCTAATATGCCTCTAATGTAGTCTTTGATGGGGGCTTAGGACAAAATCCTAGCTCACCTAAATATATGAAAAGGTCAAAATAGTAGCTATATGAAACAAAGTCATTGCCCTCAATAAGATGAGGACTCACCAACTCTAGATATCAAAGAAACTATAGCCACGAATAGGATGATCGTGAGTGTCGTCCATCCCTACATTATGAGATAATGTAGGTAAAATATACAAGTATGTGAGATATGCATGAACAAGTAAATGGACGTGAACAATATGCCATAAGATGTATGACTAATCATAATGAACATTAGTAAGGCTTAAAATATTTGAAATTATATGAAACTCATGGTCAATGTATATAATAAAACTTCATCATGAAACTCATAACTTAACATTTAACTTGTGTGGTATAAGACATTTAACTGACATCTTAGACCATGCGAGCTATAATATGGAATCCAATGGAACCCTCATCGAGAAGGGAGAGGCTACCTTGCCAATGTATACTACGTCATGGTACTCACTCAACTCAACCGTGATATATGTGGATCTACTAGCTAGGCCATGTAGGAAACCTACGTGAGCAACATAGTTTGGGACTTTAGGTTGCTACTAGGATTCCCTTAGGTAACTAACTGTGTTATCAGAACGAACCCCACCTAAAATTCCTCTCGTTACTTAGTCAATATCACAAAGGAAACTCATAAAACATGATCATAACATAATCGGAAAAGATAGTAACTACCTATAAATCCATCTTTATAAAATATATTAGGAGTAGCCCATTAACTTTAGTAATTCATAAGAATCCACAACTTTGGTGAGAATTGTACCTCTCACCATTTTAACATGGGTGTGTGTTAATTGGACTTATCATATAATAATAACTTTCTTTGATCATAAGTTGATCATCATCATAACTTCAGCATTTAAAATCATAATCTCAACTTTAGATCATAAAATTTTCCTTGAAAATCATTGAACTCATAGTCAACTCATGAAAATCATCTTTAATTTCATAATCATTACTTAAAAATAGCTTTATGCATGAGCATTCATAATTCAACCTAAAATCATGTAATTCATGTAGAAATATGCTTAGATTAATCATTGATAACAATTCAAAAAGAAATTAAAATAGCCCAATGCAATTCATCAAAACTAGGGTTCATAATCAATTGAAAATTGAAAGAAACCTTGAAAAAACTTTGGGACTCCATGGGTGAAAGGAAATCATAGATCAATCCCCACATACCTTGATTAAAATCACTTTATATTAGAGAACAACCCTTGAAGAAATATGAAACCCTAGCTTGTAGCTTGGACAAAAAACTTTGAGAGACTTTGTTCTTGTCTTAGAGAATTTGGGAGAGTGATTTAGACTGAGGGAAATTGCAAAGAATTAGATAGATATACACTTTAACTTAGCAATAATTGTGTCTAGGTTCATTGAACAAAACTTGGGAAATGATACAAATACCCTTCATTAAAACTTTGAACTGACCCTAAGGGTCATAGAGAAGATGACGAGTCATTAAGATGACTGGTCCTGTAGGCTTTGAAAAAGACCTGAAAATTAGGTCTCTGAAGTTTGTGTACGAGTCATTTATATGACTTGTCTTCTTATCTATGAGTCATCATTTAGACTCATTTTGTAGGTCTCAAAACCTGCAAACTTGAAGGCCTCTAAACTTTGGCTACAAGTGGTTCTTACGACTCGTTAACAGGATAAAGACTCATCTTGTTGAGTTGTAGAAACTCTCCTGAGGTTTCATCCTAAACAAGTATAAAGGATCCCTCTACGACTCATTTCTGCGAGTCATAAAAATCTCTACGAATTGTAGAGTAGGCCATAAACTTAGATCCATTCAATATTTTTGGGAAATTTCTCCTTGGTTCCAACTTTATGACTTCTGGGGTCTTACAAGAATCTTTAGTCTTGGTCCTATCATGTGGAGGTATGTTACGATCCCTCCAACCATTTTTAAGATCACTCCATTCCCTATCACATTCTCTTCAATTTCCATCTCTCTCTTCTTTTCTCTAATCTACATCTCTATGCTTTTTTCAACCTTGATTCCCTTCTTGCTTTGAATTGTAGGATGAGAACCCCCCTCCCTATTTGGTTCATTAAACATTATACCTCTTTATTGTACATGGAATAAAAGTTTTCCTCTTTAAATCCTCTACTCCCACTTATAACTATTACATAAACATTGTTGGAACCCACTCCCATCACATGCTTAGTTAGGAGTTCCATTTATATCATTATTTTTTCATATTATCATCCCTCTCTTCATCTTTCAACCTTTATTTATTCCTTAGTAGTAGAAAAAGATTAGGGATCACCCTTTTCCATCTTGATCTCCCTCGCTACCAAGATCTATTCCTTTTATCCATTCTATCAATTAAAGCAGAAGCAATGCCAAATGATTGATTCATGAGAGAGCCTCCTGCAAGGTTATCCACCACTGATTCATTTATTTGGTCAAGTGCCCGGTAGAAAGTTTAATGTAGCACATATTTAAGTTAATCATGAGTTAGGAATTGGTGTAATTTCTTTTCAAAGCGAAGCCAAGTCTCATAAAGAGGTTCGCCACTTTTTTGGATGAATTTGGTTATCTCATCTTGGAGTTGCAACATTCGAGAGAGTGAGAAAAATTTATCAAGGAACGCAGTAATGAGTTAAGCCCAAGATATGATAGATCCCTCTGGTATCTCTCCTAATCAAGTAGTGGCTTCTCTCATAAGAGAGAAGGGAAATAATTTCAATTGGATCGGCTCTTGACTTATGTTGTCAATATTAAAAGGACTACATACATCAATGAAATTTTTAAGAAGATTATGTGCATCCTCGTGAGCCTGGACTTCAAAGAGACCTTTCATCTGTGCAACATAATGCTAGTTACATAAAAAACAATATTTTTCACACTGATGGCATACATATGACATGTGATCGGTCTGTATCCCCAAATGATTATCATCAGCAAACTACCCATCATAGATGGAAGTGTTACTCTCGTGAGCATTCATATTGTCACCTATTGCAATCATAAAACAAGAAAAAAGATAAGAGTAAACAATGACCTATTGCAATCACAAAACAAGAAAAAAGATAAGAGTAAATAATGACAAAAGACTAGTGAGTTAAACTACTTTAATATGAGAATTTCAGTGCACCATTCCCCGAAAACGATGCCATTTTGATAACACTCAACTTGATGCAGATTTGAGCTCTAGTTGAACTTATTGATTTCTCATGAAGTGCAATTGATATCCAGAGAGAGAGGGTGAGTTTGCTGGCATTTGGAATTGACTTGTCCCCTTCTTTATATTTTGGTTAGTCTTTTGCATTTCAAGATAATTTGTAAATTTTATGTATATGTCTACCCTTGTACTCAGTAGTTTATAGTAGTTATGTACTAGCATCCTGAAGGAATCCAACCAAGCCTCTTATTCATATCATAAGCATACATAAGGTAAAGTAAAATTGGAAACATCATAAGATGGTATAAACCATGAATAGTAAACGAAGAATGTCACATGACAACATAGACTCAAAATATTTGTCCAACTAGATGTCTCTACTCTTGAACATAGGCAAGGGCTAAGACATGTCCCTAGCTCACCCTCAAAATGAAACATAACAAAAGTTTTTGGAAACAATAACCAACTCGATAACTAGTCCCTAATAAATAAGGACTCACCACAACTTCGCCGCATAGGATAACTCAACTAACCACATGGATAGATATGATCCTCAACCTCAACCCCTACATTGTGTGTCATGACCTGACCTAGGGCCTAGTCGCAACATGGCGATCGAAACTTCAAAGGGCTCCAACCAAGACATTTGTACATATCATAAGCATACATAAGGTAAAGTAAAAGCGGAAATATCATAAAAGAGTCTAAACCATGAATAGCAAATGAAGAATGTCACATGACAACATAAACTCGAAATATTTGTCCAACTAGATGCCTCTACTCATGAACATTGGCGGGGGGTAAGATATGTCCCCATCTCACCCTCAATATGAAACATAACAAAAAGTCTTTGAAAACAGTAACCAACTCGATGACTAGTCCCTGATAAATGCGGAAGCACCACAAACACAGCCAGATAGAAAAGCTTAACTAGCCACGTGGATGAATATGATCTTCAACCTCAACTCCTACATTATGAGATAATTTAGGCAAAAAGCATGCATTAGTACATTGGAATATACTAAGTATGAGGGCATATCATGCAACGTAAATCATGGGATACAATGGTCAAGTAAAATACACGATAAGATGAGATAAGTAAAGTCATGAGAAAATCATAATGACTAAAGCATTTGAAAAACATAATTGAGATCATGAAAATATATATGGGACCATCCATATGTGGGATAGGAACCATAATCAACAATAATACCATGTGAGCTATAACATGGAATCCCAATATTACCCATACATTAGAGGTAAGGGGAATCTACTTGCCAAGGTAGACTCTGTCCTACTAGATGGGCCATACGTACGCTATATGTGGATCCACTAGCTAGGCGAAAAAGGGCAATCCTACGGTGGCACGTAGTTATGGGATAAGAAACTTTATATAAGTACCCCATATTTAGATCCCCTACCTCAAGTCCACATTCGGTGCTAAGTCAAATCCCACGAAATACATACATAGCATAGAAATCTTAATGACATATACCATAGTCATGATCATAGGTTTAAAATCATAGAGTAACTCAATTTCATAAGCGAAATGCAGGTATTGTCCTTCCACATTACAAATCATACATACATAGATATAATTCATACTTGGAAATTCATGATCATAGCTGATACTTAAAATTAGGGTAAGACATGAATGCATGATCAATCAATTTGAAAACCATAAAATTGGTTTGAAAACTTGCATGATCATATATCTCCTATCAGCCTATACATAATTCATAAATATAATATCATTTGGAAGTATAATTAAAAATACCCATAATTCATAACATGAACCCTAAAGATCAATACAGGAAAATCATGGGAAAATACTTCTATTCAATACAATAACTATTAATTTATATTAAAATATACTCATAATCATACTTTGATTTATATTTCATGCAATTGAACTAGAGATCATAAAACCCATAAAATATCATACTTTAATTTAATAGAAAACCTAAGAAATTGATTGGTCTTCATGGATGAAAGAATTTATGAATCAATACCCACATACCTTAAGTGAGAAAACTAAATAATTTGGAATAACTTGAGAGTTTTGATGGAGAGCTTGAGTGAATTTATTTGAAGTCTTCAATGGAGACCTTGAGAGTCTTTTATAAAGAGAGAAATATTTGAGTACGAGATTTGTAGAAGAATGAATAAAATTAGAGGTTTAGATTAATTTATAGAGCTAAATTAGGTCCTAAAAACATCTAGATTCATTAACTAACAATTAGGCAAAAGTCTAAAGTGCCCTTAATTAAAAACTGAATTCGAATTAAAACCATCGCCCAGTTCGCGATGCAGAGGTGTTCCCTGATAGGCCAATTTTGAGCGAATGAGATTTGGGCCAGATTTTGACTGGGGAAAAATTGCACTGACCAGGAGCAAGTCTGTGTTGCGGACTTGCCGCGCACTTTACTATTTTGTACAGTTTCTTTAAAAAATCTATCGTTCAATATACGGGTCCTAAAAATCCAACGAGACAATTTTCCTATAAGTTTTGACCCCCTAACTGATATTTTGGACTCAGATTTTCCAAAAAGATTAAGGATAATGTATTACGCGAGCAGCCTATTCCCAAGGCATTCTTAAGGTACTTGTGAGGATTTTGAGGAATGTTACTTTATGAGACAATATAGGTAACAATATGCATTAGTACGTTTGAATATACTAAATATGAGGGCATGACATGCAACGTAAATAATGGAATACAATGGTCAAGTAAAGTACATGATAAGATGAGATAAGTAAAACATGAGAAAATCATAATAACAAAAGCATTTAAAAAGTATACTTGAGATCATGAAAATACATAAGAGATGGTACATAAGTGGGATAAGAACTATAACCGATAATAAGACCACGCGATCTATAACATGGAATCCCGATATTACCCCTACACCAGAAAAAGGGGAATCTACTTGCCAAGGTAGACTCTACCCCTCTTGACGGTTCATAACGTATGCTATATGTGGATCCACTAGCTAGGCCAAAAAGGGCACATAGTTTAAGAGACATGAGATTGCTACTAGGGCTTTTGGTAGGGATACCACCTCAAGTCCACTCGGTGCTAAGTTAAATTCCACGGAGTACATACATAGCATAGAAATTGTAATAAACATATATCATAGTCATGATCATAGGTTTGAAATCATAGAGTAGCTCATTTTCATAGCGTAGCTGTAATGCGAGTATTTGCCTTCCACATTACATAACATACATACATAATCATAATCCATACTTGGTAATTACGGTAAAACATGAATACATGATCAATTGACTTAAAAATCATAAAATTGACTTGAAAACATGCTTGATCATATACTTACTATCAACCCATACATAATTCATAAAGATAATATCATTAAAACAATAACAACCCAATGAAATCCCACAACGTGGGGTCTAGGGAGGGTAAAGTGTACGCAGACTTGACTCCTACCAAGGTAGGATGGCTATTTCTGAAAGACCCTCGGCTCAATAAAAGCAAAAAGCATAAAAGAGGTAAGATAAGGCATATATTAAAAAGCAAATAACGAATATGACAAGGATAAAATAGAGTAATCAAAGTACAGAAAGTAAAAGATAATAACAAAAATCAGAGCACAAGAAATTATAGTGCGCTAATGCGCCTACTAATAAGGAGGAATAATGAGACTGTGTACTAGCCTTCTACCCTAATGTGGGTCCTCCACACCCTCCTATCTAGGGTCATGTCCTCGATAAGCTATAATTATGCCATGTCTTATCTAATTACCTCTCCCCATTATTTCTTTGGCGTATCCCTACCTCTCATGAAACTATCCATGGCCAACCTCTAACACCTCCCATTAGTGCTTTTGTGTCTCTCCTCTTCACATTTCCAAACCATCTCAGTCGCATTTCCCGCATCTTGTCTTCCACCAAGGCCACTCCTACCTTGTCCCAAATAGCCTTGTTTCTAATCTTGTCGCTCCTAGTATTCCCACACATCCATCTCAACAATCTCATCTTGGCAACTTTCATCTTTTGAATATGAGAGACCGTAACCGGCCAACACTCCACCCCATATAACATAGCCGGTCTAACCACCACTTTATAGAACTTGCCCTTAAGTTGTGGTGGCACCTTCTTGTCACATAGAACACCGGAAACGAGCCTCCATTTTATCCACCCTGTCCCAATACGGTGTGTGACATCATCGTCAATCTCCCCGCTACCTTGCATAATAGACCCAAGATACTTGAAACTACTTTTCTTTTGGATGGCCTGGTCACCAAGCCTAACTTCTGTGTCAACCTCCTGAGGTGTCTCACTGAATTTGCATTCCACGTACTCTGTGTTTGTTTTACTCAGATTAAACCCTTTAGACTCCAAGGTATGTATACAATACTCTAGCTTAGCGTTAACTCCACTACGACGTCTCATAATCATAATTAGAATCATAATTAATGGAATTGAAATTGAGATCATAAAACCTATAAAAATAGATATTTTAACTGATTAAAAAATAAGAAATTGTTTGGGCTCCATGGGTGAAAGTAACCTAGGATCAATTACCCACATACCATGAGCGGGAAGACAAAAGAATTTGGAAGAATTTGAGAGTTTTGATGGAGAACTTGAGTGAATTTCTTGGAAGTGTTCAATGAAGTCCTTGAGAGCCTTTTGTAGAGAGATAAATATTTGAGTAGGTGAATTGTAGAAGAATGAATGTATTTAGAGGTGTGATAAATTTATAGAGCTAAATTAGGTCCTAAAAACATTCAGGTTCACTAACTAACAATTTGGGGAATGTCTAAAGTACCCCTTACTAAAAGCTAAATTTGGGACATGTAAATTGTGTTTGAAAAATGCGTTTTATGAAATATAAGGTAAATCACATTCCTTGAATGCGTTTATGACTAATTTGCTCGAAAGTGATTTTTGGCCAGATTTTGCGTAAAATTTCACCATGGAGAGCAAGTTCGTTGCGAACTTGCCGTCCACCCTCCTATTTTGTAAATTTTTTGAAAAAATCATCTTTTGATATACGGGTCCTAAAAATCCACTGAGATTATTTTTTCCGCAGATTTTGACCCTCTGATCGATATTTTGGACTCAAATTTGCCAAAAAGAAGAAGAATAATGTGTTACGCGAGTGGCCTATTTCCAAGCCATTCTTAAGGCACTTATGAGCATTTTGAGGAATGTTATAATATCTCCCCCTTGAAAACATTCGTCCTCGAATGAGATTCAACTAACATAGAAAGGACATGGAAAGAAGACTAGCAACCCAACATGAACATGAGGACACCTTAGAATGCATAGAACATGTAAGCTTAGTACTTAACATAAAATATGGCCCTTGAGAAAAAAATCATTTTCATGAATCATGCATGCATATGAATTACATACGAAACTGAAACGTAGGAGTTTAATCGATTTGATCATTAAACAACTTAGTATCTTTAAGCTTGAGTGGAAGGAAAGAGATAAGGATAATGCTTCATCATGTCCACTTCCGCTTTCCACATAGCATTATCTACTTGTTGATTCCTCCAAAATACTTTGACGGATGCAACGTCTTTATTTCTTAACCTCTTCACTTGCCGGTCTAAAGTTTCCACCAAAACTTCCTCATAAGTCAAATTTTCTTCCTCTATTGTCCGAAAAGGACTTTTGACAACTTTGAGTTGCCATCAATGTTTCTCTTATGAGCCTTAAATTCTCCATTGCATCAATTACCAAATCTAGACCAATAAATTCCATCTCACCCACTTCAAATCACCCCAGCGGAGATCTACATGTTCTCCCATACATGGCTTCAAATGGAGCCATTTGGATTATAGAATGATAACTATTAGTGTAGGCAAACTTAATCATTGACAAATGTTTATCCCAACTTCCTTTAAAATCAATCACACTTGCCCTTAACATATCCTCCAAAGTTTGAATCATTCTTTCGGCTGTCTATCGGTTTGGGGATGGAAAGCGGTACTTAACTTAACTCTAGTACCAAGGCCTTTTTGAAATGACTTCCAAAAATGTGAAGTGAATTGAGTACCTCTATCCGATATAATCGACAAAGAAACACCATGAAGTTTTACAAGTTCATAAATGTACAACTTAGCATAGTCTTCAACACCATAAAATGTCTTGACTGGTAGAAAATGTGTTGATTTAGTCATTCGGTCCATAATGACCCAAATAGAATCATGTTGTCTCCTAGTTTGAGGCAAACCCATTACAAAGTCCATATTTACATCTTTCCACTTCCAAGTAGGAATCTCAATGTGTTAAACTAAACCTCCCAGTTTTTTATGCTGAACTTTAACTTGTTGACAATTAGGACACTTAGCCACAAACTTTGTTATGTGCTTCTTCATGCCATTCCACCAATACACTTCCCTCAAATCACATTACATAGTAAAGAAATGCCCAAGACATCATACATTCACCCACATTCCATCAACACCACATTCAAGTCTAGTTCTATAACCATTCTAATACACTCACTTGAAGCCCTTAACAAGAAATCATCAATATCCTACTAGAATCACTCGCATATCGACAACCACACATTCAAGCCTACCATTCTAACCACTTTACGGCTCTCTCGAAGTCAACATCGCTTAAGAATTTTCATGTCTACTTTAGCATCTCTACATCCGCATTTACCTCCTACCAAAAGGCACACCAATATGCTCTTACCTATCTATTGCACATAACAAGATCCCCTCTAGCTCCTCCTCCATATCTATAATCTTAAATGGAAAAATCATACTTCAATCATCATAATACGGGACACCCACTCTCTCCCTCTATCTTCTCTAACTCATCTATCAAGAACTATGAGTTCCACTCAATACCATTTCGCTTAGGCCATTTACATTCAAAAATTTTAAGCAATCTTGGTAACGAAATACTCCATCTCCCATTTAGGAGAAATCTTCAATATTATTATCAACCATCAATTTCTCATGCACTACCAATTATAATTCTAAATCATCTCAAACAAGGACACCACCCTCACTAGGATCACTCAAACTTACCCCTAAATACTGAATCACATCGTGGAATTAACCAAAAAAAGGCCCTAGCAAGATTTCAGGGAATAGATCAAAATGCATAAAACATGAGATCTTTAAATTCAACATAAAACATAATGTAAAATCGGCCTCATGAGCATGCATGTGTATAAAATGGTATGGAAGAGCTAAAATGTAGGGATGCATGAGGATGAATATCGAAGGCTAGCACATTTATTTATACAACAACTCAACCACCAAGGTTATCAAGTCAATCATGGCACACCGAATACAAAACACTCTTACCAATCATTATCATAACCAAAGGAAACTCATAATATACCGAATGAAGCAGCTCGATTTATCTCCCTTCCTCTTCTAGTAGCCACCAGACAATCCGTCATCATGTGGCCTATATCACCATACTTGTAGCAACCCTCTTTATCAGCCATGTATTCTCCTTGATGAGTCCTACCACACCTTTCACAAGGGGAGAAGGGATGTCCTTCCTGGTTAGGCCTAGACACCTGGCATTAACAAATGATAAACCACTGTCGGTTCATGCCTTCTTGAACTCTCTCTTAGACATCTTTTTCAACTCTCTTCCTATATTTGCTCGGTATATATCATGAACCTAAATATATCCATTCCCTTTAATAATATGGCCATCTTACTGTCATGACCCAACCCCATAGGTCATGACTGGTGCTCGAATTGGACACTCATATACACATCTTTTATTTATAATCGATTAACACTCATATGACATAAAATTTATACGGATAGAGCATCATCTCAAAATTGTCACATATACATATATACTAAAACTACCTATCTCCTAGGGAATCACAATTATCAAAAGATAAGATAGCATAGTACGTAAGTCGATAAGGCTATCATTACATGTAGGAATGTCCCACTATATACATAAATGCAAGCTGACAAGGCTACCACTACGAATGGGAATGTCCCAAAACATAAGTCATACCAGTACAACCGAACAGCATATATATACAACCCATACTTATGTCTACAGACCTCTAAGAATATCAACAATATCATATAGTGGTACAGGGCCCCTCCATACCCCTAGATAAATAAATATATATATCAAAAGATCTATACCAAAAGTCTAGGCTCCGAGATAATGGAGCACTTCCAAAATAGTTGAGTAGAAATCTTAAGCTGGCGGATCCCTGAAATGAATATTTATACCTGCATATATGAAATGCAACCTCCCGAAGATAGGGGGTCAGTACGACATATGTACTGAGTATATAAAGCGTAATAACATTAAGTATAGACGAATCATGAAAATAGTCTCAATAATTGAATACATTTGTGGCCAATATGTCATAATATCTGCATAACTCTATATAACTGAATTTGACTTTATGGCGTATGGCAGGCATAGATTATAGTATAACTATTAGTATTGTAGAATGTACAGCCCGATCCATACATAATATAATAGTTCCGAAGAAAGTACGGCCCAATCCATATATAATATAATAGTGTCGAGGAACGTATGGTTCGATCCATTTATAATATAATAGTATCGAGGAACGTACGACCTAATCCATATATAATATAATATGTTAGTGCCGAGGAACGTATGGTCCAATCCATATATAATATAATATGTTAGTGTCGAGGAACGTACGGCCTGATCTATATATAATATAATACATATACGTGCATGTAAAACTCTAAAACATCTCAAACATCGCTCGAATATTATCATAAAGTATGTCAAAGAGCTTTAAGAATCATAGTCATATGTCTCTACAGTATGAAATATCTTATAGAAGTCCGAACATTAGTTATCATAGAGTCCTTAAGGATAGAAACAAATATATATCGACTATTATCCAACGTATAGAAAACTGGAGGGGGAGGCTCAATCATTTGAGAATTGTAATATCAAGAAGTGAATAAGAATCATGAATCACACTCAAAGCTTATGAATGGAATTACACTAAATTTCATATACATATCATTCGTCTCTTATAACTAAAATAGGCCCAAAAGAAAGAAGAGATAGGTTTTACATACTTACTACTTTCCAACATATATAAGGCTTGAGAAGCAATAGCTCAATTATTATGTAACATCCCCTAAACATGTTGTATACCATGTTTCAATTCTCGCCTAAATATGATACAGCCTCTGTATTGTGGGCATAACTTTTTATAGGATTGTCCAAAATGGATGATTCAAATTTCTGAGTAACCACAAGATCATTACCTACAACTTTTGTGAATACCATAATTTATGTTTCGGAGTTAAGTATATTAAATAAATTAATTATTGTAAGACAGTGTGTTGTGATAAAATGGAGTATTTGTAGAAGCAAATTCCTATCTCACTGTAGGATGCTACAAATTGGTTGATTCTTGAACTATATGAAACTAGACTTCTATATCTACAATTCTTATAAATACACCAAATCCTAATAAGGAATTTATCTTGTTCAAAAGAAGCTCCGAAAAAGAGTATTCTGTCAAAAATAACTCATTTCACCTACCATGGAAAGATCTAGATACATTTGACATCACTCATGACATAAATTGTCCTCCAATTAGCATCATCCATGGCATCATAATTTTTCACTAAATTTTCAGATTTTTCTTTATAATTATTTTATTTATTGTTAGGTCCCTCTTTCCCACCTATAAATACCCACCTTATTTCCTCATTGTATTCATCAAGCTTTCTCACGTAAGTCTTTTCTCTATACACTTCTTTACACTTTCTCAAATATAGTTTTAGTTCTTAATAGTGAAAAAAATACTATTCCGGTGATTCATATACTCCGGGTAGTACACAAAACGTTCCGGTGAGGAGAAAAGCTACGACTCAAGAGTGTTCATTAAGTCTTTCGGTTCCGACTAAAGCTTCGAATTCCAGGTATGTAAGGCTTCAATGAGAGTATTTCTTCCACTCTCATGTCTAAATTATTTTTATTATATGATAAATTATATTTATTTATTTTAAGCTCTACTCTAAGTTACGTGGGTATTTATCCATGGGTTCTTCCACCCATGTAGTCCAAAAATTCTTTCAATTAAGTCTCTTCATTTCAAGTAATATTTTCTTATGGTAATTCTTAATTTTACTGAATAGTATGAATCATGGTTAAACTAATGATTATTGCTCTATTTTGATGCAACATAATTTCATATGTATGAATTAATGGTTTACAAGTAATTCCTCTATTTATCTATTTAAATGTTCTTGAAATTCATGGTGGGTTGTTTAAAGCATGATTTTTAATTAATGGATTTCAAAATATTTATGTATATTTATTTACATACATATTTGCAAGTTGAAGTGATTTGAACCCACCTAGTTTTACTATGTTTTTAATAAAGTTTGACTTGAAAGCTTTGACTCCAAATAAATGTTTATGAAAGCAATATCTATGATCAAAAAGGGAGTCTTATGAAATGAAAGAATGATGAAATGATATAAATGATGGATTCTTTATGCAATAAGGACAAGTCTTGCATATTTGAATTATCAAATATTTTAATGAGCTATTCTACCGAATATGATGTTTGAATTCTGAAGTTATATGCTATGAATATTTTAAAGTATTAAACTATTCCGTGGGTTGACTTAGCACCGAATGAGGCATTGAGGTGGGATTCGGTAAGGGAATCCTAGTAGCAACCCCTTGTCTCATTAACTATGTGCCAACATAGGAGCCCTTGTAGGCTTAGGCTAATGGATCCATAAATAGCCCTTAAAGTTAAAGTTAAAGAAATGAATGAAGTTGACGGAGTTCTACCTAGCAAGTAGTCTCCCCGGCCAACGTAGGGGGTTATGTTGGATTCCATGTAATAGCTCGCATGGTCATAAATGCCGATTATGGTTATTTTCCCACAAAATAAATGTTTTAAAGGATATCTATATGATTTATTACGCATGCATTACATTATGTTCCATATTACATAAATGTTATAATGTTTCCTCAATGTTCATGCCTCCTTACATACTTAGTACATTCAAAGTACTAACGCATACTCTTTTGCCTACATGATATCACCATGTAGGGACCAGTGCTCCTCCTCGTTCTCCTCCACGTGGCTAGTTTAGATTTCGTTGAAGACTACTTTTGGTGAGTTCCCATGTTCTGGAAACAGTACTCCTTTATCTTTCTAGCTTATGATATGTTAAGATATTTTACTATGGCATTTCTTCTATTATGATTTAGGGTGAGCTAGGGACTTGTCTTAGCCCCGTTAAATCTAATAGTTAGAGGTATTATTGGACATATATAAGTTGAAGATTTACTATTATGATCTCTGCTTGTTTATTTATCAACATTACCTATAAAAGGCTAAAAGAATGCTAAGAGGCTTGTTTGAGGTACTTTTGGGTTCCTCATTCGCCATGCCATATCTAGGCCCTAGGCTTGGGTCATGACAAACTTGGTATCAGAGCCTGAGGTTTTGAATGGTCCTTGGAGTCTAACATACTACGTCGAATAGGGTATTGTTCATGGTTGTAAAGCGCACCACAATTATGAAGAGGAGACTATGAGGCATTTAGAAAAAAATTCACTTCTTTCAAATTCATGTCATGCCTTAGAGTGTCCTAAGCTTTCCTTTAACTAACGACCCATTTTGTGTTCTCTAGATAATGACTCGAGGAAGAGCACCTCGAAGAGCAAGGGTTGACGATGAGGACCAAACTCCTCCGATTCCTAATGCCCAACATCATGAGGATGGGGTAACCATGTCGAGTTTCGCAGTATTATTACTTTATTAGCTCAAGTCGTAGCTAACCAAGGGAATCTAGGTGTTCCTCCTTCCCAAATGCAAAATCCAGCCTCTAGGATTCGGGATTTCCAAAGGATGAATCCACTCGAGTTCGATGGATCTAAACTAGATGAGGACCCTATAGATTTCATTAATGAGGTGTATCGGATTGTGGCTATCATGGGTGTGCCACCAAATGAGAAGGATGAGCTAGTAGCCTATCAACTCAAAGGTGTGGTTCAAGTGTGGTATGAACAATGGGTTGTTAAGAGGGATGAAGAAATAGGGTCGATAGGATGGGAAGAGTTCAAAGGTGCCTTCCTAGACTGCTTCTTCCCATTAGAGCTAAGGGAGGCCAAAATCCAAGAGTTCATCAACCTCCGTCAAGGGAGTATGAGCGTGAGGGAGTATGCTCTTAAATTCACTAAGTTGTCCAAGTATGCTCCCTTCATGGTCTCCGACCCAAGAGCTAGGATGAGTAAGTTTATTTCCGGTGTCTTAAGCTTGGTGTCCAAGGAGTGCAAAATAGCCATGTTGGTCAAGGAGATGGATATCTCTAGGTTAATGACTTATGCAGAACAAATTGAAGAAGAAAAGCTTAGAGAAAGATCAATGGGGTTCAAAAAGGCTAGAGGGGATGGTAGAGGATTTAACCCTCAAAGGTTCGATTATGGTAACAATGGCAAAGGCCAAGGTGGGCAATCATTTGTGGGACAAGGTTCCACCAATACTCCTCCTCCAAGATTCAACAAGGACAAGAGTGGTAAACCAATGATTCCAAGAGATAATGTTGCTACTCAAACTTTCCCCTCTTGCAAGAAGTGTGGAAGGACTCACAAAGGGGAATGCTTAGCTGACTCCAATGCATGCTTTAAGTGTGGCAAGTTGGGACACCATGCTAAGGATTATAGAGATAGTGGTGGTAGGACTCAAGGCCAAATTTCTCTTGGTCAACAAGTCCAAGGAGGTGTCCAACACACCAACCGCTTTTATGTCTTGTATGGGAGACAAGAGGTTGAGGATGCACCCAATATCATTACCAGTATGTTAGAGGTCTTTTCTTTTGATGTGTATGCACTATTAGATCCGGGTGCAAATTTATCTTTTGTTACTCTATTCCTTGCTAATAGATTTGATGTTTTACCTGAAACATTATTAGAGCCCTATTTGGTGTCTACCCCCGTTGGTGAGTCAGTTATTCCTAGAAAGGTCTATAGGAGTTGCCTTGTGTCTATCTTGCACAAAGTTATTCCTTGTGATCTTATTGAACTTGACATGATAGATTTTGATGTCATTCTTGGGATGGATTGGTTACATGTATCTTATGCTTCTATAGACTGTAGGACTCGTCGAGTCAAGTTACAATTTCTAAATGAGCTTATTATTAAATAGGAGGGTCATGATTCGGTGGTGAAGGGTAAGTTTATTTCTTATCTTAAGGCCCGCAAAATGATTTTTAAGGGTTGTATTTACCACATTGTGAGGCTTAGGGATGTCAACTCCAAAAGTCCTTCTCTTGAGTCGGTTCTTATATTCAATGAATTCCCTGATGTCTTTCACGATGACCTTCCCAGTGTCCCTCCTGAAAAGGAAGTTGATTTTGGTATCGATCTCCTCCCCGATACCCAACCTATCTCTATTCCTCCTTATCGTATGGCCCCAGCAGAATTGAAAGAGTTGAAGGAACAATTAAAGGACTTGTTAGAGAAGGGGTTCATAAGACCAAGTATTTCGCCATGGGGTGCTCTCATGTTATTTGTGAGAAATAAGGATGGGTCACTTCGAATATGCATAGACTACCAGCAATTAAATAAGATGACCATTAAGAACAAGTACCCACTCTCTAGAATAGATGACTTGTTTGATCAACTGCAAGGGGCAAGTCACTTCTCCAAGATCGACCTTCGGTCCATCTATCACCAACTACAGGTGAGGGAGTGTGACATTCCCAAAATGGCCTTCCGAACAAGGTATGGTCCCTTTGAGTTTGTGGTGATGAGTTTTGGGTTGACGAATGCACCGGCGGTGTTCATGGACTTGATGAATAGGGTGTTCAAACCTTACCTTGATACCTTTGTGGTGGTCTTCATTGATGATATTTTGATTTACTTTCGGGGTGAGGAAGAACATAAAAATCACCTGAGAGTTGTGCTTCAAACGTTGAGGGATAGGCAATTATTTGCAAAATTTAGTAAGTGTGAATTTTGGTTAAAGGAGGTGGCATTTCTTGGTCACGTAGTGTCTGGTGATGGGATCAAGGTTGATCCTAAGAAAATAGAGGCAGTCAAAATGACCTAGACCATTATATCCTTCAGACATTAGGATCTTCTTAGGTCTAGCCGTGTACTAAAGTAGGTTCATCAAAGGTTTTTCTTCCATCTCATCTCCTATGACAAAATTGACCCAAAAGAAATCCAAATTCATATGGACAAATGAGTGTGAGAAGAGTTTCCAGACCTTAAAAGATCGACTTACCTCTGCTCCTATTTTGACTCTCCCAGAAGGATTAAAAGGGTTTGTAGTTTATTGTGATGCTTCAAAGATTGATTTAGGTTGTGTCTTAATGCAAAACGGCAAGGTCATAGCCTATGCTTCTAGGCAATTAAAGGTGCATAAGCGTAACTACCCTACCCATGACCTTGAATTGGCGGCTGTTGTTTTTGCTCTAAAGATTTGGAGACATTACCTCTATGGGGTGCATGTGGATGTGTTTACTGATCATAAAAGTCTTCAATATGTGTTCACCCAAGAGGACCTTAATCTAAGGCAAAGAAGGTGGCTAGAACTCCTTAAGGACTATGACATGAGTGTGAACTATCATCCGGATAAAGCTAATGTGGTTGCTGATGCACTTAGTAGAGTGTGTATGGGGAGTGTGGCCCATGTGGATGAAAGGAAGAGGGAGTTGGTGAAAGATGTTCATCGGTTGGCTAGATTAGGGGTAAAGTTGTGTGGAACTAATGATGGTGGTATGGTTATTCAAAATAGGTCTGAATGTTCTTTGGTGGTGGATGTTAAATCAAAGCAAGATCTTGACCCGAAGTTTATTAAGTTAAAGAAGTTGGTAAAGGAAAAGAAGATAGAGGTCTTTTCCTAAGGGGGAGATGGGGTGTTATACTATTAAGGTCGGATATGTGTTCCAGATGTTGATGGCCTAAGGAGTTTGATCTTGATGGAGGCTCATAATTCTACATACTCTATTCATCCCGGTTCAACGAAAATATATCGAGACTTAAAGGAGTTGTATTGGTGGGGTGGCATAAAGAAGGACATAGCAAGGTTTGTGTCCGAATGTATGAATTGCCAACAAGTGAAGGCCGAACATCAAAGGTCGGGTGGCCTAGCCCAAGATATTGAAATCCCAACTTGGAAGTGGGAAGATGTGAATATGGATTTTGTATTAGGTTTGCCTCATACCCGGAAGCGTCATGACTCGATTTGGGTAATTGCTGATAGAATGACTAAGTCAGCTCACTTCCTACCGGTTAAAACTTCCTATAGTGCCAAAGACTATGCCAAGTTGTATATTCGGGAGTTGGTGAGGTTGCATGGTATACCATTATCCATTATTTTGGATCGTGGTACCCAATTCACTTCTCACTTCTGGAGATCATTTCAAAATGGCCTCGGTACTAAGGTAAAGTTGAGCACAGCATTCCATCCTCAAATGGATGGGCAAGCTGAAAGGACGATTCAAACACTATAGGATATGTTAAGGGCTTGTGTGTTAGAGTTTAAAGGAAATTGGGATGATCATCTACCGCTCATCGAGTTTGCCTATAATAATAGTTACCACTCAAGTATTGAGATGGCGCCATTTGAGGCTTTGTATGAGAGACGATGTAGATCACCGGTTGGTTGGTTCGAAGTAGGCGAGATGACCTTGTTGGGCCCCAATTTGGTACTTGATGCTTTAGAGAAGGTGAAGATCATTAGAAAAAGGTTGAAGATGGCTCAAAGTCGTCAAAAGTCCTATTCTGACACTAGAAGAAGGGATCTTGAGTTTAATGTGGACGATTGGGTGTATCTGAAGGTTTCACCCATGAAAGGTGTGGTTCGATTTGGTAAGAAAAGAAAATTGAGCCCTAGGTATGTATGGCCTTATAGAATCGTGAGACGTGTTGGTAAGGTTGCATATGAGTTGGAATTACCATTGGAAATGAACATGGTTCATCCGGTGTTTTACGTGTCTATGTTGAAAAAAAGTGTGGGTGATCCTAATTCCATTGTACCTATGGGAATAGTGAATATTGAAGAAAACTTGACCTATGAAGAAGTTCCTATGGAAATTTTAGACCGGCAAGTTAAGAGATTGAGCAACAAGGAAGTTGCATCTGTTAAAGTCTTTTGGAGGAATCAACAAATAGAAAGTGCAACATGGGAAGTGGAAGCGGATATGGTTAAGAGATACCCTCATCTTTTCCCCTCTACCCAAACCTAAGGTATTAAGTTGTCCTTCCTCAATTACTTGAAATCTTTGCATCTCAACTTTTCTTGTCATATGCTTGCAAAATTATAAAATATGTTTTAAATGATATTTTAAATTACACTATTGCATTAATGATGGGTTGTTGTTTTACACTCTACCCTACTCAATCTAAGACTTTCCTCATTCGAGGACGAATGTTCCCAAAGGGGAGATAATGTAACATCCCCTAAAAATGTTGCATACCATATTTCAATTCTCGCCTAAAAATGATACAGCCTCTGTATTTTGGGCATAACTTCTTATAGGATTATCCAAATTGGGTAATTCAAATTTCTTAGTAACCACAAGATCATTAACTACAACTTTTGTGAATACCATAATTTATGTTTCGGAGTTAAGTATATTAAATAAATTAATTATTGTAAGACAGTGTGTTGTGATAAAATGGAGTATTTATAGAAGCAAATTCCTATCTCACTGTAGGATGCTACAAATTGGTTGATTCTTGAACTATATTAAACTAGACTTCTATATCTACAATTCTTATAAATACACCAAATCCTAATAAGGAATTTATCTTGTTCAAAAGAAGCTCCGAAAAAGAGTATTCTGTCAAAAATAACTCATTTCACCTACCATGGAAAGATCTAGATACATTTGACATCACTCATGACATAAATTGTCCTCCAATTAGCATCATCCATGGCATCATAATTTTTCACTAAATTTTCAGATTTTTCTTTATAATTATTTTATTTATTGTTAGGTCCCTCTTTCCCACCTATAAATACCCACCTTATTTCCTCATTGCATTCATCAAGCTTTCTCACGTAAGTCTTTTCTCTATACACTTCTTTACACTTTCTCAAATATAGTTTTAGTTCTTAATAGTGAAAAAAATACTATTACGGTGATTCATATACTTCGGGTAGTACACAAAACATTCCGGTGAGGAGAAAAGCTACGACTCAAGAGTGTTCATTAAGTCTTTCGGTTCCGACTAAAGCTTCGAATTTCAGGTATGTAAGGCTTCAATTAGAGTATTTCTTCCACTCTCATGTCTAAATAATTTTGATTATATGATAAATTATATTTATTTTTTTTAAGCTCTACTCTAAGTTACGTGGGTATTTATCCATGGGTTCTTCCACCCATGTAGTCCAAAAACTCTTTTAATTAAGTCTCTTCATTTCAAGTAATATTTTCTTATGGTAATTCTTAATTTTACTGAATAGTATGAATCATGGTTAAACTAATGATTATTGCTCTATTTTGATGCAACATAATTTTATATGTATGAATTGATGGTTTACAAGTAATTCCTCTATTTATCTATTTAAATGTTCTTGAAATTCATGATGGGTTGTTTAAAGCGTGATTTTTAATTAATGGATTTCAAAATATTTATGTATATTTATTTACATACATATTTGCAAGTTGAAGTGATTTGAATCCACCTAGTTTTACTATGTTTTTAATAAAGTTTGACTTGAAAGCTTTGACTCCAAATAAATATTTATGAAAGCAATATCTATGATCAAAAAGGGAGTCTTATGAAATGAAAGAATGATGAAATGATATAAATGATGGATTCTTTATACAATAAGGACAATTCTTGCATATTTGAATTATCAAATATTTTAATGAGCTATTCTACCGAATATGATGTTTGAATTCTGAAGTTATATGCTATGAATATTTTAAAGTATTAAACTATTCCGTGGGATTGACTTAGCATCGAATAAGGCATTGAGGTGGGATTCGGTAAGGGAATCCTAGTAGCAACCCCTTGTCTCATTAACTATGTGCCAACATAGGAGCCCTTGTAGGCTTAGGCTAATGGATCCATAAATAGCCCTTAAAGTTAAAGTTAAAGAAATGAATGAAGTTGACGGAGTTCTACCTAGCAAGTAGTCTCCCCGGCCAACGTAGGGGGTTATGTTGGATTCCATGTAATAGCTCGCATGGTCTTAAATGTCGGTTATGGTTATTTTCCCACAAAATAAATGTTTTAAAGGATATCTATATGATTTATTACGCATGCATTACATTATGTTCCTTATTACATAAATGTTATAATGTTTTTTTAATGTTCATGCATCCTTACATACTTAGTACATTCAAAGTACTAACGCATACTCTTTTGCCTACATGATATCACCATGTAGGGACCAGTGCTCCTCCTCGTTCTCCTCCACGTGGCTAGTTGAGATTTCATTGAAGACTACTTTTGGTGAGTTCCCATGTTCTGGAAACAGTACTCCTTTATCTTTCTAGCTTATGATATGTTAAGATATTTACTATGACATTTCTTCTATTATGATTTAGGGTGAGCTAGGGACTTGTCTTAGCCCCGTTAAATCTAATAGTTAGAGGTATTGTTGGACCTATGTAAGTTGAAGATTTACTATTATGATCTCTTCTTATTTATTTATCATCATTACCTATGAAATGCTAAAAGAATGCTAAGAGGCTTGTTTGAGGTACTTTCGAGTTCCTCATTCGCCATGTCACGTCTAGGCCCTAGGCTTGGGTCGTGGCATATTGTAATAGTTCTAACATCAAGAAGTAAATAAGGATCATGAATTACACTTGGCATTTATGAGTAGAATTACCCTCAAGCTCATATCATTCATCACTTAAATCTAAGACATGCCAAAAGAAAGGAGAGATAGGCTTTACATACCTTTAGCATTTACTTGCACTCAATATGTATATGCTGTCTAATATTGTCTCAACCTATATTAAAACATTAAGCACTACAGTTAAGCTATGAAAAGGCATAAAACGTACTTTATCGTTAATACGTTATTTCTAAAAATTTGGACAGCACCTCCCCTATACCACTCACTTTCCCCACTTCCAAATCATCCATACATTCACCAAGAAACATCAACAATCACACATTCAAATGCCATGTCAAGACAAGACAAGAGATATTCAAAAATACCCAGAATAATCCACATAACATTCGAGTTTCGATAATTATATACATGACGACTACGGTGCTATCGAATTACTCATAATAGGTTAAAGCCATCACACCTTATCAAAATAATTTATAACAGCCCAACAATCAACCATACAATGCATAATCATAACTAGACTTAATCTTTCAATTCAACACAAGCAACCACATGTTACAACCAACCCTTAAATCAATTACAACTCCAACTTGACATATTGAATTCTTTTATTTTTATAATACAATCAGCCACAATAATAACTACAACATTAATCAAAATTAATCCATCATTCTTAGCTTAGAACAGCCCCAACACGACCCAAATGGAGATTTAACATTAACATATATAATTTCTTCATTTTTAACACATAATCCATAACAATAATAGCAACAACAACAATCAACCCAATCTAATTCAAGAAACTCCAATTCTGTCCATTTTAATACCAACACTAATCATTGAGTTTTTTTAGTTCCAATTCCATTTAATACAAATTAATATCTTCATTATAACATCATTTCTAGAGTAAGGTAGTCCACATTCATAACATCCAACAACAATCCAAATCCACATGAAACTATTACATCTTCATGTTATCTTTAATGATCCATAGTCTTAACATTTTCATCAAAACATTGCTACAACAACCCAACCAACATACAACACAACATACAATCTTAACTATCATTAATCTTCCAAGCTCAACAAGAATGACAACAACATACCAAAACAGCCCCTAATTAACTACATAAAGATGCTCAAAAACCTTATGAACCCCTATAACACGCCAGGTAAACCACCTCTAATTTTTATGCGATATTTTGTATAATCTTTTCATCTATTTTAATGACATATAGAAGCAACCCCGTGACAGCAACATCACTTATTTAAATGTAAAAAAACTATGTTAATGTTATACCAAGTTCTAAACAGCCCATAAATATCATACCAAACAGCTCCAAAATATACATATAATATTTTCATACACTTTATTCTTCCAAATTGAAGAACAACAACTCATCAACAATATCAAAAAAATACCAACAATTATTATACATCATCACTCAGCTAATTCCATCCATTTAATCCACCTAAAATAGCATCTTAATTCATAAATCTCAATAAATCAACAAATGAGTTTATAACGCTATTTTCTCCATTATAATCCGTTAAAACTCTAAATAAACTTGTTAACAATGAAAAAGGGACTTTAATGTTACCTCAAGTGTGTAGAAACCACATTAACACTTCTCCTTCTTGGCTGATTTTTAGCTCAAATTGAAGGCAACGCGACGTACAATACTTTTCTCTTCATGAGCTTCGAGATTCAGGGTGTAAATTATGGTCAATTTTGGTATTTCTCTCTAGGATTATCCTCTCTTCCTCTCTATGGAAATTTTGGACATTTTTGGTCTGAAAGTTGAAGGAAAAAGCTGAAAATTTTCATTTAATGGAGTGGGTATTGGGCCTGACCCCAGTTGGAACCGGGTTGGGCCCAATCCACTGTTCAGTTTGACCTTTCTGCCTTAAAATATCCATATCTTTTTATTCCGATGTAACATTCCGAATACCGACCTATAATGGAAAATCTATTTCAATTATCTACAACTTTCATTTTGAGAGTTTTTCCAAATTCCCAAATGTTGAAGGGGTTATGGCCTCTCGAAGTCATATCACCCAAAAACGTGATTTAAAAAAAATCTTTTTGATGACTTCCACTTTGAATTGGCTCAAGGTTCCTTACTGAGTTGTGTTTAACTTCACATATATTATCCATATAACTTTTCATTTACAAAAATTTTGTGCCATTTTAAAATTCGCAATTGAAAGTACTTAAATTTATGTTCATTAGCTTACGAATAGTTTGATGCGAAAATAATATGCAGAATATAACACCGCCTTTAATTTAAGTCCACTTGCTTGCGAATAATTTGATGTGTAAACATACGGGGTATAATACTTACATTCTTTGACAACCATATTCGAAACCCCCATTATGAACTTACTCATTTGGGTTCGAGAGTCGGACACCAAGGTCGGAGCATATTTGGACAACTTCATGAATTGAGGGCATACTCCCTCACACTTATATCACCTTGCTTGAGATTTATGAATTCTAACACTTTCACATCCCTTACTTCAATTGGAAATAAGCGATCAAGAAATATAATCTTAAAATTCTCTCATCCTATACGGCCTCCTTTGATCCTTTCTTCTTTCTATTGGTCAAACCACACTCGAGCGACACCCCTAAGTTGATAGGCTGCCATCTCTGCCTTTTTCTCCGAAGACATCTTATTAACCTTCGAACCATAGAACTCAGTAGGGTTTATCCTTATAAAGTCTCTAACTCATGAAGCTGATGTGATTATATTTGGAGGATTCATTACTCCTTGGTTGCCATCACATGAACTATCATAGTGATAACGGTCCAGAACTCCTTATTAGTTACTTGATCGGGAAGGGGACCATTAGCTTGTGGGATTAGTCTCCTTGGAGGTATGTTCTGGAAATCGCAGAGAATAATCATGAAGAGGAAAGGAAATCTTAGAACATACTCTAATGTATGATATAGATCATAAAAGAAGTGAGAATTCCTAAAATGTCTCATAGCCTTCTATTCATAGATGTGGCATGCTTCACAACCATGAATAAGACTATACTTGACGCGGCATATTGGACACCCTAGGACACTTGAACCTTGTACTCTGAAAAAAAGTTTGTCATGACCTGACCTAGGGCCTAGTCATAACACGGCGATCAAAATCCCGAAGAGATCCAACCAAACCTTTTGTTCATATCATAAGCATACATAAGGTAAAGTAAAAGTGGAAACATCATAAGAGAGTCTAAATCATGAATAGTAAATGAAGAATGTCACATGACAACATAAACTCGAAACATTTGTCAAACTAGATACCTCTACTCTTAAACAAGCGCAGGGGCTAATACATGTACCTAGCTCACCCTCAAAATGAAATATAACAAAAGTCTTTGGAAACAATAAGCAACTCAATAACTAGTTCTCGATAAATGAGAACTCACCACAACTTCGCTGGATAGGAAAACACAACTAACCATGTGGATGGATATGATCTTCAACCTCAACCACTATATTATAAGATAATGTAGGCAACAATATGCATTAGTATGTTTGAATTTACTAAGTATGTGGGCATGACATGCAATGTAAATAATAGAATGCAATGGTCAAATAAAGTACATGATAAGATGAGATAAGTAAAATATGAGAAATCATAATGACCAAAACATTTGAAAAGCATACTTGAAATCATGAAAATACATAAGAGATCATACATATGTGGGATAGGAACCACAACCGACAATATGAAGATGCGAGCTACAATATGGAATTCTGATGTTACCCCTACAGCAGAAAAATGAGAATCTACTTGCCAAGGTAGACTCTACCCCACTTGGTGGGTCATAACGTACGCTATATGTGGCTCCACTAGCTAGGACAGAAAGAGAAATCCTACGGTGGCAGGTAGTTTAAGAGACATGAGGTTGCTACTAGGGATTTTGGTAGGGCCCCCACCTCAAGTCTACTCGGTGCTATTTGGTCGAAAGTCGTAAAGAAGGCACCGGATAAGCAAGTCAAATTTTACATAATACATATATAACATAGAAATTGTAGTGAACATATATCATAGTCATGATTATAGGTTTGAAATCATAGAGTAGCTCATTTTCAAAATGTAGCTGCAATGTGAGTATTTGCCTTCCACGTTACATAACATACATACATAATCATAATTCATACTTGGAAATTAGGGTAAAACATGAATACATGATCAATTGACTTGAAAATCATGAAATTGACTTAAAAATATGCATGATCATATACTTAATATCAACCCATATATAATTCATAAAGATAATATCATTTGGAAGTATAATTCAATACTCATAATTCATAATATGAACCCTAGAGATCACTGTAGGAGAATTTATGGAACAACTCTTCAATTCAATGTAATAATCATAAATTTATATTAAAATAGACTCATAATCATAATTAGAATCATAATAAATGAAATTGAAATAGAGATCATAAAATCTATAAAAATAGATACTTTAATTGATTGAAAAATAAGAAATTGGTTTGGGTCCATGGGTGAAAGTACCCTAGGATAAATTACCCACATACCTTGAGTGAGAAGACAAAAGAATTTGGAAGAATTTGAGAGTTTTGATGGAGAGCTTGAGTGAATTTCTTGGAAGTCTTCAATGGAGTCCTTGAGAGTCTTTTATAGAGAGGAAAATATTTGAGTAGGTGAATTGTAGAAGAATGAATGAATTTAGAGGTGTAGGTAAATTTATAGAGCTGAATTAGGTCCTAAAAACGGTTAGGTTCGCTAACTAACAATTTGGAGAATGTCTAAAGTACCCCCTCTACACACACACTAAAAACTGAATTTGGGACACATAAATCGCATTTGAAAAATGCATTTTATGAAATATAAAGTAAATTGCATTCCTTGAATGAGTTTTATGCCTAATTTGCTCGAAAGTGATTTCTAGCCAGATTTCGCGTAAAATTGCATTATGGGGGAGCAAGTCCGCGGCGCAGACTTGCCGCCCAACCTCCTCTTTTGTGAAATTCTTGAAAAATTTATCTTTCGATATACTTGTCTTAAAAATCCACCGAGACCATTTTCTCACAGGCCCCTTGATCAATATTTTGAACTCGAATTTGCCAAAAATAATAAGGATAATGCATTACCGAGTGGACTATTCCCAAGACATTCTTAAGGCACTTATAAGCACTTTTAGGAATATTACAATTTTGGGCGATGCATGTACCTTCACCAAGACATTTTGGTGATCCATCGAGTGGTCTTTAGTGTCACCAAAGTTTAATGAACAAGTGAGGTATGGACTGTTACTTTTGGCGAGCCTCAACCAAGTCAGTGATTCGCCAAATCTATTGGGCGATAACTTGTTACCACTTGACTCACTTCTTTCCTCTTTTGCCTTCTTCCTCTTTTATTTAATGCTAAGGCACCTTAAAACTCCATAAGCTAAAAAATATGCACAATATGATAAAAAGGGTATAAAAAGGTCTTGTGGACATTACTTTTATGTGAATGATGAATGAATTGAGTTGAAAAACCATGACTTGTTGGTTGTAGATTTTGCATACTTGAGTTGCATATTTTGTTGTGTATTTTTATTTTTTTTACTTTTAGCCTTGTCGGCTTGTTTGTTCTTTACCAATTAAGTTGGCCTTGCTGACCTTTTCATTATTTCATGGATGTTGTAATGAACTTACCGATCTAGTTATCTTGTTTCAGTTGTTTATTATGACGGCCTTGTCGGTCCTCATAGTTCCTTTACCATTATGTTTCACTGGCTAGCTCGGTTGAATAAGGTATGGGGTGCTAGTTGCGCCTCCCCTAGTTTGGAGCGTGACACTTATGTTGGTTGGTCCAAATGTTTGGAAAATGATTTCTATGGAAAAATAAATTTCTTAAAAATGAGGAAAACGGCTTCCCTAAGGAAGTAGGAAAAATATGTTGCATAAATGTTACTCCAAGTTTATTGTTGTTACACCCCACACTCTTGAGCTCGGAATGTCCCATAAGTTTCTTAGAAGTTATCATGTGAGCCACATAAGCTACGACACTATCAAACAACTCTAAGAAAAGGGAGAATGTGATACCCCATAGTAGGGAAGGTTGGAAATAGGGTCAAGAAAAGTCAAAAGGAGTTGGAGGCCAAATAATGAGTCGTAGGATTCAACTTACCTACGTAAGTTATTAATTTTAAAGTCTTACATACTTAAACTATTTGAGTACATACCAAGCTTACGTAGCACGGATTACATAGGTTCTTGAGATAAGAGATTACGAACCCACGAGGAGGAGGAGAGCATGACATGTGGCAGCAAGGAAGGAGTGACATGTGGAAGTAGCTGAAACAAGCAGCTGACTCACCTACCTGCTTGGGGGGGACCCCACTGCCACGTGGTAGCCCCTAATAGTTTACATACATACGGTAGCCCAATAAAGGCTGGACACGTGTTACCCTAAGGGGCTGACACATGTCACCTCCAAGGAAGCCAATATATATACATGTTATATGACTCTTAAGGTCATTTCTTATCAAAAAACTTCAGCAACAACAAAGAAAACAAACCCTAAACATAGAGAGAAAGGGACGACGACCAAAAGAGAAAAAGGTAAGGTTCCCAATTTCATTCTGTGAATTAATTATTTAAGATATCCTATGGTGATATAGCAGTGGTTTATAACATAAAATTCCATTTTGGGGCAGCAAGGAAGAGCTACAAGCAGCCCGCTCAGTTTCAGCACATTTAGAGAATTTCCGAGGCGTAATTTGGCAAGTTTTGGCCAATTTTGGGTAAGGTAAGGTTTCTTCTTTCAATTTGGACTTTATGGGGTGGTTATGGAGTGTATTATGTGCCTTTCATGTGGCTTGGAGTATAAAAATTTCATATAAATGCTTGATGTTCGAAACAAACTAAATTGGAGTCGCTATAGTTAAATTGTAGTCGAAGCAAGGTGTTGTGCTTGTGGTGTGCGGCTGTAGGTGTGTGGTGGTGTGTGGTGGTGTGTTGAAGGGATGGAACATGGTCTAAATTGGGCGTAGGTGCTTCTAGTTGCAGCCACATGACCCCCCCTCTTCGTATAGTTAAAGGTTTTACTAAATAAAGATTAAAAGCCCTCTTTTGGTATCGTAGTTTTGGGCGAGTTGTTTGGAACTTATATTGCGTTGTATTGTGGTATTTCTATGTTGTATAGCTGCTGGTTGTTTTGGTTGTTATGGATTCTAAGGCTTGGGAGTAAAACGGAATTGTTGATAGGGCAAGTTATAGGGGAGGTGCTGCCCGATTTTCGTTAATTCCTTAACTAACTAAGGAACTAGTCGAGAAGGCGAGCGACAAAATGAGTTATATGAATACTCGTAGGTATTCTAAGATGCTGAAAAGTCTAAGGTTGTTGATATTCGTATTTCTTCCATGTTAAATAGGTTTGGAAGACGACGACGTGAATGTGATTAAGAGAAGTCCGTAAGAGGTATGTAAAGCCTATTCTTTCTCTTTATTTGGCATGTCTTAGAGGTAAGTAAGACGTGATACGATATTTGAAGTAATTCCATTCCTAAGTGTCTCTTATTCACTTCTAGAGGTTGGACTTTTATAGTAGTTGAGCTACTTTCCTTGAACCTTCTATATGCTGAGGACTTAATGAATATACAGGCTCCTAGTTGTAGGACTATATGAAAGAAAGTGCTCTGGAGTCCTTAAGTGGTTAGCATTACTTTAGTACACATCTAGGGACCCTGAGATGCTAATTAATATAACCCCTAATGGCATTTAGAGGAAAGCTAAGATGACTACACTACTACTCCGAACCTTAGACGATAACTTAATCCTCTTATACTATCGGGTCTCTAATAATGTTTTAAATTGCTTATGGTTACTCACTACTCTACTCGTGCATATTGTAACCCGTCTATCACCGAGTCTCGGTCCAGGGGACGTAAACATGCGCAGTTCACTACATTATACATCGAGTCCCTCACTAAAGGATCGGGTATACTATACGAGGAGATGATAATGCAATGACATGAAAAACTCACTGAGTCCCTCACTAGATGGACGAGTACGTATGTATATATATAATGATGTGATGTAATAAGGTTGTGCCGGGACTATGATGGTCCTACAGGTATGATTCACCGGATCCCAGAAAGGGCCGGCTATATTGTATAATTTGAGCATGCATGTTTTATGATTCACAGGGTACAAGGTACAGGTTTCTTATATGATATTTTATCCCCTACTTCTCTGTTCAGATATTCTACCAGTTATGCTATATTATGTTTTACATACTTAGTACATATGTCGTACTGACCCCTCTTTCTTTGGGAGGGGGGTCTGTATTCATGCCCGCAGGTACAGATACATAGTTTGGGGATCTGCCAGTGTAGGAGTCCCACTCAGTGGTCCAGAAGTGCTCCATTGTGCTGGAGCCTAGATTTTGGTACTAAACCCTAATGAAGGCATCGCAATTCATTTTCTCAACTATTTTCTCTCTCTAACATCTCACTAGAAAACAATCTCTCAAAGAAGACTAGTTTTAAGCTTATGGCTACTAGGGAGCCGGATCCACCTCCGGACCTCCAAAAATTTCGTTCAAAAGATAGAATCGTAGGTATCGACGAGACGAATCCAACACAACAGGAATCGTCTCAATCGGACATTCGAAGCTTCGGGAATGTTGAAAAAACAACAACGATCACTGTTCAACATTCTGCCACTGATCAAGGAACCAATTCTAAGTCAACTTCTGTAATTTGTATTGATAAACCATCAATTGGGGATGTTAGAACAGCATCCCAGCCACATCATATCAAAAATCCAAGGGATTTCACCGTGGAAATTGAGAGAAATCCAGGCGCGACAGTGGGACGAAACTCCGGCGAAACGCCGGCCACTCGAACTGCAAATTCGATGTCCTCCGATGTTATGCGAGGTGGCGCACCACCTGGGGTTGGTAGTGCACCCCCAGGCGCACCTCATACTAAAAGCCCAGCTCCAATGGGTGACGGCGTTGCCGGCGACACACTGTTGAACTCCGACGTCGGCATTCCGGCAACATTCGAGATTCAAGACCAATGCCATCTTGTAGAGGAGATCAATACGAATACAACCATCCAAAAATTGCCGCCATACACAAAGCCAAACTCGTCGAATATCAATTTGAAGAATTCCGGCGGTGAAGTGATTTCCGATTGTGGCGGCGTCGCCGCGTCTGGTGTTAAAAATACAAATTGTTCTGGGGGTTTGGTAGACGATCTTACAAGGAACATAATGAACCAAAAAGCCCCATCAGCAACAACACTTATCTCCTCCAATTTGGAAATTAGGGTTCCAATCCAACCTGCCGGAGGCGGCGCAGCGGCAAAGCTCCAATTCCAAAATTGGCAATGCCAATCTGTTCATCTTGAAGAGAGGAGTCCAGAAACACAAAAAGCCCCTTCAGGTATGGTCCCTATCAATTCGAATTTATCAATTAGGGTTGCCAATTTGAGTACTAACACTGGCAGCGGCGACACCGGAACTCCGGCGATCGGAAAAAATGTTTCTAGTTTGAATAATAATACGCACCAATACAGTATCCATCAAAAAAATTTAAATTCAAAAAATGACTATCCTAACACACCAAATGCCAATACTAGAATTGAACCTAACGTAAAAATCACCGAAAACACTCATCCGGTGAACGCCCAAAGAAATTCTCAAGGTATTACTAACCCCCATATCAGTACGAACGTTTTAAACCAAACGCCACAATTTTTAGACACCTCTAACTCAAATTCCAAATTTCCATCTTGTGATAATAGAGTCGAAAACAGTCTTTTAGTGCCCAAAAATGTTTCCCCAGATAATCCTAGCACCTTAACTAATCTTAAAAGTACCAAATACCCTCCCAGTTCATACTTCCCTCCATTATCTTCTAATTTCCAAAAATACGACCCAAAAAACTCTAGAAATCCGGTAGTGACCCTAACCACCAGTGCGCTACCTCCAAAGACCAAGCCCCCTATCAACCAACCTGTCACCACAAATCACCCTCCGCCCCTATAGCAAAACAATCCATGGCCACACGGTTGAGAGCTACACAAACTGAGAATACTACCGAAATTGACCTTACAACCCCAAAAAGAGTAATGAAACAAGGCTGTCCTGCTATTATGTTTAAGAGAGAGGACTACAAGATTAAAATGGCAGAATCATGTAAGTACACCCTCATAGGCAAGTTCTATAGCCCAATGCCCAAGATGGAGGTCATTCGAAAGAAATTCATTGCCCAAACAGAACTCCGAGGCAAGGTCAAGATTACGCATTTTAACTCTAGACATATATATATTGACCTGGATAACGAACACGATAGAGCTACTGTCTTAGATAGCAAGCGCATGTACATTGAAGGTGTCTTTATGAGATTTCAAGTTTGGACTCCTACCTTTGATCCAAACTATGAAACCCCCATTCTCCCTGTATGGGTTATACTCCCGGAGCTCCCATGGCATTGTTTCCATAAAGAATTTGTTACGATTTTGCTGGAGGACGTGGGACAAGTATTGCACTTAGACATGGCCTTCATGCAAAAGACAAGGGGTAGCGTAGCAAAAGTAAAAGTCCAAATGGACATCACCAAGCCTAGAATCCAAAGTGTGTGGATTGGCTTTGACGAAAATGATGACCCAAATGGGGAAGGTAGATGGCAGGATATCGAATATGACGATATACCACTTTATTGTACTTATTGTAAACACCAGGGTCATACTCCTCTAGCCTGCCCAGTCAGCAGACGAGATGCAGAATGCAATAAGGCCAAAAACAAGGAAGAAGAGCCAAAGAAATATGAGTCGACAAAAAACATAGGTATGATCTCTTCTCCGACTGTTTTAACTAATGTTGTAAGTGTCAGACAACAGGTACCGATACAAGAAACAAACACCACAACTCAAGGAGGAAGAAACAAAATACAGGAACACTCAAACAACCAGAACAGGAATCAAGTCCCAAACAACCAATGGCAAACCCAAAAGAGAAGAAAATTCAAAGGGAAGACCCAAACCGTACAAAACACCCAAAAGATACAAGGCAACACTCAACAGGTATATAAACCCACTCAAGTCAGAACTACAGGTATTGATGGTAATACTGTCACTACGACCAGCGCAATTCAAACTATACAGAGCGAGCATCGATCAGGTATTGACTCAATGCTCCCAATCCCCCATGGCTCCCCCTGTAGTCGTAATGTATTGAATGTTTTAATTGCTGCTGCTGAAGTAGTTAATAGAGGTGAGGATGGTGGGTTTCAGGAGAAGCCAATTAACTTGTAGGATGGGGTTCCCAGAGGGGGGTTATGTCTCATATTTTGCATGAGAACAGTGTGGTTGACCCTAGGAGTGACTCTAGAGCTCCTACTACCACTTCATATATTTTTTCAGCTGCTAAATTAAATGAAAAGAATGTGCAAAATAGGGCCACAGAGTTGCATGAACTGGAACCTGCAGCTTCTCCCACTTTCAATCTAGAAATGGGTAACATTACAACTCCTACTCAGTCTACAAATCTATAAATCTTGGAAGAAGTTGCACCTGTTAACTCAAAGGAATCCTTGAAGGAAAGAGCAGGTATTATCTTGAAGGACAATGCAATGCATGTTGACAGAAGGGATGTTGATATGCAGCAGCAACAAGGGTACTATCAAGTCCCAATTCAAATACACAACCTGCATTTTCAGGGAGAAGACTCAACCCCTACACTTCATAACATGGATCTTCCTACAATTACTCAGCCTAATGACAACACAGATGGAAAACTTGACACTACCAGTCATACCACTCCACTGGGTTCTATGGCCAAAGAACTAGGGTCTGTAGCAAGCACTAGTGTCACAGGGTCTAATGAAAAAAAGAATAAACTGAGCAAAAGGAGAACTTATTGTACCTAGCATCCTGGCAAGTAACATCAACTATCAGCCCCACAAACTTGATCAGGCCTCTTGGAAGCCTAATAGCAGCGGGGTATTTAGTTGCTCTTCTGCCTGGGAACTTATCAGGGACAAAAGGAGTAAGACAAGAATTAACTCTCAAACATGGCACAAACACATTCCTTTTAAGTGTTCCTTCCTACTCTGGAGAGCACTTAGAGGGAAACTGCCTACTAATGAAAAGCTTATCAGCTTTGGAGAAGCCCCAGCCCAATGTTACTGTTGCCATAGAGCTGGTTTGGATACCATTGACCATATATTTGTTTCTGGAAACTTTGCCAGGAAGGTTTGGAGTGTATTTTCTGATTCTCTGGGTATTAGTAAAGAATACACACCCCTTAGAAACCTGATGATGAGGTGGTGGTCCAGTAATTACAGTAGTGAGGTCCATAAACTTATCCTACAAGCAACTCCAATCTTCATATGTTGGAACCTATGGAAAAATAGATGTGCCATCAAATACGGAGGGAAACAGTCCAATATTACAAGAGTGATCTACTCAGTCTTCAAGGATAACTTCAACCTTCTAAGCACTACCTACTCCTATATCAGCTGGCCAAATAGCTGGAAGGAACTGGTCCTTCTTGTGGAAAAATATACTAATGAAGTTAATATTAGTACTGTCTACTGGAGGAAACCTTCAGCTCACATGGTGAAGCTGAACACTGATGGTAGTGCACTTCACAACCCTGGAAAAAGAGGAGGGGGAGGATTGCTAAGGAACAATCAAGGAGATCTTCTCTTTGCTTTCTCAACCCCTTTTGGAGAAGGGACAAACAACCAATCTGAAATATTGGCAGCCATCTTCGGTTTGACTTGGCGTCTCCAATTAGGATATACTAAAGTGATCCTTGAAGTGGACTCTGAGCTAGTAATCAGATGGATAAAACACTTAGCTCAACAACCATAGATTGTCAAAGCACAACTCCAGCAGTTGCAGGACATCAGCCATCAATTACAGGTCTTCAAATGCAGCCACACCTACAGAGAAGCCAACTTTACAGCTGATGCCTTGTCCACACATAGCCACAAATGCACTACCCCACAGATTTATCTCACTAAGCAAGAGCTTCCCAAAGAGGCAAGAGCTTACTTTGAGCTTGACAAACTGGAAATGGCCAACTTCAGAAGAAGAAGGCTTAAGAGAATCAAGAAACCACCATGACCTTTCAGCCCTCTTGGTCCAACTTACTCTCCAAATTAGATATTGCTATGCATAGTTATAACTACTTTGAAGGTTCTATAGTTAGGACCAAGGTAAAAAGGGAACTCTCCCCTGTTTATTACTTCCTTAGAATAACAACTATAATCCTTCAGCTTAGGACTAGAGTAGATCTTTTCTTGCTTTTACTTCCTTTTCTTGGAAGTGTAGGTTCCTATAGACATGCAACATACCACCCAACAACTGGAGGGACAGTGAGGTGTAAGTCTTGGTACAGCCACACTACAGCAAATAATAACACATGGTGCAGCAACATTACAGCAACAGCAGGTGAAGGATCACTCAGCACTAGGAATACCCTCCTTGTTGGTTTCAAGTTTGCAGGTACACTGGAAGTTTACCACAGCTGTTCCAATCTTGAACTTATAGTTGGGACAAATAAGTAGTCTAACAGCAGCAGCAGAGGCCAGCAGCAAGCAACAGCCATCAAAATTCCAGCACAGGCCACAGCTGCAGCCCCCAACAAAAGCATCATGCAACATCAAATTGACCCCAAACTGGGCAGGAATACAGAAAATACAGTAGTTGCAAAGCCCAAGAAGTTTCAGCTCAAACGTATATTTGGAGACGTTAGTCGAGCGACCTTGAAAAAGTTAGTCGAATTAAGTCTCCAAATGGAACACTTCACTACTTGGAGCTTCCAACTTGTCCAGATGACCTCCAAACTTTGCAGGAATACAGAAAATACTATATTTGCACAACCCAAGAAGTTTCATCTCCAACGGATAATTGGAGACATTAGTCGAGCGACCTTAAAAAAGCTAGTCGACTTAAGCCTCCCAATGGTGCACTTCACAACTTGGAGCTTCTATCTTGTCCAAAAGACCTCCAAATGTTGCAGGAACACAGAAAATATAGTAATTGCAAAGCCTAATAATTTTCACCTCAATCGGATAATTGGAGACGTTAGTCGAGCGACTTTGAAAAAATTAACCGATTTAAAGCTAACAAGCTCCAAAGAACTGTTTGAGGTCTTTTCTTTTCTTTGCTTTGTCTTTGTTTTTGTATGTAGGTGCAGGTACTCTAAGGAGCTGATCATGAAGAATGATCTCCTCCTGAAGGTAGCTTGCAACAACATACAACTGAACAATTCCACTATGAAGACACCAAGAAGCTGGCTACAGGTTTGCAGCAGCCTATACTTCTCCCACATTTGTGTGGATCTTTGGCTACTTGTTTGTACAGGTCCACAGATATCCAAACAAAGGAAGACAAATGCTAGACATGCAAGAGACTCACCAGCCCCCAACAACAATTCAAACATGCCAGATTCCACCCTTTATTACTTTCATCAGCCCAATGATATCCAAGATACTTGGAATTCCTTGTGTGGTTATTTCTTGGTGTGCAGGCACATAATACATCAGCAATAGAACCTTCCAAACTGCAAGTCACCATCACTTAACAATCTAATCCAGAGCTACATCCCTTACAGCAATATACAATAGCAAAGACATGGTGCAAAAGGTTACAGAATTAGTGGTTTGTGTGTTTTCCTTTTTGGATTTTCTGGATGCAGGTACTTTGAAAAGATGATCCTGATCATAAGGAAGGGTCTCCTCTTGGGATTATTTTTTAACAAGCAGCATCTTAACCCCCTCTACTATGGAAGTAACATGGTGATAACCAAGAACTTACAGCAAACTATGACCAAACTACAGCAGGGTCAGAGATGCAGGGTGTTTTGCAACCTGAGGACCTACACCAAGGCATCCAAACTTTGCAAGATTGCAGTATATATTATTTTGACAAGGCCCAAGAAGTTTCAGCTCAAACGGATAATTGGAGACGTTAGGCGAGCGACCTTGAAACAATCAGTTGTCTTAAGCCTAAAGAGAGAGAAATTTGCTATTTGGAACCTCAAACTTGGGAAAAAAGCCTTCAAATCTTTCAAGGCTAAATAAAAGGATATATATGCAAACCTCATGAAGTTTCAACTCAAACGGGTAATTGGAGACGTTAGTCGAGCGACTTGGAAAAAACTAACTGGCTCCAAAGCACTGTCTGAGGTCCTTTCTATTTTACTAGATTGGGCAAGTCCTTTCTTGCTTGGGTTTGTTTGTTGTATTGTTGCAGGTTGCTGGAGTGATACATCAACATGCCTTAACAACAACTGCATAGAAGACATCACAGATACAACCACCAAATCAAACACCTCAACTAAGAGGACCTCACATGGCCATTTCTGGTTATCCTGTTTGGTTGGATGCTTGTATTTTGTTAATAGTCTATGTGTAGGCACAATAGCATCTAGGACACCTTGGAAAATAGAAGGCAATAATATGGAGACATCACCCTGCCATGCTAGGACTCCACCAATACATCAGCCCTCCACCCAGGACAACTTCCCTTTTGAAATACCTGCAGCAATAAACATGCACCACAAGCCCCCTGCAGCTCCTTGCTTTTTTATTTGTTATGTGAAGGCACATATTTACTCTAAGAAGCTGACCAATTTTTCTTTGGAAGCAACAAGGAGCTGCATACATCAACATCTAGCACACAAGGAACAGCTACAAGTTACTAGTACTAGTTACAGCAACTTGCAAATTTATTTGGTTGTGTGGTTTGTTGGTTTTGTTTGTCTGCGCAGGTATTCCAAGGATTTGACCACCATCCAAATGAGGAATCCTCTACTGCTGTACCTAACAAGCAATAACAAGCAAAGTACCTCTTTATCTGATGGGGCACCTTGGCAAGGCTGCTTACAGATGTGCAGCTCAACATTAGCAGCAGTTCCTGCAGCAGCAATGTTGCACCACAGCAACAACTCCAACTTCAAGAATACATTGATCCCCATCCCACCACCAACCAACATCAGCCAACCTCTGCTTCACAAAGATACAGCACACTCTGAGCAATTACAATCCAATAGTTCTTGGTATCACCAGATACCTTCAAAGGAGCTACTCAATTCTCCTTTGGAGGAAACAAAAAGCTGCCTACAGGTTTGCAACATCCCCCACAACTATCACACTTGTTTGGTTCTTTGTTTGCTTGTTTGTACAGGTAAACAAAGTCACAGACAAAGGGACATAACAGCCACAATTGCAAGGGCCTCACATACTCCCATCAACTCTCCATGCATACCTGTTGTAGTCCTTCAACACCTGCAGCAGTCCCCTTTCATCCAAGTCTTTTGGAACTCCTTGACTGTTTCCATTGAGGAGAAGACAAGAAGATGGAGCTCCAACAAACACAATGCTAATTATACAACACCCACCTGGAAATCTTTGCTTGCTGACTTGCTGATGTGCAGGCATATCAAACAGCAACAATAGACCCATCCAAAGTGCAAGGCACCTTCAGTCAAACATTTAATGCATATTCCAACTACTCTGTACCTTAGATTCCTTAACAACAGCCCCAAGGTTGCTGGATATTATGGCTCCATTTACTTCATTTCCTTTCATCCCCCTTAGCTGCTATTGTTGTTATTGCACACTTCATTGGGACTTACTTGGTATGACAAGACTACAAAGGGCAAAGATGAAAAGAATTTTCCCATCCCATACGAGATAAAAGTTTCATATACTTGTTCTTCTTCAATGTAGCTATGTCTGGTACGTAGCATAGTTGAATAGGACTAGTGTAGGTTACTTTCATTTTTTTCTCATGGAAGGGGAGAGTCTCCCTCATTTATGCTTTCTTAGTCGATTTGTACTGCGAGGAGTCCTCTCATAGGTTTATTACTTTCTAGTTATAGTTAGTCTCTTTTTTGTATCGGGGATGAGTTAGCCGACCTTAATAGGTTAGCCGACTTATGAACCACCATAGGATCGGAGGTAAGGTTTTATGTCCCCCTCCTTGTATTTTTACTTTGTTTATTTATGTTAAGGCTTGGGGGTGCTGCTCAACCCCTGATTGTGCACGAGAGGTGGGAGCCTCGTGTAGGGTCTGTTCCCACAAAAAAAAAAAAAAAAAAAAACCTAATGAATATAATTATATTCACGAGTACGACGGGGGCCCTGTCCTGCCTTATATTACTGTTCTTACTCTTAGAGGTTTATGGATATGTATGTGGGTTGTGTATGGGTTGTACAGGTGTGTATGTACAGTTGTGCTTATATGACTTATGATTTGGGCGTTCCCTATGTCGTAACAGCCTTGTCGGCTCACATGCATGTATGTTATGGAATGACCCTATATATTATGACAGCCTTGTCGGCTTGTATGTTTTCTTACTTATTGGTGCGTTATGAGTCGAATAGGAAATGGTTTTACTTATAGTTGGCAGGGGTACATATGTGTGTCCAGTTCGGGCACCCATCACGGCCTACGGGGTTAGGTCATGACAAAAGTGGTATCAGAGCAGTTCATCCTTAGAGTATCCACAGACCGTGTCTAGTAGAGGCTTGTTTATCGGTGTGTTATGCACCATATCTATAAATAGGAGGCTACGGGATATTTAGGATATTACTTTCTTTCTTATCATAGATCGTGCGATAGAGCTATGTTTTTAAGATGACCCTTCACTAACCTACCTATATGTTTACATTGATGCCTCCAAGGAAAGCAACCACTGCCTAGAAGGGCAAGTCAGCAGTGGGGGAAACCAGTCAGACCCTGAGAGTTACCAGGACCTGTGCCCAGTCTATGCCGAGGATTGTATTTCAGTCAGCAAGCTCTACTATGCTGCCACCCCAAAGGATGTTAGGGCAGCAGCAGCTGCAGATCCTGAATCTCAAGGATAGGAGCCTCCAGCCCCACAGCATAGGGTGGAGGATAGAGCTATGAGATATGCAGTGCAGTTACTGACTGGACTAATAGCAGGATAGGCTTGGAGGCATGGCCTAGACGATGCAAATAGAAAAGATAGCTTGAGGGTCCGTGGCTTTCTAGCCTACAATCCCCCAGAATTTCATGGGTCGAGACCTATAGAGGACCCACAGGAATTCACTCGACAGATGCAGCATACACTGTGAATCATTAGGGCCTTAAAGACTGAGTCGGTTAAATTGGCCTCTTATCGGCTGCGTGACGTAGCCACTAACTGGCATGAGTCTTGGGAATTATCGAGGGACGAGGGTGCTCCTCCAGCTGAATGGGATGAATTTGTAGAAGCCTTTCTTGGCCACTTTCTGCCTCTAGAAATAAGATGAGCCAGGATTGATAAATTCTTACAGTTAAAGCAGAACGGTAGGAGTGTTCGAGACTACAGCCTCGAGTTTAACTCATTGGCAAGTCATGCCTCCACAGTTGTAGCCGATATGATAGATAGGGTGCATCATTACGTGATAGGCTTGGACCTTTATTTAGTAGATAGATGCATGGCCATGGCTTCTCAGTCAGGCATGGATATTGCCCGGGTACAGTCATACACCCAAGGGGTAGAAGAGAGACATAGAGGGCGTCAGGCCGATAGAGGTTTTGGTAGAGGTCAGCCTAAGAGGGCTAGGTCGGTTGATTATTCGAGGGAATTTCAAAGTGGGCGGTTTCGGCAGTCTGGTAGATACCCCTCCCAGCCAGCTCGGAGTGCACCTCTACAGTTTCCAGGTGGAAAATTTGAGAGAACCAGGTATTTAGGGGTTGGTCAAAGCTCTAGAGTTTCAGGTACACAGGTGAACCAGAGTTCTCGATAGTCAAGACCACTAGCACCCTAGTATCCCCATTATAATAGACATCATTTTGGAGAATGTCGCTGGACTACATATGCCTATTTTCTTGTAGCCGCCAAAGCCATATTGTGAGGGAATGTCCACTTAAAGGTACTCCAGGTGGTATGGCCCAGCCAACTGGGTCAGTTGCGGGTTCTTCCTTTTCTGTGGCTATACGCCCGATGTGGCGGGTATGCAGATGCCGACAGGTCGTGCTAGAGGCCGTGGTAGAGTTTCCAGTTCTGGCGGCCCTTTTAATCGTATATATGACTTGGCCAGTAGATAGGGCTAGGAGGCGTCGCCAAATGTGGTCACAGGTACATTATCAATCTTTTCTCGGGACGTATATGTGTTGATGGATCAGGCTCTACTTTATCATATATATCTCCTTTTGTTGCTAGTAAAATTAGATTTAAGCCCGAGTTAATAAAATCATTTGAGGTGGCTACACCAGTAGGGGACTCTATGGTGGTAAAGCAAGTATATCGATATTGCCTGGTAAATGTATATAGTCATCATACCTTGGCTGATTTGATAGAGTTAGATATGGTGGAGTTTGATGTTATTATGGGTATGTACTGGTTAGCTTCTTATCATGCCAATGTAGACTGTAGAAACAAAGTGGTTCGATTCTAGTTCCTAGATGAACCAGTTGTTGAATGGTTAGGGAACACAGCATCACCGAAGGCTAGATTCATTTCATACCTTAAGGCAACGAAAATGATCAGAAAGGGGTATATTTATCATCTAGTCTGTGTGCACGATCTGGAAGCAGAGGTGACAACTCTCTAGTCGGTGCCCGTGGTCAATGAATACCCAGATGTATTCCCAGATGAACTCCTAAGTCTTCTCCCTGAATGGGAGATAGAGTTTACAGTAGACGTGCTACCAAATACTCAGCCTATTTTTATCCCCCCATATAGAATGGCACCTGCGGAGTTAAATGAGCTAAAGGAGAAGGTGAGAGACTTGTTGGAAAAGGGCTTCATTAGGACTAGCACATCACCACGGGGAGCGCCGGTACTGTATATTAAAAAAAAGATGGGTCGCTGCGAATGTGCATTGACTATAGGCAGCTGAACAAGGTAACAATTAAGAACAGATATCCCCTCCCCAGGATTGATGATTTGTTTGACCAGTTGTAGGGCGTTAAATGTTTTTCAAAGGTAGACCAACGGTTAGGCTATCATCAGTACGGGTAAGAGAGGAGGATATCCAAAGACCGTATTCAGAACCCGATACGGCCATTATGAGTTCAAAGTGATGTCTTTTGGGTTGACAAATGCTCCTGCAGTGTTTATGGATCTGATGAATCAAGTATTCAAACCATTAAAAGATTTGTTCATGATTGTATCTATTGATGATATTCTGGTTTATTCACGGTCAGAGAAGGAGCATGCGAATTATTTGCAGGTGGTACTAGGAGTACTTCAATACCAGAAATTGTACGCTAAGTTTTCTAAATGTGAATTCTGGTTGACTTTAGTGGCATTTCTGGGCATGTTATTGGGACTGATGGTATTCATGTAGATACGCAGAAAATTGAGGCTGTGAAGGCTTGGCCCAAGTTTAAGGTTGTTGATATTCGTATTGCTTCCATGTTAAATAGGTTTGGAGGACGATGACGTGAACGTGATTAAGAAAAGTCCGTAAAAGGTATGTAAAGCCTATTCTTTCTCTTTATTTGTTATGTCTTAGAGGTAAGTAAGACGTGATACGATCTTTGAAGTAATTCCATTCCTAAGTGCCTCTTATTCACTTCTAAGAAGGCCACTGATGCAAGCCAAAATTCACATTTAGAGAACTTTGCATACAATACCTGGTCTCTCAAGGTTTGTAAAATGACTCTAAGATGATAGGCGTGCTCCTCTTCATTCTTGGAGTAGACCAGAATATCATCTATAAATACAATCACAAACATATCAAGATATGGTTTAAACACCCGGTTCATGAGATCCATGAAAGCTATGGGGGCATTTGTCAACCCAAAAGACATGACCAAAAATTCAAAGTGGCCATAACGAGTCCAAAAAGCAGTCTTTGGAATATCACATTCCCTCACCTTCAACTGATGGTAGCCAGATCTGAAGTCTATCTTTGAGAAACATGTGGCACCCTGAAGTTAATCAAATAAATCATCTATTCTGGGGAGAGGGTATTTGTTCTTTACGGTGACCTTATTCAGCTACCTGTAGTCAATACACATTCTAAGGGACCCGTCCTTCTTTCGCACAAATAGGATGGGAGCACCCCATGGTGAGACACTCGGCCTAATGAATCCCTTATCTAACAAGTCTTTCAACTATTCTTTCAACTCTTTCAACTCGGCCAGAGCCATTCTATATGAAGGGATTGAGATAGGCTGGGTATCAGGAAGAACATCAATCCTGAAGTCGATCTCCCTATCAAGAGGGACTCCAGGCAGATCCTCGGGAAAAACGTCGGGAAACTCATTGACAATTGGGACCGTCTTGAGAAATGGAGACTCAACATGGCCATTTTCACTCGGACAATATGATAGATACACCTTTTTGAGATTAGCTTCCTGGCCCTAAGGTAAGAAATAAACTTACACTTAGGCATAACGGGACTACCCTCCACTCTATGACAGCTTCATTCGGGAATTTGAACTTAACAACTCGAGTCCTACAATCAATAGAGGCATAACATATATAAAGCCAGTCCATGCCAAGGATCATATCGAAATTAACCATGTCCAACTCAACCAAGTCAGCCAAGGTATCCCTGTGATGAATTGACACAGTGCAATCTCTATAGACTCTCTCAGCAAAGACAGAATCACCCACAAAAGTGGCTATACTGAAAGGCTCAAGAAGACATTCAGGAATTTTATTGAATTTACTAGCCACGTAAGGAGTTACAAAGGATAGTGTGGCCCCCGGATCCATCAACACATAACAATTAAGAGAAGAGACTCGAATCATACCCGTCACAACATTTGGAGAGTTCTCTTGATCTTGGCGACTACCCATGGCATATAAATGGTTTGTACCTCCGCTGGTGCCGGAAGTAGTGCCTCTCTGATTACCCCTAGCCGGTGGTGCGGTGGTAGAATGCTGAGCTCTGTTTGCCTCTGTTGGACACTCCATCCTAAAATGATCCATTTGGCCGCATTTATAACAACCAACCCTTTCCGCTCTGCATTCTCCTAAGTGGAGCCTACCACACTTACCACATGGTGGCTTCCCTCTCGAGCCTTGACTTACACTAGCATGGGATTAAGAACCCTGGGGTCTGAGATTTTGGCGACTCTGTCCCTGCTGATCATACTTGTTCTGCGGCATAGGTGCACTTGCAGTAGATGAGGCATAATTGGGAGGCCTCTTCTGGAAGAAGGACCTGTTGCCCTTGTTTTGCCTCTGTTCATTCTCATGCCCAGTTGATCTTTTCTTTTTGCTCAGATGCTCCTCTCTGTCCTTTTTCTTCTCATCCTCCACCTGTTGAGCATAAACCATTAGTCTATAAATATCCATATCGGAGATTAGCAATGCCGCTTTACACTCCTTCTTCACATGCCTCCCTATCCCGGAGACGAATTTCCTCATCTTTGACCTCATATCTGGGATCATTTCTAGAGCATACCAGGACAGCTGGATGAACTTTAGGCCATACTCCTTAACAGTCATGCCTTCTTGTTTCAGATTTACAAATTCCTCCACTTTCGCTTCCCTCAATTCTCGGGGAAAGAAGTGGTCAAGAAAGGCTCCCTCAAATTCATCCCACCTAGTAGGTTCAGCATCCTCACCCCTACCTTGCTCCTATTGGTTATACCAGATGTTTGCCACATCCTTGAGTTGATAAGACACCAACTCAACCTCCTCAATTTCCGTAGCCTGCATAGCTTTAAAAATTTTCCACATCTCATCAATAAAATTGTGGGGGTCCTCATCAACCTTCGAACTCGTGAATGCTGGCGGATTCATTCTCATAAAGTCTCGAATTCTGGCGGCAGCAGACGACTCTTGGGGACTAGAGTTAAGAGTGGGCGAACTCTGGTTACTATTTCGGGCAGCCACTAATTGAGTGAGCATTGCAATTGCCCCTCGAAACTCTGCCTCTGATATGGTTGCAGGCGGAGTAGCAGGCACTTGAGGTGCCTCCGCATATCTTGCAGATCGGCCTCTAGCCCTTGCTGGGCGTACCTCTGACTAGGGAATCTTGGCGTTATCAACATTTCTCTGGCTAGCCGTATATTTATGAGGCATTATCTGTAACGTATAAACGCACGAATTAGAAAGGACTTTTGTAGAGTTTAACTCTATCGCACGAATTCAGAGTATGAAAGAAGTGAAACAATTCCTAATGTCCTATAGCCTCCTATTTATAAGTGTGGTGCACAACACACCCATAAGCCAGACTCTACTAGACACGGCTTCATAGACTCCCTAGGACACTTGAACTCTGTGCTCTGATACCATATTTGTCACGCCCCGGGAGGGTACCCTAGACGTGACCGGCACTCAAAAGCCATTTCTAACCTTCAAGCAAACCACCTGATTCAGTCACACTATTATTCAATCACATTCATTCGAAGGAGAGTTCAATCATAACATACTATTCATGATATAAGGGCCAAGGGCCAATCACTATCAACTCATCAAAACAGATATAATAAGACTTCTTAAAAGTAGCAGTCCAACCTTCCCACACTCTAGTCTATGAAACCTCTATCAAAGTCTAGATGGTGCCAATGACAAGCCCATGGCTACCAACAATCAAAATAAAGGAAATGACAATAAAACTATACAAGAAAGCTCAACATCCTCCAAAAACTAGGAGGACTTACCAACTAGATGGAAGTATATGTGAATCTTCAATGGAGCGCCGGTTGATGATCTCTAGTACCTGTCTCTGCATCATGAAACGATGCAGGGCAAATGGCGCCAGTACATGGAATGTACGAGTATGTAAAATGGCCGAATGAAGCAAACATCAATATCAACTTAGAATCTCAACTCATATATATATATATATATATATATATATATACATAACAACTCACTCAAGGGTCCTAAGTCTAACAAGAAGTGTTTTAGACCGGAACAAATCTCATGCCACTCAACTCAACTGACTCAGAGTACTAGCAAGACCTAAATGGGAGTTTCTCTTATCCGACAACCATCACTTATGAGCCAGTGATAGTACAACAATAGACGTTGTTGCCACGTCCGTCCATACCTTTCCAGGGCATGAACGCCTCCCTAATCATGGATTCCATCGATTAGTCAAGTCCTATCATTTCAGGACAAATAAATGGAAAACATCCGACTTTAACGGTTCGATCCCATGGGAAGCATCCGAATTTAACGATTTTATCCCTACCTATGTTGGCGGCATAGTTCCTGGGGTTCGAGTACGGACTATACTCTCGCCCGCCTCCGTGCTCGATACTCCTCCCATGACTCTATGCTCATAAGACTCCCTCCAATCATCTCAAACAAGTCCTCACGGCTAGTTTCATGTGGGACATTGCCAACTCATCAACTCTATCATCATTTCAACTCAATTAAGTCATAATGGCAAGTTCCATTTAGGACCTCGTCCACTCGTCAATTCTATCCTCCAATCAACTCAATCAAGCCTCATTTAGATAAGTATTTATGACATCTCCTCAAGACTCATCACAACTCTATGACTTTACCTCAATAATTTAAGTAGAATAACACATTTAAGGAAATTGACTTATGCAACATAATTACATGGTTAAAGAGATCAACAAAACATATTAATAAGCCCTCTCCATCAACTCACACTAACATAAAGGTTTTAGGAACTTCTTAGCTCAACAATATCAACACATATAGCATCAAATAAATAGGGGACAAAACTCATTCAAATATAAACCATACCAAGAAACTCCATTTTTCATGGACATCTAACCTCAAAGCAAGAGTAGGGCACATGGGTGAACTCAACCCATGTTTTGGATAGCCTTACATACCTTAGTGAAGATTTGAAGAAAACCTTGTTGTTGGGCCTTCAATGGGAACTTGGAGTCTTGAAGCTCTTAGAACTCTTCTTGTTGGAAATGGAGAAGAAGAAGAAGATAGAAAGAGAGACTCCTAGGGCTTTTCTAGAGAGAGAGTGGGGCTACAAATTGTGATCCCAAAATGCCCAAGGATGATACATATATAACTTGGGTAAGTTCCCAAATTGCCCCTTCTTAAAAGTTTTTAAAATAGGCTAAAATTCTCCTGGCGCGATAGTAGCGCATCGCGCCAGTGCAGCGCCAGGCCGATTATGCCTAAAAACCTACACAACTTTTAGTGGCGCGCCAGAGACCAAACTATTGAGGCATGTTTCTGGTGCGATTGTGGCGCGTTGCGCCCTTACAACTCCAAGGCTAGTTTTTTTGGGGTTCTGGAAATTTAGCCTGAAAAACCCTGCATAAATTTTAGTGGCGCGTCGCGCCAAGGACCAAACTACTGAGGCATGTTTCTGGCACGATAGTGGCACGTCGCGCCCTTACAGCGCCAAGGCCATTTCCCCAGCAGTTGCAACCCAGGCCAAAAATGAAATTGTTATCGTGCTAGTTCGTCTTAGGATCGTCATATCTTTTGATTCCAAACTCCAAAATGTACATTCTTGGTGGCGTTAGAAAGAAGACTCGACGATCTTTAATTCAATAGGTCGTGGGCCACCCATATTGTCATATTTCAAAAGATAGGGTCATTAGAAGTCAACCCCTTATGCGAACTCCTCCTCAAACTTAGCCACGACGAATCTTTTGGATTTGATTTGGTCTTAGGGGTCCTTCATGACCCCACATCACCTCTAAAGCTGCTCAATTTCTCAAAAATCATCTTAACTCACGCAAATGCTCCACAATACTCGAGTTCAACCCTACCCAAATACAAGAAGGGTCTAAATCTTAGGGAAAAAGTTTGAGGGGTGTTACATTATCTCCTTCTTGGGATCATTCATTCTCGAATGACGAGTGACCAAGAATGGACTCGAGGTACAAATCACAATCAGAACTCAATTAATTAATCAATCAAATTCTCAAACAATTATCAAGACTCAAAATGCATAAATGAATTCAAGTCAAGGAAATGGGCATTACCTTCAACATCCTCATCGGTAGGCACAAATAGATGTGGATATTTAGATTTTATGGCTTCCTCCGCTTCCCATATGGTCTCCTCAACAAATTGGTTTCTCCAAAGGACCTTAACTGAGGCGACCTCTTTGTTCCTCAATTTACGGATTTGGCGATCAAGAATTTGGACCGGAACCTCTTTATAGGATAAGCTTCCTTAACTCCAATGCTATCAGTGGGGACTATCAACGAGGGATCGCCCAAGCACTTTTTCAACATCGAAACGTAGAATACCGGATGAATAGAGGCTAGCTCTGAAGGCAACTCCAACTCATAAGCAACACTCCCAATCTGCCTCAAGATCTGGTAAGGACTAATATATCGAGGACTAAGCTTCCCCTTCTTTCCAAACCTCACGACACCTTTCATGGGTGACACTTTCAAGTATACCCAATCACCCACCTCAAACTCCAAGTCTCTCCTCCTCACATCAGTGTAAGATTTTTGGCGGCTTTGGACTGTCTTTAGCCTATCTTGAATAACTCTCACCTTCTCCATGGCTTGGTGAACAAAATCAGGCCCAATCAACTCGACTTCTCCAACCTCAAACCATCCAATTGGTGATCTACACCTCCTCCCATACAAAGCTTCATAAGGAGTCATTTGAATGCTTGAATGATAGCTATTATTATATGCAAACTCTATGAGAGGTAAGTGATCATCCTAATTTCCCTTGAAGTCAAGCACACATGCCCTCAACATATCTTCCAACGTCTGAATGGTGCGCTCCGCTTGGCCATCCATCTAGGGATGAAAGGCCGTACTAAGGTTCACCTTTGAACCCAGTCCCTTCTGAAAAGATCTCTAGAATTGGAAAGTGAATTGAGCTCCTCTATCCGAGATGATGGACAAGGGGACTCCATGCAATCTGACGATCTCTTGAATGTATAACTTTGCATAATATTCTGCGGTGTCAGTAGTCTTAACTGCCAAAAAATAAGCTGATTTCGTCATCTTATCCACAATTACCCAAATCGAATCGTGTTGCTTTTGGGACTTTGGCAAACCTGTGATAAAGTCCAAGTTGATCATCTCCCACTTTTATTCCGGAATTTCTATATTTTGGGCTAAACCACATGGCCTTTGATGCTCGACTTTCACCTATTGGCAATTCGGGCACTTGGAAACAAATTCCGCAATGTCTCTCTTCATCCCACTCCACCAGTAGATTTCCCTTAAGTCATGGTACATTTTTGTAGAGCCCGGATGAATAGAGTATCTAGAACTATGTGCTTCGGCCATAATCCTCTCTTGAACATCATCGACATCAGGCACACACAATCTATCTTGGTACCTCAACACGCCATCTCCCCCTTTGGTAAAAACCATCACCCCTTGTTTGTGAACAACTTCCTTCAACTGAAGGAGGACGGGATCTCGGTCTTGTTTCTCCTTTACCTCTGCCATAAGTTAGGATGTAGACCCATCCTGAATAGTAACTCCGCCTTCGTCTTTCTCTTTCAGACGAACTCCCAATTGGGATAATCTGTGTACCTCCTTCACCAATTCCCTCCTTCCCTCCTCTACATGGGTAGTGCTACCCATAGACAACCTACTAAGAGCATCAGCAACAACATTAGCTTTACCTGGATGGTAGAGTATGCTTATATCATAGTCCTTGAGTAGCTCGAGCCATCTCCTTTGCCTCAAGTTGAGTTCCTTCTAGCTGAAGACATATTGTAAGCTCTTGTGATCGGTGAATACATCAACATGCACTACATACAAGTAGTGGCGCCAAATTTTAAGCATAAACACCATAGCTGCCAGCTCAAGGTCATGGGTTGGGTAGTTCCTCTCATGAACCTTAAGCTGTCTTGAAGCATAAGCTATCACTTTCCCCCTTTGCATCAATACACAACCCAGACCAATTCTGGATGCATCACAGTAGACCACAAAGCCCTCTATTCCATCGGGCAAAGTTAGAACAGGATCAGTGGTTAGCTTGGCCTTTAGTTTCTGGAAACTCTCCTCACAAGCATCGGGCCATTGGAACTTAGCCTTCTTTTGAGTCAGCTTAGTCAATGGTGATGATATGGATGAGAATCCCTCTACAAACCTTCGATAATAGCCGGCCAAACCTAAGAAGTTTCTTATCTCTGTTAGGGATGTGGGTCTGGGCCAATTCTTCACAGCTTCAATCTTCTGGGCGTCAACCTAAATACCATCTCCAGACACAATGTGGCCTAAGAAGGCCACTGATGCAAGCCAAAATTTAAAATTAGAGAACTTTGCATACAATACCTGGTCTCTCAAGGTTTGTAAAACGAATCTAAGATAATAGGCGTGCTCCTCTTCATTCTTGGAGTAGACCAGAATATCATCTATAAATACAATCACAAACATATCAAGATATGGTTTAAACACCCGATTCATGAGATCCATGAAAGCTGCGGGGGCATTTGTCAACCCAAAGGACATGACCAAAAATTCAAAGTGGCTATAACGAGTCCGAAAAGCAGTCTTCAGAATATCACATTCCCTCACCTTCAACTGATGATAGCCGGATCTCAAGTCTATCTTTGAGAAACATGTGGCACCCTAAAGTTGATCAAATAAATCATCTATTCTGGGGAGAGAAAAAACCTGAAAAAACCTGCACAACATTTAGTGGCGCATCGCGCCAAGGACCAAACTACTGAGGCATGTTTCTGGTGCGATAGTAGCGCGTCGCGCCCTTACAGCGCCAAGGCCATTTCCCCAGCAGTTGCAACCCAGGCCAAAAATAAAATTCCTGCCGTGCTAGTTCATCTTAGGATCATCATATCTTTTGATTCCAAACTCCAAAATGTACATTCTTGGTGGCGTTGGAAAGAAGACTCGACGACCTTTAATTCAATAGTTCGTGGGCCACCCAGATCGTCATATTTCAAAAGATAGGGTCATTAGAAGTCAACCCCTTATGCGAACTCCTCCTCAAACTTAGCCATGACGAATCTTTTGGATTTGATTTGGTCCTAGGGGTCCTTCATGACCCCACATCACCTCTAAAGATGCTCAATTTCTCAAAACTCATCTTAACTCACGCAAATGCTCCACAATACTCGAGTTCGACCCTACCCGAATACAAGAAGAGTCCAAATCTTAGGGAAAATTTTTGAGGGGTGTTACAACTTTCCTTGAACCTTCTATATGCTGAGGACTTAATGAATATACTGGCTCCTAGTTGTAGGACTATATGAAAGCAAGTGCTCTGGAGTCCTTAAGTGGTTAGCATTACTTTAGTACACGTCTAGGGACCCCGAGATGCTAATTAATATAACCCCTAATGGCATTTAGAGGGAAGCTAAGATAACTACACTACTATTCGGGTCCTCAGACGATAGCTTAATCCTCTTATACTATCGGGTCTCTGATAATATTTTAAATTGCATATGGTTACTCACTACTCTACTCGTGCATAATGTAACCCATCCATCACCGAGTCTCGGGCCAGGGGACGTAAACATGCACAGTTCACTGCATTATCCACCGAGTTCCTCACTAAAGGGCTGGGTACACTATACGAGGACATGATAATGCAATGACATGAAAAACTCACTGAGTCCCTCACTAGATGGACGGGTACGTATGTATATATATAATGATGTGATGTAATAAGGTGGTGTCGGGCCTATGATGGTCCTGCTGGTATGATTCACCGAATTCCTAAAAGGGTCGTCTATATTGTATAATTTGAGCATGCATGTTTTATGATTCACAGGATACAAGTACAAGTTTCTTATATGATATTTTATCCCCTACTTCTCTGTTCAGATATTCTACCAGTTATGCTATATTATGATTTACATACTCAGTATATATGTCGTACTGACCCTCTTTTGTTTGAGAGGGGATTGCGTTCATGCCCGCAGGTACAGATACACAGTTTGAGGATCCACCAGCGTAGGAGTCCCACTCAGCAGTCCAGAAGTGCTCTATTGTGCTGGAGCCTAGATTTTGGTACTAAACCCTGATGTATATAATTTTGTTCACGAGTATGGCGGGGGCCCTGTCCTGCCTTATGTTACTGTTCTTACTCTTAGAGGTCTGTGGATATGTACGTGGGCTGTGTATGGGTTGTACAGGTATGTATGTACAGTTGTGCTTATATGACTTATGATTTGGGCGTTCCCTGTGTCGTAACAGCCTTATCGGCTCGCATGCATGTATGTTATGGAACGACCTTATATGTTATGACAGCCTTGTCGGCTTGTATGTTTTCTTACCTATTGGTGCGTTATGAGTCGAACAGGAAACAAGTTTACTTATAGTTAGCAGGGGTACACGTGTGTCTAGTTCGGACACCCATCACGGCCTACGAGGTTAGGTCGTGACAATTGTCTCATCCACTCACCCATCTAGGGGTGGACATGATATGGTATGGTACGGTATTTGAAACTTCGGTACGATAATTTCAATATTCAATTTTTAAAACTATTATATCATTACCGTACTAATTTAATTCAGTATGGTTCGATATTTTGAAGTTCGATTACAGTTTTTTGCCTTATGCTAATTCGTTAACCATAGTTTGTTCAAATTCGATTAATAAATACTCATATAATAGAGTATTATGACTTCGACAAGTAAAAAAAGGTCTCAAATGTATCATAATAACGCATTACATATGCAGAAATATATACTCAAAAGAAAGTACAAAGAACTCATTTTGTTAACTAATTACATTTAAAATATATTTCAATCAAAATAGAGTAGTCAAAGTTTGAACTTCTAAACATTTAGTTTATACTAATACTAGGCTTTGTTAGTATTTTAATAATAATATATATATTATTTATGTAACTATATACTTCGATATGGTATTCGGTATTTTGGTATGTTATTTCTAAACATCAATTACAGTATCGAATATCGAAAAAAATTAAAATGTATACTATATACCATATCAAATAAAAATTTGGTATGATATGATAATTCGGTATATACCACACCATGCCCACCTCTACATTTATCCAATCCCTCAACCCTTACTCCTTGACCATCCCACCCCAAATTCGCACTTTCCATTCCATCTCATTTTTATAGTATTTTGCTAGAGAGAGAAAGAGATAAAGAGAGAGTGTGTGTGTGTGTGTGAGAGAGAGAGAGAGAGAGAGAGAGAGAGAGAGAGAGAGAGAGAGAAAATGCCATAAATAGTCCCTTAACTATATGATTAGGTCTAAAATGGTCCCTTAACTATACACTTATTGGATTTAGTCCTTGAATCTTTCAAAAGCTTATAATGTTTGGTCCCTTAACTATATACTTACTGGTTTTAGTTTCTTAACTATACACTTACCAGTTTTAGTTCTTTAAGTATTTAAATAGTTATCAGATTTGGTCTCTTATGCATTTTTTATACAAACAACGTAGATTTATATTAACGAAACTCATGCATCTGTGAAATTAAATCTTTAACCTATTTTTTTAGTTGTTTCTCTCTTCCCGCTGCTTTTTTCTCAAATTACTCTTATGAAAAAAATAATAACCTCAACGATTCAAAATTAAATTAATGAGGAAAGAAGATTTAAGTTCTAATTTTATTAAATGAAAGATAAAATGAAGCATAATATTGTTGCTAATGACTTGAATATGTTATGTTCCCTTCTTTAGCGGTTAACCATATAATCATCACAATTTTTTAATTTTATTTTTCATACAAAAGAATAATAAGAGATTTTATCTTAATACTCAAATTTCTCTATGTAAAATAAAACGAACATAATAATAAAATCGATCTATTTCAAAATTAAAAAAAACTAATAAAAGTTGAAAATCTACCATTTTATAGATTTCAACTTCTTAATTATTAAATAAATTCCCTTCAATAAAGTCGATGGAGTACAAAATTTGGAATCAAAACATGTGAGAATAGAACTTTTAATTTTATTCTCATTGTAAGAAATTCGTTTCTATTAAATATAAAGAAATCTCTCGCCACACCTAACGGGTTATAATTCTTTTTTTTATAATAAATTTTAATATATTCAAGTCATTAATAACAATAATATGATTCATTTTATCTTCCGTTGAATAAAATTATGACTTATGTTTTCTTTCCTCGTGAATTTTATTTTGAATCGTTGAGGTAAGATTCTTTTCATAAGAGTAATTTGAAGAAACAATAGCAGGAGAGAGAAACAACTGGAAAAAAATGTGTTACTGATTTAATTTCATTGATGCATAGATTTCATTAATATATACTAAATTTGTGTAAAAATGGATAATAGACCAAACCTTTTAACAATTTAAATATTTAAAGGTCTAAAACCGATAAGTGTATAGTTAAGAGACTAAAATCGATAAGTGTATAGTTAAAGAACCAAACATGATAAGTTTTTGAATAGTTAAATGACTAAATCCGATAACTGTATAGTTAATGGACCATTTTAGACCTACTCCTATAGTCCTATCTATCTATATTATATTAAAAGCACGAAGATCCTTAAAATATTGATTGAACGTTTTGTCCTTCATTAAAAGACTCCACTTTAGACAAAATTATCTTTTTACTTATTTTCTTTTTTTTAATAATTTTAAAATAATTCATATAAAATAATAAATATGTGCCTATAAAAAAAATATGAATGCTAATCCAATAATAATCAAAATTATAAAATAATCCATATAAAATAATAATGTCGATCCCCTAAATCACTTAAAGAAAGCAATAAAATATATAGAAACTATTATTTTCCTCTTACAACTAATTGTTAGATAGAATGTTGTCACGTGTGAGTTAAAAGCACGAAGGTATGTTGTTTGAACTGTTTCCCTTTTATTAAAAGACTATTTTTTAAAAAATTATTTTTAATTATTTTAATAATATCTCAAGTGTTCCACACACATGAATGTTTTGGTTATTTTCTACCGTAGCCTTTCTTTTGGAAAATTTTCCTTTTTGATTAGGAGTCCTTTTTTTTATTATTATAATTACAACACTAAGGATTATTTTATGGCATAGTTTATTTTTTAGGAATTTTTTTTCCTTTTTTTTAATCGGAGTCCTTTTTTAAGATGTTACAACACTGATAATATTTTAAGAATTACACAAATTTCATAGTGTTAAGAGTTAATCGCATCTTATCCCCACTCTTTTTTTTTAAATTACAAAAACCATTAAATTTGGTGGAATCCTGATACATCACATAAAGTGATGTACATGATATATCCGACATCCTGATACATTACGTAAAGTGATGCATTCGATGATATATCGCGTAAAGTGATGTATTCGATCGATACATCGCGTAAAGTGATGTATCTGACGTCCCGATACATCAGATAAAGTGATGTATCCGACTGATACATCGCATAAAGTGATGTATTCGAGAATAAGAAAAAGTAGACATTTTTGTAATTTTTTCAAATGGTAAGAAATTTTAGAGAATATGGTAAAATAAATTGTGTATTTAAGTAATTTTTTCTTAAAATAAAGAAAAGAAAAAACTTATTAGACATAATTTAACAACTAAAATAATGATCCTTTATAAAATAAACACAAATTCTCCTTGGTGAATTGATGTTCGCCATTTTTATCTTCTAAAAATAGAGTTTAGATTGAACAAAATCGTCAACTAATAATTATATTAAGACTTAGAATTTTTTATTTTAAAAAATCGTATTCGAGAGATGTAAGAATTCCTAATATTTACGACTTTGAAATTGACTAAAATTTTACTTTGAAATTGACTAAAATTTTACTTACTAAATCTTTTCTTATTTGAGTTGAAAGTTTTCATACTTTAAAATTAATTAAATTATTTAAATTAATCGAGTGTTTTTTTATTATTTATTCTTTTTAGTGTTTATCATCTTCCGTTAAATCTACACTATAAAAAGATAAAATCTCAATATGAATTGTTGATTTAATTTTTATTATTTTAAAATAACTTTTATATTAATTGGGTAAAATATAACTTAGTTATTTCCTAAAATTAGAATTTTCAGTTTTTGTAAGCATCATTTTATTATGAGATAAACAAATATTTTTTTAAGATATGGATTATATTAAAAGATTATTATATTAAATATAACTTTGACATTAACGTAATACACACGTGCTTATACTAAACTAATATATATATATATATGTGCTTTAGAAATAATATTTTTTTATTTACTTATAAATATAAAAAAATAAGTAAGAAACTCAATTATAGTAGAAAATATTTTTGGTGAAAACATTTTCCTTTGCCAAACACACCTGAATGTAATATTTTCTGTTGGTACTGTATAAAAAAAATCTTTTTGTTTTCCGTCTTGAAAATCTTGGGTTTAGCTCGAAATTCCAGGGTTTTGCGTTTGTTTGGTTTAAGAAAAGTAGCGTGTATCCAATTTCATTCGTCCCGCCACCAGCTGCCATCGGAGTCGCCGCCGATAGTGATCTTTGACAGTGATTTATTAGGTTTGAAGGTGAAAGTGAAAAATTGCAGAAGATGTGGTATCTATGCGTCTTCTATCACAGGTTACTGGACTACAGGAAACCTGAAGTTGAGTCTTTGGCAGAGCTTTTCAGCAAAGACCTAAACTTACAATGCAATGGTAGTCCTATTAATTCACTTGAATGGAAGCTTCCAAGAGATCACCATCCCGACTCTCCTTTTCACTTCGTTAATCTTCCTTCTGAACAAATTGCTCGAAGTGTTGCAAACCGTAGTAAGCCCTTCACTTCGTCTCCCTCCTTCATTTGGTTATACAATTCTTACGCTATATGTATTGTTCGTGAATAGTAATCCGTCGTATTTGTTTTATTTACAACCAAAATAAGCCCCACGTTAGAACAGTAATTGTTCCTTTCAGGCCTTCTTTTTTCATTTTATATCTAGAAATGATACTTTATCAAACCCGGTTACCATTTTCATTTTCCTTTTCTTCATTCGCCTAGAGTTAATTACCAATTGTTTACTCAAAAAGAAAATAGGTGGAACCATCCCTCAAACTATTTTTTGTTGAATTTGTTGTTGAAAGCCTCTTATCTTGGATTTTTTATTCAATTGTTTAGGTTAATTGCTTTCTTCCGTTTTATTAAATTCATTATTCTCAACTTCTCTTAAGTTTAGGTTTAAATGAGGTAGCTATTAATAGGTGAATGCCTCTTCATTTGAGGATGCACTCTCTACTTGCAGTTGATATGGACTTAGCTAAGAGCAGAACACCATAGAAGCAAAGGATCTATAAGCAATACCAACTCATTTTTTTTGTGATGGGGCATATTTGATTGGTTAAGTGATGTTGCGGTTTGTGAATTGTTTTCCAAGTTATAAGGGACTTACAATATGACATTTGAAATCATGGAGCTTTAGAAACTCATTACAGCTTTTTTCCTGTACAAAGGTTGGAAGAGTATTGAACATTTTCTGAGTGAAAAGGAATTTACTATGTGACATATGAGGCCTTGCCTTAAGAACTCTTGATATCTATCTAGCTATCTGGGGAAAGGGTTTGAAGAGTAGCTTACGCTAAACAACATATTGATAAGCCTATCGTGCAGGTATTCTTGTAAAAGGAATCTTTGAACTCTGGGGAGAAGGAAGTAGCTTTGTGGAATTAGAAGAGTCGATTAAAAGTTATCCAGATGAGAAGAAGCTACCATACCTGACATCTGATAGCACATTCAAGATTGCTGTTGAGACCTTTGGGAAGGTTATCAGCTTTGAGGAGCAAAACGAGCGTATTCGATCACTATCCTACATTCCTTTCAAGGTACATACTTGTTATTCTGGAGTACATTACATAAAACTCAATCTGATCAATTTGGTTTCTCCAATTGAACAAAGTAAAGGAGCAGAAAACTAACTGATATTAACACTTTTTCCTCCTTTGTTTTCATAGGCATAGAATTTCTATTTTCTTCTTGTTCTTTGTTGTTTCCTTATGTCTATACTATTAATACTGGGTTAAAACTTCCTAATATTTACTCCATCAAGAATTATTCCCTTCTATTTTTGATTCAATCCTATTTTGTCTGCACTTACCATCATCTGCATCACTTTCTTTTCATTCAATCATTTGACAAAATTATATGCTGCGGATTGTAATTGTTGCTTCTGAGTGTGATGACATGCTGACGTTTTGGTTTGTCCTTTCGATTTTGAGGATGTAGTCTCAACTTCATTATCCCTGTTTGGTATAGAAACTAATTTGGTCCCTTTTATATGGTATTTGTGCTCTTGGTCCCTCTATCATTCCCACCTTGCACATTAAATCTTCAATTTTTCCTTAGCATTTTGATCTAGTAGTTAGGACTATTTCCTAGTTGTATCATTTTTCTGTGTATTTTTTGAAGCCAAATCCGGAAACAACTCAGAGATCGAGTGAAGGGTCCAGTTCCATAGAGGGGGAGTTTAATCCATGGAAGAATAGTGGGTTGAATATGGGGTTGGTGAAGAACAGGGAGAGAACGGTGGCGGTCTATTATTCAGATTGGGGAAGAAAAAGAAGGGTGGAGAGAGATTCCACTTCGGGGCGTTGAGGGCAGTGGGGCAGGGGGGATTGGGGGGGGGGAATGGAGGTCAATGGAGGGGTGTGTATAGTAACAAGAAGTGTGGAGGGGGACAATGATGGGTTGGTAGGCGGCAGTTGACAGAAGGAGAATGGTGGTTGTTGGTAAGGGCCGAGCAGAGAGATGGGATAATGGGAATAGTAGCTGGTTACCGGAGGAGACTGAGATAGGGTTGGTTATGTTTTTAGGCCTTCTTTTCATACGGGTTCTTTTAAATGTGGCATTCGAAAGGGTAAAAGATAAATCATATTTAAATTGAAATAGGATAATGTTAAGCCAGAAACTAATGGACTTATTAGAGATTAGAGAAAAAACCTTAAAGACAAATAATTGAAGGTTTAGGGATCATTTCGTAGGGTGTATAAGAATAATGCTGAATATGGTGTATTAGTAATGCTTGCATTAGTTATGTTGAAATTATTTCTGATGTAGTATTTGGTTTAGTGTATTAAAAATAATAAGCATTGCATGATTTCTAAAAAAAAATTACTTGCAAAAATATCCTCCACAAACATAGTGGAAAGGATGTGGTAAAGGTTTTGAGGGGCAACTGAGTCTTTAATGATGCTAATGCATGCATTAAAACCCTTTGCATTACTAATACCATGAATTTCTATGTATTAGTAATATACACCTTAATACACAATAGAGTGTAACTAATACAAGCATTAGTTATACGTAGGTTGAAAAAGTGTACCAAACGAGGTACTAGCAATACACAGAGCTAATGCATGCATTATTTTTTCTAATACACTCTACCAAACAACCCCTTAATGTCTAAGTTGAACAATAGAGACATGAGAAATTCTCATGTAATATATCTAAGAGTAAAACGAATTTTGGTTCCTCATATACACGCGCTCTCCACTTTATGTGTCTCTTATTTATTTAACCAATTAAAAAGTATATATTTTGAGAGGCGTGGAGGGGAGACAGCATGTAAAAATGCATTTTACTCTCAGATATACTTTTGTAAGTCGTGGAATTTTTTATGCTTAGAAGATATGGCCTGTGAATTTACTTATGTCTGTTTGATTCCAGGGCCGGGTCAACTTAAAAAATCCTTATCACATGTTCTGGCTAATAGAAACAGATGATTATGATTCTAATAATGGACTGCCACCCATTGCGGGAAAAAGAATCTTTTTTGGTCGAGAGATTGGTGCTGCTGATAGGAAGCTTTTGCCAACTTATCAGTTAAAAAGTCGTACTTATCTCGGGCCAACAGCCATGGATGCCGAAATGGCGTTCCTGATGGCTAACCAAGCACAGGCCAAATCTGGAAGGCTTGTCTATGACCCTTTTGTGGGCACAGGAAGCATTCTAGTTGCAGCAGCTCATTATGGAGCAATGACAATGGTTAGTGTTTCTATTTTTGCATGAACTTTGAGCATTCATTATTTTCCTCGGTTTTTTACTATCATTAATTGACTTTCAGGGTGCAGATATTGACATTCGAGTAGTACGTGATGGTCGTGGTCCAGATTGTAATGTCTGGAGCAACTTCAAGCAGGTCTGGCCAGAGTGATGTATTTTCTTTATATGGGATACCAATTTTGTTCTTATATAGTAATTGCTATTAGGGATAACAGGCTGATGACTCCCAAGAGCTCTTATTTGATCTCATCATCTGATAATTTGGAGTATAATTTTATTTTTTATCTTCCTATGCTGAACTCATATCTTTAATTGCAGTATGGATTGCCAATGCCTATTGGTTTATTAAGGGCAGACAACAACCTTCCTCCTTGGCGTTCGGGGTTGAAAGAGGTAGCCTTATTTGAAGTATTTGTTTTTTTTGGTTGTCTGGTCCTCTTGTTCTTTCCTTTTTTATCTTCCTATGCTGAACTCATAGCCCAGTATTGACCATTGGGTTGTGGGTTTTTTCCTTCCTTTATTTCTACGGATGGGCAAAACACTTCAGTTGGTAGGTCTGGCGAAGACTGTTAGGTGCAAGCGGAATGTTCACAAATTAACTTGATATTTGCGTATATGCTTTCTCAAGGTAAAATAGCACGTACAAATTATATTCCAGATGCAAAGCCCTAGTCAATAGATCGACAATGATCAAAGAGGAGACAACTCTTAAAAAGATAGAGTAATATGTCAAAACATTATAGCTAACAACAAAAAAGAACCACAGTTGTTGCCTTTCCTTTGTAAGACATCATATCCTAGCTCAAGCCACGATTGACTTGTCCAGAGTTAGCTTTCTTGAGGCAGGAAGTCATAGAGTTCACATAGTGCAATGAATTACCAGATGAGTTATGTTGATGCTTTTCTTCATGCAACAATAACCTGAAAGTGGAGAAGTTATTTTCTTAATTTTTCATATAACTAAGGCTAATCAAATTTCAAAGAAAGAACAAAGGTTCACACATCTCTAGTAAAAGCAAGGTTTAAACTGGAAAGAGCAATAATTTACTTTATACAAAGTTAAAATTTGGGAAAAGGCATAGTTGAAACAATCCTTTCTTTCCCAACACAGGTATTAACTATCAATAATATTGTTACTGTCTTCAAAGCGATTTAATTTTCTACTTCCGAAGGTCATTATCAAGTCTAATCAGTTACATTATACTGACAGTCGAGGGTGGTGTATATTGAAGAGGAATTTTCTCATAGTCAAGTAATTTGAAGCTCATTTTAGGAGTCTCTTATGTGTGGAAGAATGATGCAGTCTCTTACATGTGGAAGAATGATGCAGTACACTGAAATTTTGGTGAATTGTTTACTTACAGTTTACAATGTCTACAGAGTTGGTGGGTTAGAGTTTAAATCTTCTTTCAATTTAATTAGAGTGTAAGCTTAGTTCCAGGTTTTATTTGACACTTTCTTGTCCTGGCAATCACATACTAGCAGTTCTAGTAGTTGCTCGAGTGTACTGAAGTCTCTGGAGTAGATGGCATGTACCGTTCCTCTCTATTTTGTTCATTTCGCCTTTCCACATCATATGAGTTTGTGGGACTTTTCTAGATGTTATATAGCGACTAGAACTTCACTTGTTAATCTGAAGAACGAAATTCTCCAACTTGGTATGTCTTGGAACTTTTCCCTTTTCTTGAAGGTAATATGCCCAGATAGAGTTGTCTAATTCATGGAGATCAGTGAGAGAGCTAAAGTGGATGGAAATGGAAATCTGAGAGTTTGTGTCAAACAGAGGTGTGCTTTCTACAGACAAGATTCTAAAGCAGCATTAGATGTCTTTTATGGTGAGAGAGCTAAAGTGCATGGAGATGTAAATGGAGAATTGGTGTCAAACGGAGGTGATAATCACTAAGGTCAAGGATGGTGAGTTCCGGTGGTGATACTTATTTTAGAGGAAGGAGGGGAGAAAGCCTTCATGTTGAGACAAAAATCTCGACGAGGATTGGATTACTTGTGGCCATCCATGGATCTTCTGCCAGAAAAGGGAAATAAATTAAAATAAATTCTTACGGTAAAGTCAGAGAAATAATTTAATGTGTATCAGTATATGTAGTCAAAGGCATCATGGATAAGTGTTAATGACTTCTGCTATGTAGTTTATTCTTGTCGTGGCATTAGTGAATTATCGTTTATTATTTCCCAGAGTTCCAAAGGTAGTTTGAATTGAACAGTTAATTGGCATGTTAAATAAGTATTATTTCAGGTCTCGTTGCTTTTTCTTTGTTTTTGTTGACTGTTAAATCTTATTTTCTAGGTTTTTGATGCCATTATATGTGACCCTCCCTATGGAGTCCGTGCTGGAGGACGTAAATCTGGTGGCAGGAAGCTTTTGAAAGGAGTGATTGGTCCATATACAGTTCCTGATGACAAAAGGACAGGCCACATACCATCAACTGCTCCTTACAGCTTAGTGGAATGCGTGCATGATTTGGTCGACCTTGCTGCTAAGATGCTTGTGATGGGTGGCCGGCTTGTGTACTTCTATCCTGTATTACGAGAGGATGAGTCAATTGACACCACCTTTCCAGAGCACCCTTGTTTTAAGTTGGTTGCTACCTCAGAGCAGATGCTGAGCTATAGGTACAGTCGGGTACTATTAACCATGGTCAAAATTGGACCATATACTGACGAAATTGCATTAGCAGCAAGGATCAAACATTCGGAGTTCAAGGAAAACCATCTGAAGTGGTTGGAAGAAGGTAATCTTCATTCAGCAGTTTTTAGTCCTTCTGACAATCATCTTAATGAGGCAGGTGATACGAAGTTTACTAAAGAATCAAAGGCAAGGTATAGAGGAAAATATGTCTAGACCAAAACTGCCAACCAAATTTCATTGGGCAATGTACCTTCAATATGCTCGAGGTATATGCATTATGCATCTAAGCAATTCTGATGAGAACTCTACCACACCCTACATTTTAGGAAAGCTCTTTAGTGCTTTTATTTTACAAATGCTTAGAAATACTTCGCTACTATTTATTAGTCTCTCTGCTAGAAGATTGTATTTCAGCTGGGATTGATTCATAAGTTGTTGATACACATGACATGTGGGATTGATTCATAAGTTGTTGATACACATTACATGTGTTCGACTATTTCCTTGGTGCAATTACTTTATTAAGCTTACTGCCTGTACGAGTAGCGTATTCTGCAAAAAGTGTTTTGAGTTTTTGACTGCTCCATCTAGTTTAGAAACATTTGAACTTGTCTCCTAAATACTTAGCTCATTTACTTGCCCAAACAAAATTTGTCATATCCATTGTGGTTATTTGTGGTTTCTGGTATGAATCCATGTGCATTACAACTGCAATTAGTTGAAGGTTAACATGTTCTTGTTTTGGGAAGCCCCAAAGTAATCAGTACTTATTTGACAGTCTTTACATTGTTATTTTGCGAATATTTTAGGTCATTCATTGTCGCATTTGTTTAGCCTAAAATTCATTTATTAATCAGCTAGATTATTGGGATTGAGGTCACAGGCTAATTTAAATCCTTTTATCCCATTGTTGATACAAATATAAATTAAATAACGTGGAAATAATAAATTAAAAATCAGATTGAGATGATCAGAGATACTGAAGAAGAGTGGATCTTATTGAGTGTTTTCGCCAGCTGAAATGTTATCTGAAGCAGCAATAGTAAGAACAATTCAGCGAAAATGCAAGTATAATATCGTGTATACTCAAATGTCCACGATGATGGGGAGTCGCGGCAATTTATTAGAGGATAAGCTAATTGTAATTGTCACTTGCATGTTTATGCCGTTATGTAGATAAGATTGTGGGCATAATGAGATTGATGAAATTCTGAATAGTATTTGTCAGTTATTCATTTTGTAATCTGCTTAGGCACCCTGAAATCTGAATCTCTCCTGACATAATTTGTGTACGGTGTGAGTGAAGCGGGTTCGGTAGCGAATTCTCGGACAGTCAAGGACTCTGGTATGACTGCTATTGATTGATTCAGCGGTTGTCCATAGTCAACTATGCTTGCCTCGTTTCTAGTCAAATATTCTTTGCTTTTATATATTTTTACCAATGCAACATTTGTTCGGTGAAAGCCAATCCGTTTTACTTCAAGGGCATTGAATGAGTTCCTCCAAACACCCAACTCGACTCAGAGCCATTCTATACATTGTGGGAGTCATCATCGTATTGTGATATCCGCCACACTTAGTGTGGTGAGCTCTCCGCAGTGTAGTGGACGAGGAGTCCTTAAAATGGTACGCACGCTACTCTCCATTATACACATTTCTCTGGGAATTCTAGAATTTGGTTGAAAGTATGTGAAACCTGTCATGTGCCGAGCCTAAAACCTGAGCATTAACAGTTACTCAAAATCATTGTTGGTCCCAAGTGAACCCTTGGCTTGGCTTGCTACAATACTAAATTTTATAACAAGTGTGCAGAAGCTTTCAAAAGATGAGTATGCAATAACTTAGGAATCAAACTCGTTAACTTCATAGTTAAAAATCTAAATGTAACACCCTGTGGTATTCTAGCCTAGACCGAGTTCGAGAACCATGAGAAAAATTGAGAACAAAGGAACTGACCCAGTGGACCACGAGTGTCCTCTATAATTCGTAGAGAGTTCTACGAGTCATAGGAACGACTCATAGACCCTTCCAACGCTTAATGAAATTTTCGGTCTGAGAAGCCTCCTTACGAATTGACCTTACGACTCGTAAGAGATTTGACGACTCGTAGAAATGAGTCGTAGATTCATTGCCTAATTTCTGAAAAATACAAGCCTCAGTAATTTTGTTACGATTCAATAGGATGAATTGTAGGAACGACTACGACTCGTAGAAGAGATTTAGAGACTCAAGTTTTCAAGATTTTGGAAGTTGTCAGGATGAGGGGTCCTTACAGCCCGTAACTCTTTCTATGACTCGTAGACCTGAGTCATAGAGCAGGGTGCAAATTTTTGTCCAGTTCTACGACCCGTAGAAGTTTCTACGCGTCGTAGAACGACTTGTAGACGGACAAAATCAATTTTAATGAAGGGTATTTTAGTCTTTTCCAACCCTTTCCAAACCAAAACCCTAACGTTTTGGGACTATTTTGAGTCCCTTATCAATACCCTGTACACTTGAACTCTCTTTAACACTTAGAATTATTTGAGAGAAAGGATTGGAGAGGAGAAAGAGTTAGGGTTCAAGGTTTTCAAGCGAGGTCTTCAAGTTTCAATTGTTTCTTCAAGTTCCAGGTACGTAAGGGTACCCACAACATTGATTGAGTTCATCCACGTGTTCTACATCTTCAGTTCTTTGATTTGAGTTGAGTTTCGTGGTTTCATGAATTGAGTTCTTGAGTTAATTATAATTCTTATTGAGTTTTGTATATAAATTCCGTTGTGTTCTTGTATATATTACAATATTCCTTGATGAGTTTCTTGAATTGAGTCTTGTTGAGAGTATGGATTCATGTTTGCATTCAAATGAACCCTAATTGAGATTCGTTTTTATTTTATGCATTGATGGAGTTTTTAAAGAATAATTTGTGAACGTTTTGCATTAATCATGTTATGCACTATTTTGAGTTTAAAGAATGACTATTTTCATCTTTGATTGGGAAAAAGTTGAGCATGAGATGAGTTTGAGAAATCTCTTAATTACTATTTTGAGTATAAACTCTTTGAGCATTATTACATTAAAACATCTATTATGAGGTTGGGTTGAGGAGTTAATTTATTCTTTAAATGCATTCTCTGAGTCAACATGATTTGAGTTTTGAGCTAAGTCCAAAAAGAGACTAAATGAGTTAATTGAGTATTTTATGAGCATAATAAAGTATTCTTTTGGGAGTAATATTGAGCACCGGTTTGGGTAAGAGTAGAGGTAATTCAAAACCCATAAACTACGTAGTCAGAGTAGGATAGAGGCTATGCCTCTCTAAGTCCCGAAATGATGAACTTTGAGTAATTTGGATCCAGTGAGTTTGATCGTCCTTTACCCTGACAAAGTATTGGACAGCTGTGGCAATGAAAGTTTTAAGCATTATATCATCGGTAACTAATAAGAGATGGTTGTCGGTTAGAGAAACTCCCAAAAGTAAAATATTATATTTTCATACATTAACTTGTATCTCTTATTGCATATTATTTAAAGCACTGTATCATTTTACTTCATGCCTTATTGAGCTAAGTCACTTCAGAGTGAGTTCCCTAAGTTGAGTTGCATGAGGTTGAGTATTGTTGACTATGTTCCCTTTCAGCTATTTTACATACTCGTACATTCCATGTTTTGACGCCATTTGGCCTGCATCATTTTATTATGCATATACAGCTACTAGAGATCATCAACAAGAGCTCCGTTGGAGATCTATTTCCCTTCTTCTGTTAGTGGTGAGACCTCCTTGCTTTCGCAGGAATCACATTTATTTTACTCATTACTTATGAGTAGTTTATTTTTGAGGTAGTCGTGGGCTTGTCTCGGCACCTTCTTGTCATTTGATAGAGGCTTCATGGACAGAGTCATAGTTGAGTAGATGTTTAATTCCAGAGTCTGTTTAAAAATCATACTTTGATATTGAGATACGAGAATTGAGTTGACTCTTAATATTGTCTCTTTAAATTATTCTATTATTGAGTTGTTGAGCTGTTAGCCCTCTCGAGTATCTTATCTTATTGGGTGTATCCAAGTTTTCCGCTGATTAGTTTGAATAAGTGAATGGACCAAGTGGTTTTCTTGGGGCCAACAATGGTTTTCAAGTGCTAAAAACTCCTAGAGTACCCTTTCGGGTCGTGACAAACATGGTATTAGAACATAGAGTTCAAGAGTCCTAGAGTGTTTATGAAGTCGTGTCTAGTAGAGTCTTGTTTATGGGTGTGTTGGGCACCACACTCATAATCAGGAGGCAATAGGACATTAGGAATTGTTTCAATTCTTCATATTCTGACTTCATGAGAAAGAGTTTAACTCTAAAGGTTCCTTCCTAATTCGTGTGTTATGCGTTTGCAGATAATGCCTCCAAAATGTACCGCCAACCAAAGGAACTCCGCCAGCACCGAGGTTCCAAAGTCGGAGATGCCCCCACCTTTTGGAGCGGGATCTAGGGGTCGACCTGCCCGTTCTGCAGAGGAAACTCAGATGGCTTCTACTCAGCCAGCTCCCACTTCGAAGAATGAATTCAGAGGGGATCATGCCATGCTCACTTAGTTGGTAGTTGACTAAAGGGGTAACCAGAGTTCACCAGCTCCTAGTTCTAGCTCTGAAGAGCTATTAGCTTCTGTGAGGATCCGAGAATTCTTGAGGATGAACCCACCAGCCTTTACGGGTTCTAAGATTGAGGAGGCCCCCCGAACTTCATTTACGAAATATGGAAAATTCTGAAAACAATGCATGCTACTGAAATTGAGGGGGTTGAGTTGGTGTCTTATTAGCTCAATGAGGTTGTGAATGTTTGGTACAACCAGTGGGAGGAAGGTAGAGGTGAGGATGCTGAGCCTGCTATTTGGGATGAATTTGAAGGTGCTTTCTTGACCACTTCTTTCCTAGAGAGTTAAGGGAAGCAAAGGTAGAGAAGTTCATGAATCTGAAACAAGAGGGGCTAAGTATGAAAGAATACAACCTTAAGTTCATCTAGCTGTTCAGATATGCTTCGAAAATGGTTCCAGACGTGAGGTCTAAGATAAGAAAGTTTATCTCCAAATTGGGCAGACATGTGAAGAAGGAGTGTAAGGCATCATTGTTGATTTTTGACATGGATATTTCTAGGCTTATGGTGTATGCTCAACAGGTTGAGGATGATAAGAAGAGAGAGGAGCACTTGATAAAGAAATCCAAGTCAACGGGGCATGAGAATGAGTAGAAACAAGGTAAGGGCAACAGGTTCTTCTTTCAGAAGTGGTCATCTAGCTATGCTCCATCATCAGAAAATACATTTGCGCCCAGCTACAGATATGATCAAAAATCCAGAGTCACCAAAATTTCAGAGCTTAGGCTTCCCAATCCCAAGGAAGTGTGGCTCAAGGTTCGAAAGGGAAGCCGCTCTGCGGTAAGTGGAAAACTCTATTTGGGAGAGTGTCGAGAGGGTACCAAGGGTTGCTATAAATGTGGTAAATTGGGTCATCTTCTGAGAGAGTTTCCGATGTTGGACGACAGAGCCCATTCTTTACCGAGGTAATCAGAGGGGGTACTACTTTAGGTGCAGGCGGAGGTTCAAACCGTCTGTATGCTATGATAAGTCGCCAGGATCAGGAGAACTCGCCAGATGTTGTCACTAGTATGCTTCGAATCTTTTCTTATGATTTTTATGCTTTGCTTGATCCGGGTGCCACCTTGTCTTTTATGACTCCATATGTGGATAATAAGTTTAAGATCCTTCCTGAGCGACTTCTTGAGCCTTTTAGTATTTCTACTCATGTTGGTGAGTCTATTCTAAATGAGAGGGTCTATAGAGATTTTCCTATGTCCATCTATCACAGAGAAACCATGGATGACTTTGTTGAGTTAGACATGGTTGATTTTGATGTTATTCTTTGCATGGACTAGCTTTATGCCTGTTATGCCTTGATTGATTGTAGAACTCGAGCTGTCAAGTTCCACTTTCCAAAAGAACCTATCATAGAGTGGAAGGGTAGCCCAGAAATACCTAAGGTTAAATTCATATCATACCTTAGAGACAGAAAGTTAATCTCCAAGGGTTGTATCTACCACATAGTTTAAGTTAGAGATAATAGTGTGGAGACTCCATCCGTTGAGTCTGTTCCCATCGTTAATTAATTTCCTGATGTTTTCCATGATGATCTATCCCGGGGTCCCTCCTAATAGGGAGATCGACTTTGGGATTGATATCCTTTTTAATACGCAACCTATCTCTATTTTACCATGTAGAATGACTCTTGTCGAGTTGAAAGAACAGCTAAAAAATCTCCTAGATAAGGGATTTATTTATGTCTTGCATCTGTGGCATTCTTAGGCCATATTATTTCTCGAGATGGTATCTGAGCTGATTCACAGAAGATTGAAGCAGTTAAGAACTCGCTAAGACCCACATCCCCAACTGACATAAGAAGCTTCTTGGGTTTGGCTGGCTATTACAGAGAAGGGTTCTCATCCATATCTTTGCCATTGACTAAGTTGACTCAAAAGAAGACTAAGTTTTAATGGTCTGATGCTTAGGAGAAGAATTTTCAAGAGTTGAAAATAAGGTTGACTATTGCTCCAGTTTTATCTCTACACGAGGGAACAAATGGTTTTGTTATTTATTGTGATATGTCCAGAGTTGGATTGGGTTGTGTACTGATGTAGAAGGATAAGGTTATTTTATATGCTTCCAGATAACTTAAGATTCATGAGAGGAACTACCCGACTCACGACCTTGAGTTGGTAGCGGTAGTGTTCGCTCTCAAGATTTGGCGCCATTATCTATATGGCATGCATGTTGATGTTTTCACTAACCAAAAGATCTTGTAAAATGTGTTTACACAAAAGAGATGAACTTGAGGCAGATGAGATGGCTCGAGTTTCTCAAGGACTATCATATGAGCATTCTCTACCACCTATGTATGGGTAATATTATAGCTGATACTCTTAGCAGGTTATCTATGGGGAGAACTACCCATGTAGAGGAGGTAAATAAAGAGTTGTCCAAAGAGGTGCATAGTCTTGCATATTTGGGAGTTCAATTTATTGACTCTAGTGAAGGTAGGGTTCAGAATGGGGCAGAATTATCTCTAGTTGCTGAGGTAAAAGAAAAGCAAGATCAAGGTCCCATTCTCCTCAAATTGAAAGATGATGTTCACAAGCACAAAGTAATGGCTTTTGTGAAAAGGGGAGATGGAGTGTTGTGGTATCAAGGGAGATTGTGTGTTCCAAGTGTTGATGGCATTCAAAAGAGAATCATGGCAGAGGCCCTAGCTCTAGGTATTCCATCCATCTATGTTCTACAAAAATGTACCATGATTTAAGAGAAGTATATTGGTGGAGTAGAATGAAGAGAGATATAGCAAAGTTTGTGTCTAAGTGCCCAAAATGCTAATAAGTCAAAATTGAGCACCAAAGGCGTTGTGGAGTGGCTCTAAACATTGATATTCCAGAATGGAAGTGGAAGATGATAAATATGGACTTCATTACAGGTTTACCGCGATCCCATAGGCAATATGACTCTATTTAGGTGATTGTGGATATGATGACCAAATCAACCCATTTCTTGCCGGTTAAGACTACGAACACCGTTGAGCACTATACCAGATTGTACCTTCGAGATATTGTCAGACTACATGGGGTTCCTTTGTCTATCATCTCAGATAGGGGATATCAATTCACTGTTCAGTTTTGGAAGTCGTTCCAGAAAAGTTTGGGTTCAAGAGTGAACCATAGCACTGCTTTCTATTCGCAGATATATAACTAGGCGGAGCGTACAATTAAGAATTTGGAGGATATATTGAGAGACTGTGTCATCAACTTCAAAGGTAATTAGGATGATCACTTACCACTTATTAAGTTTGCGTACCATAAAAGCTTTTTTTCGAGTATTCAAATGGCTCCTTATGAAGCTATGTATGAGAGGAGATGTAGATCACCAATTGGTTGGGTCAAAGTTGGTGAAGTTGAGTTGATTGGACCAGACTTAGTTCACCAGGCCAATGAGAAGGTGAATATCATCCAAGAGAGGTTGAGGACTGGTCAGAGTCTCTAGAAATCTTACACTGATGTTAGGAAGACAAATTTGGATTTTGAAGTGCATGATTGGGTATACTTGAAGGTTTTACCCATGAAGGGTGTGATGAAATTTGGGAAGAAAGGAAAGCTTAGTCCCCGCTACATTGGTCCTTATTAGATTGTGAAGAGGATTGGTAATGTAGACTATGAGTTGGAGTTGTCATATGAGTTAGCATCTATTCATCCTGTGTTTCACATCTTTATGCTTAAAAAGTGTTTGGGAGACCCTTCGCTTGTTGTTCCGACTGAAAGCATTAGGGTGAAAGAGAGTTTGACTTATGAGGAGATTCCAGTCCAGATCCTTGATCGTCAGGTTCGCAAGTTTAGAACCAAAGTGGTTGCTTTCGTCAAAGTTCTATGGAGAAATCAATTTGTTGAAGAGGCTACATGGGAAACCGAAGAGGATATGAAGGCTAGATGCCCTCATTTATTTGTGCCTCCTTATGAAGATATTGATGGTAAAAATTATTTCTCTTATTCTTGAGTTGATGTTCATTCTGAGTCCGAGTATATGATGAGTATTCTTGTGTTCGCGTAGTTCATTGTCTGGGAGTTTGACTATTTGAGTTCTTGATTGTATTCGTGCCTTGATTTAAACCCTTAGCTTGGTATTTATTCGGAAACTAATGATCCCAAAGGGGAGATATTGTAACACCCCGTGGTATTCTAGCCTAGATTGAGTTCGAGAACCATGAGAAAAATTGAGAAAAAAAGAACTGGCCCAGTGGACCACGAGTGTCCTCTACGGTTCGTAGACCCTTCCAACATTTAGTGAAATTTTGGGTCTGAGAAGCCTCCCTACGAATTGACCTTACGACTCGTAAGAGATTTGATGACTCATAGAAATGAGTCGTAGAGTCATTGCCCGATTTCTTAAAAATACAAGTCTTAGTACTTTTGTTACGATTCAATAGGATGAATCATAGGAACGACTATGACTCGTACAAGAGATTTAGATACTCAGGTTTTTAAGAGTTTGGAAGTTGCCACGACGAGGGGTCCATACAACCCGTAACTCTTTCTACGACTCGTAGACCTGAGTCGTAGAGCAGGGTGCAGATTTTAGTCTAGTTATATGACTGGTCTTCTATGGCCCGTAGAAGTTTCTATGCATCATAAAATGACCCATAGAAGTTTCTACGCTTTGTGGAACAACCCATAGACGGCCAAAATCAGTTTTAATGTATGGTATTTTAGTATTTTCCAACTTTTTCTAAACCAAAACACTGATGTTTTGGGACTATTTTGAGTCCCTTATCAATACCCTATACGCTTAAACTCTCATTAACACTTAGAATTATTTGAGAGCAAGGATTGTAGAGGAGAAAGAGTTAAGGTTCAAGGTTTTCAAGGGAGGTCTTCAAGTTTCAATGGTTTCTTCGAGTTCTAGGTATGTAAGGCTACTCACAATGTGGATTGAGTTCATCCACGTGTTCTACATCTCCAGTTCTTTGATTTGAGTTGAGTTTCGTGGTTCCATAAATTGAGTTCTTGAGTTAATTATAATTCTTATTGAGTTTTGTATATAAATTCCATTGTGTTCTTGTATATATTACAATATTCCTTGATGAGTTTCTTGAATTGAGTCTTGTTGAGATTATGGATTCATGTTTGCATTCAAATGAACCCTAATTGAGATTCGTTTTTATTTTATGCATTGATAGGGTTTTTAAAAAATAATTTGTGAACGCTTTGCATTAATCATGTTATGCACTATTTTGAGTTTAAAGAATGACTATTTTCATCTTTGATTGGGAAAGAGTTGAGCATGAGATGAGTTTGAGAAATCTCTTAATTACTATTTTGAGTATAAACTCTTTGAGCATTATTACATTAAAACATCTATTATGAGGTTGGTTTGAGGAGTTAATTTATTCTTTAAATGCATTCTTTAAGTCGATATGATTTGAGTTTTGAGCTAAGTCCAAAAAGAGACTAAATGAGTTAATTGAGTATTTTATTTATTTTATGAGCATAATAAAGTATTCTTTTGGGAGTAATATTGAGCACCAGTTTGGGTAAGAGTAGAGGTAATTCAAAACCCATAAACTACGTAGTCAGAGTAGGATAGAGGCTATGCCTCTCTAAGTCCAAAACGATGAACTTTGAGTAATTTGGATCTAGTGAGTTTGAGAGTCCTTACCCTGGCAAAGTATTGGTCGGCTGTGGCAACGATAGTTTTAAATGTTGTATCATCTCTTTCTCTTAAGCGATGTTTGTGGGTTAGAGAAACTCCCCAAGTGTAAAATATTATATTTTCATATATTAAGTTGTATCTCTTATTGAATATTCTTTAAAGCACTATATTATTTTTCTTCATGCTTATTAAGCTTAGTCACTTCAGAGCGAGTTCCCTGAGTTGGGTGGCATGAGGTTGAGTATTGTTGACTCTGTTCCCTTCCATCTATTTTACATACTCTTACATTTTAGGTTCTGACGCCATTTGGCTTGCATCGTTTTATGATATAGATACAGGTGCTAGATATTTCAACAGGCGCTCCATTTAAGATTTATTTCCCTTCAACTATTAGTAGTGAGACATCCTTATTTCCGGAGGAATCACATTTATTTCAGTCATTACTTATGAGTATTTCTTTTGTTGAGGTAGCCGTGGGCGTGTCTCTGTACCTGCTTGTCAGTTGAGTGAGGTTTCATGGACAAAGTCATAGTTGAGTAGATGTTTATTTCTAAAGTCTATTTAAAAATCATACTTTGATGTTGATATATGAGAATTGAGTTGAATCTTAATATTGTCTATTTAAATTGTTCTTTTATTGAGTTGTTGAGCTATTAGACCTCTCGAGTATGTTATCTTATTGGGTGTATCCAAGTCCTCCACAGATTTGTTTTAATATTTGAATGGACCAAGTGGTTTGCTTGGGGCCAACAATGGTTTCCGAGTGCCGACCACGCTTAGGGTATCTTTTCGGGGTGTTACATTAAAAATCTGAATATTATAAATGTGTTTGTAAAATAATGTTGAAAGCTATAACTCAACTAGCTCGTCTATGAAGTTTCTAATGTACTGAAGATAGGTTACCGGGACAAGACCCCAGGTTACTTGAATACTGTTCTAACAACATCTAATAACTACTCTACTTTACATAAACTGGAGTCCACCAAAAGTAAATAGGTCTCACCAAATTTGGATGAAAGTGAAATCCTACTTGTTTTCTATCGATCTTAAATACCTAAATCTGAATCATTTAAAGATGTAGCGTCGAATGACATCAATACATGAAATGTATGGTATGTAAAATAGTTGAATGAAATAATTGGCTAAAGACTGAAAATTATGAGCTGAATGAATAAATATGATGATAGAGTAAAATAAAGTCAACTAAATAGTAAAAAATGCATGTGTACTTTAACAATAAAATGTTACAACTAAAAATATGCATAAATAACAAATATTGGATTTAATATAACTTTACTTTCCCTAGGGAGTTTCTCTTACCGAAAACCATCATGCGAGCCTCATAATGATATAATATTTTGTCCATATTGCTAGAGCCATCCTATACCTTATCAGAATAAGGGACAAGCTTAACTAGTGGATCCAATCACTAAGACCTTACCAGGGGTTTTCCGAGGAGTCACCCGAATCAACGACACGATGATATTATACACTGGCGGCATAGTTCTGGAGTTTGTTAGTTGAACCCTTATCCAACTCGATGCTCAATACTACTCTCGAAATATGCATTGGTGCTCTAAATTTAAATTACCCCACTTTAGGGGAAAATGTCTCAATTTAGGGGAAATACCAAAAATATCTTTTTTGAGTCCTTGCTCAAAATAGTTTTTTTAAAACTACACTGAACTTGCTTTAAAATTTATGCTTCTGACTATGCTTTTCTAAAAGCCGAAATATGCTTTATTTAAAACTAACTTTGCTTTCTAAAATTCTGACTTTTCTTTCTTGCAGAAGTAATGCACTTGAAGATAAATATACTTTATTGAACTCTTTTTTGAAACACTTTTTTAAAACTTGTAATATACTTTACTCATGAAAATAATGCATCTGAAATACTTTGACAAGGTTTGCAAATAACTTTAGCAAATAATGGTCCATATGGCAGAGTGAGCATGAACCATCAATGAATATGAAATACAATCGCTTTAATAATATGATTCAGTACGAAATTCAGATTAGAAGGGATTTGAATGCATATACTTTATGGTAAAAGTCCTAGCTTTGATCTTACTAACTGAAATTGTTGATATAAGGAGTGAGGAAGAACTGAGTTTCTCACTTTGATTGTCTTGCATACCTTAATTGCTTTCCAAGAATTCAAGGAGGAACCCTAGCTTGAGGAAGAAGTTCCAAAAGTTTAGTTCTTGAATCTTAATTAATCTTTTCTTGAGAATACTAGGGTTATAGTGCAAGATTAAATTAGTAATCCGAAGAATGAATGAAATACTTTTAACTCTTAGAATTTCATGGGAGAAACATACGTTTTTGATGGAGAATGAGGGGATGAGAGAATACCAACCCTAGGCTTGTCATGACCTGACCTTGGTCCTAGTCGTGACACGACGATCAAAACATAGAAGGGCTCCAACCAGGGCTCCAACCAAGCCTCTTGACATATCATAAAGCATACATAAGATAAAGTAAGTGAGGAATGCAACACAAGAAGAGTCTAAACGTGATCATACAAAGAAGAGTGACTTGACTACATAGACTCCATGACATAGTCCAAAAAATGCCTCTACTATATGAAAATGGCGGGGGCTAAGACATGTACCTAGCTCACCTTCAACATGAAAAAAATATAGCAAATTCCTTGAAATGAAAACAACCGACTCATAACTAGTTCCTGATGGATGAGGACTCGCTAAAACTTCGCCGAAATAATCTCTACTAGCCACGCGTGGGAATATGATCCTACACCTCTACATTATGAGACAATGTAGGAAACAATATGCGTTAGTGCTTTTGAATGTACTAAGTATGATGGCATGAAATGTAATATAATTTATGAGATGCAGTGATCAAGTAAAGTACACGGTAAAATGAGATAAGTAAAATCATGAGAGAATCATAATGATCAAAACATTTGAAAGACATAGTTGAATCATGAAAGCACATACGAGATCATACATATATGGGATAGAACCATAACCAACAATAAGACCATGTGAGCTATAACATGGAATCCCAATGTCTTCCCATACAACCTAAGAAAGGGGAATCTACTTGCCAAGGTAGACTCTACCCCGCTAGGCGGGTCATGAACATACGCTATATGTGGATCCACAAGCTAAGCCATGAAGGCAACCTACGGTAACACATATTTTAAGAGACTTGAGGCTGCTACTAAGGCTTTTTGTAGGGCCCCCACCTCAAGTTCACTCGGTGCTAAGTCAAATCCCATGTAATACATAACATAGTAAACATACTTAGCATATATCATAATTTATTCATAAAATTCATACTTCATAGAATATCTCATTTCATAACTTAATTGCAATGTGAGTATTGCCCTTTCATCATTACAAATCATACTTGCATAATTCTTATAATTAAGTCCTAGGTCACCACATAGGTCCCTAAGTTACCTTTCTTCATAACTTGCATGAAATTCATACCGTGACCATACTTGTAATTCATGATCATAATTTATAGAGTAAATCTCATATACATAGTCAATTTGAATAAAAACCATGATAATACCTTGAGGTTATTGAGTTCATGATCATACTTCATAATAACATCATTGAAAATAGGTTCATGCATGGGCAATAGTAATTCAACTTAAAAATCATGTGATCTACGGGTCCTAAAAATCAATCGAGACTATTGTTTTACAGGTTTTAACCCCCTGACCGATATTCCGAACTCAAATTTTTCAAAAAGATAAGGACAATGCATTACATGAGTGGCCTATTCCCAAGGCATTCTTAAGGAACTTATAGCATTTTGAGGGATATTACAATTTACTACCTTAGGCTTGAGTAGAAGGTAACAAATGCAGATATCTCTTCATCATATCCACATCCATTTCCAAAGTAGCACTCTATACTTGTTGATTTCTCTATAATACTTTGACGGATGCAACCTCTTTGTTCCTTAATATTTTCACTTGCTGATCAAACATTTCCACTGGGACCTCCTCATAAGTCAAGTTCTCTTTAATTTTCGCATTTTCTAATGGTACAATAGCGTTTGGATCACCCACAAACCTTCTCAACATAGAGAACCATAGCCAACTCAAATAGTAATTCTAACTCATATGCCACCTTGCGAACACCCTTCAATATCATATAAGGTCCAACACATCTAAGACTCAATTTTTCCTTCTTACCAAAATGCATTACACCTTTCATGGAGAAACGCTTTAAATCGACCCAATCGTCCACATAAAACTCAAGCTCTCTTCTTCTAGTGTCCAAATAGGACTTTGGATGAATTTGAGCCCCTTTCAATCTTTATTTTATGAGCCGTCTTAAATTGGGACCTATCAATGTCATCTAACCTACTTTAAACCATCTCACCGGGGATCTACATCTTCTTCATACAAGGCTTCAAAAGGAGCCATTTGAATTCTAGAGTGATAACTATTATTGTAGGCAAACTCAATCAATGGCAATTGCTCATCCCAACTTCCTCTAAAATCAATTACACATGCCCTCAACATGTATTCCAAAGTTTGGATAATTCATTGAGCTTGTCCATCAGTTTGAAGCTGGAAAGCGGTACTTAGCTTGATTTTCATACCACGACCTTTTTGGAATGACTTCCAAAAATGTAAAGTTAATTGAGTACCTCTATCGGATATAATAGACAAGGGAACACCATAAAGTTTTACCGGCTCATAAATATACAACTTAGCATAGTCTTTGGCATCATAAGATAATCGGTATAAAATGTGCCAAATTAGACATTCGCTCCACTACAATCTAAATGGAATCATATTACCTTGTAGTACGAGGCAAACCCATCAAAAAGTCCATATTCATATCTTCCCACTTCCAAGTAGGAATTTCAATCTTGATCCAAACATCATGGTGTTTGATGCTCAACCTTCACTTGTTGATAATTTGGACACTTAGCCACAAACTCCGCTATGACCTTCTTCATGTTATTCTACCAATACACTTCCCTTAAATCACGATACATCTTAGTGGATCCCAGATTAATCGAATACCGAGAATTATGGTCTATTTTCAATATCAATTCTCTTAGACCATCCTCATTAGGTATACATAAATGACCTTGGTAACGAAGTACTCCATCTCCCCATTGGATGAAAGCCTCAATGGTTTTTTTTGACACCCAACTTTTTCAATTTGACCAAAATTGGATCATGGTCTTTTTTGTCCTTAACATCCACCACAAGAGGAAATTTCAAACCATTATTATAAGACCCTGAAAGTTGGAAAGTTAGAAACAAAGAAACATAGAAACATTTCCCAAAACAAGGACTAACTTCACATTGACGAATCTTCCTACGACTCGTAATACTTCTTATGCTCGTAGGGATGAGTCGTAGAGGGAATCTTTAGGATGGTTCAGGAATAAAGAGATGGACAGGTTCTTTGATTCGGTAGGATGAGTCATAGACCAAATAATGAGTGTAACCATGAATTGTAAGCAAACATTAGAGGCTTGGTAAATAGGCAAGTTTTTAGACCTGTAGGACGAATGTACCTTATGAGTCGTAAACTCCAAGATGAGTCATAGAAATGATCCGTATAAAGATTTCAGAGACCCAACTTTTAAGTCTTTCTCACGACATACAAGACGAGTCATTCCTATGACTTGTTATTGCTTCTATGATTCGTAGAGTGCACTCGTAGGGGTGTCCAGCTAGAATTAAATAAGGGATAGTTTGGTCTTTTACCTATATTCTATTAATGCATGTGGAAGTTTTTGGAATTAAATTCATTACAAAAATAATCCTAAATACCCCTAGGTCTATTCTTTTCCCTCATTAACTCCTAATCAAACTTTTGACTGCTCTCCCAAGGTTCCTCAAAGTTCATCATCTTCATCAAACTTTAGTTAGGGTTTCTTCAAGATCAAGTCTTCTTTGTCAATTTCAATTTCAAGGTATGTAGGGATTGATCCATGAGTTCCTTTTCAGCCATGGAGTCCCAAGGTTTTCCTCAAAATTCTCATGAAAGTTCATTATCTTTAAACTCTAATTTTGATGAATTGTGTTGGGCTGTTTCAATTAAGATTTAATCATTATCAACGATCATTATAAGTATTATTTTACATTAATAACACAATTTCAAGTTGAATTATGAATGCCCATGGATGAAGCTATTTTCAAAAATGATATACATGAAGTATGATTATGGAGTTCAATGATTTTGAAAGTATTCTCATAGTTTTAATCTAAATTGACTATGTATATGAATTTTACTCTAAATTCAAGTATAAATTACGATCATGGATTTCAATTATGATCAAGTTATGAATTTTATGCAAGTTATAGAAAAGGTGACTTAGAGTCCTAAGTTGGTGACCATGGATTCTCATGATATGAATTATGCTAGTATATTATTATAATGCTGAAAGGCTAATATTCACTACAAGTATGTTATGAAAGATGAGCTACTCTATGAATGTTAAACCTATATAGAAGTTTCATTATATATGTTAAGTATGATCACTATGTATGTATTCTGCAGGATTTGACTTAGCACCGAATGATGTCTTGAGGTGGGGGCTTACCTTCTTGTGGGTTATAGAAGGTGTCATCACGACTCGAGAAATTAGGTCGTGACAAGTTTGTATCAGAGCCCCATCTTCACCAGTTTTACCTATATAGAACTAACATCTAACAGAGTCCTTTGGATCATTCAGAGATGTCTATGACATATATTCAAGAGGTTGCAACATGTCATTTAGAAAATATCACTTTTTCCATTCATTCATAGGATGGCTCGCACGCATGGTACAACTATCGGGGGTGTTATACCTGGGCTCATAAATAGAGACCCAACTAGGGGTAGAGGCTAATGTAGAGGTTGTGCTAGGGTTGCAAAATTAATCCATTATAAGAAAGAGACTTCAGAGACTGAGGAAGATACCAAAACCAATATTTTTACTCCATAGTAGGTGGGGATAGGACTAGCCCAACCACCAATCGCACCAGCTATATTTCCAGACCTTCATGTCATGCTCGACCTAATTTTATAGACCATAGAGGAGATGCGGCAGGCACTAGCTCTTGCATCATCTCAAGTTCTAGCTCCTACACCATAGGGTCAGCGTACAACAATGTCCTCTAAAGTTCACTCACTACTAGCTCATGTGGCACCACTATCGGATTTAGAGAACTGGGTTATGCCATTACATGAGTAAAAGATCCTTGGGGTATTTCAGAGATTGTCGTTATGGATATTTAATGGGGCAATTAGAGAGGATGACCATGGTTTCTTGACTATATGCCAGGAGTAGATTCATTCTTTAGGATTTATGGAGTTGAGAAGAGTTGACTTCCCCGCACATTATTTTTGCCGGATAACAAGGATGTAGTGGGGCTCCTACTTGTAGTCTAGGACAGTTGGGTTACCTCTTATATCTTATGATGATCTCTTAGAGGCTTTCTTGGCCCATTTCAGATCACAGAGCATCGTGGATAGGATTTATGACCAATTTTCAAGATTGGAGTAGGGCTCTATGACCATCTCGGAGCATGAGGTTAAGTTCCATGAGCTGTCATTTCATCCTACCATGATCTTACCCGAAGAAGAGGAAGAATCTATTACTTTGTGTGTGAGTTTCTGTACTGATTAATAGTTGAAACGGAGTATCTTACTTCAGCAACCGTTCATTTCTTGATGTAGTCTATTATGCTTGGTCGATGGAATAGATTTATTGTGAGGCCCAAAGGATGGTGATAAAAGGGCTCTCTTCCAAGGCAGTTATAGTGGGTCCTAGACTAGAGTGATGGACTCTTATGATAGGCCCCGCCAGAGGATCCAGCAAGGTTAGTCCATCCAGATTATTCAGGCGGCATTAATTATTTTTGAGAGAAGCTTGCATCAGTAGAGTGGTCCTAGCACGAGCTAGAGTTTGAGGGGACTGAATACGGGTTCTTTAGGCCATAGTGGCCATATCCTTATGATTTCATCTTCTAATGAATGTTATGACTGCAGAAGCCTAGACCATTGGTTAGAGAGGTCCCCCAACATGGATGAGTGCCCCCTTAAACTAGAGGAGGTACTTAGGATCTTGATCGTTGGGGCAACCGAAAGAGTCCTAGAGGTGGAGCACGAAGAGAAAGGTTAGGTGGTAGATCATACAAAGTAGGTAGAGGTGACTTAGGGTTATTTCTATTCAGCTTCCACGAGTGAAGAGGCTCAGGCATGCGACTATGTCATTACAAGTATGCTTTTATTATGCCAGTGGCCTACCATATTTTTATTTGATATAAGGTCCACCTTTTCATAAGAATCTATTTATTATGCTGCCCAGTTGGGTATGAGGTCAAAGTCCTTGGCAAAGCCAGTTCACATTTTGACCCCGGTGAGTAAGTCCTTAGTAGTGGAATAGGTGTAGCGATCTTACTTAGTGACCATCCAGGGTTATGATACTAGAGTTGATCTCATTCTGCTAGATTTGTTAGATTTTGATGTGATTCTTAGCATGGACTTGTTATACCCTTACTATGTAGTGTTGGATTTCTATGCCAAGATTATTACCTTAGTCGTGTCTGGCATTCCTATGGTATTATGATAGGGTACTTACATTCGTACATCGAGGGAGATTATCACTTTTAGGTGGGCTCAACTGTTTGTTGATTTAGGTTGTCTAGCTTATTTGGCCTATTTGTGAGATGTTAGCAAAAATGGACCTTCATTTGACCTAGTGCCTGTGGTTAAATGTTATGCATATGTATTACCTACGGACCTACCTGGCCTTCCTCTAGAGCTTGATATTGATTTTTCCATAGACTTGGAGCCTCACACCCATTCTTTTTTTATTACACCTGATCAGATAGAACCAACAGAGCTCAAGAGGCTCAATGTTTAGTTTGAGGACCTCTTAGGTAAAGGGTTCATCCATATTACTATGTTGCTATGGGGTGCTCTACAGCTAGGGTAATGGTAAAGAACGGTTACCCATGCCTCTTATTGATGGCTTATTTAATCAGTTTCAAGGATTCGTGGTGTTTTATAAGATTTAATTGATATTTGGTTACCTTCAATTAAGGATTACGGTAGAGGACATCCCTAAGACCATATTTATGACTTTTTACGGCTATTATAAGTTCCTTGTGATATCTTTTGGTTTGACTAATGCCCTTATCGCCTTTATTGACTTGATGACTCGGGTGTTTAGGCCGTACCTTGACTCATTTTTATTATCTTCATTGATGATATATTGGTATACTCTCTGAGCCCGAGTAAGCATGAGCAACATTTGAGGATAGTGCTCTAGACTTTGAGAGATCAACAAATTTATGCCAAGTTCTCAAAGTGTGAGTGTTGGCTTGAGTCTGCAGAATTCTTAAGGTATGTGGTGTAAAATAGGGTATCATGATTTATCCAGCAAACTGAGGCTATTCGTGATTGGGACAGGTCCTTTTCCATTACTGAAGTTTATAGCTTCATCGGGTTAGCGAGTTACTATAGATGCTTTATTGAGGGATTTTCTATTCTTGTAGCCCCGTTGACATGGTTGACTTGCCAGGATGTCCTTTTTTTATGGTCTGAGGAATGTGAGATAAGCTTTCATAGGCTTAAGGATTTGCTTACTATTGCTCCTATTTTGACTCTGCCAATTGAGGATGAGGGCTTTATCTTATATCGGTATGCATCCGATGTTGGTTTGAGTTGTGCATTGATGTAGCAAGGCTGAGTTATAGCTTATGCATTGAGGTGGGTTAAAGTACATACACTCAACTACCCCACCCATAACTTGGAGTTAGAAGTGGTAGTTTTCACACTTACAATCTTAGGGCACTATCTATATGGAGTTCATTATGAGATCTACATTGATTATAGGATCCTTTAGTAAATTATAAGCAGAGGGAACTTAATTCGAAGAATTATCGATGGATTGAGATCCAGAAGGTCTATGACCTCTATATTCTCTACCTTCTAGGCAAGGCAAATATAGTAGCGGACACCTTGAGCTGGAAGGCAGTAAGTATGGGTAGTCTAGCTTTCCTTTTTATTTCGAAGTGACCCTTAGATTTGGACATCTAGTATTTACGTAACTCGATGATATGACTTGATATTGCAAATTCTAGATGGGGATTAGCTTATGTGGGGGCTCAGTTATATTTGCTAGATTCGATCTATAGTCGTGAGTTCTAGGAATAGACCTTTATAGCACTCTGAGATAGGGTATGGACAAGTGATGTTGGTCAGGATATCTTTGATTTGGATGGGGTTTTCAGATCCGCCAGCTAATTATGTGTTTTGAGATTTAAAGGTATGATTGAGCTGATTCTTAGTGAGGACCATGATTTTAGATATTCAATATACCCAGGCACAACTAAGCTGTATCATGATTTTAGGGAGAATTTCTTATGGAGTGGTATGAGGAGAGACATCTTAGACTATGCATCTTATTTTTTGTGTTGCCAACAAGTGAAGGACAAACATTTAAGGCCTGGTGGTGAGTTTTAGAGATTACCCATTCCATATTGAAAGTAGGAGCATATCATAATGGACTCATTTTGGGCTTTCCAGGGACTTGTAGAGGTATTAATAGTATTTGAGTCATCATGGATTGATTAACCAAGTCGGCACACTTCCTTCCTTTTCATTCTTCCTCTAGTGTCGACAGGTTGTCTCGTATCTACATTCGGAAGGTCGATCATCTTTATGGCGTGCCTATATCTATCATTTCAAATCAACATTTATAGTTCACTTCTAGATTTTGGAAGACTTTATAGGAGGATTTGGAAAGCTATGTTCACCTTAACACAACATTTCACCCACAAACTGATGGCCCGTCAAAACATATTATTCAGGTCCTCGAGAATACTTTGTGGGCCTATGTTATGGATTTTTGATGTCAGTGGGAGCAGTTCTTTCCTTTGTCTGAGCTTGCATACAACAACAACTACCGCTCTATTGTTTAGATGGCCCCATTTGAGGGATTACATGGTAGGCATTGTCGCTATACAGTTGGTTTGTTTGAGTCTATGTAGCCTAGGGCGCATGGTTTAGACTTTGTTTAGGATGTCTTAGATTAGGTGAGGGTGATTTAGGTACTTCTTGACTCTTACTTTTGCAGAGAAGGTCCTTTTAAGTATGGGATGATGTAATGACCCTCTAGGTCATTTTTGCCTTAATGCCTTGGTTTTATCTTTAAGAGAATTCATATAACAACCCAAGTCATCTATCAACTCCGAAATGCCTAAATTATGCTAGTAGCATGATCGGCATGACTATCGAGGCATTCGATGCGAGATGGGGGCCATTTGGTATTTTAGCCTTTAAATATTGGCCTAAGGTTGAACTTGGTCAACATTCATGGAAAACACACTCAGATGAAAATTATGTTAACACGGTTAGTTACAGAATGTGGAGATTTGTCTAGAAAGACTTTTCATTTGCCTCTTGAGGCTTTCAGTCTAATTGCGAGACCTATTATGGAATTTGTCTAAACAAGGAATTTGGGTTTGAGACACAGTTCTCATTAAGATGACCTCGTATGGAAATTTTGAAAGAACCATTAAGTCTGAAATGTCAAATTTTATGGGGTAGCATGTCTGGTTTGTGTACACGAGATTTCGAAGGAATTCCGAGCACTCCATCAAAGATTCAGATTATGCCAAAAAGTTGGGTTACAATAGTTGCTGGGCAAGCCCCATTTATGGTTTGAGTTAGTGGGCCTCAAGGCTGCGTTCTTAGAGTCAAGTGGGCTTGACCTCTACATTTGTGGAACCCCAATCTCATTTTCAAATGCTTACGGGTTTGCCTTCTGCATTCGCGCAAGCCAAGGTTATTGCCTTCTATGTTCACAGAGTCCTCTAAACATTCTCAAAGTCCAACCTTTGTGACCTCCACGTTTTAGGGCCACTGAGGTTGCATTCACAAAGGTTATTTGTTGCCTGTCTCTTTAAATAAGAGACCACGCGATCAACTCTTTTTTTCCTACTTCTCATGACCATAACTTGAGATAGAGATCTCTAAATTGAGTGATCCCAAATCATCTGGTTTCTTAATTATTGAGGCCTCATTGTTGAATAGTTAGAGAGTATTGGGGAGGTTCCTTTTGAGGTAATTTCACAATTATTGCTGCTACCTTGTCTCTTTAATAGGGTTTAAATGCTGAATTTATTGTATGTGCTTTTTTGGCTTTTCAAAGTCACGAATTATGTTTCATTTTAGAACACAAGTTCGGGGATGTTTTTTTATTCCTTTTCATAGAGTCAATTCTTGAATTACTGGAGTGGGTCTCACATTTCTATTCTTTGACTCCGAAATTGGTCTGTCTTTATTTAAGTAATTTTAGTGTTAAAGCGGCCATATTGTTGTTGTGTACCTATTTTTGATAGCATGGAAACCTTCAGAGGCTGTTCAAAAGAGATAACCTATGGTTCATTAATTTTGGAGCGCGTGTAATCAACCTACATGTAGGCTACAACTTTCCTCTCTTCTGATTGAGCTCGAGCATATAGATTCTTGTTTATTAGTTGGAATTTGGGTTGGGTAGCTATTGAATCATGCTTAGAGGTATAGAAATCATGTTTTAGGCCTATTTCACAAATAGTCGGGTACTTGTGAGCATGTTACTTTCCTTTATTTATCATCCATTCCTTGTGGTATTTTTGAATACTTGGTTTCTTTTTTATTTGGAGCATGTTTGGTCTTAGTCTAGGTTTTAATAGTACTTGCCTAAGAAATGCATGATTCGGATCCAATAGGTCTTACTTTTTCCTCGACGTTGCTTCGGCCAATTTATATCCTTGTGGACTGGTGTAAAAACTTGAGTTTTATAGTTTGAGCATTAGCTTGGCTATACTCTCGCTCTGACGATATTCTATCCTTATTTCCCCGATTCTGTGGCTTTGTGAGTTTGGAAGGTGACACCAAGTTCCATTCTACAATTCAAGATTGGTTTTGGATTCATCTGAGATCGTTTAATTGGTTGTTTAGGTGTGGATGGCATTCCACAGAGATTTTATGATTATAGATCGTTGAGACAACTTTCACCAGCTATTTTGACACTACCGGCGAGCATGCGAATTCAAGCTCCAACCTCAACCACACTGATACTCTTGAATATCATCCAGTTAGAGGTCTGGCCTCGATAATTAAGATACTAATAAAGACCATCTAGTTAGACTTCCGGCCTCAGTTATATTGATACTTCTGGTGAGCATCCGGTTAGAGGTCCGACCTTTGTAGTGTCTGATTATACTAGTTTGGGTTGAGGTTTTAGTTCTTCATTCTACAGTCTTGGGTTCATAGATTTAATTCTTTGTAGTTATAACTATTTTGTGTACTCATCGGGTTTATAGGGTCTGGTCTAGTTTTATTTAAACTTGCGCAAGAGTATATTCTCTGTGCTTATGGAGTCCAGTTAGGAGCAGTTAGCTTGTAGATTACTTTAGTTATGGTCTTTTCTAAACTCATGTGCATTTGATTACTTAATTCATTATACACTTCTGTTCCTGGCCTTTGTTATGTTCTATTCTTGTTTTCATAATTTCATCATTAAAAATCATAATCTTAACTTTAAAAGTCATAATCTAAACTTTAAATCATGAAACATTTCCTTGAAAATCATTGAGCTCAAAATTAACTCATTAAAATCATCTTTGAACCTTAAAATCATAATTGAGATAACTTTATGCATGGGCATTCATAATTCAACTTAAAATCATGCAATTAACGTAGAAACATGCTTAGAATAATCATTGATAACAATTCAGAACAAAATTGAAACAGCCTAATGCAATTCATCAAAACTAGGGTTAATATATCATTGAATATTGAGGAAAACTTAGAGAAAACTTTGGGATTCCATGGGTGAAAGGAACCCATGGATCAATCCCCACATACCTTAATTGAATTCACTAAGAATTGAAGAAAAAACCTAGATGAAATTTGAAACCCTAGTTTGAAACTTGGAGATAAATCCTTGAGAGAATTGAGTTTCTTGCCTTAGAGACTTTTAGAAGAATGATTTAAAATGAGGGAAATTTCAAAGGATTGGGTAGATATAGGCTTGAACTTGGCCATAATTATGTCTAGGTTTATTGATCTGAACATTATAAAAGACACAATTTCACTTCATTAAAAACTTTGGATTTGATTCTATGACTAGGGTCTACGAATCATTCTCAAGTCTACGACTCGTAGACTTTAGTCTTCATGCAGGCTTCTGAGAAGACCCTGATTTTAGGGTCTTTGATTCTTCCCTATGATTCATTTGTATGACTCATCAATTAGACTACGAGTCTTAAACATGACTCGTCCTGCAGGGTATAAAAACCTTAAATTTTGAGGGTCTATGAATCTTTTTGATGAGTCGTGTCTATGAGTAGTAAGCTTCATGATGACTCGTAAAAGTTGTTCGTCCTACAAGTCTCAAAACCTGTAAATTTATAGGTCTCTGAAGTTTGTGCACGAGTGGTCCTTAAGAGTCGTCAACATGAAAACTACTCATCCTATTGAGTCGTAGGACCTTACCTGAGATAGTTCCAGACGAGTGTAAGGACTCCCTCTATGACTTGTTTCTATGAGTAATAAAAACCTCTATGTATCGTAGAGACGACCGTAAACTTGGATCTAGTCAGCATTTTGGAAATTTCACCTTGGTAACTAGCAACCCAATATGAATATAATGACTCTTTAAAATGCATAGAACATGAAAATCTCAACTCCACATAAAACATAACTTTAGAAATTAATTTTCATGAACATGCATGCATATGAATGATATAGGAGGAACTAAATACGTAAAAGTTCAATTAGCTTGATCAAGAACAACCTACTACATTAGGCTTTAGTAGAGGGAAAGAGGTATGGATATCGTTTCATCATATCCTCCTATGCTTCCCAAGTAGCACTTTATACTTGTTGATTCATTCACAATACTTTGACAGATGCAACTTCTTTGTTCCTTAGCTTCTTAACTTGACAGTCTAAAATTTCCACCAGAACCTCCTCATAATTCAAATTATATTCAACACTTACATCTTCCAATGGTACAATGGAGTTCGGATCACCCATAAACCTTCTCAACATAGATAAATGAAACACTAGGTGAATCATAGCTAACTCAAATGGAAAATCCAACTCATAAGCCACTTTCCCAACACGTCTCAATATCTTATAACGTCCAACATATCTAGGACTTAGTTTCCCTTTCTTTCCAAAATGCATTACACCCTTCTTGGGAAAAACTTTCAAATAAATCCAATCACCCACCTCAAATTCAAGCACTCTTTTCCTGACATCTGAATAAGACATTTGACGACTTTGAGCCATCTCGAACCTCTCCCTTATGAGTCTCACTTTTCCATAGCATTTATTACTAAATCTGAACAAATCAAGGACATATCACCTACTTCAAACAATCATACCGGGAACCTACATTTTCTCCCATATAATGCTTCAAAAAAAGCCATTTGGATGTTACAGTGATAACTATTATTATAGGCAAACTCAATCAATGATAAATGTTCATCTCAACTTCCTTTAAAATTAATTACACACACCCTTAACATATCCTTTAATGTTTGGATCATTCTTTCAGCTTGACCATTGGTTTAAGGATGGATAGCGGTACTTAACTTAACCTTTGTACAAGGACCCATATAAATTAAATTGAGTACCTTGATCCGATATAATGGAGAAGGGAACAACATGAAGTCTTACCAACTCACGAACATACAACTTAGCAAAGTCTTGGCACCATAAGAAGTCTTAACTGATAGAAAATGAGCTAACTTAGTCATCTAATCTACAACAATCCAATGGAATCATATTGCTTCTTAGTATGAGGGAAAACTATTACAAAGTCAATATTCACATCTTCCTACTTCCAAGTGGGAATTTCAATGTCTTGGGTTGGATCTCCGGTCTTTGATGTTCAACTTTAACTTATTGGAAATTTGGACACTTAGCCACAAATGCCGCTATGTCCTTCTTCATGTCATTCCGCCAATACACTTCCCTCAAATCACGATATATCTTGATGGAACCAAATGAATCTAATATTTGGAACTATGAGGTTTATTCAATTTCAACTCTCTTAATGCATCAACATTGGGCACACACAACTGACCTTTATAACAGGGTAAACCATCTCCCTCTTGGGAGAAAGCATAAATGTTTTTTTGGGAAACCGACTTCTTTAACTCAAGTTACACCGGATCATGGTCTTACTGGCCTTAACATCCACCACAAGCGACAATTTTGAACCATTATGAACAAGAGTACCTCCATCATCGGCTCAACCAAATGCACATCTAAATGTGCTAATCTATGAACATCCTTAACCAATTCTTTGTTACCTTATTCAACATGTGCAATACTACTTTTAGAAAATCTACTTAGAGCATCGGTAACTACATTAGCTTTGTCCAGATGGTACAACACACTTAGTCATAGTCCTTCAATAATTCAAGCCATCTCCTTTGCCGAAGGTTCAAGTTCTTTTGCTTAAACACATATTGTAAACTCTTATGATCAGTGAACATATCCACATGGACACCATAAAGATAGTGTCTCCAATCTTCAAAGCAAACACAACTACTGCTAGTTCAAGATCATGGGTTGGATAATTCTGTTCATGAACCTTAAGTCTCCTAGAAGCATAGGCTATCACCTTATAATGTTGCATCCATAAACAACCAAGACCAACCCTTGAAGCATCATAATATACCATAAAACATCGAACCCTTCCGGCAATGTCAAAATAGGAGCGATAGTAAGATGATCTTTCAACTCTTGGAAACTCTACTCACAAGCTTTTGACAATTGAAACTTCACCTTATTCTGAGTCAACTTAGTCAAAGATGAAAACCCTCCTAGAAATCTCCTATAGTATCCAGCTAGGCCTAAGAAACTTCTAATATCTGAAAGGGACAACAATTGAGGTCAATTCTTAACCTCCTAGGTTTTCTTAGGATCAACCATAATCTCTTCCCCGGACACAATGTGACCATGAAAATCTACCTCCCTTATCCAAATCTCACATTTAGTGAACTTGGCAAATAATAGCTTGTCCCTTAGTGTTTGCAACACAATCCTTAATTGATTAGCATGCTCATCCTCATTTTGAAAGTAAACCAAAATATAATCAATGAACACAATTACAAACATGTCCAAATATTGTTTGAACACCCTATTCACCAAGTCCATGCATGCCACAGAGACATTGATCAAACCAAATGACATAACTAAAAACTCAGAATGACCATACCTTGTTTGAAATCCCATTTTGGGGATATCACTGTCCCTCACCCAAAATTAGTTATAACTGGAATGGAGATCAATCTTAGAGAAATATCTTGCCCCTTGTAATTGGTCAAACAAATCATCTATCCTCAGAATTAGATATTTATATTTGATAGTACTTTGTTCAATTTCCAGTAGTCAATAGACATACATAGTGAATCATCTTTCTTTCTCACAAACAAAATGGGAGCACCCCGTGGGGGTATACTCGGTCTACTAAAATATTTATCTAACAAGTCTTTCAATTGATCCTTTAAATATTTTAATTTTGTCGGCAACATTCAGTAAGGAGGAATGGAAATGGGTTGACTACCTGGAAGAAGATCTATACAAAGTCAATTTCACATTCGGGAGAAATACCTGGTAGATCATCAAGAAACATATTCAGAAACTCATTGACAATAAGGACCACTCTAAAGTAGGGGCTTCAAAATTTTCATCCCTAACGCTCACAATATGATAAATACAACCCTTGAAAATAATTTTCCATGCTTTAAGGTACGAAATGAATTGACCTTTGAACTTTGAATTACAACTCTTCCATTCTAGGACTAGCTCATTAGGAAATTGGAACTTAACCACTCAGGTCCTACAATTAATAGAAGCATAACATGTATATAGCCAATCCATACAAAGGATAACATCAAAATCGGTGATCTCAAGATCAACTAGATAATATAGAGTAACTCTATGGAAAATTGTAATTGGACAACTTTTTAGAATCTTTTAGCAATAATCGAATCACCTACGAGAGTATAAATAGAAAAAGGCTCTAACAACATTTCGAGGTTAACATAAAATATCATTGCCACATAAAGGGAATCAAAAGACAAATTTACACCCAGATCAAGTAAGGCATAAATATCATACTGAAATATATGTAACATACCAATAACAACATCATGAATCTACTCTATCTCTTACCTACCCTGGAGAGCATAAAATTGATTGTTGCGTTGACCACCCTTTCGTTGTATCTGAGCACCTTGTTAAACATGGCCACCATTAGTAACTTGGATTTAAGGATGACCATATTCAATCTTACATTTCTTAGCATGATAACCCATCTTACCACATCGATAGCACACAAATCAATCCCACTAAACACTCACCCTTGTGGTTCTGTCCAAACCTCTTGCATGTGGAGGTCACTTGGCCAATAGGAGCACCTCCTTGAGGCTTAGGGTTGGGAACCCTATCTTTTTCAAACCTTGGAGTATTGGCATTTGAAGATCCTTGGTTGGAGTACCTTTGGTGAAAATGAGGGCGTCCACCACCTCTGGATTTACCATTAGAGAAATCACTATCGTTAATCCTTGGCCTCTTCGACTCCCTATTTTTCTCCTTTAGCTTCTCACTATCTATTTGCTACGCATAGGGAATAAGTATAGATATGTCCATCTCCATGATCAAATAGCCATCTTGCACTCCCTTGAAACCATATCCGATACACTTGACACAAACTTGCTTATACGAGCTCTTGAGTCCGCAACCATAAATGGATCATATTGATAATTGAGTAAACTTGAGAGAATAATCCCTCACACTCATACCAACTTTCTTAAGAATGATGAATTATTGCACCTTGGCCTCCCTTAACTCTAGTGGGAAAAATTTGATCAAGGAACACTCCTTTGAACTTATCCCAAGTCACGAGATCCACCTCTCTAGGTCTCTCACTCTTCAATTAATCAAACTAATTTTGGGAAATACCCTTCAATTGATATGTAGCCTACTTCACCCTCTCAACCGAGACAACCCCTATGATGTCTAAAATCTTGTGGATTCTATCAATGAACTCTTGTGGATCCTCTTCAACTTTAGAAACCCAAAACTCCGAAGGATTTATCCTTATGAAATCACAAACATATATCGTTATTGTACCCATATTCAGGTTCATGGAAGCATCTATTTCACGGTTAACATGGTTAGTAACAGCTTGTGCAAGTACTTCAAAGGCCGCTCAAAACTCAGTATTGGAGACTTGATCATTCAAAGGATCATTTGGAGCTTTTTTCTCCTCTTCCACCATATTTCTTCTAACGGGGTATATTTGTGGATGCATATTCTGAAAATCACAAAGAACAACCATTAGAGGGAAAGACTTAACCACTCTTTCACATGACATAGATCATGAAAGAAGTGAGATTTTCTTAGAAAGTTTCATAGCCTCCTATTCATGGATGTGGCGTACTTGACATCAATGAAGAAGACTCTACTTAACATATCATGTTAGGCTTCCTATGACTATTTTAAACCTTATGCTCTGATACCAAATTTATCACAACTCAAACTAAGGCCAACCTGCAATAAGACCATCAGGATACGAGGGACCCCAACTAAGACATCTCAGCATACATCACATAAATAAGGTAAAGAAAGATAGTAAAATAAGCAGAAGTATCAACTCAAGGGAATGAGTCTAAGGGATAGAAAACTCAATAGATGTCCAAGGGACTACATCACATGGCATCTAAATATGCCTCTAGTTTAATCTTTGATGGGGCTTAGGACAAGATCCTAGCTCACCCAAAATAATAGAAGAAGTAAAGAAGTAGCAACATGAAAGGAAAATCATTGCCCTCGATAAGATGAGGACTCACCAACTCTTTGATATCTAGGCAACTCAAGCCATAAATAAGATAATGGTGAGTATAGTCCGTCCCTACATTATGAGATAATGTAGGCAAGATATGCGTTAGTACATGGAAGGTACTATGTATGGGAGATATTCATGAACAAATAAAGAAACGTGAATAATATTCCATAAGATGCATTACAAATCATAATGAACATGAGTAAGGCTTAAAACATTTGATAACATATGAAAAATCTTGGATAGTGCATATCATAAAACTTAAACAAAAAACTCATAGCTTAACTCAACTTATGTGGGATAAGACCTTTGACCAACATCTTAGACCATGCGAGCTATAACATAGAATCCGATGGTACCTTCATCGAGAAGGGGAAGGCTACTTTTCCAAGGTATGCTCTATCATGGTACTCAAATCAACTGAACTCAACTATGTTCTATGTGGATCCACTAGCAAGGACATTAAGGTAATACTACGCGGGCAATATGGTTTGGTACTTAAGGTTGCTACTAGGATTCCCTTGATTAACTAACTGTGTTACCAGATCGAACCCCATGTAGAAGTCCTCTCGATTCTCAGTCAATATCCCAACGAAACTCATTAAAACATGTCATAACATAATAGAAAAATATAGTAACTACCTATCAATCCATCTTTATAAAACATGCTAGGAGTAGCTCAATGACTTTAGTGATTTATAAGAATTCATAACTTCAGTGAAAATTTTCCTTATCACCATCTTTAAATATGATTGTATGAGAATTGGACTTATTACACCATAATAGATTTATTTGGAAATAGTTTGATCATCATCACAACTTCATCATTAAAAATCATAATCTCAACTTTAAATCATGAAACTTTTCCTTGAAAATTATTGAACTCAAAATAAACTCATAAAAATCATCTTTGAACATTAAAATCATAATTGAGATAGCTTTATGAATGGGCTTTCATAATTCAACTTAAAATTATGAAATTCATGTAGAAATAAGCTTAAAATAATCATTGATTACAATTTAAAACTAAATTGAAAGAGCCCAACACAATTAATCAAAACTAGGGTTAATACATCATTGAAAATTGAGGAAAACTTGGAGAAAACTTTAGAACTCCATGGGTGAAAGAAAATCATGGATCAATCCCCACATATCTTTATTGAATTGACTACAAATTGAAGAACAAAACTATAAGAAATCTAAAACCCTAGCTTGAAACTTGGAAAATAATCCTTGAGAGAATTGAGTTCCTTGTCGTAGAGATTTTTAGAGAATAATTTAGAATGAGAGAAATTTCAAACGATTGGGTAGATATAGGCTTAAAATTTGCCATAATTATGTCTAAATTCATTGAACTGTACTTAGGAAAACACACAATTGCCCTTCATTAAAAAATTCAAATTTGAATCTACGACTGGGGTCTATGAGTCATTCTCAAGTCTACAACTCATAGACTTGAGTTATCTTGCAGGATTATGAGAAAACCATGATTTTAGGGTATTTGATTTTTCCTACGAGTCATGTCTATGGCTCATCAACTAGACAATGAGTTGTAAAACATTAATCGTCCCGCAGGGTATAAAAACCTTAAATTTTGAGGGTCTCTAAATCTTTCTTATGAGTTGTTTCTATGACCGTGAACTTCATTACAACTCATTAAATTCATTCCTCTTGAATGTCCCAAAACCTACAAATATATAAGTCTTTTAAGTTTCTATACGAGTTGTCCTTACGACTCATCAACAAGACGACGACTCATCGTGTTGAGTCATTGGACCTCACTTGAGAGAGTTCTGCATGAGTGCTAGGACTTCCTCTACAACTCATTTCTATAAGTTGTAGAAACCTCTACAAATCATAGAGACAATTGAGTACCCTGATCTACTGTGGGTGTTTTATTTCAGGTTTGTATTGTAGTAAGTGGAGGCATGTTACTCGCACTAGTTTAAGATAAAACCTCAGAACTTGTAGCATTTATCTAACTGTCGGTATGATTTGGAGGCATGATTTGAAATGCATGAATGCACAAGTTAGAAGAAACTTTTATAGAGTTATATTGTATGGAACGGACAATAGTTTGAAAAAATGGTGATACTTTCTAATATCTTATAATCTCTCTATTATAGTTGTGACATACTTTACACCTATAAGGACTCTACAAGAAACAACTTCATAGACATCTTAGGACACTTGAATTTTGTGCTCCGATAGCAAGTTTGTCAAGCCTCGAGCCTATATCCTGGGCGTGGTTGGCACTTAGAAACCATTGTTGATCCTGAGTGAACCCTTTGTCTGGCTTACTAATGAGCAAAAAACTGAAAAACTATTAAGAAATATTAAAACAGATAAGCATATTAAATCATTAAAACTTACTTCATGAAACATTCTATAAAAAACTTTGAATCATAATCCTAATAATATTTAAACATCTGAATGCCAAAGATTGATCTAAGTCACTAGCATGACCTTGAAGCCTCTACTAACTGAATATAGGTGCTGGGAAAAGAACCACGACTACCTGAATAATAAAGTAAATGTCCACAAAAATTAAAAAACATAAATAAATGTCAAAACCCAAACCTAAGGTCTAGACGTGACATGGCGAATCAGGAACTCAAAAGTACCTCAAACAAGCCTTTTAATATTCTTTTATCCTTTCACAGGTAACCACAATAAATAATCTTCAATTTACATATGTCCAACAATACGTCCAACTTTTAGATTTAACGGGGCTAAGACTAGTCCCCTAGCTCATCCTCAATCATAATAGAAAGAAATGCCATAGTAAGTGTCTAAAGATCTTAATATATGATAAGCTAGAAAGATAAAAGAGTATTATTTCCGAAATATGGGAACTCACCAAAAGTAGCCTTCAAAAAAATCTCAGCTAGCCACGTGGAGGAGAACGAGGAGGAGCACCGGTCCCTACGTGGTGATATCATGTAGGCAAAATAGTATGCGTTAATACTTTGAATGCACTAAGTATGTAGACATGCATTACAAAGTAAAACATTTAGGAAATTTATAAGGTAAAGTATATGAATGAGTGCATGCATGAGTAATCAAGTAGATATTATTTAAATCATACATATGTGGATATATACATGCATGAGTAATATGTAAATAGCATTTGAAACGTTCATTTGTGGAAAGTTGACTATAACCGATATTATGACCATGTGAGCTATTACATGGAATCCAACATTACCCCCTACTTTGACCAGGGAGTCTACTTGCCTAGGGTAGAACTCCATCAATTTTACATTCATTCTTTAACTTTAACTTTAAAGGCTTTCATGGATCCATTATCCTAAGCCTACAAGGACTCCTATGTTGGCACATAGCTAATGAGACAAGGAGTTGCTACTAGAATTTCCTTATTGAATTCCACCTCAATGCCCAAATTGGTGCTTAGACAATCACACAGAATAGTTTAATAATTTAAAATATTCATAGGATATAACTTGAGAATTCAAAACATCATATTCGGTGAAATGGCTCATTAAAATATTTGGTTATTTAAATATGCAAGAATTATCCTTGTTGCATATAGAATTCATCATTCATATCATTTCATCATTCTTTTATTTCATAAGACTCCCTTTTGATCATAGACATTGCTTTCACAAAATATTATTAGAAGTCAAAGCTTTCAAGTAAATCTTCACTGAAAATTCACTAGGATATGTGTTTTCACATGAATTGTAGCACTAGAAGTTTTCTTTCATGTCGTTTAAGAATTAAATTATTTAGAACATTCTACAATGAGATGTGAGTTTTCTTCTACAAACACTACATTTCATCACAACACCAGATCTTGCAAAGATTAATTTATTTGACCTACTTAGCCTCCTAATCTTAAGATATGGTCTTCACAAAAGTTCTAGGTAATGATGTTGGGGTTTTTGCAAAAATTTAAATACCTAATTTAGACATTCTATGAAAAGTTATGCCAAAATACAGAAGCAGTATCATTTTCGTCGAGAATTGGAAACCATATACAATATTTTTAGGGTGTGTTACAATAAAATGGAGCCCTCTAAAAGAAAAGAGGTTTCACCAAAGGAGAGAAGATCCCAATGAAGAACCTGTTGTTGATCCTGACACTTGTATCTACATCATTTAAAGATGAAGCATTGAATGACATTAGTATATGAAATGTATGGTATGTAAAATGACTGAATCAAATAATAGGCTAAACTAAATACATAAAGACTAAAAGGAAACTAAAGGGTAACTCCATTGAAAGTAAAGAATGTAATTGCATGAAAAAAATAAAGCTTTACAACTAAGATATGCAATAATATCAAACACTAAAAATAATATAATTTACTTTTCTTTGGGAGTTTCTCTAACCTAGAACCATCACTATAAGCATCGTGATGAACTAATAGATCCATATATAGGCCCTTACCAGGGGATAAATAAGGAGTTGCCCGAATTGCCAGAGCCATCTAATATTTGAGCCATCTAATATTTTGTCAGAGTAAGGGACAAATTGAACTAATATATCCATATATAGGCCCTTACCAGGGGATAAATAAGGAGTTTCCCGAACTAACAACACGTTCATATCTTACGCTAGCAGTGCATTTTTTACGTAGTTAGGATTAACTAAATCCTTACCAAAATTCTATGATCAATACGACTCCTAAAACATATAGTAGTTCTCACTAAGTGAGTAGAGATACATTTTAGGAAAAAGAGTCCCACATTAGAGGAATTGATAATATCTGTCTAGAAATTATTACTTAAGATATTTCATTATGTATACTAAACTTTCATTAAAAACTGACTGAAAGTCCTTTCTCTAAAATTGCTATTCTTTCTAAGACAAAACTAGTCACGCTTTCAGTACTTAAGGTTTTATTTGAATATGATCAATGCTCCATAATTGATATACCAAAGCTTTACGAAAATAAATTCTAATTAAATAAGGTCGATGTAATATAATGAGCATGAACAAAAGTTTCTGATCATGAATATATCGAGAAACAAAATCTTTACATTAAAACAAGAATACATAAAAAGAATGCATAGGGAATTTTGATTGGGGTTAACTTATGGTAAAAACCCTAGTTTTGATCTTTAGACTTACGGATGTAGGAAATGAGGATGAACTTAGTTCCTCACTAGGTAAACCTTACATACTAGGTGACAAGATTCTTGAATAAAGATCACTTAAATGCTTGAAACACTAGGTTTGATCCTATTGCTTCTTGCACTAAGTCTTGGGAAGAGTTATGAGAGTAATTTTGTCAATACCCTACCTAGGGCCTAGCATCAAAAAGACGATTAGAATATCGAGGGACCCCAACCAAGCCTCTTAGAATAATATTCAAGAGAATACATAAGGAAAATATTGTAAATAAACAAGGATAAAAGCTATGTAAACAAGATCTCAATATAGAACATAAACCCCAAAAAGCAAAAGAAGAGACAACATAGACTCTATGAACATCTACCATGCCTCTATTAGTCTAGATGAGGGCATAAGACAATCTGCTAGATTAACCAATATAAAAGGTGAAAGAAGTCATAAACTCATAAGAGATAAATTCCCATCCTCGGAAAACAAGGACTCACCAACAGTACAATAGTTCTAATTCTAGCCATGAGTAGGAGGATGATGAACGAGATCGTCAGACCCTATATTATAATACAATATAGGTAAAAAGTATGTGTTAGCACATAAAATGCACTGAGTATGTGAGAAGATGAATGATCAATAAGTATAAGACCTAGTCAATATGAATTATGGGATGCAAGACCAATATCCTTAAAACTTGAAGAAAGTCATGAAATTATTAAAACATTTAACTCACTGGCCAATGCATCAGAACATCATAATCTTAATAAGAACTCATAACTTTACTTTACATGAGTAGGATAGGACCCTTAACCGATATATAAGACCATGTGAGCTAATACATGGAATCCGATGACTCCCACACTGAGACAGGAGAGGAAACCTTGACAGGGCATACTCCATTAATAACTCTTTAACTTTGCTATGTGGATCCACAAGTTTCGCTATATTGGCATCTTTGAACCTATATCAGCAACGTAGTTTGGGACTAAAGGTTGCTACTATAATTCCCTAGGGCATCTTCAATAACATACCGGATTGAACCCCACCTTAAAGTAGTATCGGTGCTTAGTCATTATTACAACAGAACTTTCATGAAAGCATATTCATTAACATAATTAGGAAAGATAATAATAAATATCAATCCTTCTTTAGTAGATAATATAAGAATCGCTCAACTAGAATCATCATAGTAATATCATAAGATTAGCTCATCTATCATATAACTCATGTAATGCTGGTGTAAATCTTCCATCATTACATATCTTTGTTCATAAAGAAACTTTAGGAACTTAGTTTGCCTTATCATTAACTTGCTTGAAATATCATAGAATCATCATTCAAAATATTTCATAAGGCATTCATAAACCTTGAAAATCATTCAAAATGTTTCATTGAATATAACATGAAAATCATGATAATAGTTCATAAATCATACTTGAAACTACCATATAGCATGGGTCATAGAATTTCATCTTAAACTCATGCAATGGAATTAGGGAATTTTGTATAAGAAATCATAAGAGAATTTGAAGAAGAAACTTGGGATTCCATGGGTGAAAGATACCCATGGATGAAGACCCAGATACCTTAACCATATAAACCCTTGGTGATAGAGAATTGGAGCTTGATATTGAAGAAATCCCTAGAAATTGCTTGGTGAAGAAGAAGACTCTTGAGAGAAACCTTGGGAGAGAAGATTTTGTGTTTTCAGAGTTAATATGAGAATGAGAGGGTTAAGGGTACTTAGGATAGTTAATAGGTGAGAACCTAGTCCCAAAAACCATCCACATTCATTTTTATGAAATATAGGGAATGACCAAAATAACCCTTATTTAAAACTGGAACTGGGCATCTGGACGGGACCTCACCACTATCCATGAAGTTGGTGATGGAATTCAAATTCTAGAAAAATGGTTTTAAAAGGGATGCCACCACGAGACCCACCATGGTCCATGAAGGGAAATATGGCCCGTGGTGGTGTGGACTTGTTCCTTGACTTTGAGTGAATAAGAGGGTCTCGGGGGGGTTTCACCAAGGTCACAACAAATTATGGTTTTTGCTACGGCCCATGGCCAATGTCGTTGATCTTTCCCTGTAGGGTCTAAGTTTCTAAATCTCTACCATGGTATCACACCACGAACAATGGTGAGGAACATAGACCGTGATGTCCTTCTAGTCATTACCTCATGCCAAAAGCTTAGTTTTGTTGAAATTTCCTCTTTTGAACCTCATTTTCTAGCTTTCCAACTTCTGGGATCTTACAATACCTCCCCTTGGAAAAATTCATCCTCAAATAGGACTCCAACTAGCATAAATAGAGTAAAAAAGGAACATGGAAGCCCAAAAAGAATTCAAAACATTTTGAAATTGCATAAGACATGAAATCTTCTATGTTAAGCTGACATATGACTTTAAAACTTATTTCATGAACCTTAATTCCTGTGAAACCATAAGAATAACTGAAACACAAGATTTAGGCTGAATGGATCATGAAGGAACATATTATCCCAAATAGGTACAGAAGGAAAGAGATGAGGACATCGGGATATCATATTGGCTTCGACTTCCCATTAGGATATCCTTATTCCTCAACTTTCTAAATTATCGACCCAAGATCTCAATTGGAACCTCATCATAAGAGAGACCTTATTTTAGCTCAATGTTATCTAATGGGAAAATAGAGCTAGGATTACCAACAAATTTCCTCAATAAGGACATATGAAACATGAGATGCACCAATGCAAAATTAGAACAAAAATCCACTTCATACGCCACCTTACCAATCCACTTGAAAATATGATATGGTCCAACAAAATAGGGACTTATCTTCCCTATTTTCCCAAAACCTATTACACCCTTCATAGATGGACGGTGGAGGGTTTAACCCTCAAAGGTTCAGTTATGGTAACAATGGAAAATGATAAGGTGGGCAACGGTTTGTGGGGCAATGTTCCACTAATACTCATCCTTCAAGGTTCAACAAGGACAAGAATGCTAACCCAATAGTCCCACGATAGAATGTTGGTGCTTAATATTTCCCCCCTTTCAAGAAGCCTTGAAGAACTCATAAAGGGTAATGCTTAGGCAGCTCTAATACATGCTTCAAGTATGGCAAATTGGGCCATCACGATCGAAATTTTAGAGGTGGTAGTGGTGGTTGGACTCAAGGCCAAATTTCTCATGGTCAACAAGTTCAAAGAGTTGGCCAACACACTAACTGGTTCTATTCTTTGCATGGTAGGCAAGAGGTTGAAGAAGCACCAAATGTCATTAACGGTATGTTAAATGATTTTCCTTTGATGTGTATGCATTATTAAATCCTGGTGAAAATTTGATGTTTGTTACTCCATTCTTTGCTAATAGGTTTGATGTATTGACTGAAATGTTAGAAGACTTTGTTGTCTACCCTCATTGGTGAGTCGGTTGTTGCTAGAAAAGTCTATAATAGTTGTCCTGCATTTGTTTTGCATAAAGTTATTCCTTGTGACCTCATAGAGCTTGACATGGTTGATTATGACATTATACTTGGGATGGATTGGTTGCATTCATCATATGCTTCCATATATTGTAGGACTCATTGAGTGAAACAAATTTTCCCAAATGAGTCTATTCTTGAATGGAAAGGTCATGATTTGGTAGTGAAGGGTAAGTTTATTTCATGTATTAAGGCTCAAAATTTGATTGCTAAGGGTTCCATATACCATATTGTGAGGTTCAGGGACATCGACTACTAAATTCCTCCTCTTGAGTCGGTTTCCTTAGTCAATGAGTTTCCCGATGTCTTTCCTGGTGACCTTCATGTTGTTCCTCCCAAAAAGGAAGTTGATTTTTCTATTAATATCCTCCCAGATACCCAACCTATCTCTATTCCTCCTTACCAAATTGTCCCGATGGAATTAAAGAAGTTGAAGGAATAATTAAAGGACTTGTTAGAAAAGGGTGCATAAGGCCAAGTATTTCTCCATGGTTGCTCCCTTATTGTTTGTAATAAAGAAAGATGGGTCGCTTCGAATATGCATTGACTACCGACATTTGAAAAAAGTGCCATTAAGAAAAAGTACCTAAAGCCTAGACTAGATGATTTGTTTGATCAGTTGCAAGGGGTAAGTCACTTCTAAAAGATCGATCATCGGTCCGACTATCACCAACTAAGGGTGAGAGAGTGTGACATTCTCAAGATGACATTTCAAAAAAGGTATGGTCACTTTGAATTTGTGGTGATGTCGTTTGGGTTGACGAATGCACCGGCGGTGTTTATGGATCTAATGAATAGGGTGTTCAAATACAATATTTATACATTTGTGATAGTTTTCATTTATAAAATCTTGATTTACTCTCGGGGTGAGGAAGAATATAAGAATCACTTGAGAGATATACTTCAAACCATGAGGTATAGGCAATTATTTGCCATCTTTAGAAAATATGAATTTTGGATGAAAGAGGTGGCTTTCCTTGATCACATAGTGTCTAGTGATGGGATCAAGGTTGATCTTAAAAAAATGGAGGTGGTAAAAAATGGTCCTAGAATAGTATATCCTTTGGATATTAGGAGCTTCTTGGGTCTAGCTGGGTATTAAAGAAGGTTCGTTCAAGGCTTCTCTTCCATCTCATCTACTAAGACATAATTTACTCAAAATAAGGCAAAATTCATATGGACGGTTTGAATGTGAAAAGAGTTTCAAAACTTTTAAAAGATCGACTTACCTCCACTCCTATTTTGACTCTACCAGAAGGATTAGAAGTGTTTTTAGCTTATTCTGATGCTTCAAAGATTTGTTTGGGTTGTGTCTTGATGCTAAATGGTAAGGTCATAGTCTATGTTTCTAGGCAATTAAAGGTTCATGAACGTAACCACCCTACAAATGATCTCAAGTTGGCTGCCATTCTTTTAGATTTAAAATATTAGCAGCATTACCTCTATGGAGTGCATGTAGATGTGTTTACCAATCATAAAAAGTCTCTAATATGTGTTCACTCAAAAGGACCTCAATTTATGGCATAAGAGGTGGCTAGAACTCTTTAAGGACTGTAAAATGAGCATGCATTATCATCCGGGTAAAAAGCCAATATTGTTGCCGATGTACTTCGTAGAGTGTCTATGAGGAGTGTGGCCCATATTGATGAAGGGAAGAAAGAATGGGTAAAAGATGTTCACTGGTTAACTAGATTAGGGATAAAGTTGAGTGGTCTCGATGATAGAGGTATGGTTGTTTATAATATGTCTGAATCCTCTTTGGTAGTTAATGTTAAGTCAAAACAAGACCTTGACCCGATATTTGTGGAGTTAAAAAAGTTGGTGAGGGAAAAGAAACTTGAGGTCTTTTCACAAGGGGGAGATGGGTTACTATACTATCGAGGTCGGCTATGTGTTCTGGATGTGGATATCCTAAAGGGTTTAATCTTGAAGGAGGATCTTTATACTATATTTACCCCGGTTTGACGAAAATGTATCGAGACTTGAAGGAGTTTTATTGGTGGGGTTGCATGAAAAGTACATAGCAAGGTTCATGTCTAAATGTCTATATTTCCAACAAGTGAAGGTCGAACAGCAAAGGTTGGGTGGCCAAGCACAAGATATTGAACTACCTACTTGGAAGTGGGAAAATGTGAATAGGGACTTTGTAGTGGGGTTGCCTCATACTCAGAAATATCAAGATTCAATTTGGGTAATTGTTGATAGAATGACTAAGTCAGCTCACTTTCTACCGGTCAAGATTGCTTATAGTACCAAAGATTATGCTAAGTTGTACCTTCAGGAGTTGGTGAGGTATCATGGTGTTCCATTGTCCATTTTTTAAGATCATGGTACCCAATTCACTTCTCACTTCTAAAAATCATTTCAAAAGGGCCTCGGTACTAAAGAAAAGTTAAGCACCACATTTCATCCTCAAATCGATAAGCAAGCCAAAAGGACAATTCAAACACTAGAGGATATATTAAGGGCTTGTGTGTTAGAGTTACAAGGGAGTTGGGATGATCATCTACTTCTCATTGAGTTTGCCTATTCTAACTGCTACCGCTCAAGTATTGAGATGCCACCATTTGAGGACTTGCATGGGAGGCTATGTAGGTCTCCTATTGGTTTGTTCAAAGTGGGTGAGATGACCTCGTTGGTCCCCAATTTGGTGCTTGATGCTTTAGAGAAAGTGAGAGTCATTAGAGAAAGGTTGAAGACGGTTGAAAGTCGTCAAAAGTCCTATTCAGCTTTTAGGAGAAGGGACCTTGAGTTTAATGTGGATAATTGGGTGTACTTGAAGGTTTCACCTATGAAGGGTGTAGTTCATTTTGGTAAGAAAGGGAAATTGAGCCCTAGGTATGAAGGGCCTTATAAAAAATCTTGAGACTTGTCGGAAAACTTTCTTATGAGTTGGAATTGCCCTAAAAAATGGCCATGGTTCATCCGGTATTCCATGTGTTTGTGTTGTGGAAATGTGTGGGTGATCCTAGTTCTGTTGTGCCTTTGGAGATAGTGAATGGTTAAGAAAACTTGAACTATGAAGAGGTTCCAGTTGAAAATTTGAACCGGCAAATCAAAAGATTGAGGAACAAAGAAGTGCATCCGTTAAAGTCCTTTGGAGGAATCAACAAGTCCAAAATGCTAAATGGAAAGCGGAATCGGATATGATGAAATGTTACAATCACCTCTTTCATTCTACTCAAGACCAATTATTAACCACCTCTATTTTATTAGGATCAACCTTCATCCCATCACTAGACACTATGTGACTACAAAACGCCACCTCTTTTAACCAAAATTTGCACTTACTATATTTTCGAAATATTGCCTATCCCTCAAGGTTTAAAGCACAACCCTCAAGTGATTCTTTTGTTCTTCCTCACCCCGAGACCAAATCGAGACATCATCATTGAAGTCCACCATAAAAGTATCAAGGTAGGGTTTGAACACCTTATTCATTAGATCTATAAACACTGTCGGTGCATTCATAACCACAAATGATATCACCACAAATTCAAAGTGACCATACCTTATTCAGAATATCATCTTGGGAATGTCACATTCCCTTACCCTCATTTGGTGATAGCTGGATCAAAGATCGATCTTGGAGAAATGACTTTCCCCTTCTAATTGATTAAGAAAATCATTTATCCTAGGGATTAGGTACTTGTTCTTAATAGTCACAATGTTCAATTGATAGTAATTATGCTCATCCTAAGCGACCCATTGTTCTTCCTTGTGAATAACACGGGAGCACCCCATGATAAAATACTTGTCCTTATGAACCCTTTTTCTAACAATTCCTCATGTTGTTCCTTTAGCTCCTTTAGTTACACCGGGGCCATTCGATAGGGAGGAATATATATATTTTGGGTATCGAGGAGGAGATCAATACCAAAATAAACTTTCCTTTTAGGATGGATATTGGGAAGGTCATTGGGAAAGAATCAGGAAAATCATTAAATATGGGAACCAACTCAATGGAAGGACTTTTGGAGTCGACATCCCTAACCCTCACAATGTGGTAAATGCAACCTTTAGTAATCAACTTTTGGAACATAAGATAAGAAATGCACCTACCCTTCACTATCGAATCATGACCTTTCCATTCAAGAATAGACTCATTTGGTAATTGAAACTTGACTCGATGAGTTCTATAATCTATAGAGGAATAGGATGCATGTAACTAATCCATAGCAAGTATGACATCAAAATCTATCATGTCAAGTTCTATGAGATCAAAAGGAACAACTTTATGGAAGATAGATAGTGAACAACCCTTATAGACGTTTCTAGCAATAACCTACTCACCCACAGGGGTAGACACCAAATAAGGCTCTACAAAAATTTTGGGTCACACATCAAACCTATTATCTAGGAATGGAGTAACAAACAACAAATTTTCACCCGGATCTAATAATGCAAATACATCAAAAGCAAAGACCTTTAACATATCGGTAACAACATTGGGTGCTTCCTCAACCACTTATCCCCCATGCAATGCATAAAGTGGTTTGTGCATTGGCCACCTCCTTGAGTTTGTTGACCATGATCAACTTGGCCTTGAGGCCTAACACTACCATCACCATCTCTACAATCTCTAGCATGGTGGCCCGGCTTGACTCATTTGAAGAAAGCATAGGAGATGGCTAAAAACTTCCCTTTGTGTGTCTTTCAACACTTCTTGCAACCGAGGAAAGCTTGAGCACCAATGTTTTATCTTGGAACCACAAGATTAGTACCCTTGTCCTTGTTGAACCTTGAATGAGTAGTATTGGTGGACTTCTGAGGATTGAACCCTCCACCCTAAATTCTAGCCTTCTTGAACCCTCTTGACCTCTCCCTCAACTTCTCATCCTCGATTTGTTCTGCATATTTTATAAGTCAGGAGATGTCCATCTCTTTGATCAACAAGGGCATTTTGCACTCTTTGGATACGAATCTAGAAATGCTAGAAATGAACTTGCTCATCCTTGCCCTTGGATTGGAGACCATCAAGGGCGCATATCTACCCGACTCTCATACATTCTTGGCAAAGATTGATGAACTCTTGGATCTTTGTCTCCCTTATATCCAAGAGAATGAAATAGTCCAGGAAGCCACCCTTGAACTCTTCCCATTTGAGAGGCTCCATATCTTCACACCTTTAGGTGACCCATTGTTCATACCAAACCCTTGTCACTCCCTTGAGTTGATAAGACACTAGCTCGACCTTTTCATATGGAGGCATGTATATAATAGCCATAGTCCAATAAACCTCATCAATAAACTCTATCGGGTCCTCATCTATTTTAGAACCATCAAACTTAGGTGAATTCATCCTCTGGAAATCTCAAATCCTAAAAGTCAGATTTTACACTTGAGGAGGAGGATGAACGCTTTAATTTCCTTGGTTGGCTATGGCTTGAGCAACAATGTGATTATATTCAAATATTCCGCATGGGTTACTCCTTTCTCATGATATGGAGCATCGAAAATCGTAGGATCTTGGTCCTCATCATCAACCCTTAATCTTGGAGGTTCTGTTCCTCAAGGCATTATCTAGAGAAAATAAAAATGTTCGTTAGTTAGAGGAATTCTTAGCACACTCTAGGGTATGACATAAATTTGAAAGAAGTGAAAACTTTCCTAAATGTCTCATAGTCTCCTATTCATAGTTGTGGCACACTTAACAATATTGAATAAGACCCATTTTGATGCGGTATATTGGACTTCGAGAACCATTCAAAACCTCAAGTTCTGATACCAAGTTTGTCACAACCCTAACCCGGGGCCTGACGTGATACGGAGAATGAGACACCCAGAGGTACCTCATCCAAGCCTCTTAACATTCATTAAGTTTTTCATAGGTAATGACATTTAAATAATAAGAGAATGAAATAGGGGTAACGGGACTAAGGGAAATAACATGATATAAAAGTCATTAACAACATCAAAGATCATCCAATATTACAAACAATACCTCTACTTTCCTTAGACTTCAGGGGAGCTAAGACATGTCACTATCTCATTCTCATAGTAAATGGGACAAGTACTCATAAAGAAATTCAGAACGTCTATACAAATCATAAGCTAGAAAGGTAAAATGGGTTTCTCTCTTGAAACATGGGAACTCTCCAAGTAGTAACCTTGAACGATCAAACTAGCCATGTGGAGGTGAATATAGAGAAACGTCGGTCCCTACATAGTGATATCATGTAGGCAAAAGAGTATGCGTTAGTACTTTGAATGTACTAAGTATGTAGTCATGTATGAACATTATGAAATAAGAGAATATTTAAGTAATATGAAATATAATACAATTCTTGAGTAATTAATAATATACATAACATTTGAAATATTCATTTTGTGGGAGGATAACCATAACCGATATTTAATACCATGAGAGCTATTAAATAAAATTCAACATAACACCCTACGTTGGCACGAGGAGACTACTTGTGTAACATTACTCAAAATTCTCACAAGTGTCTTAAGAATACCTTGGGAATAAGCCGCCCATGTAATGCATTATTCTTAATCTTTTTGGCGAATTCGAGTTTGAGATATCGATCAGGGGCTCAAAATCTATGGGAAAAAGGTCACGGTGAATTTTTAGGATCCGTATATCGGAAGATAGATTTCTCAAAGGAACTGCACAAACCAGTAAGGTGCGCGGCAAGTCCGTATTGTGGACTTGCTTGCCTCTGTGTCGTGGACCTGGTGCGGTTTTTTTTGGGCAAATTTAGTTTTTCGCAAGGGCACTTTAGACTTTTTCCTAATTATTATCTAATAAACCTAGATGTTTTTAGGACCTAATTCAACTCTATAAATTGACCTAAACCTCTAATTCTATTCATTCTTCTACAATTCACCTACTCAAATATTTGTCTCTCTAGAAAAGACTCTCAAGGGCTCCATTGAAGACTTGAAGTAAATTCACTCAAGATCTCCATCAAAACTCTCAAGTCCTTCTAAATAATTTGATGTCCTCACTTAAGGTATGTGGGTATTGATTCATAGATTCTTTCATCCATAAAGCCCAATCAATTTCTCAAGGTTTTCTATCAAATTAAAGTATTGTATTTTATGGATTTTATGATTTCTATTCCTATTGCATGAATTATGATTTAAAGTATGATCATGAGTCTATTTTGATATAAATTGATGGTTATTGTATTGAAATGAAGAGTTTTCTCATTAATTCTCCTATTTTGATTTCTAGGGTTCATGATGAAAATTATGAGTACTTTAAATTATACTTCTAAAGGATATTATCTATATGAATTATGTATGGGCTGATATAAAGTTTATGATCATTCATGTTTTCAATTCAATTACAAGATTTTCAATGTCAATTTATTATGCAATTGAGTTTTACTCTAAGTTCAAGGTATGAATTTCATGCAAGTTACGAAAAGGTGACTTATGGCCATATGTGGTGACCTAAGGCCTAGAAAAGTGACTTAGGGCCCTATGTGATAACCTAAGGCCTAGCGTTATGAATTATACAAATATGATTATAATCATTAAAGGACAATTCTCACATTACAAATATGTCATAAAAATGAGCTACTCTATGATTTCAAACCTATGATCATGACTATAATATATGAAATTATGACTTTATGTTATGTATGTATTCCGTGGGATTTGACTTAGCGCCGAGTGGATTTAAGGTGGGGGTCCTACCAAAAGCCTTAGTATCACCCTCATGTCCCATAAACTATGTGCCACCCTAGGTTGCCTTCATGGCCTAGCTATTAGATCCATATATAGCGTATGTATGACCCGCCTAGCGGGGTAGAGTCTAGCTTGGCAAGTAGATTCCCCTTTCCTATCCAACGACATTTGTGGTGAGTCCTCATTTATTCATTTACCGGTGACTAGTTATCGAGTTCGTTACTATTTTCAAAGACTTTTTCTATATTTCATATTGAGGGTGAGCTAGGAACATGTCTTCGCCCCTGCCCATATTCATGAACAGAGGCATCTAGTTGGACAAATATTTTGGGTCTATGTTGTCATGTGACGTTCTTAAATTTCTATTCATAGTTTTGACTCTCTTATGATGTTTCTGATTTTGCTTTCCCTTATGTATGCTTATCATATGTACAAGAGGAGTAGTTGGATCCCTTCGAGATTTCGATCGTCGTGTTATGACTAGACCCTAAATCAAGTCATGACAAACTTGGTATCAGAACACAAGGTTTTTCAAGTGTCCTAGGGTGTCCAACATGCCACATCAAGTAGAGTCTTATTCATGAGTGTGAAGTGCGCCACATTTATTAGTAGGAGGCTATGAGGCATTTTAATAATTCTCACTTATTTCATGATCCATGTCGTCCTACAGAGTTTATCGTAAGACTTGTTTTCCCTAACAGTCTTTCTTTGCAATTTTCAGAAAGATGGGTCCAAGAAGACCACCATTTCCAAGGGGAAATAATGTTAATGAAGCCCAATCTCCTCCATCACCTCAAGATAATGGTCCTCTACTGGATTAAGTGACTAATGCGGAGTTCCAAACCGTCATTACTATGCTATCCCGATTGATGACCAACCAAGGTGATGTGACTCCTCCTAATGTTCCTACTCTAGCCTCAAGAGTAAGGGACTTTACACGAATGAATCCTCCATAGTTTCAAGGATTAAAAGTTGATGAGGATCCTCAAGAGTTCATTGATGAGGTCTACAAGATAGTGAGTATTATGGGGGTGACTTCAGAAGAAAAAACGGAGTTGGCGGCTTACCAACTCAAGGGTGTTTCTCAAATATGGTACACTCAATGAAAGTTGTAGAGGGTGGATGAAGGTCCTGTTGAATGGAAGGCTTTCAAACTTTCTTTTCTTGATTACTTTTTTCCTCTTGAGTTAAGGGAGGCTAAAGTGTTGGAGTTCATAAATATTCAATAAGGCAATATGGGGATGAGAGACTATGCCCTCAAGTTTACTAAGCTATCCAAGTATTCTCCTTCATTGGTTGCCGATCCACATTCCCGAATGAGTAAATTCATATCGAGGGTGTCTGACTTGATTGCTAAGGAATGTTGCACCGCTATGCTTGTTAAAGAGATGGATATATCTCAGCTCATGACTTTTCCCAGACAAATTGAAAGAGAAAACCTCAAGAAAATGAGGATGAGGTATTCTAAGAGGGCCCGGTATGAAGATGGGTTCTCCAATGCTAGGACCGTTGGTAGAAGTGGACGCTCTCAACAAGGCCAAAGCTCGGGGAAGAAGTTTGATAAGGATAGGGCATTTAAATTTCTTTTATTGGATAAATAAATTAGGTTAACTCAGTTATTGAGTTTCATATTGATTGATTCTTTCAACTCGTGTGATGTAAATTATATATTTTGTCTTTGATTTATATTGTTTTAAACTATCATAATATAATGGGATGAATTTCTATTCTTGTTTTCTTGATTCATCACCTCTTTAAAAATAAAAATATTTAGAGATTTTTTATAAAAGTCATCCCAAGTATACATAATAACATTTTTTTGGTTTGTTTTTTTAGTATACATAATAGTGTGGTCTAATTTTTATATTTTTTAATAAAAAATCAAAAATTAACCGAATCGTACCAATACCGAAGAAAAACCAAGATAATGGAACGGTTTTGAAAAGTAGTTTTGATTATAAGAATTAAAATAACCGAAAATATGATATGATATAAATTTTCATAAAATAACTGTCTGAATTGTGCCATTGACACCCCTAAATTACAATCTCACCCTCTTAGAACTATTATTGAAGATTGTAGGTATTCGTCGACGATCAATAGATCTACCATTACTTATATTTGGCAAAAGGCGAACTAATGTACATATTTCTTAGCAAATGAAGGACATAAGCATGAGAAAGATAAAATAAATAATAATCATGGAAGCAAATGGAGTTTTTCTCCTTGTCGATTCTATCCATGTCGCTTTTGAAAGATTTGAAGTAGTTTATTTAATTTTTTCCACTGTACCTAAAAACGAATGTCTACACTTCTTTTTACTTTTATTTAAGCATTAATAGTTAAAAGAATAAAAAAATAAAACTAAAAAATATTTATAAATTAAGTTAATAAAAATTATATAAGGGCAAATAAGATATATAATTTTTTGAGATAAGTGTCAAAAACACACTTCACTCATTTTTTGGGTTTCATACCTAAACTATTAGGAGTGTGAGTTTCATACTAAACTATCACTTATTAGTTTAAGAAATACATATCTCTCTTTTATTCCACTTTCATCATGGTGTATGTACTACACTCTCTTTTCTTCATTTAAATTTTTTTGTCACATCACACTCCACATGGACAAAATATTCTACCTTAATATATATTAAATAAATTATTAAAATTAATTAAAATTAAAGATTAAAGTATTACTATCTCCCGCCAAAAAAACTATAAAACAAAATATAAAATATTTTTCTTACCTTACTTCACCACTTTCTCTCACTATACCCCCCCCCTCACCCCTCCCAATTTTAGTTTTATTTTTATTTATCAAATTTCTTTTATAAAAGTTTTTTTAATTTTTTTTACTTCATCTCCCTCTCCCCTTCAAATAATAATTTAGATATTTTAATTATTTTTAAAAAGAAATTCTACCCTGCCCCACCTAACCCTCTACTTTCACTTTTTTTCTCGTTTTGTATTAGATATATACATATGATTTTAGAAAAATATTTTTTACTTTCCGTAGGACTTCTCTTAAAATAGTTTTTTTATTTATGTTATATTCTGTATGCAAATAGGAAAAAATATTTTCCTAAAAATATGTACATATCTAACACAAAATGAGAAAAATAGAAATTAAGAGTGGAGGGTTAGATATACAGGTATAATTTTATTTTTTTTAAAAAATAAAAATAATAATATTTTTTAGGAAGGAGTGAGGTGGGAGTGAGGTATGATTTTTTTTAAAATATTTTATAAAAGAAATTTTAAAAATTTTAGAAAATAAAAGGACGGGGATTGTGCGTAGGGGGGAGGGGGAGAGGTGGTAAAGTGCGTGATCAAAATATTTTAAATTTTATTTTTTAGTAAAATAATTTCGTTTTAAAAAAAGTAATTTCTTTTATGAAAAAATAATTTCTTTTTGGGGATATAAATACTTTAGTCTTTAACTTTTAACTAATGTTAAATTTAATTTTTGTCACGGTGGAATATTTTATCAATGTGGAATGACAAGATTTTTTCAAAAAATAGAGAAAGTAGAAGAGTGTATTATATACACCACTAATATGTGTTTCTCAAACTAATAAGTGATAGTTTAGGTATGAAACTGACACTTCCAATAATTTAGGTATGAAACTCAAAAAAATGCATAGTTTAGATGTGTTTTTGACACTTATCTCTATTTTTTTTATATTGACGATGAATAAATTAAAATAATCTTTACAAACAAATTTTAGAAAAGAAAAATAGGCTTAATATCATAAATTAAAAGAGAATTAGGTATTATAAAGAGAAACTTCATGTCACTAAACTTATCCCTAGTGGCTTGTATGGTATAAGGATAAAGGATTAATCTTAGAATTAATTTTATGATGAGTTTATCTCATGTTTGTTTGGAATAAAAATGCGGAATAACTTATTCCAGAAGTAATTATCCTTGGATTGTAGTATTATTTTTAGTCACATTGAGATTAAAATAATAATCCTAAAATAATTAATCTCGAAATGACTTATACTCAATCAAACGAGCCCTATATTGATGCATCTCTACTCATTTGTGTTGCATTCATCTTCCATGTCACAAGATAACCTTGCACAAAAAAGATCTTAATACAAGGAGATAAGTTTTGTTCTTATGTATATTCTTACTAGTAAGAATTCCTTATGTTTTATATTACTTGACTTTGTTGACCTGACACATCGCTTAAGAAAGATTTAACTAGAGGTGTATCTTTACTAAATTGACCTTGTTAATAATATTTTGGAACTCTAAATTTGAATATTGCTATTTTATTTAGATATTTAATACTAAGGATAATATGAGGAAAAAATTCCAATAAAACTCTCATAGTTTACTAAAATGGACAAGTAAAATAAAATATTTATTTTTAGTGTAAAGGCCAAACAAAATGAAACGGAAAAAGTATAAGTAAGATCTATTTATAGTGTGGTATGTCCTTCGTAGCAAGACTTCTCGCTTTTCATAAATATTATTTTTCCCTCTATGCTTATATAAGTTTTACGTGTCTTTTTAAGACCTTGTTTGGATTGACTTATAAGTTGCTTATAAGCTATTTTCAATTTTTTTGAATGTTTAATTGGTCAACTTAAAGTCATTTTGTGCTTAAAATAAGCCCCAATAAATAATTGAATTTGTTTGGATGGACTTATTTTAATCAACTTATAAGTTAAAAATAATTTATAAGTCAAAAACAATAAGTTGAGCTGCACCTACTTATTTTTTCAAACTTCTAAGCAGTTTTCAACTTATAAGTTACTTAAAATAAGTCCATCTAAACAGAGTATTACTCTACTTACCATTTTAATATAAGGAGGTAAAAGAAATCTTCTTGTTTCAAAAGTTAAAGGTGTACAATTTTCCAACAAGACACCAGTTAGACGAATAAAATAATGCGTAGATTATGTCTAACTTTTTTTAAGATTTTGTATCCAAATCGAACATATAATTGTAATGACCCTGAATGTTATTTTTGACATTTTCAATAAAATTATCATTTTACCTCTCCCGATAGTTTTTCCGAGTCATTTTTGTTTGGTTTGAAAGTTATTCTTTGGAAATCTTGTGGAAAGTTGAGGACTTGCTTGAGAAGTGGGTTCTAATGGCTTAAGTTGTCAACAATTGAGTTTCAGAGTCATTTAGAGTTTTGAGTCTCAGAATGGAATTTCGTCGATTTCATCATCTCCATAATGTAGAAATTTGTTTAACAGAGTTGTCGGAATCAAATTTAGATTTAAAACGTGGATGTTAGGTCCGAAGTTGGAAATTGAGTTAAAGTTTGATCTAAATTTGACTTTGGTCAATATTTAAGGTTTGGGTGCTCGGATTGGATTTATGATGATTCCAATGGTTTAGGGAGGTGTTTCTAACGCTAGAAATGACTTCGTTATAATTTTTAAAGGCCCCAAGGGTATTTTGGGTATTTCAAGTTCCAAAATTGGTTTAGTTGCGACTAATCGAATTTGGGTCAATAAGACCTCAAATTAAAATTTTGATAATTCCATTGAGTCCGGGACGTTGAATTTAGTAGATTTGCATATATGGTTTGTGTACAAGGGATTCTGAATGAATCTCGGGGGCCTATTCCATGACTTTGAGACTTGCCAAAATCTGCTATCTCGTGCCTGATGAGGAAATGCCGCATTCGCGGAGCTTGCTGAGTCCCTTCTCCGTGTTTGCGGAGGACAGACCGGGTTTGCGGAGTGTACCGAATTCTTTCTCTACGTTTGCGGAATGTAATCCGCATTTGCGAAGATATGTCTTCGCTTCCTCTGCGTTTGCGGAGTAAGTTGTCCGTGTTCGTGGAGAACAAATGTGTCCTGAACAGTGTTTAGTCGGGGTTTAAGCTATTTTCCACCATTTTTGAGTTTCCAATCTTTGGAGAGGCGATCTGGAAGGGGTTTCTTGCGGGCAAAATATTGAGTAAGCTATTCTAACCTATTTTCTTGATTACCCATTATTTATTTGAATTTTTAGTCATGAATTTAGTGATTTTGAGTAGGAGGAATTGGGTTTTTTCAAGAATAATGTAAATTTGTTTTTCTAATAATTTTCAACTCATTTTAATCCCGTTTTTGAATTGGTTTTCACCATTATATTCCTTATTACTTGGAGAATATTTTCATCTAAAAATAATCAGATTTCGAGTTCAATTTTTGATATGACATTTTTGACCATTTTACCCTCTTCACTTGAATTTCTTGATTTTAGTGTCAATAGATTCAAATGTGATTGTGAGTCTATATTTGATTATATTGTGGTGATTTAGAGTATTTTTGGAGAGGAAAAGCAGTGATTTCATATTGTTCGTGATTTTTTGGCTAAGATAAGTGGAATTCTAAACTTATTAAGTATGTTGAACCTTGTATATTCTTATGTGAGGGGATTATGGTGTGTTGGGTCATTAGATAGAGTTGAATTATATCAGTTGAAGTGGGATAGTGGAATTTTAATAGGGTTAATTGTCTAAGTGTTGTGGATTACAGGACTTTGATCTATTGTGTGATTGTGGATTGTATGACACCATATGTGAATATTTACCTTTTTCACTTATTAATTGTGCATCTATTATATCTGTTATGGCTAAAAAAATTATATGAGTGAGGTACTGTATATTGGGACCGAGGTTTCTACCGGTCAAGGTGATTTGCCAAGGTTTCTTTCGGAGGCTGAAGTCTCTTTCGGCAGATATTATGGCCGAGGTCTCTTCGGGAAGATATTGGCCTAGGTCTTTTCCAGCTGATACATGGTCTATATGAGGCTCCCATGGGTTCCGATTTGAGGTGATCAATGGATGTGCATTGTAGGAAAGACATGCAGTACGATATTTAATATTGAATTGGCATTTAATTCATCCTGTGATTGATTATGATTTGAGATTCCCTGTATTTGCCCGAGTATAGTGGTGAGAACGTATTTGTACTTTCTATTTGTGGACTATCTAGTATTCTAGTGCAATTGTGGTATACATTGTATAGATTGGGCTATCGGAGTGCAGGTGTACTTGTAGATGATTGTGGTTGGGATGTCAGGAGTACCTGTATTCCCCATTGCTTTACTTAGGGGTTTAGTTTCTATTTTGCTGAGTACCATGTTATTAATGCTCACCCTTGCTTCTATATATATGTAGGATCTGAGCCCGACATCTCCTGCTCATAGAACTCCTTGATCGGTCCGAGCTTCTAGACGCTTGAGAGGTAGAAACTTGTCCTCTTCGACAGACTCTCGACGTCCATTACTTTATGTTTTGTTCTATTTGGGAATTGAGACATATATACTTGTATCTTAATAGCATCTTGTACATGTGACACTAATTTTTGGGTAGTTTAGAATCTATTTTTCGCTTATCCTTGTCTACCATTTTAGATTTTACATTTCCGCTTTCATTTCTACTTATTTTAAATTGTTTTGACTTTTAGGCTGACCCGTCTTGATGGATTAGGCGACTGTCATCACACTCGAATTCGGATCATGACAATAATACTAATCTTGCAAAATTTAATAGAAAAGAAAATAACTGAAATATCAAGTCAAAATAATTGGTGGATAATTATATTTTTTGCTATGTGCAAAATGTAAGTGCTAAACACGTCCTTCCTGTCTTTTTGCTTATTAAAAAAAAGAAAAGTCAAAGGAAAAAAGAACACATGGCTTAGAAGCATAAATTGTATACAAGCCCCATGACATCATTTAGAAGACATAGTAAATCCCTAACATATATTCACTTGATCTAAGGTACTAAGTTTTCTATGCTCAACTGTTTAATACTCTTATATTTCAGTTTTCTAAAATCTTATTATGCATGTATATTCATGAAGTTTAATTTTAAAGCTATGATTCATGCTAAAGTTTAAAGATCTCATGTTTGATGCATTTCAAGTGTCATTGTATTCATACTGGCTTCTTGTCCTCGTGTCATGTCCTTTTCTATGCTATTGATTCTCATTCGAGGATGAATGTTCCCAAGCGAGATATATTGTAAATCCTGGAAATTCGAAAAGTCCTAAACCAAGGAACAAAGGATGAATTCTAAGAAAAATTGTAGAAACTAGCACCATGAGTTGACAACGGAAGCCATCACGGGTTGTGGTAAGCACCACGGACTGTGGTGAGCAACCATGGTAAAGATTCTAAGAATTAGACTTGTAGGGAATGAAACACGATAAAGGACCATGAACTGTGGTGAGAACCACGGACCTTGAATCCCTCCATGGTGACTCCTCCCCATGACCCTCAGGAAGCTTCCCATGGCAAGGGCCACGAATGACAACCATGGATGGTAGAGCCCTCCACTAGCCGTGGTGTGTTTCTGTGGTGATCACTCTACAAGCCTCCTGTAGGACCTGCCCCACGGCCACGTTCCATGGGCCGTGATGCCCTTCATTGACCTTGAAAGATCTTCGTGGAGAAAGTTCAGAGACTTACCCAACAGACTTCCAAAAATATTTTCCCAAGTGATTCACCACTAGACCTTACCACGGGCCGTGGTGAGCACCACGGACCCTGAAGGTATCCCATGAAGCTAGTTCTAACCAAATTTTAAGAGGGGAATTTTAGTCTTTTCCTGTATATTAATTCAAAATGAAGTCCTTTTGAGGGCTAAATTCACTCATCAAAAGACCCTAAACCCTTAAAAACCCTCATTTCTTTCACACAAGCTTCTCAAAAACAAATCCTCTCCTCTCAAATTCTCCAAAGAGTTTCAAACCAAGTTAGGGTTTCAACTCAAGTCATCTTCAAGTATCCATTCTTATTCAAGCTTTCATTAGGAATTTTGTTTTCCCAAGGTATGTGGGTATCATCCATGGGTCCTTTCACCCATGGAGCCCACATATTTTCTCAACTTAGTATTTCAATTATAAATAATGAAATCTTATGGACTTTTACATGATGTTTCCAAATGCATAAATTATGATTTATTTGAGGCTTATTTACTTATATTGATATATATTGACTTTAAATTTCATGAAATGAATGATCTATCAAGTTCTTGTATGAAGGCATGAAAATATCTTTAAAGTATTTTGGTGGGTTGTTTTAGTATATTTCAATTGATGCATTTCAATCACTCTCATGCATGGTAGCATTTTTTTAAATGTGTTTGAAGATTGAATGAAGTGAACCCACCTATTTTCATTAAGATTGAAATGAAGTTGAATTGAAAGTTTTGACTTCAAATGAACGTTTTATGAAAGCAAATGTTATGTTTAAGGGAGTCGTATGAAATGATTTATTGATGATGAAAGAGCTTCTTATACAAAGAAAGGATTCAATGTGAAAGGAGAATTCTCATATATTTGAATCAAATTAAAGGTTTTAATGAACTATTCCACCGAATGATGATTTGATATCTAAAGTCATAGAAATGCTTATGTTATTATGATATTCAAATGTTATTCTGTGGGATTGACCTAGCACCTAATGTAGCATGTAGATGGGGACTCGACCTAAGGGATCCTTAAGTAAAGTTTGATGTTGCATTAACTATGCGCCAACATAGGAACCGTTGTAGGCTATTATGTCTAGTGGATCCACAATTAGATATTAAAGATAAAGTTAAGGAAATGATTAAAGTTAATGGAGTTCTACAAGGCAAGGTGTCTCCCCGTGCAAATGTAAGGGGTTATGTTGGATTCCATGTAATATCTCACATGGTCTTAAATGTCGATTACTGCCATCTTCCCATAAAATGAATGTTTTAAGATTATATGATGATTTATCATGCATGCATTCACTTATGCATTTTGCCTATAAATGTCTTCATGTTCTACATTGTATTGCATGCTCACATAATTAGTACATTCAAATTACTAACGCACATTTTTATCTACATGATATCACTATGTAGGGACCGGCATTGCTCCACACTCTCGCAAAGTTCCATCGTGGAAGGCTACTACTCTTGTGGTGAGTTCCCATGTTTCAGGAACAACATTCCTATCTTTTCTAGCTTATGTCATGTGTAGACTATTGGATTACTTTTGGTACTTTTGACTTTACATTAAGCGTGAGCTAGGGGTATATCTTAGCCTCCACCAAGTCTAAATTAGTAGAGGTATTGCTGGACAAAACATGCTATGTTGAGGTGGTAAATTTTCTTATGCTATTTGGTCTTTCCCTTAGTCCCAATAACCATTATTCCTTCTGCTCATTCTTAAATGGCATTACTGATGAAAAGCTTAATGAATGCTAAAAGGGTTGGATGACGTATCTCCGGGTGTCTCATTCGTTGTGTCATATCTAGGCCCTAGGCTTGGGTCGTGACAATAAGATTTCTTGACCGATAGAGAATGAGCCAACTTTGTCATTGTATCTTCCATTACACAAATTGAGTAATGATGTTTCTGAGTACGAGGCAAACCCACTACAAAATCCATGTTCACATCTTTCCACTTCCAAGTGGGGATTTCAATGTTTGTGCTAGGCTACCCAGCTTTGATGTTTGGCTATATCATGTTGGCAATTTGTCCATCCGGCCACGAACCTTTCTATATTCATTTTTTTCATTCCACTCAATCAATAAATATAATTTAAGTCTCGATACATTTTAGTAGAACTAGGGTGAATAGAATATGTAGAATTATGAGCCTCTTTGAAGTTCAAACCCCTTAGGCCATCCACATCCGGAACACATAACCGACAATTTCTACTATCTTTTCTTTCACCAATTTCTTTCACTACATCAATGTCGGGTCAAGGTCTTATTTTGACTTAACATCTATCATCATGAAGACTCAGACCCATTTTGCACTAGCACACCTCTATCATCAGAACCACTTAACTTCACCCCCTTTCTAGCCAACCAATGAACATCCTTTACCAACTACCTCCTCCTATTGTGAAAATGAACCACACTCCCCATAGACACCCTACTAAGCGTATCGACAAAAACATTGATGCTACCCGGATGATAATGCATAGTCATGTCATAATCTTTGAGGAGTTCAAGCCACCTCATTTTCCTTGGTTGAAGTCCTTTTTGATGAACACATATTCACGACTTCTGTGATCGGTGAATATATCTACATATACCCCATAGAGGTAATGCCTCCAAATCTTTACAGCAAAAATAGCTACTAACTCAAGGCCATGGGTAGGGTAGTTACGCTCGTGCAACTTCAATTTCCTAGACACATAGGCTACAACCTTGTTATTTTTCATCAAAACACAACCCAAACCGACCCTTGAAGCATCAAAATATAACACGAAACCTTTGTTCCCTTCTAGTAGAGTCAAAATAGGAGCGGAAGTAAGTCGATCTTTCAATGTTTGGAAACTCCTTTCACACTCATCCCTCCATAGGAACTTTGCCTTCTTTTGGGTCAATTTCATCATATGAGATGTGATGGAAGAGAACCCTTCAACGAACCGTCTATAATATCCGGTTAGACTCAAAAATATTCTAATGTCCGAAGGAGACAATGGTCTAGGGCAATTTCTTACCGCCTCTGTTTTCTTAGTATCAACCTTGATTCCCTCACTGGACACTATGTGACCAAGGAACGCCACCTCCTTCAATAAAAATTCACACTTACTAAACTTGACAAAAAATTACGTATTCCTTAATGTTTGAAGCACAACTCTCAAATGACCATTATGTTCTTCATCACCCCAAGAGTAAATCAAGACATCGTTAATGAAGACAAACACAAAAGTATCAAGGTAGAGTTTGAACACCCTATTTATTACATCCATAAACACCCGTTGCATTCATCAACCATAACGACATCGCCAAAAACTCAAAGTGACCATACCTTATTTGAAAAGCCGTCTTAGGAATATGACACTCCCTTACCCATAGTTGATAATAGCCATACCAGAGATCGATCTTTGAGAAATGACTTGCTTAATGGTAGTCTATCCTGGGAATAGGATATTTGTTCTTAATGGTCACCTTGTTAAATTAACAATAGTCTATGCACATTAGGACTGACCTATCCTTTTTTCTTAAAAACAACACAGGAGTACCCTATGGTGAAATTCTTGGCCTTATAAATCCCTTTTCTAGCAAGTCTTTTAATTGTTCCTTTAACTCCTTTAATTATACTGGGGCCATTTGGTAGGGAGAAATAGAGAGAAGTTGGGTATTGGGTAGAAGATCGATACAAAAATCAACTTCTCTATTGGGAGGGACACCGGAGAGGTCACCGAGAAATACATTAAGAAATTCATTTACCATAGGAACCGACTCAACAGAAGGACTTTAAAAGTTAACATCATAAACCATCACAAGGTGGCAACCCTTAGCAAAAAACTTTTGGGCCTTTAGACGAGAAATAAATCTACCCTTAACTACTGAATCATGACCCTTCCATTCTAGAATAGGCTCACTTGGGAATTGTCACTTGACTCAATGTGTTCTACAATCCATTGCTCATATAAAACCCTTGTTACACCCTTGATTTGATAAGACACTAGCTCAACCATTTCATTTGGAGGCACTCCCATAATAGCCACAATCCGATAAACTTCCTCGATAAACTCCATAGGGTCCTCAACTACCTTAGAACCATCAAATTCAAGTGGATTCATCCTCTTAAAATCTCGTATCCAAGAAGCCAGAGAAGGCACTTAAAGAGAAGGAGGAGCAAAGCCTTGATTAGTTTGGTTGGCTACGGCTTGTACAAACAAGGTGATGATGTTTTGGAACTCCGCATGTGTAAATCTTTCTTATGATGTGGATCCTCGGGAACCAGAGGAGCTTGGTCATCATTAGAATAAATTTATCTAATTTTCAGTACCCTTCTTGGAGGCATTATCTAGAGAGGATGGAATGATCCATTAGTTAGAGGAGGTCTAAGAACAACTCTAGGGCACGACATGAATCCTAAAAGAGGGGAAAATTTCCTAAATGCCTTATTGTCTCCCATTCATAATTATGGCACTCTTTACAACCATTAATAAAACCCTATTCGAAATGGTATGGTGGACTCTAAGGACTATTTAAAACCTCAATCTCTTGTACAAAGTTTGTCATGACCATAGCCTAGGTCCTAAATGTGATATGATAAATGAGGAACCCGCAGGTGCCTCACCCTAGCCTCTTAGAATTGATTTAGCCTTTCATAGGAAATGACAAAAACTAAACATGAGAAAAATAAGAGGAAAGAGGGTCTAAGGGATGCATCGTGATAAGAACCATAATAGTCAAGCTTCAACTCACATATTTCCAACAATACCTCTATCTTTGAGACTTGACGGGGGATAGAACAAATTCCTAGCTCACCCTCAATCAAAATATAATGAAATGTCATAATAAATATGTAAAGTTCTGATCATATCATATACTAGCAAGATAAAGTAGTATCATTCCCGAAATATGGGAACTCACCAAAAGTAACCTTCAATCGAAAACTCAACTAGCCACATGGTGGAGAATGAGGAGGAACGTCGATCCCTATATGATGATAATATGTACACAAAAGTATGCTTTAGTACTTTGAATGTACTAAGTATATCGGCATGTAATACATTGAAAAACATTAAAGAATTATAAGGTAAATTACATTAGTAAGTACATACATGAGTAATCAAGTAAATAAGATTTAAGCCATTCATTTGTGGGAAGATGACTATAGCCGACTTTAAGACAATGTGAGATATAATATGGAATCCAATGTTACTCGCTACATTGTAAGGGGAGACTACTTGCCAAGGTAGAACTCTGTCAACATTCATTTGTTTTAATATTTAATGGCCATTTTTGGATCTAGTAGCCTAGCCTAAAAGGGATCTTATGTTGCTCATAGTCAATGAAACAAGAGGTTGCTATTAGGATTCCCTTACCGAACCCACCTTAAGCCTCATTCGGTACTAAGTAAAATCCCACAGAATAGTATATTATAGTAAGGTAAACATACTTGTATTTTGAGATATCAAATCATTATTTAGTAGAATAGCTCCTTAAAACCATTCATGGTTCAAGTATGCAAGAATTGTCCTTTCGCATAAAGAATCCTTTTGCTTAGGTAAGAAAGCCTCTCACAACCATTCATCTTTAATTCAAAGACTCCCATAATCATAATATTTAGCTTTCATAAACATTTAATGGATTCCAAAAACTTCATGCAGAACCACCATGAAATTCATCAATAGAAGTCATACTTTAAACAACACACCATGAATCTCAAGAACCTTTAAGGAACTAAGTAGAGAAAATACTTATAATTAATCAATCCATACATTTGAAATAACATTGCATTAAAATATACCAATAATCAAGGGTTAAATCATAATTTATGCTATTAAGTAGAAATTAGTGCAACCCATAACAAATTCTTACTTGAAATGAAAAACTTAGTTAAAAAGGTCTTTTGGGCTCCATGGGTTAAAGTTCCCATGTATAAAGACCCACATACCTTGACAAATTTTGACATTGATATTGAGGACGAAGACTTGGTCTTGAGGAAACCTTAAAATTTGTTTTTGATGAAGAATACCTTTGAGAGTAGCTTTTGGGAGAGGAGGATTTTGTAAAATTAAAGTGAATGTAGGAATGAGATGCTTGGGAAGTGTTAGGGTCGTTAGATAGGATTTTGTAAATCTAGGTCTCTAAAGTTTCTCTACGAGTCACTTCTATGACTTGTTAACCCATCTACGAGTCCTAACATGGCTCGTAGACTCACTTCCTTAGTCAACTTCCAAACCTTAAAAATTGAGTCATAGAAGCTGATACAGTTCATTTTCTTAAAAATTGGCCCTTTTTAAATTTTTTTTACTTATAGGGTCTTACAGAAGGGAAATTTGGAGAGCAAGGAGGGTATTTGGCGTCATACCTAATTGACTAGGCGAGTATGGTTTATACACCGAATAGGTTTGGTGAGCAAATCCTTCTCTCCAAAATCATCTGAAAGGTTGGTAGGAAAAGGGGAGTTTAGCGAGGGATAGGGTAAGCCGGCGACATATCGACTTTGTTTGATCCCTGTCTAGTTAGCCAAATTTCCTGAGAAATTTACCTCCAAACCCTAGGATATTGACGAGGAGGTAGGAAAGTTGATGACTTGCCGACTAGGTTAGCGAGCATAACCTATCTCACCCATTCTACCCCGTGAGTTTTTTAATTGAGGCATTTTAGTCAATTTAAACTCACTTAGTTCCTAGACTACACCATCTGAAGCCTATATACTAAGAATATATCTACCCAAACCCTTCAAATTCCTCCATTCCTCCTTCCATCAATAGTAACAATTTTACTTTATCTAACCTACTCTCCTAAGGACCAATTCTCATGACAAGCTAGGGTTCAACGATTACAAGATTTCAAGTCTCAATATTCTTTGCATTAAGGGATTAATTGATCAAGTTATATGAAAATTCATCCATGGATACCTTCATCCATGAAATCCCATGATTTATTTCTAAATTTTTCTTTATGAATGCTATTTCCACGCCGTAATTCCTATGAAATCACATTGGGTCATTTCAATTATAGTTTCTTTCATTATCATCGATTTAATTGTGCTATAAGTAAGTTGAATTGCATGATTGCTAGTTGCTTTCCATGGACACATGCATTATGTAATTTTTAAATATGAACCTTTGAAGTTTTGATCATGAATTGATGAAATATTTTATAAAAATCTATGATAATGATGAATTATGATTTCAGTGATGTATCAAGAAAGTATCTACGGTTTTGAAAGTTAATTCTCACACATTCATGTCAAAAAGGTGAAAGGTTTTCTCATTCTTGTATGAATCAATAATGTTAATGAGCTATTCTTTTGACTATTATACGATATTGGATTGGTATTTACTATATCCTTTACTGATGATGTTAATACCTATGGATTATGACTTTTTGTACGGATAATGGCTTAGCACCGAGAGGACTTTAAAGTGAGATTTGGTTCGGAAGCTCAAGTAGTGTCCCTAGGGAATCCTAGTAGCAACCTTTAGTCCCTAACTATGTTACCTGTTTAGATTTTCCATTATAGCCTAGGTAGTGGATCCACAAATAGCTCAAGTTAAGATGTTCTCATGAAGTCTATTTTGGCAATTCATCTCTCTCATCTCGATGTGGGAATTGTATTGGATTTCATGTTATAGCTCGTAGGATCTTAAGTGTCGGTTAAGGTCCTATCCCAGAAATGTATATTATATGATATAATTTCTCATGATGTCTAAGTATTATGTTGCATCAGTCATATTTATGATTTCTATATTCAAATGTTTTAATGTTTTACTCATGCTTTTAAAGATATTGGTCATGCATTCCTTTTTCCTATTTATTATGTTTTATTATCATTATTCATGTATACTTCTAACATACTTAGTTTATTCCATGTACTAATTCATAACTTTTGCCTATATTGTATCATAATGTAGGGTCTGACAATCACACTCCTCCCTCTCGTGGCTAAAATTGCTTTTATTATCATCACTTGATTGGTTAGTCCTCATGTCTTGAGGAAGTAACAACACATGAGTTTTATGTTCTTTACTATGACATTTCTTTCTTTATATGGGTGAGCTATGAACATTTATTATTCCCCATCTAGACTAAAGTAGAGGAATGTTTTAGATGTTCATTAAGTATGTAGCTCCAAGTATTCAGACATATTGTTTCTGAGTTTCCTTCTATTCGAGATTTCAATTTGAGACTTATCTTCTGCTTATGCTTTGTTAATTTCTTTTACTGAACTTATGTATGTAATGTTTTCTAAGAGGTTTGGTTGGAGTTCCACCTGATTCTGATTGTTTTTTCACGTATAGGGCCTACATTAGGTTGTGAAACAAAAAATAGTAAATCCTTTCTACAATTCTTGTGGTTTGACTCAAACTCATAAAATTTGATATTATTTTTCCATAGAATTGCCTATACTTCAATGGAAAAGTATATTTGAACTCTATCCAACTACATAGACATATTAAGAAGGAATATTTGGTGATACACTGGGAGATAAACCAAAATAAAAAGCATAACCATCAGACTAATCAAAAGGAGAAAAATAGTAGCAGAAAATCCAAAGAAAAAAAAGCCAAAAAAGAAAATAGGTCAATAGATGATAAAGGAAAATAAATTCTAGAAGAGAAGTTGAAGGAAGAAACACGCAACTTAGGATGCAACTAGCATCGGGTACCATACTTGACCTTGACCTGATCCTAGTTGGACCCGTACGCTACGAGCATAATTGTCATGACCCAAACTAGCGCCTAGACGTGATATGGTGAATGAGACACCCAGAGGTATCTTACCCAAGCCTCTTAGCATTCATATAGATTTTCATAGATAATGACATTTAATAACAAGCAGAAATAAGAGGAATATTGGGACTAAGGGAAAAAACATATAATATGAGTCATTAATACTATCAAACAACATCTATTTGTCCACTCATGCCTCTACTTGTTTAGACTTGGCGGGGACTAAGACATATACCTAGAACACCCTCATTATAAATTGGGACAAGGACTCAAAAGATAATCCAAGCGTCTATACAAAAAATAAGCTAGAATATGTAAGGTGTATTATTCTTGAAACATGGGAACTCACCAAGGTAATAGCCTTCAATGATCAAACTAGCCACGTGGAGGTGAACGTGGAGCAATGGTTATCCCTAGAAGTTGATATCATGTAGGGAAAAGAGTATGCGTTATTACTTTGAATGTACTAAGTATGTAGGCGTGTATGAACATTAAAGAAATATTAGGACATTTATGTAGTATGAAACATAGTACAATGCATGCATAATCAATCGTGTGAATAGCCTTTGAATAATTCATTTTGTGGGAAAATATCCATAGCCGACATTTTAAACCATGCGAGCTATTACATGGAATTTAACATAACCCCCTACGTTGGCACAGGGAGCCTACTTTTTGGATAGGACTACGTCGACTTCATTCATTTCTTTAACTTTAACTTTAACTTTAATTTTAGGGGATATTTGTGAATCCTCTAGCCTAAGCCAACAAGGGATCCTATGTTGGTGCATAGTTAATGGGACAAGGTGTTGCTACAAGGATTCCATGACCAAATGACACCTCAATGCCCTATTCGGTGCTAAGTCATTCCCACATAGTAGTTAATATAATAGAACATAGTCATTTGCATAGCTTTAGATCATCAAAACATAAATCATTAGAATAACTGATTAAAACCATCATTTGGTTCATACAAGTGAGAATTGACCTTTCACAACTGGAATATATCATTTCATAATCATTTCATCATTCTTTCATTTAATAAGACTCCCTTTGATCATAAACATTTGCTTTCATAAACTTTTATTTTTGAGTCAAAGCTTTCATTTCAACTTCATTCAGAACATAAAATAACTAGGTGGGTTCTATTCATTCAACTTTTAAATCATTTAAAATAATTCTAGCATGCATGAGAGTAATGAAAGGCATCACTTTAGATATCTTTGAAACAACCTACCAATATACCTTGAAACAATTTCATGCCTTCATATAAGGACCTTTAATAAAAAACATCAATATCATGCGAATAAGAGTCAATATAGAGTATGGTGGATAAATAAAATTTAAATAAAAAATAATCTATGTATTGAAATCATAGCATAAAAATCCATAAGATCTTACCATTTGAACTTGTATTATGAAGTTGGGAAAAACATTTGGGTTGTATTGCTGGAAGAACCCATCGATGAGACCCACATACCATGGGGAATGAATCCCTAATGCAAGATTGACAATAATGAAGACTTGATCTTCCTGGAATAAAACCCTAGCTTTTCTTGAAACCGTTGCAAGAACTTGAGAGGGAAGAACTTTGTTTGTTGGTGTCAAAATTGTGAGAAATAAAGGCTTCCGAGGGTTTAGGATCTTTAGATAGAGTTAATTCATCCACCAAAACGACCACACTTCAATATTAAAACACAAGAAAATACAAAAATGCACCTTCAAAATCTGATCAGACTAGGCTTCACAGGGACCCTTCATGGTCTGTGGTGCTTACCATATCTCGTGGGAAAGGACTTGGGGAAAAGATTTTAGAAGTCTGTAAGAAGAGTCATTGAACTTACTCTACAGTGACCTTCATGATCTGTGGAGGCCATCACAGCCTGTGAAACATCATGGTCCCTTCCCTACAGGTTGAAGTCTCTAAATCTCCACCATTATTGCTCACCATGGTCTGTGGTTATCTGCACATCCCGTGATGGCTTTCCGTTGTCATCACTGATGCCTTTTTCTGCATTTTCCTGAGATTTCATCCTTTGTTCCTTATTTTAGGACTTTCCAAAATTTATGGGGTCTTACAATATCTTCCTTTTAGGAAAATTCGTACTCGAATAGGAATCATTAGCATAGAAAAGGACATAAAACGAGGACTAGCAACCCAACATGAATACAATGACACTTGAAATGCATAAAATATGACATCTTTAAACATATTATAAACATGACTTTAAAATTTAACTTCATGAATTTGCATGCATATGAGGACTTAGGAAAGTCTGAAACATAGGAGTCTTAAACATTTGAGCATGAATAACTTAGTACCTTAGGCTTTAATAGAATGAAAGTGATGAGGGCAACATTTTATCATATCCGTTTCCGCTTTCCACATAGCACTTTCAACTTGTTGATTCCTCTAAATAACTTTAACGGATGCAACACCTTTTTTCCTCAATCTCTTATGATGCCGGTCCAAAATTTCAACCGGGACCACTTCATAAGTCAAATTTTCTTCAACATTCATCATCACAATGGAACTAGGATAACCCATACATTTTCTAAACATAGACACATGGAACACCGAATGAACCATGACCATCTCCAATGGCAATTCCAATTCTTAAGTAACCTTACCAACGTTCCTCAAGATTTTATAAGGCCCTACATACCTTGGGCTCAATTTTACTTTCTTACCAAAATGAACCAGACCCTTCCTGGGTGAAACCTTCAAGTACACCCAACATCCATACGAAACTCTAGATCCCATCTCTTGGTAATGGAATAGGACTTTTGATGACTTTGATCCGTCTTCAACTTTTCTCTAATAAATCTCACCTTTTTCCAAAGCATCATGCTCTAAATCAGGACACAACAAGGTCATCTCACCTACTTCAAACCAACCAATCGGAGATCTACATCTTCTCCCATATAAAGCCTCAAATAGTTCCATCTCAATACTTAAGTGATAGCTATTGTTATAGGCAAGCTTGATGAGCGGTAGATGATAATCCCAACTCCTGTTGAACTCCAACACACAAGCCTGTAAATATATCATCTATTTTTTGAATTGTCCATTCGGCTTGCCCATCGGTTTGAGGATGGAATATGGTACTTAGCTTCATCTTGGTACCAAGTCCCTTTTGAAATTATCTCCAAAAATAAGAAGTGAATTAGGCACTATGATCTGAAATAATTGACAAAGGAATACCATGAAACCTTACCAACTCCTTAATATACAACTTAGCATAATCCTAGGCACTATAAGATGTCTTGACCGGTAGAAAGTGAACTGACTTTTTCATTCTATCAACAATCACCCAAATCGAATCATGATGCTTTCGAGTATGAGGCAAACCCACTACAAAATCCATATTTTACATCTTCCTACTTCCAAGTAGGGATTTCAATATCTTAGACTAGGCCACCGACATTTGATGTTTGGCCCTAACTTGTTGGCAATTTAGACACTCAGCCATAAACCTTGCTATGTCCTTCTTCGTGACATACCACCAGTAAATCTCCTTAAAGTCTCAGTACATTTTAGTTGACTTAGGATGAATAGAGTATGAAGAATTATTAGCCTCCTTCAAGATCAAACGCCTTAGGTCATCTACATCCAAAACACATAATCGATCTTGGTAATGATGTACTCCATCACTTTCTTGTGAAAAGACCTATACTTTCTTTTCCTTTAACAACCCCTTTAACTCTGCTAATGTCGGGTCAAGGTCTTTCTTTGACTTAACATCCACCACCAAAGATAATTCAGACCGGTTATGAACAACCATACCATTATCATCATAACCACACAACTTTACCCCTAATCTAGACAACTGGTGAACATCCTTTACCAAATCCCTCTTTCCTTCATCAATATGAGCCACACTCCCCATAGACACTCTACTAAGTACATCAGCAACTGCATTGTCTTTACCCGAATGATAATGTACACTCATGACATAATCTATGAGGAGCTTAAGCCACCTTCTTTTCCTTATATTAAGGTCCTTTTGGGTAAACACATATTGTAGACTTTTGTGATCGATTAATACATCTACATGTAACCTATAGAGGTAATGCCAACAAACATTTAGGGAAAATACAATGACCGCCAACTCAAAATCATAGGTAGGGTAGTTACGTTCGTGCACCTTCATTTTCCTAGAAGAATAGGATATAAATTTTCCGATTTGCATCAAGGCATAACCCAAACCAATCTTTGAAGCATCACAGTAAACCACAAACCTTCTTAGGCTTCTGGTAAAGTCAAGACAGGAGCAGATGTAAGTCGATCTTTCAAAGTTTGGAAACTCTTTTCACACTCATTCGTTCATAAAAACTTTGCCTTCTTTTGAGTCAACTTTGTCATAAAAGACAAAATACTAGAGAACCCTTCAACAAATTTTCTATAGTACCCGACTAGACCCAAAAAGATCCTAATGTATCAAGGAGATAATGGTCTAGGCCAATTCTTGATTGCTTCCATTTTCTTATGAACAATTTTGATCCATCATTCGATACTATATGACAAAGAAACGCCACTTCTTTCAACAAAAAATCACAATAAATAAATTTTGGAAACAATTATTTATTCTTCAAGGTTTGAAGCACAACCCTCAAATGATTCTTATGTTCTTCTTCACCCCGAGAGTAAATCAAAATATCATCAACGAAGACCACCATAAAAGTATCAAGGTAGGGTTTGAACACCCTACTCATTAGATACATAAACACCGCTGGTGCATTTGTCAACCCTAAAGACATCACTAAAAACTCAAAGTGAGCATACCTTATTTGAAATTTCATCTTGCGAATGTTACACCCCTTTCAACTACCCATTGATCATACCAAACTCTTGCCACACCCTTGAGTTGATAGGCCACTAGTGCAGGCTTTTTATGTGGAGGCACACCCATGATAGCCACAATATGATAAACCTAATCAATGAACTTCATAGGTTCCTCATCTACTTTGGAACCATCAAACTCGGGCAGGTTCATTCTCTTAAAGACAGAATCCTAGAAGCTAGAGTAGGCAGTTAAGGAGGAGGAACAATGCCTTGGTTTTCTACAGCTTTAACCAACAATGTGATAATGTTCAAGAATTCTACCTGGGTCACTCCCTCATCATGATATGGATATTCGAGAACAAGAGGAGCTTGGTCCTCTTTGTCTATCCTTTCTATAAGTGGAGGTACTCTTCTTGAAGGAATGATCTAGAAAACATAAAATGATATGTTAGTTAGAGGAAGTCTTAGGACATTCTAGGGAACGACATGAATTTGAAAGAAGTAAAAACTTTCCTAAATGTCCCATAGCCTCATATTCATAGTTGTAGCGCGCCTCGCACCTATGAACAAGACCCTATTTGATGGGGTATGGTAGACCCCGAGAATAATTCAAAACCCTGAGCTCTGATACCATGTTTTTCACTATCCAAGCCTAGGGAAAAAATATGACATGGAGAATGAGACACCTAGAGGTACCTCACCCAAGCCTCTTAGCATTCATATAGCTTTTCATCGGTAATGACATTTAATAAGAACCAGAAATTAGAGGGATAATGGGAATAAGGGAAATGATATAGAATAGGAGTCATTAATAATAACAAACAACGTCAATTTGTCCAACAATACCTCTACTTCTTTAGACTTGGTAGAGGCTAAGAGATGTCCCTAGCTCACCCTCATAGTAAATTGGAATAAGTACTCAAAAGATAATCCAAACGTCTATACAAATCATACGCTAGAAAGGGTAGGGGTATTATTTCTAAAATATGGGTACTCACCAAGGTAGTAGCCTTAAATAATCTAACTAGCCACATGGAGGTGAATATGGGGCAACTCCGGTCCCTACATGTAGATATCATGTAGACAAAAGAGTATGCGTTAGTAATTTTAATGTGCAAATTATATAGGCATGCATGAACATTTAAGAAACATTAGGATATTTATATAGTACGAAATATAGTGCAATGCCTGCATAATCAATCATGTGAATAGCCTTTGAAATATTAATTTTGTGGGAAAATGACCATAACTAACATTTAAGACCATGCGAGCTATTACATGGAATCAAACATAACTCCCTATGATGGCATGGGATCCTACTTGCCAGGTATGACTCTATCAACTTCATTCATTTTTTAACTTTATCTTTATAAGCTATTTATAGATCTACTATCTAAGCCTACAAAGGCTCTTATGTTGACACATAGTTAATTGGACAAGGTGTAGCTACTAGATTCCCTTAACGAATCCCACGTCAATGCCCTATTTGGTGCTAACTCATTCCCATAAAATAGTTTATATAATAATAACATAGTAATTTGTATAGCTTTAGATCATCAAAACATCATTCGATAGAATAGCTCACTAAAACCTTCATTTGAATCAAACAAGTGAGAATTGGCCTTTCACAAGTGGAATACATCATTTCACCATTCTTTACTTTCATAAGACTCCCTTTGGTCATAAACATTAGCTTTCACAAACTTTCATTTTGGAGTCAAAGCATTCATTTGAACTTCATTGAGAACATAAAAGAACTAGGTGGGTTCTATTCATTCAACTTTTAAATCATTTAAAACATGCTAGCATGCATGAGAGTAATGAAATACATCACTTTAGATATCTTTGAAATAACCCACCAAAACACCTTGAAACCCTTTCATTCCTTCATGTAAGGACCTTGAATAAAAATTATCAATGTCATGAAATTAATAGTTAATATAGACTAAGATAGACAAATAAACTTTAAAAAACAATTCATGCATTTAGATTCATAATGTAAAAACCCATAAGATTTCACCATTTGAAATTGAGCTATGAAGTTTGGAAAAATATTTGGGCTCTGTGGGTGGAAGAACACGTGTATGATACCCACCAACCATAGGGAACGAATCCTTAATGAAAGATTTACAATAATGGAGACTTGATCTTCTTGGAATAAAACCCTAGATTTTCTTGAAACCCTTGGAAGAACTTGAGAGAGGAAAACTTTGCTTGTTTGAGTCTAAGTTATGAGAAATTAAGGCTTTAGAGGGTTTAGGACCTTTAGATAGGGTCAATTCATCACCCAAAACAACCATACTTCAATATTAAAACTCAGGAAAAGACAAAAGTGCCCCTTTAAAATATGTCTGGATTGGGCTTCACGGGGACCCTTCACGGGCCATGGTGATCCTATGGTTCTCACCACGACCCGTGGTGGTGTCTCGTGGTAAAAGACTTGGGGAAAAGATTTTGGAAGTCTATAGGGAGAGTCTTTGAACTTCCTCACCAGAGACCTTCACGGTCCATCTAGGGCATCACATCCCAGAAAACATGGTGGTGCTGGAGCTCCTATAGGAGGCCTATAGAGTGAACACCATAGATACACACTCCGTGAAGAGCTCCATGACCCGTGGTGGTCGTCCATGGTCCTCACCTTAGATGTTTCCTGGGGACTTTGGGGAGGGGTCACCACAGATGACACTATGGTCTATGGTGCTCACCACGGTATGTGGTCCCTTGTCATGATCCCTCCCCTACAGTCTGAGTCTCAGAATCTCCACCATCGTTGCTCACTACGGTTCGTGATTATCAGCCCAGCCCCTGATGGCCTTCCGTGATCATTATTGATGCCATTTTTGTATTTTCCTAAGTTTTCATCCTTATTTCTCATTTTTGGACTTTTTAAAATTTTCGGGGTCTTACAGTAATACCGACCACAAAATCAAAAAACAAACAAGTATATCTCAACTTAAAATTAAGTCCTTGGCTGATAAGGAACATATCAATGACACTAGTAATAAACTCAATGAATCCCTATAATTAATATTAAACAACAACTAAATCTAGTATGGATCATCGAGGACATCATGATATCTATAAACAAGGAGTGTTAATTAGGTCGTCAAAGCCACCATGAAGTCTAGAAGTATATAAACTACTGGCATAATCATATACGATCAAAGCCAACATACCGCTATTAAAAGGCAAAACAATAAGTTGGCATAGTCGGTAACACACATCTATACAACCCAAACTCTGCAAGACTCTAAGAATAGAAGGCCCCAACTTAACCAAAACTATTTAAAGGAAAATTTCAGCTCCAGAATAAAGGGGCTAGTGAACCTTCTCGAAGTCAATCATTGTCACAATACAAGCTAGTCCTTAGGGGTGACACGCCAATTAAAATCTCAAAGTACTCATTCATGATAATACATAAGGTAAATAAAGAAATTATTCTTAAACATAGATGCGGAAGTAAAGTCTCAATATGAATATTCTAAATAAATGAGAATGAGTCTAGAAAATATAGACCTCATTAACATCCAACATATCTCTACTAGTCTAGATGCGTCCCTTATTCTACTAAGGTATTAGATGGATCTGCGTGAGTAGTTTGATTGTATCATCACGAGGCTCATAGTGATGGTTGTTAATTAGAGATATTCCGTAAAAAGAGAAAAATACTATTTTTTAGAGTTGCATTTATTGTATTATTTTATTTGTAGGGACTGAGGTTCATTAAACTTGCAAGCTTTATGTTCAATCAAGTTATTTTCAATATTTCTTTGATTTTTAGTATTTAGTGCAGTTCTATTTCCTTCAACTATATAACATACCCTATATTCTATGGATGGACATTTTTCGACGCTACCTTATTTTATGATGTAGATGCGGATACTTAGAATCATCAACATATGCTCTATTGAGATCACACTTTGTTAGATTTTGGTGAGGCCTTCTTGCTTTTGTAAGGCTCCTTTATAGTTATTATTTTTAGTGTTTATTATTTATTTTGGTGTAGCCGTGGGTCCTATCCTAGTATCTATCTTTAGTTATTAGAGTCTTTATGGACATAATTAGAGATTTAATTTAGGTAGTATAATTTGTTGTTTTAAACATTAATTCCTTCAATTTCTAAGTTATTTACAAATTCTTATTTTAAGAATAATCGAGATGCTTGAGTTTCTTTTAAATGTTTAAATTGATCATTTTATTTAGCTTCCATATTCGAGTTTAGTCTTCAGCTTAGTACTAAGCTAGGCCAAGGTTTTACTTGGGACCATCAATAGTTTCCAAGTGCCAGCTATGCCTAAGGTGTAGACTCGGTGCATAAAAAATGTTATATTTGAGCATAGAGTTAAGGTTTCCTAGGATGTGTATGATACGTATCTAGTGAAGTCCTTCTTATCAGCATGAAGGAAACAACACCTATAATAAGGAGGCTACATGACATTAGGAATTGTCTCATTTCTTTCATACACCAGGTTCTTGCAATAAAGATTAACTCTATCAAAGTTCCTTATAACTCATGTATTTATGTGATTTCAGATCATGCCTCCAAAGCATATTGTTAGTCAGAGGAATATCGCCAGTAACTAGGTCCGAGCTACTAATATGCCTACACCTCAAGTATGAAGATTAGGGATGTAGCTCATGTAGCTAATAAGGGAAATGTTGAAGTGACCCTAGAGGTGATTGCTAGCTCTACAGGGATCCACTGACAACTCCTACTCAAATATCCCCAATATCTGAGGAAAGGTTTAGGAGATATATTATGATGCTCACTGAATTGATGGATACTCAGTTGGGCCGTCAGAGCACTCTAGTCACTAGCTAAAGTTCCCAAGAGTCGTCGACAGCGACTAGGATCAGAGATTTCTTCATGGTGAATCTTTTACAACCTGAGTCTACGTCCTAGGTTTGGCTAGCACTCGGAAACCATTGCTAGTCCCAAGCGAACACTAAGCATGGCTGACCACTAAGAAGAAGAAATAACTTCATACAAAAGTATAAAAGTATTGAGCAATTTAAACACTTATAGCATAAACTCTGAAAAACTGTCTGAAAATACTCAGACTAAGTAAAATAAATGTTTAAAACCATTCTCTAGAAATTTTGAACTAACTATCTACTGTGTCTATGAAGTCTCTAAAGTACTATAGTTAGTTACCGAGATAGGCCCACAAATATCTCAAATGAAATAATAGTGATGAATAAATGAACTAGAAAGGAGTTCCTCCAAAAACTAGGAAGTCTTACCAATAGCTGGGGAATTATGATATTCAATGATGCGCCTATTGATGATCTCTAAAACCTATATCTGCATCTAAAAATAACACAACATCGAAAGACGTCAGTATATGAAATATAAAGTATGAAAATAGCTGAATAAATAAATTACTCAAAATTGAATACTCATGAAAGAAATACTAGAAGTAACTAGACTGAAGTTAAAGCATGCAAGTATAATTAAGTGTCAAAGCTGTACAAAAATATAAGGTATTAATGCAACTCAAAAATAAATTGATGTTTTCTCTTTTAGGGAGTTTCTCTAACTGACAACCAGCGTAATGAGGCTCATGATGATAAAATATACTATTCGCTATGCCAAAGCCGTCCATTACCTTACTAGGAAAATAGAAGCAGTCTAAACTGATGGATCCATATAGAATTTTGTATTAGGGACTGAAGTGAAGAGTCGCTCGAACAAACAGATGATCAGTTTATGAAATGTACAGTATGAAAAATAGCAGAATAAATAAATAACCCAAAGTTAAATACTAATGAAAGAAACACTAGGAGTAACTAGACTGAAGTTAAAGCATGCAAGTATAATTAAGTGTCAAAACTGTACAAAAATATAAGGTATTAATGCAACTCAAATATAAATTGATGTTTTCTCTTTTAGGGAGTTTTTCTAACCGGCAACCATCATAATGAGGCTCATGATGATAAAATATACTTCTCGCTTTGCCAAAGCCGTCCATTACCTTACCAGGAAAATGGATGCAGTCTAAACTGATGGATCCATATAAAATTTTGTATTAGGGACTAAAGTGAGGACTCGCTCAAACAAATAGTATGATCCTATCCTACGATCGTTACAAGTTCATGGTGTTTAAGTTGTCTAAAATCTGACATAAATCGGTGCTCAATACTACTACCAAAATCATGCAATAATTCTCATATAATAAAGTGAGTAGAATACTCGGAATACATCTCATTTAGTCTCATTGGACTTTTACATTGATTCGCTCAACTCTTTCTCAAACTCTTCATGCTTTCCCTTTTGAAAATCTACATATGAGACTACTTATGTGACCTAAAGCTCATTCTAAGAATATAAATTATGCATAGTAGTCTAACTCATTTAAACATTGAAAATCTTGCATAATATGAGTAATGTAAAACTTCATTAACTCAATTAATGTAATGCACTTGGGACATTCATGTTCCCTCAAAACTATTATTTTACTCGTAGAATGAAAATACTATCTCTCCTTTTTCTAAAACAATGTATAATAGTAAGCAATGTAGTAAATCAATTCAGGTGCATGTGGAATAAGAATTACCAACAACATCAAGAATTCTAATCATGGAAATATTCACAATCTCAATAGATATACAACAAACTCAGTGAAAGGAAATAATAACTCATTCAAAACTAAATACTATTTTGACTAAACCTCAAAATTTAAATCCTTAATAATGGAATTAAGATGTAGGGTATGAGGATGAAACTATTCCAAAGCTATGATTATCCTTATATTACTACAAGAACGATGTTCTTGACAAAACTCGAAGAACTCAATGAACTCGCTTAAACAGTAGCTTTTTCTCCTTTCCAATCCTTGATCTAGGTCATTAATGTGGTAATGAGGTGAAAAGTCTTGTAGGGTAATGGTAAGGAAATTCAATTAGTCCTAAAAGGTCTAAATGCTTACTTGGAAAGGGCGGGAAGAGATCCAGATACAATTCAATGAGCTATACAAGTCCTCTCGCGAAAAATAGGTACACTTTTTGGAGCTTCATGGAATTGCAAGGTTTGGGTCTGCGGGTCGTAGATCCTTCTATGGGTCAGGGGACCTGGTAATGGAAGTGATTTTAGGTGGGGGTTTTCAGGACCTGGTTGTGGGACCTCCTATGGTTGTAGGGCCTTTCTACAGATCATAGGGGACCTAGTCTTGTTCAGTTTGAAATGTCAAGTCTTAAGGCTTGGTCTATGGGTTGGGACTATGGTCCGTAGAAGTATCTACAATTCATAGCTTTGTCCACTAGCTTGACCCTCAAGAGAAAATAGCTAATTCTTTCTTTCATGAGCCTACGGTCTGTGGAAGCTCCTATGGGCTGTAGGTGCCATCCATAGAAGGACACCACAAGAAAAAATCTCAACTTTTCTCTAACTTTTGGACTTATCTAAGTTAAAATATTTTTGGGGTGTTACAATATCTCCCCCTTGGGATTAGTCATCCTTGAATGATGAATAATCGAAGAATTTACCAGTCACAAATGCAATCCAATAATTGAAATACTCAAACACTCAAAATGACATTAAATCTAAGATAGAAAAAGGAGTATTATCTTCAACATAAACACTAGAATAAACGAAGAGATGAGGGTATTTATCTCTCATATCTTCTTTGGTTCCATTGTTTACCCTTCAACAAACTGATTCCCACACCAAACTTTATATGAAGCGACCTCTTTGATCTTCAACTTGCAAACCGGATGGTCAAGAATCTGAACCGAAATCACCTTATAAGGAAAGCATCCTTCACGCTAATACTTTTTGTAGGAACAATGAGTGAAGGGTATCTTAAAAAGTTCTTAAGCATAGAAATATGAAACAGTGGGTGAACAACAATTAACTATTGGGTTGCTCCAACTCATAAGCCCATCACAAACTCTCTTTGTAATCTTAAAGGGACGAGTGTAATGAGGACTGAGCTTTTTTTATTTCCAAATCTCATAACACCCTTCATGGGTAAAACCTTAAAATATACCAAATAATTCATCTAAAAATCTATGTCTCTTCTCCTAAATTAAGTGTAGGTCTTTTGAGGACTTTTCACAGTTTTCAACCTCTCTTTGATGATCTTAACCTTTTTCATAGCCATTATGAACCAAGTCTCAACTTCACTGTCATGCCTCAAGATGACTCCCTAGATGTGGCCAACAAATGGAACCATTGGACTAGCTATGTCACTCAGGAAAAGACTTAACTCGAATAAAGAGTAACACCAAGTGGGCAATCACATAATATTCTCTGGTGGAAGCTCTATTTCATAGGCAACATCTTCAAGTCTCTAGATAATATGATAAGGACCAATATAACATCAACTCAACTTCTCTTTCTTCCTAAACTCCATAATACCTTTCATGGGCGAAACATTTAATTGCACACAATCATTTAGCTCAAATTCCAAGTCTCTTCTCCTAAAATTGTGTAGGATTTCTAACAACTTTGTGCACTCTTTATCCTTTATTGAATGATATTTATCTTCTCCATATCTTAGTGAACCATATATGGCCCTATCAACTCAACTTCACTAACCTAAAACTACCAAATTGTCAATCTATATCACCTGCCATAAAGATTCTCATATGGAGACATTTAATTACTAGAATGGAAACTATTATTGTAGGGGAATTCAATAAGCGCTAATCGATCATCCCACTAACCTTTGAAATCAATAACATAGGACCTTAACATATCCTCAAGGGTCTAAATTTTATGGACTGCCTGACTATCTGTCTATTGATAGAAACCGGTGCTAAGATTCACCTTTGAAAACAAACATTTCTAAAGTGACTTCAAAAATTGTGTAGTGAATTGAGTACTTCTCTCTAAGATTAAGGACAAGGGAATACTATGAAACCTGACTCTCTCTCGGATGTACAACCTTGCACAATCCTCGTCCGAATCTATAGTTTTACGGGCAAGAAAGGTGCAGAATTGGTCATGTGATCCACAAACACATAAGTTGAGTCATGATGTCTGCAAGATCAGGATAAACCTATAATGTAATTATAATGACCCAAGCCTAGGTCCTAGACGTGACACAGAGAATGAGACACCCGGAGGTACCTCACCCAAGCCTCTTAGTATTCAGTAAGCATTTCATTGGTAATGATAAATAAATCCAGAAGAAAATAAAAGGGATGTAGAGAAGAAGGTGCTTCACATTTAATAAGATTCAAAGACAACATAACATCTTTTTCTATGTCTAACCATACCTTCTACATTAAAGACTTGGCGGGGGATAAGATATATCCCTAGATCACCCTCAAAATAAGTGTCAAGAAATGCCTTAATAAAAGTTCTCAATGTTCTACATAACATAAGCTTAGAATAAAAAGGATGTTATTCCTGAAACATTAAAACTCACCATAAGCAATCTTCAAACTAATCTGAGCTAGCCACGTGGAGGAGGCCAAAGAGCGACGTCGGTTTCTACAAGGTGATATCATGTAGGGAAAAGTATGTTAAATCATATTAGCTAAACCTATAGAATTCCACTTTTTTGGTTAGTACTTTGAATGTACTAAGTATGTGAGTATGTTATGAAATGAAGAACATAAGAAAAACATGAGTAAGAAATATGCATAAGTGAATGCATGTATTAGACATCTTCATATGAAGCCTTAAAACATTCATTTTGTGGAGAAGTGACCATGACCGACATTTAAGACCATGCTAGCTATACATGGAATCCAACATAACCCGTATGTTGGCACGGAGAGACAACTTACCATGTAGAACTCCGTCAACTTTGATCATTTCTTTAACTTTGAATTTAAGGGCTAATTGTGGATCCACTAGCCTAAATAGCCTACAAGGGATCCTATGTTGGCTCATAGTTAATGCAACATGAGACTTTACTTAAGGACCCCTTAGTTTGAGTCCCCATCTATATGACATTCAGTTCTAGGTCAATCCTATGGAATAACATTTATATATCATAAATATATACATATTGTAAAACTTTAGACATCAAATCATCATCAATGGAATAGCTCATTAAAATATTTTATTTGATTCAAATATATGAGAATTGTCTTTTCACATTGAATCCTTTCTTTCGCTAAAAGCTCTTTCATCATCATTCAATCATTTCACAAGACTTTCTTAAACTTAGGTATTTTCTTCATAAACTTCCATTTGGAGTCAAAACTTTTAATTCAACTTCATTTCAACATAAGAAGACTAGGTGAGTTCATTTCGTATAACTTTCAAACACATTTAATGCATGAGAGTGATGGAAATGCATCATATGAAACATCTTAAAACAACCCACCATATTTACTTTAAAACTACCTTTCAAGCCTTAATATAAGAACCTTGATAAATCATCCATTTCATGTAAATTAGAATCAACATAAGTTAATATAGGTAAAGAAACTTCAAATATTCAAGAATCTATGCATTTAGAATCGTAGTATAAAAATCCATAAAAACTCATCACTTGAAATTGAGAGTCAATATATATATATATATATATATATATATATATATATATCAATAGGAGTAAATAAACTTAAAATATACCATAATCTACGCATTTGGGCTCCACGGGTGGAAGAACCCATGGATGAAAACCCACATACCTTAGAGTAGAACTTGAAGAAATCTTGATTTTTGGTCCTCAATGGGAAGCTTGAATCCTTTGAGTTTGAGAGAAAAATTGGAGGAGATGATTTGAGATAAAGGAGGATGAAGTTTAGGTTTTGGGGAGGTGAAAGATTGCAAATGACCCCAAATCGAGTCTAAGTTCATATATATTTGTTTAGGTAATTGTCCAAGATGCCCTTCATAAAAAAAATCTGGAAAATAGGCACAAAACCCTACAGGCGCAATAGTGGCGCATCGTACCATAGGACAAGCTACTGCACCTAGTTTCGGGGGCTCTGCTGGTGCGCTGCACCAAGCCCATAAACTGTTGCAGCGGTAGTCTTTGGTAAAATGATCATAACTTTTGACTCTGAACTTAGAATGAGGTGAACTTGGTGAAATGGAAAACAAGACTCAAAGACCTTTAATTTAATAGGTAATAGAAAAACTTATTCCTTATATAATAGGAGATATAGGCGTTTGAAGTTGATCCTATTCTGAACTCATACGAAAACTTAGCCGATGGAAATTTATTAGACTTGTCTTGGTGTTAGAGATCCCTTATGACCTTAAAATACATCTAATACACTTCAAATACTTAGGAATTGATCCTAACTCATATATAAAATTATAATTTGATGAGTTCAATCCTATACTCCTTTGAAGAATGGTTTGGATCTTGGCATAGAAATGTTTAAAGTGTTATAGTAATCCATATTAATCATCTCCCACTACTATTCTTATCAGGACCCGACCTAGGTCCTAGTGAGATCGATACCCCAAGTGGGTCCAACCAAGCCTCTTGACATATTGTACGCATACAGAAGGTAACGTAAAGTAGAAAATATATAAGAAAGAGTCTCAAAACATGCATCATAAAAGAGAGTGTAAACTCGACTACATAGACTCTACATCATTTATCGAACAATGACTTTACTAACTCAAGACAGATAGGGACTAAGACATGTCCTTAGATCACCCTCAATGTGAATATACCTAAAGTCTTTGAAATGAAACAAACTCATAACTCTCCCTCGATGGATTAGGACTCACCAATTTTTGTAGGATAGCAACTTAACTAGCCACGTGTGGAAGAAATGTGATCATCAACCCCTAAGTTATGAGATAATGCATTCAACAAATATGTGCTAGTAAGTTTGAATATACTAAGTATGTGGGCATTCCATGCAATATAAATCATATGATGCAATGATTAATTAATGTACATAATAAAGACGACAGTAAAGTCATGAAAAAACCCTAATCATCAAAGCATTTAAGAGACATAGTCAAAATTATAAAAGAACATAAAGATAGTATGCATATGTTAGATAGAACCATAATTGATAATAAGACCATGCGAGAAAAAACATGGAATACCGATGTCTTCCCATACAATAGAAAAAATCGGAATCTACTCACAAGATAGACTTTACTCCGCTAGGAGGGTGTCATGAACATATGCTATATGTGAATCCACTTGCTAGGCAATAAAGGCAATTCCTATGGTGGCACGTAGTTATCAGAAAAGAGAATCTATATAAGGATACAATAGGTCGAGCCCCTACCTCAAGCCTCAGTCGGTGCTAAGTCATATCCCACAGAATATATTACATAGTAACCATACTTAACATATATTATAAAACATGCTCATAGGTTTATAACTGATAGAGTAGCTGATTTTCATGTCATAATTGCAATGTGACTAATAACCTTTCAACATCAAAAATCATACTTGCATAATTCATGTCATTAGTTTCCTAGGTCACCAATTAAGGATCCTAAGTCACAATTGTTCATAACATGCAGTAAATTAATATCTTGAACATAATTGTAAGCCATGATCAATATTTATACTTTAAATTAGGATAAAAACATTAATGCATATTTGAGTTGATTAGAAACCATCAAAGAGGATCAAAATCGTTAAACTTCCGAGTCATAATTCATAAAAATTGTAATTGAAAATAGCTTCATGCATCGACATTCATAGTTTGACTTGAAATCATACAATTAATGTAGAATCATATTTATAATAATCAATAATAATGATTAAAATCCTAATTGAAGCAGCCCAACACAGTTCATCAAAACTAGGGTTAAAAAAGTAATGGAACTTCAAGAGATTTTTGAGGAAAGCCTTAGGACTCCATTGTTTAAAAGAACCCATGGATCAATACCCACATACCTTTATGGAATCAATTCAAAATTTATGAGGAACCTTGATGAAATTGAAACTCTAGCTTGAAATTATGGGAGGAACTTGAGAGAGATTTGATAGTCTTGCCTTAAGAAAATTTATGAGAATGAATAGCTTGAAATTTATGATTATGGGAGGAACTTGAGAGAGATTTGATAATTATAGGCTTTGAAAATTGCCATAAAACTGTCTAGGTTCATGGAACCAACCTTGGTAAAAGACAAAAAATGCCCTTCATTAAATTTTGATTTTTATCCTACGAATTGACTCCTACGAGTCGTAATAGGCCCTACGAATTGTCATCTTAAGTCTTCCATCAATTATGAGAAAATCACTAAAAGTTGGGTCTTTGAAGTAGCGTCTATGAGCTTTCTTCATGACTCTTCAATGGGATTATGGGTCATAGACCTTTATCGTCTTGCAGGTCTAGAAATCTGCAAATTTCCTAAGTCTTTGAATTTTCTTTACGTGTCGATATTACGACTCATCTAGGTGTGTCTATGAGTTATCTTGTTGAATCGTAGAACCTTACTCTTCATCAAGTCCTCTACTTCACCCAGTACCCTCCCTACGAGTCACTTCTACAACTCATAGAAGTACCCATGACTCATACGTCAAATTATACACTAGAGGTTAGTTCCTTTTTCTAAGAATTTTCCTTTTGATCCAACTTTCCAACTTCAGGGGTCATACAATTCTAGTAATTCAACATTTTTATCTACACCACAAGCCCTTTGATGCTAAACTTTGACTTGTTTGGCAATTCCAGAACTATGCCACAAACTCTGCCATGTCTCTTTTCATACCATTCCACTAGTAGACTTTCCTCAAATTATGGTACATCTTTGTAGATCTTAAATAAATTGATTCTTGGAGCTATGGTCCTCAAGTATGATTATACCTCATAGACCATAAATAATTGGGACACATAACCTACCCTGATACCTCAGCACTCCATATGCCCCTTTGGCAAAAGCCAAAAGTTTCTATTTATAAACATCTTCTTTCAATTAGAGGAGAATAGGATTTTGATCTTTCTTTTTCTTAACTTCAAAAACTAATAAAGACTCAGCTCCATTTTGAATGATAATACCTCCCTCATCATAATCCACAAGACGGACTCCCAAATGTTCAAGCCTATCCACTTCTTAGGCCAACTCTTTCTTCTTTTCTTCAGTATGAGTTGTGCTCTCCAGGGACAACCTACTAAGAGCATCACCAATGACATCAGTCTTACCTGGATGGTAAAGAATAATCATGTAATAGTCCTTGAGCAACTCAAGCCATCTCTTCTGCCTCAGGTTCAACTCTTTCTGAATAAATGCGTATTGCATAATCTTCTGATCTATGAACACATCAACATGCACAAAATAAAGATAATGACACCAAAACTTGAAAGAAAATACTACCACTACCAACTCTATATCATGAGTTAGATAATTCCTCTCGTGAACCTTAAGTTGTGTGGAAGTATAAGCTAGTACATGAATTTGTCTCGTGGAAGGCCGGTCTTATAAGCCATGATCAAAATTTGAACTTCACATAAAATCACACTCTTGGCTCTATGACCACCTTCCTATGGGTTGTAGACCCTATGATGGGTCATTATGCTAACTTGTAAGAAAGGTTCTGAGGGCCCTTCTGAATGTGGAGTCTACAAGCTATTTTTTACGGCCCGTACAATATCCTACGGGTTATCACTTGGGTCGTAAGAATGGTCCTTGACCACTAGATATTTCACTAAGTCTTATAAATTTCTACGAATAACTTCTATAGTTCGTAGAAAACTCAATGGCTAGTCCTGCTCTCATTCATCCTACATAAAACAAGTTCCAAGGTTTTTGAAGTTTACTTACTATCCTTCCTACAAATCTTAACTCTTCTTACGGGTCATACACTTGATTCGTAGGATTGTTCTTATCGTTATGAAAATGACAAAGTGTGGAGGGTTTCCACAAGCCCCTTTTATGGCTCATATTTCACTCTAAGGGATGTTGAGCTCGTCGTGGACCCTACTGCGAGTTTACTTCCTCTAGTTTACTCTGGTTATCAAACTTGACCTACTAGAATAATATGGGGTGTTACAATTTCTCCCCTTTAGGATTTTTTGTACTCAAATGATTACCAAGAAAGAATTTACCCAAGGCACAAATAAATGCACAAACTCAATACATCAACATCAAGAATAACATAGCCAAATACTCAAGCTCAAGAAGGGACTAACGACTAACTAATAGATAGTAGTAGAAATAGTACCTTCAACATCAACATTCTGAGGGATGAATAGATGCGGGTACTTTGCTCTCATATCATATTCGTCTTCCCATATAGCCTCCTCAATGAATTTATTTTGCTATAGAACTTTAGTGAGGCGACATATTTGGTTAATTTACGCACCTGACGATCAAGGATTTGGACAGGAACCTTTTCATAGGACAAGCTATCTTTTACCCTAATGTTTTTAGTACAAACAATGAGAGGAGTATCTCCCAAGCATGGAGTTGTGGAACACTAGATGAACGAGATCTAACTCCAGTGAAATATCTAACTTATAGGCTACATTGCCAACTCTTTTGATGATTTGATATGGACCAATGTAACATGGGATTAACTTTCCTTTCTTCCCAAAACTCATAACACTATTCATGGGAGAAATCTTAAAGTACACCAAATCATTTACCTAAAACTCCAAGCATCTTCTCTTAACATTAGTATAGGATTTCTAAAGACTTTGCATATTATTTAGCCTTTCTTGAATGATATTTACTTTCTCCATTGCTCGGTGAGCCAAGTGTAGACCTATCAACTCATATTAACCAACCTCAAAACCAACAAATCGTCAATCTACATCTCCTTCCATAAAGAGCAAGCCTTTTGAATTCTTAAATAGAAATAATTATTTTGGGTGAACTCAATAAGAGGCGAGTACTCATCCCAATTAACCTTGAAATCAATAACAGAGGATCTTAACATATCTTCAAGGGTATTTATTGTACGCTCTACCTAATCATCTGTCTACGAATGAAATGCGGTGCTAGGATTTACCTTTTAACCCAAACTTTTCAAAAATGAGTTCCAAAACTGTACATTGAATTGAGTACTTCTTCCTGAGATAATTGACATGAGAACTTTATGAAACCTAACTATATCTCAAATATATAACTTTAAATATTCCTCTGCAAAATATGTAGTCCTCACGAGAATGAAATGGGCTGATTTTTCCATTCTATCCACAATGACCATATTGAATAATGTTGTCTGCGAGATTGGGGTAAACCTGTAATGAAATCCACATTGATCATTTCCCACATTCATTCTAGGAACACTATATTAGACCTTTGATGCTTATATTTTACTTATTGATAATTTGGGCACTTCGCCACAACCTTGCTATGTCTCTTTTCATACCAATACACCAATAGACTTCCCTCAAATCATGGAACATCCTTGTAGAGCCTGGATAAATGAAGTATCTGGATTTATGGTCCTCAACCAAGATTTTACCTCGGAGACCATGAATAATTAGAACACATAATCTACCTTGATACCTCAACACCCTATCTCCCCCTTTGGCAAAAGCCAATATTTTTTATTATTTCAATTGGAGGAGAATAGGATTTTGATCTTGCTTTTCCTTCACTCCTACCACTAATGAAGACTTAGCCCCATTCTAAATGATAACATTTCCCTCATAACAGTTCACAAGATGGACTCCCAACCATGCAAGCCTATGCACTTCTTGGGGCAACTCTTTCTTCACTTCTTCTACATGAATGGTGCTCCCTATTGAAGACCTACTAAGAGAAAAAATAGTAATATTACCCTTACCTGGGTGGTAGAGAATACTCATGTCATAGTCCCAGAGAATCTCAAGCCATCTCCTCTACCTTAGGTTCAACTTTTTCACCCTTTATCTAGAAGATCATCAACTGCTCTTTCAACTCTTTTAACTCTATAGGAGGTATTCTATATGGAGGAATAGAGATGGGTTAAATATCGGGGAAATCATCTATTCTAAAGTGTATCTCCCCATCAGGAGGGAGTCTTTGAAAATACTTAAGAGACTTTGGGAGACTCTTTAACTACATAAACTAACTGTAGGAAAGGTGTCTCCACACTATCATCTCTAACTCATACAATGTGGTAGCTACATCCCTTGGAGACTAACTTTCTAGCCTTAAGGTATGAAATGAATTGACCCTTAGACAAAGCTAGACTACCCTTCCACTCTATAACTGGCTCATTCGGAAATTAAAACTTAACAATTCAGGTTCTATAATCAATAGAGAAATAATAGGCATAAAGGTAGTCCATGCCATGAATGACATTGAAGTTGACCATATCTAAATCTATTAAGACTACGAATCTGTCTTTATAATGGACAGAGAATATATAATCACGATAAACTCTCTTTGCTAGAATATAGTCACCAATAGGAATAAAAGCACTGAATGGTTCTTAGAGTTTTTCAGGAAGAAATTTGAACTTAACAGCTACATAAGGATTCACAAAAGACAAGGTATCACCTTGATTTAGTTAAGAAAAAGCATTACTGAAAAAAACTCAAAGCATACCAGTGAAAAATTCTAGAAATTTCTCTTGGTCATTGAGATTAGACAAATCATATAGACGGTTTAAGCCTCTGCCTATTCCCGCATTAGCACCCCTATAATTACCTCTTTTGGTGATGCTTCCAAAAGGGATTGGGCTCTATTGTACCCATCCTTTTTCAGGGTTAGATTCTTCGTGATTAAGTGGGTCAGCCACCAATGGTTCACGTACTAACTATTAGTGTACAGGTTTCTCTTAACATGGTGTCACATCCTGATCCTACACCATGGATATGGCTAGAAATCGAAAATCATTTTTTGCCAAGCGAATAACTTGGCCTGGCTAACTCACTCAGCGAAAGACTTAAATTTAAAAAAGAGTAACATTAAGTGGTTATTTAATACAGTCTCATCAATCTTAATTAATAACTTAAAATACTTCTATAAAAACATATGTCAAATATCGTAACTTCAATGACGAAAATTGTAGTTTTTAAAAAAACTCTGAATGACTCAACATGACTCCACTCTACTTAGTCTATGAAGCCTCTACTAACTACTAAGAACGTGCATAGACAAGCCCACGACTACCTCAAAGAACTAATATAATGAAATAAAATTGGAATGTGAAGGAGCTACTCTGAATGCAAATAGGTCTCACCAAAATCTCGGAAAGATAGATCCTTAATGGTGCGTCAGTTGATGATCTCTGATACCTGTAGCTATATCTTGAGATGAAGCATGTCAAATGATTTTAGTAGAATGGAAAAAGAAAACTCACATCAAAATACTAAACTTATGAACTCAACTCTGAAAGTGACTCAACTCAATAAAGCATTCAAAAAAATAAGACAATCCTTTACGAGATAGGAAATAATAGATGACCTAGTAAAGAAATATAGCATTGTTTGCTTATATTGTGGAGTTTCTCTAACCAACAACAATCTCTTATGAGTTAGTGATGATACAATAAAATGATTTCAATTCCACATCCGTCCAATACTTTGCTAGGATAAAGGACGTCACATTATTTCTAACTCCACATAAAAAGTCCTCTTTGGGGACTAGGAAGAGTCACCCAAATGAATGACACGATCCTATCCTATGTCGGTCATGTAGTTTTGAGTTATATAACCTCTTACCCAAGTCGGTGCTCAACACTACTTCTAAAATATCATTATACTCATCTATATAAAGTGAGTGAAATACTCAAAATACATTTCATGTAGTCTCATTGGACTTTTACATAACTTTACATAAATTTTCTTAACTAATCATCTATTCATTTAAATATTGGTACTCATCTCAATCATGCATTTGAAAACATCCATCAAGTTTTCAAAATGTAACATTTAAAATATATAATACTAATATTAGAAAATAGACAAGAATAAACTCTTTCAAACTCAACATCACGCTCATTTAAACAATGACAAAAGTCCTTCTTTAACATCAATAATGCATAAGATATTTAGTGAAAACCTCAATTTGGGTTCATGTGAATTCAAGCATGAACCCATAACTTCAAAAAATGACTCAACTAATATAACATAATATACTTACTAGAACTCAATAAAGAAATATGTAAAAATATCAAGAATTCACTTTTATGGAACTTGGAAAATCTAATTCATAACTCAATTGACTTTATGAACACGTGCCCGAGGAAAAACATAGTTCAACATTATGATAGCCTTACATACCTAAAATGATGATTATCCAGTCAAAAATAGAAGACTTCTCTTGAAAACCTTAAGCCCTAGTTCTTCTTCTTCTCTCCAATTCTTGCTCTCAAAAGTTCTAACTGCTAATGAGAGAAACAAAACCTTTGGGTACTAATAAGGGACTAAGATTAGTTCAAAAATGGGTTGGATTATGTTTGGGAAAGGTAGAAAAATACCAAACTAACCCTCATTAAAATTTAGTCTAAGCAACTACCGGTTCCTTCCTACAAACCGTAGGAACTCATATGAATACTAGAAGGTCACTCGTAAGATCCTTTGTAAAAAAGGGAACATTCTAGAAATCCTCAAATAGGTATACGATCACCCTTCTACAGATCATAGATCCTCCAACAATTCATCCTTCCTATTTATAAGAAAGGTCCTAAGGTGGCTTCCACGAATCATTTCTTACGGCTTCTGTAAGGTCTTAAGCCATCATTTTGAGTCATAGAGGTACTCCTTGACCACTGGATTTTTGTCTATGTGTCAAGGGGTCCTACGACTACCTCCTAGGGGTCGTAGAGTGATTGATGGTATATCCTGGAAAGTCTTTATGCATACCAAACTTTTTGAGGATTTTGAACTTTACTTCGATCCTTTCTATAGGTCCTAACTCTTCCTACAGGTTGAAGCTATGGATCATATGAAGTGATCATATTTCCTAAAATTTAACTAAGTATCCAAAGGTCCTATGAATCCCTCCCTATAGTTCGTAGGACCTTTTATGGGCCATAGGGTTGCTCGTATCCCACTGTCAGTCTATATTTCTCTCTTTTTTCTTTGGTTTTCTCCTATTTCTCGGACTTTGTTTAGGCTAGAATATTATAAGGTGTAACAATATCTCCCCTATGGGATCATTCGTCCTCGAATGATTACCCAACCAAGAATTTATTCAAGGAATGACTATAATGCAAGAATTCAACATATCAACATCAAGAATAACTCACTTAATTTCTCGTATTTCAAATAGGAACTAATCCAAAGATAGAATAACAATAGTACCTTTAACATTGACACTAGGAGAAATGAATAAATGCGGGTACTTAGCTTTCATATCCTTCTCTACTTCCTATGTATACTCCTCGAAGAATGCAGGAACCTTCTCATAGGAGAAGCTATCTTTTACTCCAATGCTTTCTGTAGGAACAATAAGTGAAGGATCTCCCAATTATTTCTTAAGCATGGAGATATGGAACACTGATGAACGATATCTATCTCTGGTGGAAGTTCTAACTCATATGTAACATTGCCAACTCTCTTTATGATTTGGTATGGTCTAGTGTAATGCGTACTCAACTTTCATTCTTCCCAAACCTTATAACACCTTTCATGGGCAAAATATTCAAATGCACCTAATCATTTATTTCAAATTCTAAGTCTCTTCTCCTAACACCAATGTAGGATTTCTAACAACTTTTTGCAGCGTTAAGCCTATCTTGAATAATCTGAATCTTCTCCATGGCTTGATAAACCAATTCTGGCATTTTATCTCAGCTTCATCAACCTCAAACCAACTATTTAGCAATCTACATCTCCTCCCATAAAAAGCCTCACATGGAGCCATTTGAATGCTAAGATAAGCTATTATTGTAAGGAAACTCAATAAGTAACAATTGGTCATCATAACTACCCTTCAATTCAATACCACATGCTCTCATCATATCCTCTAGAGTTTGACTAGTACACTCTGCCTGACCATCTGTCTGAGGATGAATAACGGTGTTAAGATTTACCTTTAAACCCAAAACTCTCTAGAAGGACATTTAAAACTGTGCAGTGAATTGAGTACCTCTATCCGAGATGATAGACAAGGGAAATCCATGAAATTTGACTATCTCATGAATCTCACAGAATTCTCTGCTGAATCTGTAGTCTTAATGGGGAAGAAATGGATTGATTTGGTCATTTTATCCACAAGCACCCAAATAGAGTTATCTTGTAAATGGGACTGTGGTGAACTTGTTATGATGTCTATGTTAATCATGTCTATCTTCCACCCTAGAATCTATATATTATGATCTACAACACGAGGCCTTTGATGCTCAAATTTGACTTATTGGCAACTTTGACACTTGGATACACACTCTGCAATATCTCTCTTCATACTATTCCACTAATAGACTTCTCTCAAGTTATGGTACATCTTTGTAGATCCTAAATGAATTGAATATCTAGAGCTATGGGATTTCACCATTATCTTATCTCTGAGACCATCAAACTAGGAACGCATAACCTGCCTTGATACCTCAACACTCCATATCCATCTTTGGCAAAAGATGTTACTTTTTGATTATGAACATCTTCTTTCTGTTGGAGAAGGATAAGATATTAATCTTGATTTTTATTTACTTCAAACACTAATGAAGACTCAGCCCTATTATGAACAATCACACCTCCCTCATCAGAGTCTACAAGATAAACTCCCAATCATGAAAGTCAATGCACTTTCTTGGCTAACTCTTGCTTCTCTTCCTCCACATGAGTGATACTTCCCATGGATAACATGCTAAGAGTATCGGCAACAACACTAGCTTTACCTTGATGATAGAGAATACTCATGTCATAATCTTTGAGCAACTCAAATCATCTCCTCTGCCTCTGGTTTATCTCGTTCTAGCTAAACACATATTATTGGCTCTTCTAATTAGTGAACACATCCAAATGTATTTCATAAATATAATAATGCCAAATCTTGAGAGCAAATATTACCGCTGCCAACTCTAGATCATGAGTTGGGTAATTTCTCTTGTGAATCTTAATTTGTCTAGAAACATAAGCTATGAATTTATCTTTCTGCATCAACACATATTCCAATCCAACTCTGGACACATCACAATATATAGAGAAGCTACTTGTTCCCTCGGGTAAGGAAAAAACTGGACCAGTAATCAATCTCATTTTCAACTCTTGAAAGCTCATCTCACAAGCATCGAACCATTGAAACCTAGTCTTCTTCTGATTCAACTTGGTCAATAGGGATTATATGGATGAGAATCCTTCAACAAAAATTCTATAATAACTAGCCAAACCTAAGAAACTCCTTATATCAATTGGGGATTTAGTTTGGGCCAGTTCATTACAACTTTAATTTTCTATGAATCCACTCGAATACCATCACCGGAGATAACATGGCCTAAGAAATCCACAAATGCAAACCAAAACTCACACTTTCAAAACATAGTATACAACTAATTTTCCTTGAGAGTTTGGAGATCTGAGATGCTTGGCATGCTCCTACTCATCTCTCGAATAATCAAAATGTCATCGATAAACATAATAAATAACCTTTTGAGGAATAGCTTGGAAACTTTATTCATAGGGTCCATAAAATCTATAGGAGCGTTAGTCAACATGAATGGCATGACTAGGAACTTATAGAGACCATACCTATTTCTAAAGGTTGTGTTTAGGATTTAACATTCTCTTACTTGCAATTGATGATAGCTTCATCTAAGGTCTATCTTGGAGAAACAGGTGGCATCCTAAAGTTGGTCGAAAAGATCATTGATTCTTGAATGAGATTAGTTATTCTTTATTGTGACCTTATTCAAATGGAGGTAGTCAATTCACATCCTCAAAGAACCATCTTTCTTACACACGAATAAGATATGAGCACTCCAAGTGTTATACCTCACCCTTTTAAACTTGGAATGTCTCATGAGTTCCTTGGACATTACCATATGAACTGGATATGCTACGACACTATCAAATGACTACAACGAAGGGAGGATGTGATACCCCGTGGTAGAGAAGGTTGGAAGGGGAATCATAAGAATCCGGAAGGAATATGAGGCCAAGTAACGAGTTGTAGGACTCGACTTATCTACGTAAGCTACTAATTTAGAAATCTTACATACGTGAGTTACTTGATTACATACCAAGCTTACCTAGCAAGGGTTTCATAGGCTCTTAAAGTGAGACGAGATTACGAGCGAGATTACGAACCCACGAGGAATTGAAAAAAATTTCGCGGGGCAGCCAATGGGAGGGTGACACATGGCAGCACCTAAGCAGGCAGATGACCCACTTGCTAGGGGTCAAGTAGGTGACCCACCTGCTTGGGGGAGGTGGACCCCACTGCCACGTGGCAGCACCCCATTGGCCGCATGTTGACGTGGCCTAATAAGGGCCTAACACATGTCACCCTTAGGGGCTGACATGTGTCACCTCATATATATATGTGTATATGACTCTTAAGTTGTTCATTATCCAAAAATAGCAGTAGCCCTTGGGAGAAAAACGTGAGAAAGAGGCAGCCTTGGCGTTGGGAGCTTAAGAGTAAGTTTTCCAACTTTCTTCCGTGAATTAATTATATATGGTGTTCCTTAAAATATGTGGAGGTGTATATATGTATATTACGATGCTTACGGAACTATATTTTCAGTTCTTCACTTGGAAAACTAAGAGAAACTTAAAGAGAAAACGCTAGTTAACAAACCCGATTTTGGAAGGGACAGTAGTTAGTAATATTGGCATAACTTCTTGTGTATAGATTTGGTTTGGGTGATTAAATATGTTTTCGAAAGGTATTGTATGGGTCTATAACTTTCGTTTAGACTTCAAAATCCATTTTTACTTGTATCAGCTCGAAAAATGGTGATGAAGTGTAGAGGAGGTACTGCTCAGATTTGGTTTTGGAAATTCTACACGGACAGTTGTAAGTATTTTGGTCATATATTTTCGTAAAAAATTTCTGTAGGGGTAATTCAAAATTGTTTGCGACCTTGATACACATGTCTATAACTTTCATTAAGGCCACAAATCTTTTTTCCTTCAATTACCCCTCCGAAACTAAGCGACAATATAAGACAGTGGGCTATCCAGATTTCGCGTTTTGATAGTTTTGGCGAGTTTGACAAGTTTAATGTAAGGTAAGGTTTTTCATTTTAATTTGAAGTTTATGGTGTCGTTATATGGTGTATTACACCCCTTTTATGCTGCTGGAAGTTTAAGAATGTCGTAGAAATGCTCGACGTTCGAAATACACTAAATTGGAATCGCTATAGTTAAATTGTCGTCGAAGGATAGTGTTGTTCGTGTGAGGTGCTGCTGCAGGGGTTTGAAGTGTTGTTTCAGGGCCTAAATATGTTCTAATATGGGTTAGGGTGCTTCTATTTGAATCCACATGACCCCTCGTTGCGTATAATGAAAGGCGTTACAAAATAAAGGCTAGACGCCCTATTGTGCTACCGTATTTTTGAATAAGTCGTTTGGAGTTTATGTTGTATATTGTTGGTCTAAATTGATGCAGGTTGTTGTTTTTAGTTGGCTGTAGGTCTTAGGGACCTAATTGGAAATTCGGATAGGGCATATTATAGGGGAGGTGCTGCCCAATTTTCGTTAACGCCTTAAAAAACTAAAGAACTAGTCGAGGAAACGACTAAGGAAATAGATTCCATTAACATTAAGGCGTAACCTAAGATGCTGGAAAGTTAAGAGTAGTTGATATTCGTATTACTTTCATATTGAATAGGCTCAGAAGACGATGAGACGAGCAGGATAAAGGGTAACTCCCAAAAGGTATGTAAAGCTTTTTCTTGGCATGTTTTGGTATAAGTTCGTAAAGCTATCTTTCTTTCCTTTTGGCAAGTGTTGGCCTTAAGTGAATTGTGTGTGGACTGTGGGGATAATTCCATTCCCACGATTCCAAGTACGCCTCATAACCCCTACCCACTGCTCAGCATTAGGGTTCCTGTGAAGATTAAGTATTGCCTAGTAGGGATTTTACGTGTCAGAATGGAATGTGTGGGAAGCTATCTCTGATTTCCCTTGAAATGTATTTGATACAAAAATGAGATTACAATGCCATGGTGGTTCACCGAGCCCCATGAATGGCCGGGTACGAGATATGTATGTCATGACCACCAGAAGAAAAGTACAGACCACATATAGTTTACTCACTTTCTTTTTGGCATGTCCTAGTTGTAAGCTAAATATGATACGAGCTCCAGGGTAATTCCATTCTTAAGTACCTTTTATTTACTACTGGATGTTGAACTCTACGGTAGTTAAACTATTTCCCGGGAAACTCCTATACGTTAAAGAGGTATGAATGTACAGACTCCAAGTCTTAAATCTATTTGATAAAAAATGTTCTGATTCTATAACTGAATTGGCCTTACTTTAGTATGCGTCTAGGGTACCTGAGATCTTAACTTATATAGCCCCGAGTGAGAGTTAGAGGGCACTTGAAATAACTACATTCCTACCCTGACCTCCAAGTAATGATTCGCTTGATGAATTCATTGAGTCTCAGATAATGATTTAAATTATGTTTTGTTTCGCACTACTCTACTCGTGTATACTGTAACACTTCTTCTCCGAGTCCTGGGCCGGCTATAAGATTCATGCAATTCACTGCATGGTCCACCGAGCCCTTCACTAGAAGGCCGGGTACATATGTATATATATGATGATGATGTATCGTAATAAGGTGGCGATGGAATGGGGCCTGATACTGATACTACAGATATGATTCACCGGATCCCTGGTAGGGCCGGCTATATTTAAAATTTGAGCATGCATGATTTTACTTTTCCAAGTACTGATTTCTGATTTGACATTTTATCCCCTCCTTCTCTATTTCAGATATGCTTCCAGTTGTATCATATTATGTTTTACATACTCAGTACATATGTCGTACTGACCCCCCTTTCTTCGGGGGGGCTGCGTTTCATGCCCGCAGGTACCGATACAGGTTTTAGGAGTCCGTCAGCTTAGGATTCCATTCAGCTCAGTTGGAAGAGGCTCCATTATGTCGGAGCCTAGTTTTTTGGGATACGGATCAATGATGTATAAAATTGTTTTATGTATTCACGGGTACGGCGGGGCCCTATCCCACCATATGTTATCATTTATATTTTTAGAGGTCTGTAGACATGTATATGTGGGTTATGTATGTCAGTGTGATTCATATGGGTCTACATGGTACATGATATATGATATGATGTTATGGCAGCCTTATCGGCTTGCGTGCCCTGTCATGTTGTGATACCAACGAAAAGGGCTACAGATTTACGAAAATATTATCGCCCAGTGGGGCTTGGTTACATAATATTATTTTAATTGCAGTTCAATGTTACCACAGTTGATAGCTAAGTGTACGAGGGGTCCAGGTCGGACCCCAGTCACGGCCTACGGGGTTGGGTCGTGACAGAAGTGGTATCAGATCAGTTCGTCCTTGGATTATCTGCAGACCGTGTCTAGTAGAGTCTTGTTTATCGGTGTGTTGCGCGCCACATCTATAAACAGGAGGCTACAGGATATTTAGGATGTTACCTTTCTTCTACATCTGAGATTGTGCTATAGATTCGAGTCATAGGAAAATTCCTTATACTAACCTTGGATCTTAACAGAGGGAGGACACCAACAAAAGGAGGTAATTGACAACATGGGACATCACGAAGCACACAGGTAAGTAAAGTGAAGGCACGGAAGATATCCGTTTGGTAAGGTAGTGAAGTATTATTTGAAATGTAAAGCTGAAACCTGAAGGGAAAGCAGTCAAGAAGTGCAATAGATGAAGTTTGAAGTTGGACATATTAGGTAAGTCTAGTATTTTTATATTATTGTTGACATTAAAAGCCCTGTGCGGCTGTGACATGAATATATATATATATATGTGTTGGACCTGTGAGGCATTGTTGGTATTTTCTGCGTGCAGGTTTGGGATAAGTAAGAAATATAGAGGAAACTCTCTCGAAAATTTCCCAGGACAAGAACAGGGAATGAAATGTAGATTTTTAAGATGTTCTGGAGATTGATAATAAGTACCCCTATTATGTTCAGTTAAAGCTATAAGAGATACTCTTCATGTCATCAATAAGGGATACTCTTTTTACTCGGGGAAATCATTTCGAAGAAATAAAAGGCTATCTGAGCAGTACAGTTCAGACTGTAGTATCTCCAACCTTAATTATGTTGTAGAAAAAAAAATAGAAGCTCCGGTGGAAAGGTAAGATGCCCAATAATTGAGCTTCACTCATTTTGGAAGTACCAAGCCCTCAACTCCTAATTGTAAATTAGATAAGTTGTTCCTAAGTCGAGATAAACTCAAAAGGAAACTAGGTAGGTCGAGTATAAAAATGGAAGTACTATGATGATTAAGGTATTCGAGTCTCTTCCAACAATGATTGGAAAAGGGTTTACAATAACAGTTTATAAATTTCCACCGACTAATTGGGGAAACAGCTTCGAATAGAAGCACCTCCAAGAGATGTCAAGAACTGAATACGAATACGAACAAAAAGGGGGATATGTAAGTATAAGTTGAATAGTGTGATACGAGTAGATAAGGATAAAGTGGGACCACTAGTAAGGCGCACTTAGTATGCGTTGATTAAGTTAAAAGCCTGCATTGGGAACGCAGCAAGAGCATGGAGCTTAAGATAAAAAAAAATGACGTGTGTACACCACGTCGCCCAAAAATAGTGGAACTCTCAAGGGACGAGGACGGCAAACTTAAGGAATAAAGGGCGCAACTTCTATTCGCCCCACAAAGCAAAGGATATAGGTTGGAATAAAGCTACTACTTCAGGAAAACCGTAAATAGTCATCATCAAAATACTAGTACTGCCTAATTGAAATTGAACAACTACAAGTACAAATAGAGGAAAATACGAGTACCCTGTAAAGGGGGGAAGTTAATGAGAAAATGGAAAAAGTAAGGTGAAGGCAATTGATATGGGATTATATTTGAGATGGGTGTCTAAACTTCAAAAAGATATCTTGCCGAACCAAGTTAAAAAGGTCCGGAGGCCGCAAATAATTGAATGGAAGCCAGAATGCTACATAAAGCAGCGTTAAGAAGGTTGTAACGAGACCCTGAACAACATAACACTAGAAGGCGGCAGCGTATAAAAACAGAAGAATGTACCAATGAAGGGATATTGAATAATTCAAGAGATACTACGAAGGATAATAACAGCATGCTAGACCAAAAGCCAAAACGTTGGTTATAGAATTAGTCGCAAATGATGTTGCGATAGACAAATAACCAAAGAAAAAGGAATAGAAAGCCTCTTGTGGTAGAAAATGAGGAGAACACAAAGTGAATAAAGGATCGTGGAGCTAAAGGTCTACGCCAATACTGAATGCAAGATAACTAAAGAGAGGACGGGGCAAAATATAAAGACTCGCGAGACAACACTAAGGTAAATATGGAGCTGAGTTGAGTTCCCCACACATTATGGAAAGGATGACCATGGAAAGCGACACGAAGACTTCCTAGGGAGGTCACCCATCCCAATATTACTCTTTTCCCAGCACGCTTAACTTCGAAATTCTGATGGAACTTAATGTGTTAGTGCTGGTATGATCATGCGAGATGGAAGAATCTAAGCTAGCGATGGGAAAATGATATGAGGTTATGTACCCAGAGTATTATAAGATACGTTAAGGAAAATTATAACAAGGTTTTAGGAAAAACAAGAAGGATTAGCTAATTGCTAATTGATGACACACTTGAATGCCACAGTTCTTCAACATAGAACCAGTTAATGAGTGGAAAACCACAGAATGACTATATGGGCCAGTGGGCAAGAGAATTTCGAAACCACCTGGGCAACCAACTCTGAGGGAAAGAAAAAGCAAAACCCAAATGGTAAGGATATCAGCTAATGTAACTTACGGATGACAGGAAGTAATACCCAAGGTCGAAAATTCCACAGTATGACCTGGGCTACAAGACTCACTTCACACTCTATTGACAGATGGCTCTAGAGAGAATGTTACCTGTGAATTAACGATATTAGTCCATTCTCCTTCGATCACAGGTTACCTACTCTGCCGAGAAGGTATAAAGTTGTAAGGTAAAAGAGTGGTAGGACCTTACGGAGTCTCCATAGTTATTGTCCTAGGAAAGGGAGGCCAAGTTATGATTAACTATTGAGAGATGCAGAGATGGGTTAAGTCAAACTATCGAGATGGATCTGATACTATGGGTGAAGTGAGGCATGGCCACGAGTGGACCAAAGATCTTCCCCGACATCGAATATAGGATAAGGGAGAAGAAAGACCCAAAAGAATAAAGTGCCAGTTAAAGTTCTGAAGAAAGTCGAGAAAAACTATACGAAACTAAGGATTCCCGAATTATCAATGTCATCACGCACCTATTCTATACTCTTCAAGAGTAGGGTGCTATACGGGTTATTGCGAGAAGGCTAACGAATCAGCTATTTGCTTTCAAGCAAGACAACCTATGCAACTGGAACTAGGTGAAGTTATATAACAAGGAAGTAGTAAGATTCCGTGAAGTTCTCCAGCTAATATCTCAGATAAAGGGACTTCAAATATGATTAGCATTTGGACCTCAGTCCAAGAAGAGGTCGGGGGCACAAACAAGCCTTCATACCGTATTTACCTCAGGCTTCCGAACAGACTGAGCATACTAGCAACTGCTAGAAAGTATATTGTGAGCTTATGAGGTTGGCTTTAAGTGTAGCTAGGACTATTGTCCACCAATTATTGGGTTTGCCTATGAGAAGGGCCACCGTTCCAGTATTCAGATGACCCCCTACAAGATATTGTAAGGAAGAGCACATAAGTCCCCCCCTGATGGGGAAAAGACTAAGCTAGTAGGCCAAACAGGATTAAACAAACTATTGAATAACAACCCAAAGTCGGTAGAAATGATATACAAATAATCGACATCGACAATCAGAGTTCAAATGGATGATTGGATATCCATAACGGGTCACCCAGAAAAGGGGACTTAACCCAAAATATGTTAGACTATCTCAGGTTGCGTGTAAGGTGGGCAACGCGGCTGGTAAGTTGAGCTTACCACCTGATTTGAAGACCATACGCCCAGTCTATCAGATATAGATATTTCACGAATGTACTAGCAATCCACCCATAGTGTGTCTTATAAATAAAGTCCATGAGATGGAACAGTTATCCTGCGAGGAGAAACTTATTTCCATCTTCGATTGGAAAATTAGAAGGTTACGAACTGAGGACATGCCTTCCATCAAGGTATTGTGGAAAAATCAAAACCAGAAAAGGAGATGACCTGTGAAAGTAAAAAGAGGATATAAAACACCAGGTCAACAGGTAACCCCAACTCCTGAAACTCGTATACTAAGTACTTCGATGGAAATATGTGTGTAAGGAAATAGAAACGAATCCCCCGATGGTCTGTATAAGTTCTAAGGGAAGTTTTGTTTAATATTCGGGGACGAATGTTCTGAAAGGGGGGAAGGATGTTACACCTCACCCTTTTAAACTTGGAATGTCTCATGAGTTCCTTGGACATTACCATATGAACTGGATATGCTACGACACTATCAAATGACTTCAACGAAGGGAGGATGTGATACCCCATGGTAGAGAAGGTTGGAAGGGGAATCATAAGAATCCGGAAGGAATATGAGGCCAAGTAACGAGTCGTAGGACTCGACTTATCTACGTAAGCTACTAATTTAGAAATCTTACATACGTGAGTTACTTGATTACATACCAAGCTTACGTAGCAAGGGTTTCATAGGACTCTTAAAGTGAGACGAGATTACGAGCGAGATTACGAACCCACGAGGAATTGAAAAAAATTTCGCGGGGCAGCCAATGGGAGGGTGACACGTGGCAGCACCTAAGCAGGCAGGTGACCCACCTGCTAGGGGTCAAGTAGGTGACCCACCTGCTTAGGGGAGGTGGACCCCACTTCCATGTGGCAGCACCCCATTGGCCGCATGTTTAGGTGGCCCAATAAGGGCCTGACACATGTCACCCTTAGGGGCTGACATGTGTCACCTCATATATATGTGTATATTTTTTTTTTTATGGGAACAGACCCTACATTAGGCTCCCACCTCTCGTGCACAGTCAGGGGTTAAGCAACACCCCCAAGCCTTAACATAAATAACCAAAATAAAAATACAATGAGGGGGACATAAACCTTACCTCCGATCCTATGGTGGTTCATAAGTCGGCTAAACTATTAAGGTCGGCTAACTCATCCCCGATACAAAAAAGAGACTAACTATAACTAGAAAGCAGTAAACCTGTGAGAGGTCTCCTCCCGGTACAATTCAACTATGAAAGCATAAATAAGAGAGACTCTCCCCTTCCATGAGAAAAAAGGAAAGTAACCTACACTAGTCCTATTCAACTATGCTACGTACCAGACATAGCTACATTGAAGAAGAACAAGTATACGAAACTTCTATCTCACATGGGATGGGAAATTCCTTTCATCTTTGCTCTTTTTAGTCTTGTCGTACCAAGTAAATCCAGGTGAAGTATGCCTTTGTATCAGTATCATGATTACCAGCTAAGAAGGCTAAAAGGAGAGGAAGTATATGGAGCTATAGTAGCCAACAGCCTTGGATTTGTTGTGGAGAAAAGTGTAGCTGCATTCGAACACCTGCATGGGGTTCCAAATGTATGGTTGTTGCAGACCTGCACCTACAAGTAGCCAAGGGAGCAAACAAACATGGTTGTTGTAGTTCTGTAACCAGTTCCTTGCTGTCTCTCCCTCTGTTGGATGATGGTCAAGTCCTTGGGAAACCTGCACAGATAGACAAAACCAGAAACATACACAAGCAACCAAGTCTAGAGGTTGCTGTACATGGGAGTTTGTTGGTTTTGGCATCTGTTGTTGCTGATGCTGTTGAACTTCATCTTTCAAGTCTGCACTTTCAGCTTCAGCTCTGTGGTTGAGTTGTTGTTTGGTGTGTGGTTGAGCAGTTGTTTGGTGTTGTGTTCCCACAGTATGTATATGAAGTTGATGGAGATGTAACATGTTATAGCTACTCATGATATTGTTGTTGGTTCTTGGATGTTGTCTATGAGGTTGTTGGAGTTCCATCTGAGTTCCACTGTTTCCTGTATCTCCAACAACCAGCACAAACAAACAAGCAAACAAACAAGCAAACACACAATTCCAAGAGCAGTTCCAAAAGTTCTGAATGTGGTGCCATTCCTCTGTTGCAGCTGGCTTCCTTAAATTCTGTATTTGCAATATTAAGAGACTCCCATATGTTGTTTGATATTGTCGGTTTTTGCAGTGTGTCAGTTCAGCAGCTTCCATGTGTAGGAGTTCTTTAGTATACCTGCACAAGCACCTAAAAGGAAAGCATACAAACCTGCCAATCTGCAGGTTGCTGGAGCTTGCATTTTGGACTTGTGGTAGATCCCTCTTTTGGTACTTCTGCTGCTGTGCTGCATATGGGAGGTACAGAGGGTGGGTGATGATGGCTGCAGGTTCCCTGAGAAGCCAAGCATTCTCAACTTTGAAGTTGTAGCAGGTGTGCAACTGTGAACCTGCCTTAGCAACTAAAAAAAGGTCTAGCAATTGTGGGAAGTGAAAAGGTTGGTGCAAGTTTGTGTGCAGCTCCTTGTTGCTTGTTTTGAAGTGGTTAAACTTCTTGGAGTACCTGCACAGATAAATAAAACCAACAAACCACACAACCAAAGAAATCTGGAAGATGCTGTAACCATGTTCCTTGTGTGCTGTAATCCAAATAATTTGGTGTTGCTGCAGGTCATGAAGAATGTTGGGGAGTGCTGGAGAGTTCCTGGTATGTGGACCTGCACATACAAATAGCCAAGGAAGCAAGCAATGAAGATTGGAGGTCTTTGGACAGGTCCACAAGCTGCACCTCACCCTGCACATGCTGCCCCGCTGAAGCTTAAGTGCTGCAGGGTGGTTGGAAGTTGTATTTGGGCTTTTCTCTATGTATTTGTTGTTAATGAATGTTGATACATCACTCCAGGTACCTGAAATAATACAACAACCAAAAACAAACAAAAGGGGGCTTGCACAAACTAGCAAAAAGGAAGTGACCTCAGTAGGAGCTTTGGAGACTATTATCTTTTGCCAAGTCGCTCGACTAACGTCTCCAATTCTCCGTTTGGCCTAAAACTTCATGAGGTTTGCATATATGGCCTTTTCTTTATCCCTGCAAATTTTGAGGGCTTGACTCCCAAGATGGAGCTTCCAATTACCAAGTTTCTCTCTCTTTAGACTTAAGACTGCTGATGTTTTCCAGGTCACTTGCCTAACGTCTCCAATTATCCTTTTGAGCTGAAACTTGTTGGGCCTTTCCAAATTAGTATATGATGCAATCCTGCAAAAGTTGGAGGTGTTTGGACATGTCCACTTGGTACAAATCACCCTGCACCAACAAACAGAAAAACACACAGGCAAGTAATTCTACAGGTTATAATAGCTACTAATATTGTCTTGTATGTGTTCCCTGAAAGTTGCAGGTTTGTGACTTTGTTGCTGGAAGATGTTGTTATTGATAAAGGTAAGAGGCAGGCTGAAATTGCAGTACAAAGGACTCCTTATGCATGATCCTGTGTTCTTGCATCCTTTAACAGCCATCCAAAGAGGGGTTGCATCAATTGGATTTGGCAAACTTCCATTTGTAGTTTTTTGCATCCTACTATTGCTGCACCATGGGGCACCTAAATTTGTTTCTCCACTGGTGGACTGATGAGTTGTAGGTTTGTATGTACCTGCACATACAACAGAGATAGGAAAAGAAAGAAGAAATAATGCTCTATTCCTTACCTGTAGAGGCAAGTTTTTATGTCTAAAAAAGCAATAAGTAGAGGAGACTTTCCTCTTTACAATAGTCCTAATTATAGGATCTTCAAGGTAGCTGTAATTATACATATCCAAGTTGAAGATCAAATTAGAACAATAATAAGGCAGTTGTCAGGGGGGCTTCTTAATCCTTTTAAGTCTCCTTCTTCTGAAATTTGCCATTCCCAGCATGTCTAGCTCCATGAGGGCTCTGGCCTCTTTGGGAAGATCCTGCTTGTTGAAGTAGAGCTCAGGAACAGAGCATTTGTGGCTGTGTTTGGACAAGCTATCAGCTGTGGAATTGGCTTCCCTGAAGGTGTGGTTGCAGCTGAATTCCTGGAATTGGTTTATGATGTTATTGAGCTTGTCCAGCAGCTCTTTGATGGACCATGGAGGCTTTGCTTCCTGTTGCAGCCATTTGAGAAGTAATTGGGAATCAACCTCCAGTATGACTTGATTGTAGCCAAGATGAAGGCACCAAGAGAGACCAAAGATAGCAGCTTTGATCTCTGCTTGATTGTTAGTTCCAGATCCTAAGGGGATTGCATAAGCAAACATGAGATCACAAGAAGCATTCCTAAGGATTCCTTCTCCTCCAATGTTGTCAGGATTGGTGAGAGCACTGCCATCAGTGTTCAGCTTCACCAAATGGTCAGTTGGTTTGGACCAGCATACAGGGAAGACCTTGATATCATGGTAGCATTGCTCAACCAAGAGAACTAGGTCCCTCCAGTTGTTGGGCCAGTTGATATAAGGAAAAGCACTGTGCAGCAAGTGGGAAGTGTCTTTAAAGACAGAGAACTTTACTCTTGCAAGGTTAGAATGCTTTCCTCCATATTTTGAAGCACATCTATTCTTCCAGAGGTTCCAGCATATGAAGATAGGGAGTGCTTGTATCATGAGCTTGTGAGCCTCATTCCTGTATTTAGAGGTCCACCATCTCATTAACAAATTTCTGAGAGGTGTGTACTCCTTGCTTATGCCCACAGAGTCAGCAAACATACTCCAAGTACTCCTGGCAAATGCTCCTGCAACAAGGATATGGTCTATAGTGTCTTGGCCAGGTCTGTAGTAGCAAAAGCATTGTGAAGGAGAGTGTCCAAAGCTGGTTATTTTCTCATTGGTTGGTAACTTTCCCCTAAGGGCTCTCCAAACAAGAAAAGAACATTTGAAAAGTATGAATTGATGCCAGGTATTGGAGTTAATCCTGGTTTTGGGTCTCTTATTTCTGATGATATTCCAAGCAGAAGAACAACTAAACTCCCCATTGTTGTTTAGTGTCCAACATGGTTGGTCATGCTGGAGGGGTTGGTAATTGATGTGAGTAGCAAGAATATTAGACACCATCTATGGAGGGGCCTGCTGGATGAGAAGATCAGTGTTCCATTGTCCATTGTCCATGAAGGCTAAAACAGTGGTGTTGTTAAGCCTGCAGCTGTTGTTGTTGAATTGGGCTAAAGGACCCACTCCCAACCAGTTGTCCCACCAAAAGAGGCAAGAGCCAGACTGTATTTGCCATTGGATGTGAGGCTCAACTTTGTGCTTGTTCTTCATAAGATGCTTCCATATCAAAGATTGTCCAGTGTGCCATTTCTTGGTGATGGGATTGGATCTTTGGCAATACTTTGCTTTGGTAAAATCTCCCCATAGTGAGTTCTTAGTTCTAAAAGTCCACCACTGTTTATATTGGAAAGACTTGGCCACATCAGAGATTTGTCTAACACCAATACCACCTTCATCATAGGGGTAGCTAAGGTTTTTCCAGGAAGACCAGTGGTACTTCCTCTTGTCATTCTTCCACCCCCAGAAGAAGTTTGCAGTGATACTCTGAATCTGTTTGAGAATGGTTACAGGAGGGGAGCTAGCTGACAGCAGGTGGATGGGGAGTGCTTGGATGACATGTTTAACCAAAGTGACTCTGCCTCCATAGTTGAGGATCTTAGCCTGCCACCCTGTTATTCTATTTACCACCTTGGCAATCAAATCAGAGTAATATATGAGCTTTTGTCTGCCAATGTAAAGAGGGCACCCTAGATAAGTGATAGGGCTATCCTTTTGCCTGAAGCCAGTGACCTTCTTAATTCTTCTTACAGTAGAATTGAAGGCATTAGAAGGGACCATGAACTGGCTCTTGTCTCTGTTGATCAGCTGACCAGAGGTACTCTCATAAGTGTGCAAGGTTTCCATATTGAGTTGCAAAGTTTAGGCTCTCCCAGAAGAAAAGATGATAACATCATCTGCAAAGCTGAGATGATTAATTTGAGACCCCTCTTTGCCATGAAGAAACCCTGATAATTAGGATGATGATGGAGATTGTTCAGGAGTCTAGCTAAAACTTCATCCCCAAGGATGAACAGAGAGGGAGAAAGAGGGTCCCCTTGCTTCAGACCTCTTGTGGAGTGAAAAAAACCATGTCTTGAGCCATTGATAATGATGGAATACCAATTGTGAGACATAATTCTCCATACCATATCAATGAACCCTTCTCCAAAGCCCATTTTCCTCAAGACCAAACAGATATAGGACCAAGAGACTCTATCATAGGCCTTGGCCATGTCCAGCTTAATGACCACATTACCACCTACATTAGGCTTCTTAATTTGGTGAATGATTTCTTGAGCTAGCATGATGTTCTCAGAGATACTCCTATTTTTAACAAAACCATATTGGTTAGGGGAAATAAGAGTAGGAAGAGTAGGTGCTAGTCTGAGGCATAAAAGCTTGGAAATAATCTTATTGGTGAAGTTGCTAAGGCTAATAGGCCTGAATTCTGAGAGCTTGGTTGGATGGCTTACTTTTGGGAGTAAAACCAAATAGGTATGAGTATAGTACTTAGGCAATGTTTGACCATTAAAGAAAGAAAGGACCACTCTGAATAGATCTTCTTTGATGATCTCCCATCACTCCTGAAAAAACTTACCATTCATTCCATCAGGGCCAGCTGCTAAGTTGGGGTTCATAGAGAAGACCACAGTCCTCAGTTCCTCCAAGGTGGGAAGAGCTTGGAGGTCCCTATTTTGATCATCTATGACAAGCTTAGGAATACATTGAAGGGCATCCTCCTGAATATGAGTGTCTTCACCAGTGAAAATGTTCTGGAAATGATCACAAACAGCCCTGGCTATGTTATCATCCCCTTGCAACCAGTTACCTTCATCATTTTGAATCCTATGGATGAAGAGTTTCCTTTTTCTTCCTCTGATGATTGCATGAAAGTACTTGGAGTTCTTGTCCCCCTCTTTGAACCATTGCAACTGAGTCTTTTGTTTGAGCATGGAGTCCTCCAACTTAAGATATCTAATATACTCAGCATTAATGGCATGAAGATTGGCTCTACATTCCTCAGAGTTAAGAAGAATCAGATCCTCCTCAGCTTGTCTAACCTTGGCTTCATACTCTTTCACCTTAGCATAGATGTCCCCAAACTACATCCTGGACCACCTACTAAGAGTATTAAATAATCTCTACATTTTCTGATGAAAACACCACATGGGATTACCCTCAATGTTCCTATTCCAGTAGTTGCTAACAGTATCCATGAAGGACTGGTGGTCTGTCCAACAATTCATGAATTTAAAATACTTGATGTGGTGTTGATGGTGCTCAGTGAACTCTAACAGGAGAGGGCAATGGTTAGAGCCAACAGTAGGTAAATGAGTGATAGTAGTCTGAGGCATCACTTCCAGCCATTTGTCATTGACCATACCTCTATCTAATCTCTTCCAGATTCTAAAGAAGATACCCCTCTGATTAGACCAAGTGTATTTCTGTCCAGAGAATCCCAAATCCTAAAGACCATAGGCTTGAATGATGCTTATGAACTCCAAGCTCTTTCTCATATTGTAGGTAACACCCCCCAGTTTCTCTTCAGGTTCAGTGATAACATTGAAGTCACCTAAGGTACACCAAGGGAGGGTTGTATTTGAGTGCTGCAACATGCTATCCCATAAGGGTCTTCTGAGATGATCTTTGCATTTTGCATAGACAAATGAAACTCTGAATTGGTTTGGATTCATTACATGGAAGATTTCACAAGTAATCACCTGTTCCCCATTTTCCAGAATCCTACAATCCACATCTTTGTTCCAAAACAACCAAATCTTACTATTTGGGTTGCTAATAGCATTGTCCATGTTAAGCTGGTTTCTGAACTGATGAATTTGAGAGCTATCAGAAAAAGGTTCCAGGATAGCAAATAAGGAAATCTGATGGATACTCTTCAGGGATTGAAGTCTTTCCATGACACCTTGGGTATTAATACCTCTCACATTCCAACTGAGAATACTACTCATTGGGAAACTTTGGAGGTGTAGAGTCTAGTGTTTGGTCTGCCCTTGGGGGCAGAGTTCACAGGGCTATTTGGTTGGAAGTTTGTTCTGTGAGCACCCCTTGGAGAGAGTCCCTGAGCCTTAGCAATCTACTGGACTTCATCTTCATACACATTTTCCTTGGAAGGACTGAAGGCCTTTATTAATTGCTCACTCACAGCATCATCATCATCATAATCATTCATTAGTTGGTAATCACTATCCTCCTCATTCTCAGATACACACACTGCATATTCATCAATCTCAGGAGGAGTTTCATTGTTGGTATTGAGGGTACACTTGGGCTGGGATGCACCAATATTGGTCTCAGGAGGGAGACCTGCTGACTGAGTGGGAGTTGTAAGTATGCAATGGGTTTGGAGGGGAGTGATATCCATCCCCACCTGGTCATCATCTAAGACAAATTGTTGGTACCCCTGCTCCCCTTGCTGTACTAACACAATGTCCATAGTTTGATATTTTTCAGCAGAGTTCTTTTCTGTTATTTTCTTTTTGATGGCTTCTCTTCTCTTTTTGCTCAGCTTATTCTTCTGAACAGTAGTACTTTTACCACTAGTACTGACATGTGATCCCAGGTCTTTGGCTATGGCACCTTTGCTAGCTTTCATGGTAACTTCATCAGTAGGAGTAGCTGTAGGGATAGGGGTATTTGTGGGGGCCTTATGAGCAGAAACAGCAGGGTCTCTAGAATCACTCCTAATCTCAACAGTGCTCTCATGCATAGCATGAGGGGATACCCTTCCCCCATTGGTTTCCCCATCCTGCATATCAGTGGGGTTCTCCTGTACATTTCCAACCTCCCCTCCTTCAACTACCAGATCAGCCACAACAACATCAGCCTTTGGGGGGGGGCAGGGGTATTGGGAGTGATAATTCAATACCTGAATTCCTTGCAACATTGGTCCTTGATGCAGTACCTGGTAATGCTGTACTTGTGCAGAGAATATGGGGAGAAGGGGTTTGTGGGAGAGATAAGTCAATACCTTGTCTCTCAGTTGTGGTGCTTGCTTGCCTTGTTGATGAACTCTTCAGAATTGAGTTCCTTAGGATGTTTGTAGTTCCTGCATTTTGGTTAGTGGGTTGATCTTGCCTAGAAAGATCAACATGAACATTGGGAATAGAATTAGGAGTAGGAATCTTACCTGGATCAGCATGGACTTGCTGCACTGCTACATACTTGCCTTTGAGTGATGCTTCAGTGTTTCTGCTGTCCTGATTTTGCTGCACATTGGATGGTCCTTTGTTCTGCTTCCTTCTTTGTGTTTGCCAGCCATTGTCATCTTTGCTAGCCTTGGAGTTTTGTGGCTATTGTGATCCATTGATTGTTGAAGGATTGTTTTGAGTCTGTGGTGGGGGGGATTGTTCTGTTTTGTCATTCTCATCATGGCTCTTGTTTTTCTTTCCATTTTTAGTCTCTTTCCTGTTTTTTTGTTCTTCATCTCTTTTTCTAATATTGCATACATGTATCATGTGCCCCTGATGCTTGCAACACATGCAATATTCAGGGACATTCTCATAAAGTAGTTCTTTCCATCTTCCAATAGTTGGATCTCTTTTGTCATAGCCAAGCCAGACATGATGAGGCCTCTCTTGGGTCAGATTGATTTGAACTCTTACTTTGGCAGTACTTCCTCTTGTCTTTTGGACAGAGGCAGTATCCATAAAGAGAACTTTTCCAACAGGGGCCAATAAAGTAGTTACAAACTCCTTTTCATAGCAATGCCATGGGAGTTCTGGCAGGGCTACCCACACAGGAACAATAGGAGTTTCCTCCTCAGGCCTAAAAGTTGGAGTCCAGGTTTGTATCCTCATAGCTTGGCCTTCAATGGTCATTCTTTGCTTGGTCCACACAGTTGTGTAGTCCAATTCATTGTCCAAGTCAATGTATACATGTCTGGCATTGAAGTGGGCAATTTTAACACCCCCTACCAATTGAGTTTGGAGAATGAAGCTTCTCCTTATTAGCTCCACCTTAGGCATAGTGCTGCTGAATTTCCCAACAAGGGTATATTTGCATTTTTGAGCTAATTTAATCATGAAATCATCATGGTCATATATCACAGCAGGTAGCCCTTGTCTAGTGGTATAGATAGGGGGAGATAGCTCAAGAGGGGTGTCATTCTTGGCTTGGTTTAACCTAAGCTTAGAGGCAAAGGTTTGGATCACTGTGTATGGGGCAGGGGCAGGGACCTGTTCCTTTCTATTGGGGAAAGGATTCCTTTGAGGATTTCTATTGGTATTTTCTACTTGTTGAGGCTGATTAGTCCCAGGTTTAGGAGCTTGGTTATTGGGGCTAATTTTATCAAAGTTGGATGATATCTTAGGGAAGCTGTTGTGAAGGCTAGTAGGCTGATTGTTTCCAGGCTTGCTAGTAGACATAGGATTGTTATGAGTATTACCCTGCACACAAACATTAGCAGCAGTACCAGGGAGCACATTTGCTCCACTGGATTTCAACAAACTAACATCATAGCTAAGCAGATTAGAGGGGTGCCCTGCAACATTATCTCTACCATCATGTTTGTCAGGATTAGAATCCAAAACCTTTTCTAGGCCAAGCACAGAGTTAGTATGGTGTTCTATAGCATTGGAATTTAAAAGTATTTCATTAGAAGAATGATTATACTGACCCTGGTTAGGATTATTAGAGATGGGGTACTTACCTGGAATGCTTTGGTGGAAGCTGCTGCTATGATGAGTTGAGACTGCATGAGCCTGATCATTACCATTCCTTTGGGGTGTTATGGATTGAGTGCCATTGTCTCTATACTGCTGTTGGTTGTGTGCTAAAGTAAGCTCCTCAGATTGTAAGGCCTTGAAACTGTGAGTGTCACCTCCATTTGCGTCTTGACGACTTTTTGAATTCGAACATATGGAAGGTGATTCGAACTCAATAATTTGCCTGGAAAGGTTACCAACAACCTGGGAAACCTTTTGGAATTGGTCCCTTCTCAATTGGGTCGCCGGAGCTCCGGCGACCTCTCCTTGAATGTCGCCTTGACGACTTTTCGAATTTGAGCTAATAGGAGATGATTCGATACTGGGTATATAGTTTGGAAGCCTCCCCTTAGTGTCACGAACCTGTTGGCATTGATATTGGATTGATTGGTTCGCCGGAGCTCCGGCGACACCATCATGGCTAGTATTCGAATTCAAATTCGAGGAAGAGGGTAGATATTCCAGCTGTTTCTTTGTGGCTGGGAGGTGCTCCCTATCAAGATGAACACTTTGGTATTGAGCTTGGTCGAATTGAGTGGCCGGAACTCCGGCGACCTCATCTGACTGAGGGATCAAATTGATATTCGAGGCTTTTGGGATTGATTCGAGCTGGCTCTTGGTACTTGGGAGGTCCTCCGCATCAACCTCAACACGTTGGCAATGATTTTGATAGGATATGTATGCCGGAGCTCCGGCGCCGGCGTCGACCTGTTCACCGGCGTTTCCAACTCCGGTGAAAATTGAACCAGTAGAAGCGTGTTTCCTAGGAGAACAAACCCTAGTGGGTCCGAGGTCTCGAATCTCGCCGGAACTTGGTCGAATTTCAAGGCTCACCTCCGGCGACTGTGCATTTTCCAGCGCACTAATTGCAGGATCAGTGCTCACGATTTGTGTAGTATTTTGATCCAATTTTTGGACTATAGGTAGTCCAAATGATAAGGAATCAGATGATACATGTCTTGTGACTCAAATCAAACCATTGTTCTTCAAATCAATGATTCTTTGAGCACGGCGCAGCTCCTCCTCAGAAATATCTACAGTGTTCGCAGGTGTATTTTGTAGATTGGAGGAGCTGTGGGTTTGATTTTGTGATGTTGCAACTTGAATCAATCCTGCCTCACTTGAAATTGCTACTGGTTTGTCAGTATTTTTTTGCAGATTCAAAGTACTCTTAGCTGGATTAAAGGTTGATGGTTCTTCAACTATGTTCTTATTACGGTCCGGTGGTATGTGAAGCTCCACCGGCGGTGGTGAAGCCATTCCGACAGTCTTCTGCCGATGAAGATGATGAACAGTAGTGTTAGTTACCGTTAGTAAATCGGGCGGATCTATATGTGTATATGACTCTTAAGTTGTTCATTATCCAAAAATAGCAGCAGCCCTTGGGAGAAAAACGTGAGAAAGAGGCAGCCTTGGTGTTGGGAGCTTAAGAGTAAGTTTTCCAACTTTCTTCCGTGAATTAATTATATACGGTGTTCATTAAAATACGTGGAGGTGTAAATATGTATTTTACGATACTTACGGAACTATATTTTCAGTTCTTCACTTGGAAAACTAAGAGAAACTTAAAGAGAAAACGCTAGTTAACAAACCCATTTTTGGAAGGGACAGTGGTTAGTAATATTGGCATAACTTCTAGTGTATAGCTTTGTTTCGGGTGATTCAATATGTTTTAGAAAGGTATTTCATGGGTATATATCTTTCATTTTGACTTCAAAATCCATTTTTACTTGTATCAGCTCCACAAACGGTGATGAAGTGTAGAGGAGGTACTTCTCAGATTTGGTTTTGGAAATTCTAGACGGACAACTGTAAGTATTTTGGTCATATATTTTCGTACAAAATAGATGTAAAGGTAATTCAAAATTTTTTGCGACCTTGATACACATGCATATAACTTTCATTGAGTCCACAAATCTTGTTTCCTTCAATTACCCCTCCGAAACTAAGCGACAATATAAGGCAGTGGGCTGTCCAGATTTTGTGTTTTGATAGTTTTGGCGAGTTTGACATGTTTAACGTAAGGTAAGATTTTTCCTTTCAATTTGAAGTTTATGGTGTCGTTATATGGTGTATTACACCCCTTGTATGCTGCTTGAAGTTTAAGAATGTCGTATAAATGCTCGACGTTCGAAATACACTAAATTGGAATCGCTATAGTTAAATTGTCGTTGAAGGATAGTGTTGTTCGTGTGAGGTGCTGCTGCAGGGGTTTGATGTGTTGTTGAAGGGCCTAAATATTTTCTAATGTGGGTTAGGGTGCTTTTAGTTGAATCCACACGACCCCTCGTTGTGTATAATGAAAGGCGTTACAAAATAAAGGCTAGACGCCTTATTGTGCTACCGTATTTTTGAATAAGTCGTTTGGAGTTTATGTTGTATATTGTTGGTATGAATTGATGCAGGTTGTTGTTGTTGGTTGGCTGTAGGTCTTAGGGACCTAATTAGAAATTCGGATAGGGCATATTATAGGGGAGGTGCTGCCCAATTTTCGTTAACGCCTTAACAAACTAAAGAACTAGTCGAGGAAACAACTAAGGAAATAGATTCCATTAACATTAAGGCGTAACCTAAGATGCTGGAAAGTTAAGAGTAGTTGATATTCGTATTACTTTCATATTGAATAGGTTCAGAAGACGACGAGACGAGCAGGATAAAAGGTAACTCCCAAAAGGTATGTAAAGCTTTCTCTTGGCATGTTTTGGTATAAGATCGTAAAGCTATCTTTCTTTCCTTTTGGCAAGTGTTGGCCTTAAGTGAACTGTGTGTAGACTGTGGGGATAATTCCATTCCCAGGATTCCAAGTACGCCTCATAACCCCTACCCACTGCTCAGTATTAGGGTTCCTGTGAAGATTAAGTATTGCCTAGTAGGGCTTCTATGTGTCAGAATGGAATGTATGGGAAGCTATCTCTCATTTCCCTTGAAATGTATTTGATACGAAAATGATATTACAATGACATGATGGTTCACCGAGCCCCATGAAGGGCCGGGTACGAGATATGTATGTCATGACCACCAGAAGAAAAGTACAGACCACATAGAGTTTACTCACTTTCTTTTTGGCATGTCCTAGTTGTAAGCTAAATGTGATACGAGCTCCAAGGTAATTCCATTATTAAGTACCTCTTATTTACTACTGGATGTTGAACTCTACAGTAGTTAAACTATTTCCCTGGAAACTCCTATACGTTAAAGAGGTATGAATGTACAGACTCTAAGTCTTAAATCTATTTGATAAAAAATGTTCTGATTCCATAAGTGAATTGGCCTTACTTTAGTATGCGTCTAGGGTACCTGAGATCTTAACTGATATAGCCCCGAGTGAGAGTTAGAGGTCACTTGAAACAACTACATTCCTACCCTGACCTCCAAGTGATGATTCGCTTGATGACTTCATTGAGTCTCAGATAATGATTTAAATTGTGTTTTGTTTCTCACTACTCTACTCGTGTATACTGTAACACTTCTTCTCCGAGTCCCGGGCCGGCTATAAGATTTGTGCAATTCACTGCATTGTCCACTGAGTCCCGGGCTAACTATATGATGATGATGTATTGTAATAAGGTGGCGATGGCACGGGGCTTGATACTGATACTACAGATATGATTCACCGGATCCCTAGTAGGGCTAGCTATATTGAAAATTTGAGCATGCATGATTTTACTTTTCCAGGTACTGATTTCTGATTTGATATTTTATCCCTTTCTTCTCTATTTCAGATATGCTTCCAGTTGTATCATATTATGTTTTACATACTCAATACATATGTCGTATGACCCCCCTTTCTTCGGAGGGGCTACGTTTCATGCCCGTAGGTACCGATACAGGTTTTAGGAGTCCGTCAGCTTAGGATTCCGTTCAGCTCAGTTAGAAGAGGCTCCATTATGTCAGAGCCTAGTTTTTTTAGATACAGACCAATGATGTATAAAATTATTTTGTTTATTCAGGGATACGGCGGGGGCCCCGTCCCGCCATATGTTGTCATTTATATTTTTAGAGGTCTGCTGACATGTATATATGGGTTGTGTATGTCAGTGTGATTCATATGGGTCTACATGGTACATGATATATGGTATGATGTTATGGCATCCTTATCGGCTTGCGTGCCCTGTCATGTTGTGATACCAACGAAAAGGGCTACAGATATATAAAAATATTATCGCCCAGTGGGGCTTGGTTACATAATATTGTTTTAATTGCAGTTCAATGTTACCACAGTTGATAGCTAAGTGTACAGGGGGTCTAGGTCAGACCCCAGTCACGGCCTATGGGGTTGGGTCGTGACACCAAGGTAAGACACTCGGCCTAATGAATCCCTTATCTAACATGTCCTTTAACTGTTCTTTTAGCTCTTTTAACTTTGCAGGAGCCATTCGATATGGCGAAATAGAAATTGGCTGAGTATCAAGGGGAACCTCTGTTACAAAGTCTATCTCTCTATCAAGGCGGACTATAGAAAAATCTTTAAGAAAGACTTTTGGAAACTCATTAACTACAGGAACTAACAAAAGGGATGGTGTTGCCCACTCTCATCTTTGACTCGAACAATGTGGTACATACACCCCTTGGAAACTAATTTTCTATCCTTAAGATAAGAAATAAATCGACCCTTAGGCAAAGTTGGAGTACCTTTACACTCTATAATTGGTTCATTTAGAAACTTAAACTTAACAATCCAAGTTCTATAATAACCTGAGGCATAACAAGCATAAAGCTAGTCCATGCCAAGAATGACATAAAAGTCAACTATATCTAACTCAACTAAGTCTACAAAAGTGTTTTTATGAAAGACAAAGACTATACAATCGTGATAAACTCTCTTAGCTAGAATGGACTAACCAATGGGAGTATAAATAATGAATGGTTCTAAGAGTTGTTTATGATGAATTTCGAACTTAATGGCTACATAAGGAGTCATAAAAGACAAAGTAGCACTAAGATCTAGTAAAGAATAAGCATTATGGGAAAAGAATCAAAGCGTACCAATGACAACATCTGGCTAGTTCTCCTGATTATGGAGGTTATCCATAGCATACAAATGGTTTAGACCTCTACATGTTCCTGAAGTAAGACCCATATGATTACATTTGATAGTGCTAGAAAAAAAGATTGGGCTCTATTGCCCCCATCACCCTGCCTCCCTATTGAATAGTCTCTATGGAAGTGACCTTCCTGTCCATACTTGTAACAACCATTGGTGCCTACACAACACTTTTTCAAATCAAGATTTCAACATTTACCATAAGGCGGTGCCTACATAGGACCTTGTGCTACACTCTCTTGGGATTGAGAACCCTATGTATTGAAATTCTGTGACCTATGATCTTTCTTCATATTAGGAATAGGTGCACTGGTTGTTGATGGTGCATAGTTAGAAGATTTTTCTAAAAGAAAGAGTAATTTTCATTCCCTCTCTTTTGTTGGTTTGATTCATGGCTTGTAGATTTGTCCTCTTACTCTAGTGTTCCTTTTTATCCTTCTTCCTATTATCCTTAACTGGTGGGGCATATACCATTAGTCTAGAGGTGTACATATCTGAGATCAGTAAAGATGCCTGACACTTCTTTTTCACATGTTTGTCAAATCCTTAAACAAACTTTCCCATATTGGCTCTCACATTGGGAACCATCCTCGGAGCATACCTAGACAATCGAATGAACTTGAGGCTATATTCTTTGATTTTCATTACCTCTTGTTTCAAGATCAAAAACTCTTTTACCTTTGCCACCCTCTGCTTTTGCAAAAATAAGTGGTCTAGAAATGAACCCTCAAAATCATCCCACATTGATGGCTCAATATCCTCATCCCTACTTTTCTCCCACTAGTTATACCAGACATTGTCCACATCCTTCAGCTAAGAGGAGACAAGTTCAACTCCCTTTACCTTTGTGTCATATATAGCTTTCAATGAAAATTTGAGGGTCTTCCTCAATCTTGGAAAATATATCCTTAGATTAGTGGATGTATTCTCACAAAATCATGAATACTATTAATAATAGATGACTCTTCAAAATTTGAGCTCAAGACTGAGGGTATTATCATGACCACTTTATGCAACCATTAACTTAGTGAGCATAAAAATAACTACCCTAAACTCAGCCTCATAAGTCATCAAGGGTTTTGTAGTTTGTTAAACTTCTTGAGTCCTATTCTCAACCTTAATATCATATTCATTAGTTCGGCTTGGTTCTGGGTATGCATACCAGATGGTTGAAGAATCTCATCCTCTGTGACATTCTACTGACTTAGACTTCTTTTCAAATTGGAAAGAGATTTTCATAAAGTTAAATTCTTTAACACGAACTAGGTAATAAAGAAGTGAAGCAATTCCTAAAGTCTTGTAGCTTCCATATTATAGATGTTGTGCTCTTCACACTGATAAACAAGACTCTACTAGATGCGGCTTCATAGACACCATAGGACTCTTTAACCTTGTACTCTGAGACCAAGTTTGTCAACTCCCGAGCCTACACCCTAGATGTAGTTGGAACTCAAAAAATATTATTGGTTCCAAGAAAACCACTTAACCATGATAAATCACTCAATAAAAGACTTAAGTTGAATAAAGAGTAACATCAAGTGGTTATTCAGTACAGTTACATCATTCATAATTAATAAATTAAAATATTCATATAAAAGCATAAGTCAAATATCATTACTGCAATGACAAAAATTGTAGATTTAAAACAGACTCTGAATGACATAACATGAATTCACTTTGCTTATTTATGAAGCCTCTACTAACTACTAATAAGGTGTAGATACAATCCCATGGCTACCTAAGAGAACTAATCTAATGAAAGAAAATTTAAATGTGAAAAATTCCTCCTCTGAATGCAAAGAGGTCTCACCAAAAGCTCAAAAAGATAGATCATAAATAGTTTGCCTATTGACAATTTCTAACATCTATATCTGCATCATGAAATAATTCAAGTCGAATGACATCAGTACATAAAATGTACGAGTATGTAAAATGGAAAAAGAAAACTTACATCAAAATACTCAACTCTAAAAGTGGCCCAAATCAATAAAGCATGCAACAAAATAAGACAATGCTTTATGAGATATGCAATAATGGATACAATTCAGTAAAATAAAATATAGCATTTTTACTTCAGCAAAGAAGTTTCTCTAACCAATTACTCTCACTTATGAGATAGTGACAATATAACGAAGCGATGTCATTTCCATATCCGTCAAATACTTTGCCAGGGTGAAGGACATCACATCATCACTGGATCTATATAAAAGTCCACTTTTGGGACTATGAAGGGTTTCCTGAATGAACGGCATATTCCTATCCTATGCTAGCTACATAGTTTATAGGGACTGAGGTTCATTAAACTTGCAAGCTTTATGTTCAATCAAGTTATTTTCAATATTTCTTTGATTTTTAGTATTTAGTGCAGTTCTATTTCCTTCAACTATATAACATACCCTATATTCTATGGATGGACATTTTTCGACGCTACCTTATTTTATGATGTAGATGCGGATACTTAGAATCATCAACATATGCTCTATTGAGATCACACTTTGTTAGATTTTGGTGAGGCCTTCTTGCTTTTGTAAGGCTCCTTTATAGTTATTATTTTTAGTGTTTATTATTTATTTTGGTGTAGCCGTGGGTCCTATCCTAGTATCTATCTTTAGTTATTAGAGTCTTTATGGACATAATTAGAGATTTAATTTAGGTAGTATAATTTGTTGTTTTAAACATTAATTCCTTCAATTTCTAAGTTATTTACAAATTCTTATTTTAAGAATAATCGAGATGCTTGAGTTTCTTTTAAATGTTTAAATTGATCATTTTATTTAGCTTCCATATTCGAGTTTAGTCTTCAGCTTAGTACTAAGCTAGGCCAAGGTTTTCCTTGGGACCATCAATAGTTTCCAAGTGCCAGTTATGCCTAAGGTATAGACTCGGTGCATAAAAAATGTTATATTTGAGCATAGAGTTAAGGTTTCCTAGGATGTGTATGATACCTATCTAGTGAAGTCCTTCTTATCAGCATGAAGGAAACAAAACCTATAATAAGGAGGCTACATGACATTAGGAATTGTCTCATTTCTTTCATACACCAGGTTCTTGCAATAAAGATTAACTCTATCAAAGTTCCTTATAACTCATGTATTTATGTGATTTCAGATCATGCCTCCAAAGCATATTGTTAGTCAGAGGAATATCGCCAGTAACTAGGTCCGAGCTACTAATATGCCTACACCTCAAGTATGAAGATTAGGGATGTAGCTCATGTAGCTAGTAAGGGAAATGTTGAAGTGACCCTAGAGGTGATTGCTAGCTCTACAGGGATCCACTGACAACTCCTACTCAAATATCCCCAATATCTGAGGAAAAGTTTAGGAGATATATTATGATGCTCACTGAATTGATGGATACTCAGTTGGGCCATCAGAGCACTCTAGTCACTAGCTATAGTTCCCAAGAGTCGTCGACAGCGACTAGGATCAGAGATTTCTTCATGGTGAATCTTTTACAACCTGAGTCTACGTCCTAGGTTTGGCTAGCACTCGGAAACCATTGCTAGTCCCAAGCGAACACTAAGCATGGCTGACCACTAAGAAGAAGAAATAACTTCATACAAAAGTATAAAAGTATTGAGCAATTTAAACACTTATAGCATAAACTCTGAAAAACTGTCTGAAAATACTCAGACTAAGTAAAATAAATGTTTAAAACCATTCTCTAGAAATTTTGAACTAACTATCTACTCTGTCTATGAAGTCTCTAAAGTACTATAGTTAGTTACCGAGATAGGCCCACAAATATCTCAAATGAAATAATAGTGATGAATAAATGAACTAGAAAGGAGTTCCTCCAAAAACTAGGAAGTCTTACCAATAGCTGGGGAATTATGATATTCAATGATGTGCCTATTGATGATCTCTAAAACCTATATCTGCATCTAAAAATAACACAACATCGAAAGACGTCAGTATATGAAATATAAAGTATGAAAATAGCTGAATAAATAAATTACTCAAAATTGAATACTCATGAAAGAAATACTAGAAGTAACTAGACTGAAGTTAAAGCATGCAAGTATAATTAAGTGTCAAAGCTGTACAAAAATATAAGGTATTAATGCAACTCAAAAATAAATTGATGTTTTCTCTTTTAGGGAGTTTCTCTAACTGACAACCATCGTAATGAGGCTCATGATGATAAAATATACTATTCGCTATGCCAAAGCCGTCCATTACCTTACTAGGAAAATAGAAGCAGTCTAAACTGATGGATCCATATAGAATTTTGTATTAGGGACTGAAGTGGAGAGTCGCTCGAACAAACAGATGATCAGTTTATGAAATGTACAGTATGAAAAATAGCAGAATAAATAAATAACTCAAAGTTAAATACTAATGAGAGAAACACTAGGAGTAACTAGACTGAAGTTAAAGCATGCAAGTATAATTAAGTGTCAAAGCTGTACAAAAATATAAGGTATTAATGCAACTCAAATATAAATTGATGTTTTCTCTTTTAGGGAGTTTTTCTAACCGGCAACCATCATAATGAGGCTCATGATGATAAAATATACTTCTCGCTTTGCCAAAGCCGTCCATTACCTTACTAGGAAAATGGAAGCAGTCTAAACTGATAGATCCATATAAAATTTTGTATTAGGGACTAAAGTGAGGACTCGCTCAAACAAATAGTATGATCCTATCCTACGATCGTTACAAGTTTATGGTGTTTAAGTTGTCTAAAATCTGACATAAATCGGTGCTCAATACTACTACCAAAATCATGCAATAATGCTCATATAATAAAGTGAGTAGAATACTCGGAATACATCTCATTTAGTCTCATTGGACTTTTACATTGATTCACTCAACTCTTTCTCAAACTCTTCATGCTTTCCCTTTTGAAAATCTACATATGAGACTACTTATGTGACCTAAAGCTCATTCTAAGAATATAAATTATGCATAGTAGTCTAACTCATTTAAACATTGAAAATCTTGCATAATATGAGTAATGTAAAACTTCATTAACTCAATTAATGTAATGCACTTGGGACATTCATGTTCCCTCAAAACTATTATTTTACTCGTAGAATGAAAATACTATCTCTCCTTTTTCTAAAACAATGTATAATAGTAAGCAATGTAGTAAATCAATTCAGGTGCATGTGGAATAAGAATTACCAACAACATCAAGAATTCTAATCATGGAAATATTCACAATCTCAATAGATATACAACAAACTCAGTGAAAGGAAATAATAACTCATTCAAAACTAAATACTATTTTGACTAAACCTCAAAATTGAAATCCTTAATAATGGAATTAAGATGTAGGGTATGAGGATGAAACTATTCCAAAGCTATGATTATCCTTATATTACTACAAGAACGATGTTCTTGACAAAACTCGAAGAACTCAATGAACTCGCTTAAACAGTAGCTTTTTCTCCTTTCCAATCCTTGATCTAGGTCATTAATGTGGTAATGAGGTGAAAAGTCTTGTAGGGTAATGGTAAGGAAATTCAATTAGTCCTAAAAGGTCTAAATGCTTACTTGGAAAGGGCGGGAAGAGATCCAGATACAATTCAACGAGCTATACGAGTCCTCTCGCGAAAAATAGGTACACTTTTTGGAGCTTCATGGAATTGCAAGGTTTGGGTCTGCGGGTCGTAGATCCTTCTATGGGTCAGGGGACCTGGTAATGGAAGTGATTTTAGGTGGGGGTTTTCAGGACCTGGTTGTGGGACCTCCTATGGTTGTAGGGCCTTTCTACAGATCATAAGGGACCTAGTCTTGTTCAGTTTGAAATGTCAAGTCTTAAGGCTTGGTCTATGGGTTGGGACTATGGTCCGTAGAAGTATCTACAATTCATAGACTTTGTCCACTAGCTTGACCCTCAAGAGAAAATAGCTAATTCTTTCTTTCATGAGTCTACGGTCTGTGGAAGCTCCTAGGGCTGTAGTTGCCATCCATAGAAGGACACCACAAGAAAAAATCTCAACTTTTCTCTAGCTTTTGGACTTATCTAAGTTAAAATATTTTTGGGGTGTTATAATATCTCCCCCTTGGGATTAGTCATCCTTGAATGATGAATAATCTAAGAATTTACCAGTCACAAATGCAATCCAATAATTGAAATACTCAAACACTCAAAATGACATTAAATCTAAGATAGAAAAAGGAGTATTATCTTCAACATCAACACTAGAATAAACGAAGAGATGAGGGTATTTATCTCTCATATCTTCTTTGGTTCCATTGTTTACCCTTCAACAAACTGATTCCCACACCAAACTTTATATGAAGCGACCTCTTTGATCTTCAACTTGCAAACCGGATGGTCAAGAATCTGAACCGAAATCACCTTATAAGGAAAGCATCCTTCACGCTAATACTTTTTGTAGGAACAATGAGTGAAGGGTATCTTAAAAAGTTCTTAAGCATAGAAATATGAAACAGTGGGTGAACAACAATTAACTATTGGGTTGCTCCAACTCATAAGCCCATCACAAACTCTCTTTGTAATCTTAAAGGGACGAGTGTAATGAGGACTGAGCTTTTTTTATTTCCAAATCTCATAACACCCTTCATGGGTAAAACCTTAAAATATACCAAATAATTTATCTAAAAATCTATGTCTCTTCTCCTAAATTAAGTGTAGGTCTTTTGAGGACTTTTCACAGTTTTCAACCTCTCTTTGATGATCTTAACCTTCTTCATAGCCATTATGAACCAAGTCTCAACTTCACTGTCATGCCTCAAGATGACTCCCTAGATGTGGCCAACAAATGGAACCATTGGACTAGCTATGTCACTCAGGAAAAGACTTAACTTGAATAAAGAGTAACACCAAGTGGGCAATCACATAATATTCTCTGGTGGAAGCTCTATTTCATAGGCAACATCTTCAAGTCTCTAGATAATATGATAAGGACCAATATAACATCGACTCAACTTCTCTTTCTTCCTAAACTCCATAATACCTTTCATGGGCGAAACATTTAATTGCACACAATCATTTAGCTCAAATTCCAAGTCTCTTCTCCTAAAATTGTGTAGGATTTCTAACAACTTTGTGCACTCTTTATCCTTTATTGAATGATATTTATCTTCTCCATATCTTAGTGAACCATATATGGCCCTATCAACTCAACTTCACTAACCTAAAACTACCAAATTGGCAATCTACATCACCTGCCATAAAGATCCTCATATGGAGACATTTAATTACTAGAATGGAAACTATTATTGTAGGGGAATTCAATAAGCGCTAATCGGTCATCCCACTAACCTTTGAAATCAATAACATAGGACCTTAACATATCCTCAAGGGTCTAAATTTTATGGACTGCCTGACTATCTGTCTATTGATAGAAACCGGTGCTAAGATTCACCTTTGAAAACAAACATTTCTAAAGTGACTTCAAAAATTGTGTAGTGAATTGAGTACTTCTCTCTAAGATTAAGGACAAGGGAATACTATGAAACCTGACTCTCTCTCGGATGTACAACCTTGCACAATCCTCGTCCGAATCTATAGTTTTACGGGCAAGAAAGGTGCAGAATTGGTCATGTGATCCACAAACACATAAGTTGAGTCATGATGTCTGCAAGATCAGGATAAACCTATAATGTAATTATAATGACCCAAGCCTAGGTCCTAGACGTGACACAGAGAATGAGACACCCGGAGGTACCTCACCCAAGCCTCTTAGTATTCAGTAAGCATTTCATTGGTAATGATAAATAAATCCAGAAGAAAATAAAAGGGATGTAGAGAAGAAGGTGCTTCACATTTAATAAGATTCAAATACAACATAACATCTTTTTCTATGTCTAACCATACCTTCTACATTAAAGACTTGGCGGGGGATAAGATATATCCCTAGATCACCCTCAAAATAAGTGTCAAGAAATGCCTTAATAAAAGTTCTCAATGTTCTACATAACATAAGCTTAGAATAAAAAGGATGTTATTCCTGAAACATGAAAACTGACCATAAGCAATCTTCAAACTAATCTGAGCTAGCCACGTGGAGGAGGCCGAAGAGCGACGTCGGTTTCTACAAGGTGATATCATGTAGGGAAAAGTATGTTAAATCATATTAGCTAAACCTATAGAATTCCACTTTTTTGGTTAGTACTTTAAATGTACTAAGTATGTGAGTATGTTATGAAATGAAGAACATAAGAAAAACATGAGTAAGAAATATGCATAAGTGAATGCATGTATTAGACATCTTCATATGAAGCCTTAAAACATTCATTTTGTGGAGAAGTGACCATGACCGACATTTAAGACCATGCTAGCTATACATGGAATCCAACATAACCCGTATGTTGGCACGGAGAGACAACTTACCATGTAGAACTCCGTCAACTTTGATCATTTCTTTAACTTTGAATTTAAGGGCTAATTGTGGATCCACTAGCCTAAATAGCCTACAAGGGATCCTATGTTGGCTCATAGTTAATGCAACATGAGACTTTACTTAAGGACCCCTTAGTTTGAGTCCCCATCTATATGACATTCAGTTCTAGGTCAATCCTATGGAATAACATTTATATATCAGAAATATATACATATTATAAAACTTTAGACATCAAATCATCATCAATGGAATAGCTCATTAAAATATTTTATTTGATTCAAATATATGAGAATTGTCTTTTCACATTGAATCCTTTCTTTGGCTAAAAGCTCTTTCATCATCATTCAATCATTTCACAAGACTTTCTTAAACTTAGGTATTTTCTTCATAAACTTCCATTTGGAGTCAAAACTTTTAATTCAACTTCATTTCAACATAAGAAGACTAGGTGAGTTCATTTCGTATAACTTTCAAACACATTTAATGCATGAGAGTGATGGAAATGCATCATATGAAACATCTTAAAACAACCCACCATATTTACTTTAAAACTACCTTTCAAGCCTTAATATAAGAACCTTGATAAATCATCCATTTCATGTAAATTAGAATCAACATAACTTAATATAGGTAAAGAAACTTCAAATATTCAAGAATCTATGCATTTAGAATCGTAGTATAAAAATTCATAAAAACTCATCACTTGAAATTGAGAGTCAATATATATATATATATATATATATATATATATATATATATATATATATATATCAATAGGAGTAAATAAACTTAAAATATACCATAATCTACGCATTTGGGCTCCATGGGTGGAAGAACCCATGGATGAAAACCCACATACCTTAGAGTAGAATTTGAAGAAATCTTGATTTTTGGTCCTCAATGGGAAGCTTGAATCCTTTGAGTTTGAGAGAAAAATTGGAGGAGATGATTTGAGATAAAGGACGATGAAGTTTAGGTTTTGGGGAGGTGAAAGATTGCAAATGACCCCAAAACGAGTCTAAGTTCATATATATTTGTTTAGGTAATTGTCCAAGATGCCCTTCATAAAAAAAATCTGGAAAATAGGCACAAAACCCTACAGGCGCAATAGTGGCGCATCGTACCAAAGTCAAGCTACTGCACCTAGTTTCGGGGGCTCTGCTGGTGCGCTGCACCAAGCCCATAAACTGTTGCAGCGGTAGTCTTTGGTAAAATGATCATAACTTTTGACTCTGAACTTAGAATGAGGTGAACTTGGTGAAATGGAAAACAAGACTCAAAGACCTTTAATTTAATAGGTAATAGAAAAACTTATTCCTTATATAATAGGAGATATAGGCGTTTGAAGTTGATCCTATTCTGAACTCATACGAAAACTTAGCCGATGGAAATTTATTAGACTTGTCTTGGTGTTAGAGATCCCTTATGACCTTAAAATACATCTAATACACTTCAAATACTTAGGAATTGATCCTAACTCATATATAAAATTATAATTTGATGAGTTCAATCCTATACTCCTTTGAAGAATGGTTTGGATCTTGGCATAGAAATGTTTAAAGTGTTATAGTAATCCATATTAATCATCTCCCACTACTATTCTTATTAGGACCCGACCTAGGTCCTAGTGAGATCGATACCCCAAGTGGGTCCAACCAAGCCTCTTGACATATTGTACGCATACAGAAGGTAACGTAAAGTAGAAAATATATAAGAAAGAGTCTCAAAACATGCATCATAAAAGAGAGTGTAAACTCGACTACATAGACTCTACATCATTTATCGAACAATGACTTTACTAACTCAAGACAGATAGGGACTAAGACATGTCCTTAGATCACCCTCAATGTGAATATACCTAAAGTCTTTGAAATGAAACAAACTCATAACTCTCCCTCGATGGATGAGGACTCACCAATTTTTGTAGGATAGCAACTTAACTAGCCACGTGTGGAAGAAATGTGATCATCAACCCCTAAGTTATGAGATAATGCATTCAACAAATATGTGCTAGTAAGTTTGAATATACTAAGTATGTGGGCATTCCATGCAATATAAATCATATGATGCAATGATTAATTAACGTACATAATAAAGATGACAGTAAAGTCATGAAAAAACCCTAATCATCAAAGCATTTAAGAGACATAGTCAAAATTATAAAAGAACATAAAGATAGTATGCATATGTTAGATAGAACCATAATTGATAATAAGACCATGCGAGAAAAAACATGGAATACCGATGTCTTCCCATACAATAGAAAAAATCGGAATCTACTCACAAGATAGACTTTACCCCGCTAGGAGGGTGTCATGAACATATGCTATATGTGAATCCACTTGCTAGGCAATAAAGGCAATTCCTATGGTGGCACGTAGTTATCAGAAAAGAGAATCTATATAAGGATACAATAGGTCGAGCCCCTACCTCAAGCCTCAGTCGGTGCTAAGTCATATCCCACAGAATATATTATATAGTAACCATACTTAACATATATTATAAAACATGCTCATAGGTTTATAACTGATAGAGTAGCTGATTTTCATGTCATAATTGCAATGTGACTAATAACCTTCAACATCAAAAATCATACTTGCATAATTCATGTCATTAGTTTCCTAGGTCACCAATTAAGGATCCTAAGTCACAATTGTTCATAACATGCAGTAAATTAATATCTTGAACATAATTGTAATCCATGATCAATATTTATACTTTAAATTAGGATAAAAACTTTAATGCATATTTGAGTTGATTAGAAACCATCAAAGAGGATCAAAATCGTTAAACTTCCGAGTCATAATTCATAAAAATTGTAATTGAAAATAGCTTCATGCATCGACATTCATAGTTTGACTTGAAATCATACAATTAATGTAGAATCATATTTATAATAATCAATAATAATGATTAAAATCCTAATTGAAGCAGCCCAACACAGTTCATCAAAACTAGGGTTAAAAAAGTAATGAAACTTCAAGAGATTTTTGAGGAAAGCCTTAGGACTCCATTGTTTAAAAGAACCCATGGATCAATACCCACATACCTTTATGGAATCAATTCAAAATTTATGAGGAACCTTGATGAAATTGAAACTCTAGCTTGAAATTATGGTAGGAACTTGAGAGAGATTTGATAGTCTTGCCTTAAGAAAATTTATGAGAATGAATAGAATAGGAGGGGAATTTGAAGGGTAGGATAATTATAGGCTTTGAAAATTTCCATAAAACTGTCTAGGTTCATGGAACCAACCTTGGTAAAAGACAAAAAATGCCCTTCATTAAATTTTGATTTTTATCCTACGAATTGACTCCTACGAGTCGTAATAGGCCCTACGAATCGTCATCTTAAGTCTTCCATCAATTATGAGAAAATCACTAAAAGTTGGGTCTTTGAAGTAGAGTCTATGAGCTTTCTTCATGACTCTTCAATGGGATTATGGGTCATAGACCTTTATCGTCTTGCAGGTCTAGAAATCTGCAAATTTCCTAAGTCTTTGAATTTTCTTTACGTGTCGATATTACGACTCATCTAGGTGTGTCTATGAGTTATCTTGTTGAATCGTAGAACCTTACTCTTCATCAAGTCCTATACTTCACCCAGTACCCTCCCTACGAGTCACTTCTACAACTCATAGAAGTACCCATGACTCATACGTCAAATTATACACTAGAGGTTAGTTCCTTTTTCTAAGAATTTTCCTTTTGATCCAACTTTCCAACTTCAGGGGTCATACAATTCTAGTAATTCAACATTTTTATCTACACCACAAGCCCTTTGATGCTAAACTTTGACTTGTTTGGCAATTCCAGAACTATGCCACAAACTCTGCCATGTCTCTTTTCATACCATTCCACTAGTAGACTTTCCTCAAATTATGGTACATCTTTGTAGATCTTAAATAAATTGATTCTTGGAGCTATGGTCCTCAAGTATAATTATACCTCAGAGACCATAAATACTTGGGACACATAACCTACCCTGATACCTCAGCACTCCATATGCCCCTTTGGCAAAAGCCAAAAGTTTCTATTTATGAACATCTTCTTTCAATTAGAGGAGAATAGGATTTTGATCTTTATTTTTCTTCACTTCAAAAACTAATAAAGACTCAGCTCCATTTTGAATGATAATACCTCCCTCATCATAATCCACAAGACGGACTCCCAAATGTTCAAGCCTATCCACTTCTTAGGCCAACTCTTTCTTCTTTTCTTCAGTATGAGTTGTGCTCTCCAGGGACAACCTACTAAGAGCATCACCAATGACATCAGTCTTACCTGGATGGTAGAGAATAATCATGTAATAGTCCTTGAGCAACTCAAGCCATCTCTTCTGCCTCAGGTTCAACTCTTTCTGAATAAATGCGTATTGCATAATCTTCTGATCTATGAACACATCAACATGTACAAAATAAAGATAATGACACCAAAACTTGAAAGAAAATACTACCACTACCAACTCTATATCATGAGTCAGATAATTCCTCTCGTGAACCTTAAGTTGTGTGGAAGTATAAGCTAGTACATGAATTTGTCTCGTGGAAGGCCGGTCTTATAAGCCATGATCAAAATTTGAACTTCACATAAAATCACACTCTTGGCTCTATGACCACCTTCCTACGGGTTGTAGACCCTATGATGGGTCATTATGCTAACTTGTAAGAAAGGTTCTGAGGGCCCTTCTGAATGTGGAGTCTATAAGCTATTTTTTACGGCCCGTACAATATCCTACGGGTTATCACTTGGGTCGTAAGAATGGTCCTTGACCACTAGATATTTCACTAAGTCTTATAAATTTCTACGAATAACTTCTATAGTTCGTAGAAAACTCAATGGATAGTCCTGCTCTCATTCATCCTACATAAAACAAGTTCCAAGGTTTTTGAAGTTTACTTACTATCCTTCCTACAAATCTTAACTCTTCTTACGGGTCATACACTTGAATCGTAGGATTGTTCTTATCGTTATGAAAATGACAGTGTGGAGGGTTTCCACAAGCCCCTTTTATGGCTCATATTTCACTCTAAGGGATGTTGAGCTCGTCGTGGACCCTACTGCGAGTTTACTTTCTCTAGTTTACTCTGGTTATCAAACTTGACCTACTAGAATAATATGGGGTGTTACAATTTCTCCCCTTTAGGATTTTTTGTACTCAAATGATTACCAAGAAAGAATTTACCCAAGGCACAAATAAATGCACAAACTCAATACATCAACATCAAGAATAACATAGCCAAATACTCAAGCTCAAGAAGGGACTAACGACTAACTAATAGATAGTAGTAGAAATAGTACCTTCAACATCAACATTCTGAGGGATGAATAGATGCGGGTACTTTGCTCTCATATCATATTCGTCTTCCCATATAGCCTCCTCAATGAATTTATTTTGCTATAGAACTTTAGTGAGGCGACATATTTGGTTAATTTACGCACCTGACGATCAAGGATTTGGACATGAACCTTTTCATAGGACAAGCTATCTTTTACCCTAATGTTTTTAGTACAAACAATGAGAGGAGTATCTCCCAAGCATGGAGTTGTGGAACACTAGATGAACGAGATCTAACTCCAGTGAAATATCTAACTTATAGGCTACATTGCCAACTCTTTTGATGATTTGATATGGACCAATGTAACATGGGATTAACTTTCCTTTCTTCCCAAAACTCATAACACTATTCATGGGAGAAATCTTAAAGTACACCAAATCATTTACCTAAAACTCCAAGCATCTTCTCTTAACATTAGTATAGGATTTCTAAAGACTTTGCATATTATTTAGCCTTTCTTGAATGATATTTACTTTCTCCATTGCTTGGTGAGCCAAGTGTAGACCTATCAACTCATATTAACCAACCTCAAAACCAACAAATCGTCAATCTACATCTCCTTCCATAAAGAGCAAGCCTTTTGAATTCTTAAATAGAAATAATTATTTTGGGTGAACTCAATAAGAGGCGAGTGCTCATCCCAATTAACCTTGAAATCAATAACAGAGGATCTTAACATATCTTCAAGGGTATTTATTGTACGCTCTACCTAATCATCTGTCTACGAATGAAATGCGGTGCTAGGATTTACCTTTTAACCCAAACTTTTCAAAAATGAGTTCCAAAACTGTACATTGAATTGAGTACTTCTTCCTGAGATAATTGACATGAGAACTTTATGAAACCTGACTATATCTCAAATATATAACTTTAAATATTCCTCTGCAAAATATGTAGTCCTCACGAGAATGAAATGGGCTGATTTTTCCATTCTATCCACAATGACCATATTGAATAATATTGTCTGCGAGATTGGGGTAAACCTGTAATGAAATCCACATTGATCATTTCCCACATTCATTCTAGGAACACTATATTAGACCTTTGATGCTTATATATGACTTATTGATAATTTGGGCACTTCGCCACAACCTTGCTATGTCTCTTTTCATACCAATACACCAATAGACTTCCCTCAAATCATGGAACGTCCTTGTAGAGCCTGGATAAATGAAGTATCTGGATTTATGGTCCTCAACCAAGATTTTACCTCGGAGATCATGAATAATTAGAACACATAATCTACCTTGATACCTCAACACCCTATCTCCCCCTTTGGCAAAAGCCAATATTTTTTATTATTTCAATTGGAGGAGAATAGGATTTTGATCTTTCTTTTCCTTCACTCCTACCACTAATGAAGACTTATCCCCATTCTAAATGATAACACTTCCCTCATAACAGTTCACAAGATGGACTCCCAACCATGCAAGCCTATGCACTTCTTGGGGCAACTCTTTCTTCACTTCTTCTACATGAATGGTGCTCCCTATTGAAGAACTACTAAGAGAAAAAATAGTAATATTAGCCTTACCTGGGTGGTAGAGAATACTCATGTCATAGTCCCAGAGAATCTCAAGCCATCTCCTCTACCTTAGGTTCAACTTTTTCACCCTTTATCTAGAAGATCATCAACTGCTCTTTCAACTCTTTTAACTCTATAGGAGGTATTCTATATGGAGCAATAGAGATGGGTTAAATATCGGGGAAATCATCTATTCTAAAGTGAATCTCCCCATCAGGAGGGAGTCTTTGAAAATACTTAAGAGACTTTGGGAGACTCTTTAACTACATAAACTAACTGTAGGAAAGGTGTCTCCATACTATCATCTCTAACTCATACAATGTGGTAGCTACATCCCTTGGAGACTAACTTTCTAGCCTTAAGGTATGAAATGAATTGACCCTTAGAAAAAGCTAGACTACCCTTCCACTCTATAACTGGCTCATTCGGAAATTAAAACTTAACAATTCAGGTTCTATAATCAATAGAGAAATAATAGGCATAAAGGTAGTCCATGCCATGAATGACATTGAAGTTGACCATATCTAAATCTATTAAGACTACGAATCTGTCTTTATAATGGACAGAGAATATATAATCACGATAAACTCTCTTTGCTAGAATATAGTCACCAATAGGAATAAAAGCACTGAATGGTTCTTAGAGTTTTTCAGGAAGAAATTTGAACTTAACAGCTACATAAGGATTCACAAAAGACAAGGTATCACCTTGATTTAGTTAAGAAAAAGCATTACTGAAAAAAACTCAAAGCATACCAGTGAAAAATTCTAGAAATTTCTCTTGGTCATTGAGATTAGACAAATCATATAGACGGTTTAAGCCTCTGCCTATCCCCGCATTAGCACCCCTATAATTACCTCTTTTGGCGATGCTTCCAAAAGGGATTGGGCTCTATTGTACCCATCCTTTTTCAGGGTTAGATTCTTCGTGATTAAGTGGGTCAGCCACTAATGGTTCACGTACTGACTATTAGTGTACAGGTTTCTCTTAACATGGTGTCACATCCTGATCCTACACCATGGATATGGCTAGAAATCGAAAATCATTTTTTGCCAAGCGAATAACTTGGCCTGGCTAACTCACTCAGCGAAAGACTTAAATTTAAAAAAGAGTAACATCAAGTGGGTATTTAATACAGTCTCATCAATCTTAATTAATAACTTAAAATACTTCTATAAAAACATATGTCAAATATCGTAACTTCAATGACGAAAATTGTAGTTTTCAAAAAAACTCTGAATGACTCAACATGACTCCACTCTACTTAGTCTATGAAGCCTCTACTAACTACTAAGAACGTGCATAGACAAGCCCACGACTACCTCAAAGAACTAATATAATGAAATAAAATTGGAATGTGAAGGAGCTACTCTGAATGCAAATAGGTCTCACCAAAATCTCGGAAAGATAGATCCTTAATGGTGCGTCAGTTGATGATCTCTGATACCTATAGCTACATCTTGAGATGAAGCATGTCAAATGATTTTAGTAGAATGGAAAAAGAAAACTCACATCAAAATACTAAACTTATGAACTCAACTCTGAAAGTGACTCAACTCAATAAAGCATTCAAAAAAATAAGACAATCCTTTACGAGATAGGAAATAATAGATGACCTAGTAAAGAAATATAGCATTGTTTGCTTATATTGTGGAGTTTCTCTAACCAACAACAATCTCTTATGAGTTAGTGATGATACAATAAAATGATTTCAATTCCACATCCGTCCAATACTTTGCTAGGATAAAGGACGTAACATTATTTCTAACTCCACATAAAAAGTCCTCTTTTGGGACTAGGAAGAGTCACCCAAATGAATGACACGATCCTATCCTATGCCGGTCATGTAGTTTTGAGTTATATAACCTCTTACCCAAGTCGGTGCTCAACACTACTTCTAAAATATCATTATACTCATCTATATAAAGTGAGTGAAATACTCAAAATACATTTCATGTAGTCTCATTGGACTTTTACATAACTTTACATAAATTTTCTTAACTAATCATCTATTCATTTAAATATTGGTACTCATCTCAATCATGCATTTGAAAACATCCATCAAGTTTTCAAAATGTAACATTTAAAATATATAATACTAATATTAGAAAATAGACAAGAATAAACTCTTTCAAACTTAACATCACGCTCATTTAAACAATGACAAAAGTCCTTCTTTAACATCAATAATGCATAAGATATTTAGTGAAAACCTCAATTTGGGTTCATGTGAATTCAAGCATGAACCCATAACTTCAAAAAATGACTCAACTAATATAACATAATATACTTACTAGAACTCAATAAAGAAGTATGTAAAAATATCAAGAATTCACTTTTATGGAACTTGGAAACTCTAATTCATAACTCAATTGACTTTATGAACACGTGCCCGAGGAAAAACATAGTTCAACATTATGATAGCCTTACATACCTAAAATGATGATTATCCAGTCAAAAATAGAAGACTTCTCTTGAAAACCTTAAGCCCTAGTTCTTCTTCTTCTCTCCAATTCTTGCTCTCAAAAGTTCTAACTGCTAATGAGAGAAACAAAACCTTTGGGTACTAATAAGGGACTAAGATTAGTTCAAAAATGGGTTGGATTATGTTTGGGAAAGGTAGAAAAATATCAAACTAACCCTCATTAAAATTTAGTCTAAGCAACTACCGGTTCCTTCCTACAAACCGTAGGAACTCATATGAATACTAGAAGGTCACTCGTAAGATCCTTTGTAAAAAAGGGAACATTCTAGAAATCCTCAAATAGGTATACGATCACCCTTCTACAGATCATAGATCCTCCAACAATTCATCCTTCCTATTTATAAGAAAGGTCCTAAGGTGGCTTCCACGAATCATTTCTTACGGCTTCTGTAAGGTCTTAAGCCATCATTTTGAGTCATAGGGGTACTCCTTGACCACTGGATTTTTGTCTATGTGTCAAGGGGTCCTACGACTACCTCCTAGGGGTCGTAGAGTGATTGATGGAATATCCTGGAAAGTCTTTATGCATACCAAACTTTTTGAGGATTTTGAACTTTACTTCGATCCTTTCTATAGGTCCTAACTCTTCCTACAGGTTGAAGCTATGGATCATATGAAGTGATCATATTTCCTAAAATTTAACTAAGTATCCAAAGGTCCTATGAATCCCTCCCTATAGTTCGTAGGACCTTTTATGGGCCATAGGGTTGCTCGTATCCCACTGTCAGTCTATATTTCTCTCTTTTTTCTTTGGTTTTCTCCTATTTCTCGGACTTTGTTTAGGCTAGAATAATATAAGGTGTAACAATATCTCCCCTATGGGATCATTCGTCCTCGAATGATTACCCAACCAAGAATTTATTCAAGGAATGACTATAATGCAAGAATTCAACATATCAACATCAAGAATAACTCACTTAATTTCTCATATTTCAAATAGGAACTAATCCAAAGATAGAATAGCAATAGTACCTTTAACATTGACACTAGGAGAAATGAATAAATGCGAGTACTTAGCTTTCATATCCTTCTCTACTTCCTATGTATACTCCTCGAAGAATGCAGGAACCTTCTCATAGGAGAAGCTATCTTTTACTCCAATGCTTTCTGTAGGAACAATAAGTGAAGGATCTCCCAATTATTTCTTAAGCATGCAGATATGGAACACTGATGAACGACATCTATCTCTGGTGGAAGTTCTAACTCATATGCAACATTGCCAACTCTCTTTATGATTTGGTATGGTCTAGTGTAATGCGTACTCAACTTTCATTCTTCCCAAACCTTATAACACCTTTCATGGGCAAAATATTCAAATGCACCTAATCATTTATTTCAAATTCTAAGTCTGTTCTCCTAACACCAATGTAGGATTTCTAACAACTTTTTGCAGCGTTAAGCCTATCTTGAATAATCTGAATCTTCTCCATGGCTTGATAAACCAATTCTGGCATTTTATCTCAGCTTCATCAACCTCAAACCAACTATTTAGCAATCTACATCTCCTCCCATAAAAAGCCTCACATGGAGCCATTTGAATGCTAAGATAAGCTATTATTGTAAGGAAACTCAATAAGTAACAATTGGTCATCATAACTACCCTTCAATTCAATACCACATGCTCTCATCATATCCTCTAGAGTTTGACTAGTACACTCTGCCTGACCATCTGTCTAAGGATGAATAACGATGTTAAGATTTACCTTTAAACCCAAAACTCTCTAGAAGGACATTTAAAACTGTGCAGTGAATTGAGTACCTCTATCCGAGATGATAGACAAGGGAAATCCATGAAATTTGACTATCTCATGAATCTCACAGAATTCTCTGCTGAATATGTAGTCTTAATGGGGAAGAAATGGATTGATTTGGTCATTTTATCCACAAGCACCCAAATAGAGTTATCTTGTAAATGGGACTGTGGTGAAATTGTTATGATGTCTATGTTAATCATGTCTATCTTCCACCCTAGAATCTATATATTATGATCTACAACACGAGGCCTTTGATGCTCAAATTTGACTTATTGGCAACTTTGACACTCGGATACACACTCTGCAATATCTCTCTTCATACTATTCCACTAATAGACTTCTCTCAGGTTATGGTACATCTTTGTAGATCCTAAATGAATTGAATATCTAGAGCTATGGGATTTCACCATTATCTTATCTCTGAGACCATCAAACTAGGAACGCATAACCTGCCTTGATACCTCAACACTCCATATCCATCTTTGGAAAAAGATGTTACTTTTTGATTATGAACATCTTCTTTCTGTTGGAGAAGGATAAGATATTAATCTTGATTTTTATTTACTTCAAACACTAATGAAGACTCAGCCCTATTATGAACAATCACACCTCCCTCATCAGAGTCTATAAGATAAACTCCCAATCATGAAAGTCAATGCACTTTGTTGGCTAACTCTTGCTTCTCTTCCTCCACATGAGTGATACTTCCCATGGATAACATACTAAGAGTATCGGCAACAACACTAGCTTTACCTTGATGATAGAGAATACTCATGTCATAATCTTTGAGCAACTCAAATCATCTCCTCTGCCTCTGGTTCATCTCGTTCTAGCTAAACACATATTATTGGCTCTTCTGATTAGTGAACACATCCAAATGTATTTCATAAATATAATAATGCCAAATCTTGAGAGCAAATATTACCGCTGCCAACTCTAGATCATGAGTTGGGTAATTTCTCTTGTGAATCTTAATTTGTCTAGAAACATAAGCTATGAATTTATCTTTCTGCATCAACACATATTCCAATCCAACTCTGGACACATCACAATATATAGAGAAGCTACTTGTTCCCTCGGGTAAGGACAAAACTGGACCAGTAATCAATCTCATTTTCAACTCTTGAAAGCTCATCTCACAAGCATCGAACCATTGAAACCTAGTCTTCTTCTGATTCAACTTGGTCAATAGGGATTATATGGATGAGAATCCTTCAACAAAAATTCTATAATAACTAGCCAAACCTAAGAAACTCCTTATATCAATTGGGGATTTAGTTTGGGCTAGTTCATTACAACTTTAATTTTCTATGAATCCACTCGAATACCATCACCGGAGATAACATGGCCTAAGAAATCCACAAATGCAAACCAAAACTCACACTTTCAAAACATAGTATACAACTAATTTTCCTTGAGAGTTTGGAGATCTGAGATGCTTGGCATGCTCCTACTCATCTCTCGAATAATCAAAATGTCATCGATAAACATAATAAATAACCTTTTGAGGAATAGCTTGGAAACTTTATTCATAGGGTCCATAAAATCTATAGGAGCGTTAGTCAACATGAATGGCATGACTAGGAACTTATAGAGACCATACCTATTTCTAAAGGTTGTGTTTAGGATTTAACATTCTCTTACTTGCAATTGATGATAGCTTCATCTAAGGTCTATCTTGGAGAAACAGGTGGCATCCTAAAGTTGGTCGAAAAGATCATTGATTCTTGAATGAGGTTAGTTATTCTTTATTGTGACCTTATTCAAATGGAGGTAGTCAATTCACATCCTCAAAGAACCATCTTTCTTACACACGAATAAGATATGAGCACTCCAAGTGTTATACCTCACCCTTTTAAACTTGGAATGTCTCATGAGTTCCTTGGACATTACCATATGAACTGGATATGCTATGACACTATCAAATTACTACAACGAAGAGAGGATGTGATACCCCGTGGTAGAGAAGGTTGGAAGGGGAATCATAAGAATCCGGAAGGAATATGAGGCCAAGTAACGAGTTGTAGGACTCGACTTATCTACGTAAGCTACTAATTTAGAAATCTTACATACGTGAGTTACTTGATTACATACCAAGCTTACGTAGCAAGGGTTTCATAGGCTCTTAAAGTGAGACGAGATTACGAACCATGAGGAATTGAAAAAATTTTTGCGGGGCAGCCAATGGGAGGGTGACACATGGCAGCACCTAAGCAGGCAGATGACCCACCTGCTAGGGGTCAAGTAGGTGACCCACCTGCTTGGGGGAGGTGGACCCCACTGCCACGTTGAAGCACCCCATTGGCCGCATGTTGACGTGGCCTAATAAGGGCCTAACACATGTCACCCTTAGGGGCTGACATGTGTCACCTCATATATATATGTGTATATGACTCTTAAGTTGTTCATTATCCAAAAATAGCAGCAGCCCTTGGGAGAAAAACGTGAGAAAGAGGCAGCCTTGGCGTTGGGAGCTTAAGAGTAAGTTTTCCAACTTTCTTCCGTGAATTAATTATATATGGTGTTCCTTAAAATATGTGGAGGTGTATATATATATATTACGATGCTTACGGAACTATATTTTCAGTTCTTCACTTGGAAAACTAAGAGAAACTTAAAGAGAAAACGCTAGTTAACAAACCCGATTTTGGAAGGGACAGTAGTTAGTAATATTGGCATAACTTCTTGTGTATAGCTTTGGTTTGGGTGATTCAATATGTTTTCGAAAGGTATTGCATGGGTCTATAACTTTTATTTAGACTTCAAAATCCATTTTTACTTGTATCAGCTCAAAATATGGTGATGAAGTGTAGAGGAGGTACTGCTCAGATTTGGTTTTGGAAATTCTACACGGACAGCTGTAAGTATTTTGGTCATATATTTTCGTAAAAAATTTCTGTAGGGGTAATTCAAAATTTTTTGTGACCTTGATACACATGTATATAACTTTCATTGAGGCCACAAATCTTTTTTCCTTCAATTACCCCTCCGAAACTAAGCGACAATATAAGGCAGTGGGCTATCCAGATTTCGCGTTTTGATAGTTTTGGCGAGTTTGACAAGTTTAACGTAAGGTAAGGTTTTTCATTTTAATTTGAAGTTTATGGTGTCGTTATATGGTGTATTACACCCCTTTTATGCTGCTGGAAGTTTAAGAATGTCGTAGAAATGCTCGACATTCGAAATACACTAAATTGGAATCGCTATAGTTAAATTGTCGTCGAAGGATAGTGTTGTTCGTGTGAGGTGCTGCTGCAGGGGTTTGAAGTGTTGTTTCAGGGCCTAAATATGTTCTAATATGGGTTAGGGTGCTTCTATTTGAATCCACATGACCCCTCGTTGCGTATAATGAAAGGCGTTACAAAATAAAGGCTAGACGCCCTATTGTGCTACCGTATTTTTGAATAAGTCGTTTGGAGTTTATGTTGTATATTGTTGGTCTAAATTGATGCAGGTTGTTGTTTTTAGTTGGATGTAGGTCTTAGGGACCTAATTGGAAATTTGGATAGGGCATATTATAGGGGAGGTGCTGCCCAATTTTCGTTAACGCCTTAACAAACTAAAGAACTAGTCGAGGAAACGACTAAGGAAATAGATTCCATTAACATTAAGGCGTAACCTAAGATGCTGGAAAGTTAAGAATAGTTGATATTCGTATTACTTTCATATTGAATAGGTTCAGAAGACGACGAGACGAGCAGGATAAAGGGTAACTCCCAAAAGGTATGTAAAGCTTTCTCTTGACATGTTTTGGTATAAGTTCGTAAAGCTATCTTTCTTTCCTTTTGGCAAGTGTTGGCCTTAAGTGAATTGTGTGTGGACTGTGGGGATAATTCCATTCCCACGATTCCAAGTACGCCTCATAACCCCTACCCACTGCTCAGTATTAGTGTTCCTGTGAAGATTAAGTATTGCCTAGTAGGGATTTTACGTGTCAGAATGGAATGTGTGGGAAGCTATCTCTGATTTTCCTTGAAATGTATTTGATACGAAAATGAGATTACAATGCCATGGTGGTTCACCGAGCCCCATGAATGGCCGGGTACGAGATATGTATGTCATGACCACCAGAAGAAAAGTACAGACCACATATAGTTTACTCACTTTCTTTTTGGCATGTCCTAGTTGTAAGCTAAATGTGATACGAGCTCCAGGGTAATTCCATTCTTAAGTACCTTTTATTTACTACTGGATGTTGAACTCTACGGTAGTTAAACTATTTCCCGGGAAACTCCTATACGTTAAAGAGGTATGAATGTACAGACTCCAAGTCTTAAATCTATTTGATAAAAAATGTTCTGATTCCATAAGTGAATTGGCCTTACTTTAGTATGCATCTAGGGTACCTGAGATCTTAACTGATATAGCCCCGAGTGAGAGTTAGAGGGCACTTGAAATAACTACATTCCTACCCTGACCTCCAAGTGATGATTCGCTTGATGAATTCATTGAGTCTCAAATAATGATTTAAATTATGTTTTGTTTTGCACTACTCTACTCGTGTATACTGTAACACTTCTTCTCCGAGTCCTGGGCCGGCTATAAGATTCATGCAATTCACTACATGGTCCACCGAGCCCTTCACTAGAAGGCCGGGTACATATGTATATATATGATGATGATGTATCGTAATAAGGTGGCGATGGAATGGGGCCTGATACTGATACTACAGATATGATTCACCGGATCCCTGGTAGGGCCGGCTATATTGAAAATTTGAGCATGCATGATTTTACTTTTCCAAGTACTGATTTCTGATTTGACATTTTATCCCCTCCTTCTCTATTTCAGATATGCTTCCAGTTGTATCATATTATGTTTTACATACTCAGTACATATGTCGTACTGACCCCCCTTTCTTCGGGGGGCTGCGTTTCATGCCCGCAGGTACCGATACAGGTTTTAGGAGTCCGTCAGCTTAGGATTCCATTCAGCTCAGTTGGAAGAGGCTCCATTATGTCGGAGCCTAGTTTTTTGGGATACGGATCAATGATGTATAAAATTGTTTTGTGTATTCACGGGTACGGCGGGGCCCTGTCCCACCATATGTTATCATTTATATTTTTAGAGGTCTGCAGACATGTATATGTGGGTTATGTATGTCAGTGTGATTCATATGGGTCTACATGGTACATGATATATGATATGATGTTATGGCAGCCTTATCGGCTTGCGTGCCTTGTCATGTTGTGATACCAACGAAAAGGGCTACAGATTTACGAAAATGTTATCGCCCAGTGGGGCTTGGTTACATAATATTATTTTAATTGCAGTTCAATGTTACCACAGTTGATAGCTAAGTGTACGAGGGGTCCAGGTCGGACCCCAGTCACGGCCTACGGGGTTGGGTCGTGACAGAAGTGGTATCAGATCAGTTCGTCCTCGGATTATCTGCAGACCGTGTCTAGTAGAGTCTTGTTTATGGGTGTGTTGCGCGCCACATCTATAAACAGGAGGCTACAGGATATTTATGATGTTACCTTTCTTCTACATCTGAGATTGTGCTATAGATTCGAGTCATAGGAAAATTCCTTATACTAACCTTGGATCTTAACAGAGGGAGGACACCAACAAAAGGAGGTAATTGACAACATGGGACATCACGAAGCACACAGGTAAGTAAAGTGAAGGCACAGAAGATATCCGTTTGGTAAGGTAGTGAAGTATAATTTGAAATGTAAAGCTGAAACCTGAAGGGAAAGCAGTCAAGAAGTGCAATAGATGAAGTTTGAAGTTGGACATATTAGGTAAGTCTAGTATTTTTATATTATTGTTGACATTAAAAGCCCTGTGCGGCTGTGACATGAATATATATATATATATATGTGTTGGACCTGTGAGGCATTGTTGGTATTTTCTGCGTGCAGGTTTGGGATAAGTAAGAAATATAGAGGAAACTCTCTCGAAAATTTCCCAGGACAAGAACAGGGAATGAAACGTAGATTTTTAAGATGTTCTGGAGATTGATAATAAGTACCCCTATTATGTTCAGTTAAAGCTATAAGAGATACTCTTCATGTCATCAATAAGGGATACTCTTTTTACTCGGGGAAATCATTTCGAAGAAATAAAAGGCTATCTGAGCAGTACAGTTCAGACTGTAGTATCTCCAACCTTAATTATGTTGTAGAAAAAAAAATAGAAGCTCCGGTGGAAAGGTAAGATGCCCAATAATTGAGCTTCACTCATTTTGGAAGTACCAAGCCCTCAACTCCTAATTGTAAATTAGATAAGTTGTTCCTAAGTCGAGATAAACTCAAAAGAAAACTAGGTAGGTCGAGTATAAAAATGGAAGTACTATGATGATTAAGGGATTCGAGTCTCTTCCAACAATGATTGGAAAAGGGTTTACAATAACAGTTTATTAATTTCCACCGACTAATTGGGGAAACAGCTTCGAATAGAAGCACCTCCAAGAGATGTCAAGAACTGAATACGAATACGAACAAAAAGGGGGATATGTAAGTATAAGTTGAATAGTGTGATACGAGTAGATAGGGATAAAGTGGGACCACTAGTAAGGCGCACTTAGTATGCGTTGATTAAGTTAAAAGCCTGCATTGGGAACGCAGCAAGAGCATGGAGCTTAAGATAAAAAAAAATGACGCGTGTACACCACGTCGCCCAAAAATAGTGGAACTCTCAAGGGACGACGATGGCAAACTTAAGGAATAAAGGGCACAACTTCTATTCGCCCCACGAAGCAAAGGATATAGGTTGGAATAAAGCTACTACTTCAGGAAAACCGTAAATAGTCATCATCAAAATACTAGTACTGCCTAATTGAAATTGAACAACTACAAGTACAAATAGAGGAAAATACGAGTACCCTGTAAAGGGGAGAAGTTAATGAGAAAATGGAAAAAGTAAGGTGAAGGCAATTGATATGGGATTATATTTAAGATGGGTGTCTAAACTTCAAAAAGATATCTTGCCGAACCAAGTTACAAAGGTCCGGAGGCCGCAAATAATTGAATGAAAGCCAGAATGCTACATAAAGCAGCGTTAAGAAGGTTGTGACGAGACCCTGAACAACATAACACTAGAAGGCGGCAGCGTATAAAAACAGAAGAATGTACCAATGAAGGGATATTGAATAATTCAAGAGACACTACGAAGGATAATAATAGCATACTAGACCAAAAGCCAAAACGTTGGTTATAGAATTAGTCGCAAATGATGTTGCGATTGACAAATAACCAAAGAAAAAGAAATAGAAAGCCTCTTGTGGTAGAAAATGAGGAGAACACAAAGTGAATAAAGGATCGTGGAGCTAAAGGTCTACGCCAATACTGAATGCAAGATAACTAAAGAGAGGACGGGGCAAAATATAAAGACTCGCGAGACAACACTAAGGTAAATATGGAGCTGAGTTGAGTGCCCCACACATTATGGAAAGGATTACCATGGAACGCGACACGAAGACTTCCTAGGGAGGTCACCCATCCCAATATTACTCTTTTCCCAGCACGCTTAACTTCGAAATTCTGATGGAACTTAATGTGTTAGTGCTGGTATGATCATGCGAGATGGAAGAATCTAAGCTAGCGATGGGAAAATGATATGAGGTTATGTACCCAGAGTATTATAAGATACGTTAAGGAAAATTATAACAAGGTTTTAGGAAAAACAAGAAGGATTAGCTAATTGCTAATTGATGACACACTTGAATGCCACAGTTCTTCAACATAGAACCAGTTAATGAGTGGAAAACCACAGAATGACTATATGGGCCAGTGGGCAAGAGAATTTCGACACCACCTGGGCAACCAACTCTGAGGGAAAGAAAAAGCAAAACCCAAATAGTAAGGATATCAGCTAATGTAACTTACGGATGACAGGAAGTAATACCCAAGGTCGAAAATTCCACAGTATGACCTGGGCTACAAGACTCACTTCACAGTCCATTGACAGATGGCTCTAGAGAGGATGTTACCTGTGAATTAACGATATTAGTCCATTCTCCTTCGATCACAGGTTACCTACTCTGCTGAGAAGGTATAAAGTTGTAAGGTAAAAGAGTGGTAGGACCTTACGGAGTCTCCATAGCTATTGTCCTAGGAAAGGGAGCCCAAGTTATGATTAACTATTGAGAGATGCAGAGATGGGTTAAGTCAAACTATCGAGATGGATCTGATACTATGGGTGAAGTGAGGCATGGCCACGAGTGGACCAAAGATCTTCCCCGACATCGAATATAGGATAAGGGAGAAGAAAGACCCAAAAGAATAAAGTGCCAGTTAAAGTTCTGAAGAAAGTCGAGAAAAACTATACGAAACTAAGGATTCCCGAATTATCAACGTCATCACGCACCTATTCTATACTCTTCAAGAGTAGGGTGCTATACGGGTTATTGCGAGAAGGCTAACGAATCAGCTATTTGCTTTCAAGCAAGACAACCTATGCAACTGGAACTAGGTGAAGTTATATAACAAGGAAGTAGTAAGATTCCGTGAAGTTCTCCAGCTAATATCTCAGATAAAGGGACTTCAAATATGATTAGCGTTTGGACCTCAGTCCAAGAAGAAGTCGGGGGCACAAACAAGCCTTCATACCGTATTTACCTCGGGCTTCCGAACAGACTGAGCATACTAGCAACTGCTAGAAAGTATATTGTGAGCTTATGAGGTTGGCTTTAAGTGTAGCTAGGACTATTGTCCACCAATTATTGGGTTTGCCTATGAGAAGGGCCACCGTTCCAGTATTCAGATGACCCCCTACAAGATGTTGTAAGGAAGAGCACATAAGTCCCCCCTTGATGGGGAAAAGACTAAGCTAGTAGGCCAAACAGGATTAAACAAACTATTGAATAATAACCCAAAGTCGGTAGAAATGATATACAAATAATCGACATCGACAATCAGAGTTCAAATGGATGATTGGATATCCATAACGGGTCACCTAGAAAAGGGGACTTAACCCAAAATATGTTAGACTATCTCAGGTTGCGTGTAAGGTGGGCAACGCGGCTGGTAAGTTGAGCTTACCACCTGATTTGAAGACCATACGCCCAGTCTATCAGATATAGATATTTCACGAATGTACTAGCAATCCACCCATAGTGTGTCTTATAAATAAAGTCCATGAGATGGAACAGTTATCCTGCGAGGAGAAACTTATTGCCATCTTCGATTGGAAAATTGGAAGGTTACGAACTGAGGACATGCCTTCCATCAAGGTACTGTGGAAAAATCAAAACCAGAAAAGGAGATGACCTGTGAAAGTAAAAAGAGGATATAAAACACCAGGTCAACAGGTAACCCCAACTCCTGAAACTCGTATACTAAGTACTTCGATGGAAATATGTGTGTAAGGAAATAGAAACGAATCCCCCGATGGTCTGTATAAGTTCTAAGGGAAGTTTTGTTTAATATTCGGGGACGAATGTTCTGAAAGGGGGGAAGGATGTTACACCTCACCCTTTTAAACTTGGAATGTCTCATGAGTTCCTTGGACATTACCATATGAACTGGATATGCTACGACACTATCAAATGACTTCAACGAAGGGAGGATGTGATACCCCATGGTAGAGAAGGTTGGAAGGGGAATCATAAGAATCCGGAAGGAATATGAGGCCAAGTAACGAGTCGTAGGACTCGACTTATCTACGTAAGCTACTAATTTAGAAATCTTACATACGTGAGTTAATTGATTACATACCAAGCTTACGTAGCAAGGGTTTCATAGGACTCTTAAAGTGAAATGAGATTACGAGCGAGATTACGAACCCACGAGGAATTGAAAAAACTTTCGCGGGGCAGCCAATGGGAGGGTGACACGTGGCAGCAGCTAAGCAGGCAGGTGACCCACCTGCTAGGGGTCAAGTAGGTGACCCACCTGCTTAGGGGAGGTGGACCCCACTGCCATGTGGCATCACCCCATTGGCCGCATGTTGAGGTGGCCCAATACGGGCCTGACACATGTCACCCTTAGGGGCTGACATGTGTCACCTCATATATATGTGTATATTTTTTTTATTTTTTTTTTATGGGAACAGACCCTACACGAAGCTCCCACCTCTCGTGCACAGTCAGGGGTTAAGCAACACCCCAAGCCTTAACATAAATAACCAAAATAAAAATACAAGGAGGGGGACATAAACCTTACCTCCGATCCTATGGTGGTTCATAAGTCGGCTAAATTATTAAGGTCGGCTAACTCATCCCCGATACAAAAAAGAGACTAACTATAACTAGAAAGCAGTAAACCTGTGAGAGGACTCCTCCCGGTACAATTCAACTTTGAAAGCATAAATGAGGGAGACTCTCCCCTTCCATGAGAAAAAAGGAAAGTAACCTACACTAGTCCTATTCAACTATGCTACGTACCAGACATAGCTACATTGAAGAAGAACAAGTATACGAAACTTCTATCTCACATGGGATGGGAAATTCCTTTCATCTTTGCTCTTTTTAGTCTTGTCGTACCAAGTAAATCCAGGTGAAGTATGCCTTTGTATCAGTATCATGATTACCAGCTAAGGAGGCTGAAAGGAGAGGAAGTATATGGAGCTATAGTAGCCAACAGCCTTGGATTTGTTATGGAGAAAAGTGTAGCTGTATTTGAACACCTGCATGGGGTTCCAAATGTATGGTTGCTGCAGACCTGTACCTACAAGTAGCCAAGGGAGCAAACAAACATGGTTGTTGTAGTTCTATAACCAGCTCCTTGCTGTCTCTCCCTCTGTTGGATGATGGTCAAGTCCTTGGGATACCTGCACAGACAGACAAAACCAGAAACATACATAAGCAACCAAGTCTAGAGGTTGCTGTACATGGGACTGTGTTGGTTTTGGCATCTGTTGTTGCTGATGCTGTTGAACTTCATCTTTCAAGTCTGCACTTTCAGCTTCAGCTCTGTGATTGAGTTGTTGTTTGGTGTGTGGTTGAGCAGTTCTTTGGTGTTGTGTTCCCACAGTATGTATATGAAGTTGATGGAGATGTAACATGTTATAGCTACTCATGATATTGTTGTTGGTTCTTGGATGTTGTCTATGAGGTTGTTGGAGTTCCATCTGAGTTCCACTGTTGCCTGTATCTCTAACAACCAGCACAAACAAACAAGCAAACAAACAAGCAAACACACAATTCCAAGAGAAGTTCGAAAAGTTCTGAATGTGGTGCCATTCCTCTGTTGCAGCTGGCTTCCTCAAATTCTGTATTTGCAATATTGAGAGACTCCCATATGTTGTTTGATATTGTCGGTTGTTGCAGTGTGTCAGTTCAGCAGCTTCCATGTGTAGGAGTTCTTTAGTATACCTGCATAAGCACCTAAAAGGAAAGCATACAAACCTGCCAATCTGTAGGTTGCTGGAGCTTGCATTTTGGACTTGTGGTAGATCCCTCTTTTGGTACTTCTGCTGCTGTGCTGCATATGGGAGGTACAGAGGGTGGGTGATGATGGCTGCAGGTTCCCTGAGAAGCCAAGCATTCTCAACTTTGAAGTTGTAGCAGGTGTGCAACTGTGAACCTGCCTTAGCAACTAAAAAAAGGTCTAGCAATTGTGGGAAGTGAAAAGGTTGGTGCAAGTTTGTGTGCAGCTCCTTGTTGCTTGTTTTGAAGTGGTTAAACTTCTTGGAGTACCTGCACAGATAAACAAAACCAACAAACCACACAACCAAAGAAATCTGGAAGATGCTGTAACCATGTTCCTTGTGTGCTGCAATCCAAATAATTTGGTATTGCTGCAGGTCATGAAGAATGTTGGGGAGTGATGGAGAGTTCCTGGTATGTGGACCTGCATATACAAATAGCCAAGGAAGAAAGCAATGAAGATTGGAGGTCTTTGGACAGGTCCACAAGCTGCACCTCACCCTGCACATGCTGCCCTGCTGAAGCTTAAGTGCTGCAGGGTGGTTGGAAGTTGTATTTGGGCTTTTCTCTATGTATTTGTTGTTAATGAATGTTGATACATCACTCCAGGTACCTGAAATAATACAACAACCAAAAACAAACAAAAGGGGGCTTGCACAAACTAGCAAAAAGGAAGTGACCTCAGTAGGAGCTTTGGAGACTATTATCTTTTGCCAAGTCGCTCGACTAACATCTCCAATTCTCCGTTTGGCCTGAAACTTCATGAGGTTTGCATATATGGCCTTTTCTTTATCCCTGCAAATGTTGAGGGCTTGACTCCCAAGCTGGAGCTTCCAATTACCAAGTTTCTCTCTCTTTAGGCTTAAGACTGCTGATTTTTTCCAGGTCACTCGCCTAACGTCTCCAATTATCCTTTTGAGCTGAAACTTATTGGGCCTTTCCAAATTAGTATATGATGCAATCCTGCAAAAGTTGGAGGTGTTTGGACATGTCCACTTGGTACAAATCACCCTACACCAACAAACAGAAAAACACACAGGCAAGTAATTCTGCAGGTTATAATAGCTACTAATATTGTCTTGTATGTGTTCCCTGAAAGTTGCAGGTTTGTGACTTTGTTGATGGAGGATGTTGTTGTTGATAAAGGTAAGAGGCAGGCTGAAATTGCAGTACAAAGGACTCCTTATGCATGATCCTGTGTTCTTGCATCCTTTAACAGCCATCCAAAGAGGGGTTGCATCAATTGGATTTGGCAAACTTCCATTTGTAGTTTGTTGCATCCTGCTATTGCTGCACCATGGGGCACCTAAATTTGTTTCTCCACTGGTGGACTGATGAGTTGTAGGTTTGTATGTACCTGCACATACAACAGAGATAGGAAAAGAAAGAAGAAATAATGCTCTATTCCTTACCTGTAGAGGCAAGTTTTTATGTCTAAAAAAGCAATAAGTAGAGGAGACTTTCCTCTTTACAATAGTCCTAATTATAGGATCTTCAAGGTAGCTGTAATTATACATATCCAAGTTGAAGATCAAATTAGAACAATAATAAGGCAGTTGTTAGGGGGCTTCTTAATCCTTTTGAGTCTCCTTCTTCTGAAATTTGCCATTCCCAGCATGTCTAGCTCCATGAGGGCTCTGGCCTCTTTGGGAAGATCCTGCTTGTTGAAGTAGAGCTCAGGAACAGAGCATTTGTGGCTGTGTTTGGACAAGCTATCAGCTGTGGAATTGGCTTTCCTGAAGGTGTGGTTGCAGCTGAATTCCTGGAATTGGTTTATGATGTTATTGAGCTTGTCCAGCAGCTCTTTGATGGACCATGGAGGCTTTGCTTCCTGTTGCAGCCATTTGAGAAGTAATTGGGAATCAACCTCCAGTATGACTTGATTGTAGCCAAGATGAAGGCACCAAGAGAGACCAAAGATAGCATCTTTGATCTCTGCTTGATTGTTAGTTCCAGATCCTAAGGGGATTGCATAAGCAAACATGAGATCACAAGATGCATTCCTAAGGATTCCTCCTCCTCCAATGTTGTCAGGATTGGTGAGAGCACTGCCATCAGTGTTCAGCTTCACCAAATGATCAGTTGGTTTGGACCAGCATACAGGGAAGACCTTGATATCATGGTAGCATTGCTCAACCAAGAGAACCAGGTCCCTCCAGTTGTTGGGCCAGTTGATATAAGGAAAAGCACTGTGCAGCAAGTGGGAAGTGTCTTTAAAGACAGAGAACTTTACTCTTGCAAGGTTAGAATGCTTTCCTCCATATTTTGAAGCACATCTATTCTTCCAGAGGTTCCAGCATATGAAGATAGGGAGTGCTTGTATCATGAGCTTGTGAGCCTCATTCCTGCATTTAGAGGTCCACCATCTCATTAACAAATTTCTGAGAGGTGTGTACTCCTTGCTTATGCCCACAGAGTCAGCAAACATACTCCAAGTACTCCTGGCAAATGCTCCTGCAACAAGGATATGGTCTATAGTGTCTTGGCCAGGTCTGTAGCAGCAAAAGCATTGTGAAAGAGAGTGTCCAAAGCTGGTTATTTTCTCATTGGTTGGTAACTTTCCCCTAAGGGCTCTCCAAACAATAAAGGAACATTTGAAAGGTATGAATTGATGCCAGGTATTGGAGTTAATCCTGGTTTTGGGTCTCTTATCTCTGATGATATTCCAAGAAGAAGAACAGCTAAACTCCCCATTGTTGTTTAGTGTCCAACATGGTTGTTCATGCTGGAGGGGTTGGTAATTGATGTGAGTAGCAAGAATATTAGACACCATCTGTGGAGGGGCTTGCTGGATGAGAAGATCAGTGTTCCATTGTCCATTTTCCATGAAGGCTGAAACAGTGGTGTTGTTAAGCCTTCAGCTGTTGTTGTTGAATTGGGCTAAAGGACCCACTCCCAACCAGTTGTCCCACCAAAAGAGGCAAGAGCCAGACTGTATTTGCCATTGGATGTGAGGCTCAACTTTGTGCTTGTTCTTCATAAGATGCTTCCATATCAAAGATTGTCCAGTATGCTATTTCTTAGTGATGGGATTGGATCTTTGGCAATACTTTGCTTTGGTAAAATCTCCCCATAGTGAGTTCTTAGTTCTAAAAGTCCAGCACTGTTTATATTGGAAAGACTTGGCCACATCAGAGATTTGTCTAACACCAATACCACCTTCATCATAGGGGTAGCTAAGGTTTTTCCAGGAAGACCAGTGGTACTTCCTCTTGTCATTCTTCCACCCCCAGAAGAAGTTTGCAGTGATACTCTGAATCTGTTTGAGAATGGTTACAGGAGGGGAGCTAGCTGACAGCAGGTGGATGGGGAGTGCTTGGATGATATGTTTAACCAAAGTGACTCTGCCTCCATAGTTGAGGATCTTAGCCTGCCACCCTGTTATTCTATTTACCACCTTGGCAATCAAATCAGAGTAATATATGAGCTTTTGTCTGCCAATGTAAAGAGGGCACCCTAGATAAGTGATAGGGCTATCCTTTTGCCTGAAGCCAGTGACCTTCTTAATTCTTCTTACAGTAGAATTGAAGGCATTAGAAGGGACCATGAACTGGCTCTTGTCTCTGTTGATCAGCTGACCAGAGGTACTCTCATAAGTGTGCAAGGTTTCCATAATGAGTTGCAAAGTTTAGGCTCTCCCAGAAGAAAAGATGATAACATCATCTGCAAAGCTGAGATGATTAATTTGAGGCCCCCTCTTTGCCATGAAGAAACCCTGATAATTAGGATGATGATGGAGATTGTTCAGGAGTCTAGATAAAACTTCAGCCCCAAGGATGAACAGAGAGGGAGAAAGAGGGTCCCCTTGCTTCAGACCTCTTGTGGAGTGAAAAAAACCATGTCTTGAGCCATTGATAATGATGGAATACCAATTGTGAGACATAATTCTCCATACCATATCAATGAACCCTTCTCCAAAGCCCATTTTCCTCAAGACCAAACAGATATAGGACCAAGAGACTCTATCATAGGCCTTGGCCATGTCTAGCTTAATGACCACATTACCACCTATATTAGGCTTCTTAATTTGGTGAATGATTTCTTGAGCTAGCATGATGTTCTCAGAGATACTCCTATTTTTAACAAAACCAGATTGGTTAGGGGAAATAAGAGTAGGAAGAGTAGGTGCTAGTCTGAGGCATAAAAGCTTGGAAATAATCTTATTGGTAAAGTTGCTAAGGCTAATAGGCCTGAATTCTGAGAGCTTGGTTGGATGGCTTACTTTTGGGAGTAAAACCAAATAGGTATGAGTATAGTACTTAGGCAATGTTTGACCATTAAAGAAAGAAAGGACCACTCTAAATAGATCTTCTTTGATGATCTCCCAGCACTCCTAAAAAAACTTACCATTCATTCCATCAAGGCCAGCTGCTGAGTTGGGGTTCATAGAGAAGACCACAGTCCTCAGTTCCTCCAAGGTGGGGAGAGCTTGGAGGTCCCTGTTTTGATCATCTGTGACAAGCTTAGGAATACATTGAAGGGCATCCTCCTGAATATGAGTGTCTTCACCAGTGAAAATGTTCTGGAAATGATCACAAGCAGCCCTGGCTATGTCATCATCCCCTTGCAACCAGTTACCTTCATCATTTTGAATCCTATGGATGAAGAGTTTCCTTTTTCTTCCTCTGATGATTGCATAAAAGTACTTGGAGTTCTTGTCCCCCTCTTTGAACCATTGCAACTGAGTCTTTTGTTTGAGCATGGAGTCCTCCAACTTAAGATATCTAATATACTCATCATTAATGGCATGAAGATTGGCTCTACATTCCTCAGAGTTAAGAAGAATCAGATCCTTCTCAGCTTGTCTAACCTTGGCTTCATACTCTTTCACCTTAGCATAGATGTCCCCAAACTGCATCCTGGACCACCTACTAAGAGTATTAGATAATCTCTTCATTTTCTGATGAAAACACCACATGGGATTACCCTCAATGTTCCTGTTCCAGCAGTTGCTAACAGTATCCATGAAGGAGTGGTGGTCTGTCCAACAATTCATGAATTTAAAATACTTGATGTGGTGTTGATGGTGCTCAGTGAACTCTAACAGGAGAGGGCAATGGTTAGAGCCAACAGTAGGTAAATAAGTGATAGTAGTCTGAGGCATCACTTCCAGCCATTTGTCATTGACCATACCTCTATCTATTCTCTTCCAGATTCTAAAGAAGATACCCCTCTAATTAGACCAAGTGTATTTCTGTCCAGAGAATCCCAAATCCTGAAGACCACAGGCTTGAATGATGCTTATGAACTCCAAGCTCTTTCTCATATTGTAGGTAACACCCCCTAGTTTCTCTTCAGGTTCAGTGATAACATTGAAGTCACCTAAGGTACACCAAGGGAGGGTTGTATTTGAGTGCTGCAACATGCTATCCCATAAGGGTCTTCTGAGATGATCTTTGCATTTTGCATAGACAAATGAAACTCTGAATTGGTTTGGATTCATTACATGGAAGATTTCATAAGTAATCACCTGTTCCCCATTTTCCAGAATCCTACAATCCACATCTTTGTTCCAAAACAACCAAATCTTACCGTTTGGGTTGCTAATAGCAATGTCCATGTTAAGCTGGTTTCTGAACTGATGAATTTGAGAGCTATCAGAAAAAGGTTCCAGGATAGCAAATAAGGAAATCTGATGGATACTCTTCAGGGATTGAAGTCTTTCCATGACACCTTGGGTATTAATAACCCTCACATTCCAACTGAGAATACTACTCATTGGGAAACTTTGGAGGTGTAGAGTCTAGTGTTTGGTCTGCCCTTGGGGGCAGAGTTCACAGGGCTATTTGGTTGGAAGTTTGTTCTGTGAGCACCCCTTGGAGAGAGTCCCTGAGCCTTAGCTATCTGCTGGACTTCATCTTCATACACATTTTCCTTAGAAGGACTGAAGGCCTTTATTAATTGCTCACTCACAGCATCATCATCATCATAATCATTCATTAGTTGGTAATCACTATCCTCCTCATTCTCAGATACACACACTGCATATTCATCAATCTCAGGAGGAGTTTCATTGTTGGTATTGAGGGTACACTTGGGCTGGGATGCACCAGTATTAGTCTCAGGAGGGAGACCTGCTGACTGAGTGGGAGTTGTAAGTATGCAATGGGTTTGGAGGGGAGTGATATCCATCCCCACCTGGTCATCATCTAAGACAAATTATTGGCACCCCTGCTCCCCTTGCTGTACTAACACAATGTCCATAGTTTGACATTTTTCAGCAGAGTTCTTTTCTGTTATTTTCTTTTTGATGGCTTCTCTTCTCTTTTTGCTTAGCTTATTCTTCTGAACAATAGTACTTTTACCACTAGTACTAGCATGTGATCCCAGGTCTTTGGCCATGGCACCTTTGCTAGCTTTCATGGTAACTTCATCAGTAGGAGTAGCTGTAGGGATAGGGGTGTTTGTGGGGGCCTTATGAGCAGAAATAGCAGGGTCTCTAGAATCACTCCTAATCTCAACAGTGCTCTCATGCATAGCATGAGGGGATACCCTTCCCCCATTGGTTTCCCCATCCTGCATATCAGTGGGGTTCTCCTGTACATTTCCAACCTCCCCTCCTTCAACTACCAGATCAGCCACAACAACATCAGCCTTTGGGGGGGGGGGCAGGGGTATTGGGAGTGATAATTCAATACCTGAATTCCTTGCAACATTGGTCCTTGATGCAGTACCTGGTAATGCAGTACTTGTGCAGAGAATATGGGGGGAAGGGGTTTGTGGGAGAGATAAGTCAATACCTTGTCTCTCAGTTGTGGTGCTTGCTTGCCTTGTTGATGAACTCTTCAAAATTGACTTCCTTAGGATGTTTGTAGTTCCTGCATTTTGGTTAGTGGGTTGATCTTGCCTAGAAAGATCAACATGAACATTGGGAATAGAATTAGGAGTAGGAATCTTACCTGGATCAGCATGGACTTGCTGCACTGCTACATACTTGCCTTTGAGTGATGCACATTGGATGGTCCTTTGTTCTGCTTCCTTCTTTGTGTTTGCCAGCCATTGTCATCTTTTCTAGCCTTGGAGTTTTGTGGCTATTGTGATCCATTGATTGTTGAAGGATTGTTTTGAGTCTGTGGTGGGGGGGATTGTTCTGTTTTGTCATTCTCATCATGGCTCTTGTTTTTCTTTCCATTTTTAGTCTCTTTCCTGTTTTTTTGTTCTTCATCTCTTTTTCTAATATTGCATACATGTATCATGTGCCCCTGATGCTTGCAATACATGCAATATTCAGGGACATTCTCATAAAGTAGTTCTTGCCATCTTCCAATAGTTGGATCTCTTTTGTCATAGCCAAGCCAGACATGATGAGGCCTCTCTTGGGTCAGATTGATTTGAACTCTTACTTTGGCAGTACTTCCTCTTGTCTTTTGGACAGAGGCAGTATCCATAAAGAGAACTTTTCCAACAGGGGCCAATAAAGTAGTTACAAACTCCTTTTCATAGCAATGTCATGGGAGTTCTGGCAGGGCTACCCACACAGGAACAATAGGAGTTTCCTCCTCAGGCCTAAAAGTTGGAGTCCAGGTTTGTATCCTCATAGCTTGGCCTTCAATGGTCATTCTTTGCTTGGTCCACACAGTTGTGTAGTCCAATTCATTGTCCAAGTCAATGTATACATGTCTGGCATTGAAGTGGGCAATTTTAACACCCCCTACCAATTGAGTTTGGAGAATGAAGCTTCTCCTTATTAGCTCCACCTTAGGCATAGTGCTGCTGAATTTCCCAACAAGGGTATATTTGCATTTTTGAGCTAATTTAATCATGAAATCATCATGGTCATATATCACAGCAGGTAGCCCTTGTCTAGTGGTATAGATAAGGGGAGATAGCTCAAGAGGGGTGTCATTCTTGGCTTGGTTTAACCTAAGCTTAGAGGCAAAGGTTTGGATCACTGTGTATGGGGCAGGGGCAGGGACCTGTTCCTTTCTATTGGGGAAAGGATTCCTTTGAGGATTTCTATTGGTATTTTCTACTTGTTGAGGCTGATTAGTCCCAGGTTTAGGAGCTTGGTTATTGGGGCTAATTTTATCAAAGTTGGATGATATCTTAGGGAAGCTGTTGTGAAGGCTAGTAGGCTGATTGTTTCCAGGCTTGCTAGTAGACATAGGATTGTTATGAGTATTACCCTGCACACAAACATTAGCAGCAGTACCAGGGAGCACATTTGCTCCACTGGATTTCAACAAACTAACATCATAGCTAAGCAGATTAGAGGGGTGCCCTACAACATTATCTCTACCATCATGTTTGTCAGGATTAGAATCCAAAACCTTTTCTAGGCCAAGCACAGAGTTAGTATGGTGTTCTATAGCATTGGAATTTAAAAGTATTTCATTAGAAGAATGATTATACTGACCCTGGTTAGGATTATTAGAGATGGGTACTTACCTGGAATGCTTTGGTGGAAGCTGCTGTTGTGATGAGTTGAGACTTCATGAGCCTGATCATTACCATTCCTTTGGGGTGTTATGGATGGAGTGCCATTGTCTCTATACTGGTGTTGGTTGTGTGCTAAAGTAAGCTCCTCAGATTGTAAGGCCTTGAAACTGTGAGTGTCACCTCCATTTGCGTCTTGACGACTTTTTGAATTCGAATATATGGGAGGTGATTTGAACTCAATAATTTGCCTGGAAAGGTTACCAACAACCTTGGGAACCTTTTGGAATTGGTCCCTTCTATATTGGGTCGCCGGAGCTCCGGCGACCTCTCCTTGAATGTCGCCTTGACGACTTTTCGAATTTGAGCTAATAGGAGATGATTCGATACTGGGTATATAGTTTGGAAGCCTTCCCTTAGTGTCACAAACCTGTTGGCATTGATATTGGATTGATTGGTTCGCCGGAGCTCCGGCGACACCATCATGGCTAGTATTCGAATTCAAATTCAAGGAAGAGGGTAGATATTCGAGTTGTTTCTTTGTGGCTGGGAGGTGCTCCCTATCAAGCTGAACACTTTGGTATTGAGCTTGGTCGAATTGAGTGGCCGAAACTCCGGCGACCTCATCTGACTGAGGGATCAAATTGATATTCGAGGCTTTTGGGATTGATTCGAGCTGGCTCTTGGTACCTGGGAGGTCCTCCGCATCAACCTCAACACGTTGGCAATGATTTTGATAGGATATGTATGCCGGAGCTTCGGCGCCGGCGTCGACCTGTTCACCGGCATTTCCAACTCCGGTGAAAATTGAACCAGTAGAAGCGTCTTGCCTAGGAGAACAAACCCCAGTGGGTCCGAGGTCTCAAATCTCGCCAGAAATTGGTCGAATTTCAAGGCGCACCTCCGCCGACTGTGCATTTTCCAGCGCACTAATTGCAGGATCAGTGCTCACGATTTGTGTAGTATTTTGATCCAATTTTTGGACTATAGGTAGTCCAAATGATAAGGAATCATATGATACATGTCTTGTGACTCAAATCAAACCATTGTTCTTCAAATCAATGATTCTTTGAGCACGGCGCAGCTCCTCCTCAGAAATATCTACAGTGTTCGCAGGTGTATTTTGCAGATTGGAGGAGCTGTGGGTTTGATTTTGTGATGTTGCAACTTGAATCAATCCTGCCTCACTTGAAATTGCTACTGGTTTGTCAGTATTTTTTTGCAGATTCAAAGTACTCTTAGCTGGATTAAAGGTTGATGGTTCTTCAGCTATGTTCTTATTACGGTCCGGTGGTATGTGAAGCTCCACCGGCGGTGGTGAAGCCATTCCAGCAGTCTTCTGCCGATGAAGATGATGAACAATAGTGTTAGTTACCGTTAGTAAATCGGGCGGATCTATATGTGTATATGACTCTTAAGTTGTTCATTATCCAAAAATAGCAGCAGCCCTTGGGAGAAAAACGTGAGAAAGAGGCAGCCTTGGTGTTGGGAGCTTAAGAGTAAGTTTTCCAACTTTCTTCCGTGAATTAATTATATACGGTGTTCATTAAAATACGTGGAGGTGTAAATATGTATTTTACGATGCTTACGGAACTATATTTTCAGTTCTTCACTTGGAAAACTAAGAGAAACTTAAAGAGAAAACGCTAGTTAACAAACCCGTTTTTGGAAGGGACAGTGGTTAGTAATATTGGCATAACTTCTAGTGTATAGCTTTGTTTCGGGTGATTCAATATGTTTTCGAAAGGTATTTCATGGGTATATAACTTTCATTTAGACTTCAAAATCCATTTTTACTTGTATCAGCTCCACAAACGGTGATGAAGTGTAGAGGAGGTACTTCTCAGATTTCGTTTTGGAAATTCTAGACGGACAACTATAAGTATTTTGGTCATATATTTTTGTACAAAATAGATGTAAAGGTAATTCAAAATTTTTTGCGACCTTGATACACATGCATATAACTTTCATTGAGTCCACAAATCTTGTTTCCTTCAATTACCCCTCCGAAACTAAGCGACAATATAAGGCAGTGGGCTGTCCAGATTTTGTGTTTTGATAGTTTTGGCGAGTTTGACATGTTTAACGTAAGGTAAGGTTTTTCCTTTCAATTTGAAGTTTATGGTGTCGTTATATGGTGTATTACACCCCTTGTATGCTGTTTGAAGTTTAAGAATGTCGTATAAATGCTCGACGTTCGAAATACACTAAATTGGAATCGCTATAGTTAAATTGTCGTTGAAGGATAGTGTTGTTCGTGTGAGGTGCTGCTGCAGGGGTTTGATGTGTTGTTGAAGGGCCTAAATATTTTCTAATGTGGGTTAGGGTGCTTTTAGTTGAATCCACACGACCCCTCGTTGTGTATAATGAAAGGCGTTACAAAATAAAGGCTAGACGCCTTATTGTGCTACCGTATTTTTGAATAAGTCGTTTGGAGTTTATGTTGTATATTGTTGGTATGAATTGATGCAGGTTGTTGTTGTTGGTTGGCTGTAGGTCTTAGGGACCTAATTAGAAATTCGGATAGGGCATATTATAGGGGAGGTGCTGCCCAATTTTTGTTAACGCCTTAACAAACTAAAGAACTAGTCGAGGAAACAACTAAGGAAATAGATTCCATTAACATTAAGGCGTAACCTAAGATGCTGGAAAGTTAAGAGTAGTTGATATTCGTATTACTTTCATATTAAATAGGTTCAGAAGACGACGAGACGAGCAGGATAAAAGGTAACTCCCAAAAGGTATGTAAAGCTTTCTCTTGGCATGTTTTGGTATAAGTTCGTAAAGCTATCTTTCTTTCCTTTTGGCAAGTGTTGGCCTTAAGTGAACTGTGTGTAGACTGTGGGGATAATTCCATTCCCAGGATTCCAAGTACGCCTCATAACCCCTACCCACTGCTCAGTATTAGGGTTCCTGTGAAGATTAAGTATTGCCTAGTAGGGCTTCTACATGTCAGAATGGAATGTGTGGGAAGCTATCTCTCATTTCCCTTGAAATGTATTTGATACGAAAATGATATTACAATGACATGGTGGTTCACCGAGCCCCATGAAGGGACGGGTACGAGATATGTATGTCATGACCACCAGAAGAAAAGTACAGACCACATAGAGTTTACTCACTTTCTTTTTGGCATGTCCTAGTTGTAAGCTAAATGTGATACGAGCTCCAAGGTAATTCCATTATTAAGTACCTCTTATTTACTACTGGATGTTGAACTCTACAGTAGTTAAACTATTTCCCTGGAAACTCCTATACGTTAAAGAGGTATGAATGTACAGACTCTAAGTCTTAAATCTATTTGATAAAAAATGTTCTGATTCCATAAGTGAATTGGCCTTACTTTAGTATGCGTCTAGGGTACCTGAGATCTTAACTGATATAGCCCCGAGTGAGAGTTAGAGGTCACTTGAAACAACTACATTCCTACCCTGACCTCCAAGTGATGATTCGCTTGATGACTTCATTGAGTCTCAGATAATGATTTAAATTGTGTTTTGTTTCTCACTACTCTACTCATGTATACTGTAACACTTCTTCTCCGAGTCCCGGGCCCGCTATAAGATTCGTGCAATTCACTGCATTGTCCACTGAGTCCCGGGCCAACTATATGATGATGATGTATTGTAATAAGGTGGGGATGGCATGGGGCCTGATACTGATACTACAGATATGATTTACCAGATCCCTAGTAGGGCTAGCTATATTGAAAATTTGAGCATGCATGATTTTACTTTTCCAGGTACTGATTTCTGATTTGATATTTTATCCCTTTCTTCTCTATTTCAGATATGCTTCCAGTTGTATCATATTATGTTTTACATACTCAGTACATATGTCGTATGACCCCCCTTTCTTTGGAGGGGCTACGTTTCATGCCCGTAGGTACCGATACAGGTTTTAGGAGTCCGTCAGCTTAGGATTCCGTTCAGCTCAGTTGGAAGAGGCTCCATTATGTCAGAGCCTAGTTTTTTTGGATACAGACCAATGATGTGTAAAATTATTTTGTTTATTCAGGGATACGGCGGGGGCCCCGTCCCGCCATATGTTATTATTTATATTTTTAGAGGTTTGCTGACATGTATATATGGGTTGTGTATGTCAGTGTGATTCATATGGGTCTACATGGTACATGATATATGATATGATATTATGGCATCCTTATCGGCTTGCGTGCCCTGTCATGTTGTGATACCAACGAAAAGGGCTACAGATATATAAAAATGTTATCGCCCAGTGGGGCTTGGTTACATAATATTGTTTTAATTGCAGTTCAATGTTACCACAGTTGATAGCTAAGTGTACAGGGGGTCCAGGTCGGACCCCAGTCACGGCCTATGGGGTTGGGTCGTGACACCAAGGTAAGACACTCGGCCTAATGAATCCCTTATCTAACATGTCCTTTAACTGTTCTTTTAGCTCTTTTAACTTTGCAGGAGCCATTCGATATGGCAAAATAGAAATTGGCTGAGTATCAAGGGGAACCTCTGTTACAAAGTCTATCTCTCTATCAAGGCGGACTATAGAAAAATCTTTAAGAAAGACTTTTGGAAACTTATTAACTACAGGAACTAACAAAAGGGATGGTGTTGCCCACTCTCATCTTTGACTCGAACAATGTGGTACATACACCCCTTGGAAACTAATTTTCTATCCTTAAGATAAGAAATAAATCGACCCTTAGGCAAAGTTGGAGTACCTTTACACTCTATAATTGGTTCATTTAGAAACTTAAACTTAACAATCCAAGTTCTATAATAACCTGAGGCATAACAAGCATAAAGCTAGTCCATGCCAAGAATGACATAAAAGTCAACTATATCTAACTCAACTAAGTCTACAAAAGTGTTTTTATGAAAGACAAAGACTATACAATCGTGATAAACTCTCTTAGCTAGAATGGACTAACCAATGGGAGTATAAATAATGAATGGTTCTAAGAGTTGTTTATGATGAATTTCGAACTTAATGGCTACATAAGGAGTCATAAAAGACAAAGTAGCACTAAGATCTAGTAAAGAATAAGCATTATGGGAAAAGAATCAAAGCGTACCAATGACAACATCTGGCTAGTTCTCCTGATTATGGAGGTTATCCATAGCATACAAATGGTTTAGACCTCTACATGTTCCTGAAGTAAGACCCATATGATTACATTTGATAGTGCTAGAAAAAAAGATTGGGCTCTATTGCCCCCATCACCCTGCCTCCCCATTGAATAGTCTCTATGGAAGTGACCTTCCTGTCCATACTTGTAACAACCATTGGTGCCTACACAACACTTTTTCAAATCAAGATTTCAACATTTACCATAAGGCGGTGCCTACATAGGACCTTGTGCTACACTCTCTTGGGATTGAGAACCCTATGTATTGAAATTCTATGACCTATGATCTTTCTTCATATTAGGAATAGGTGCACTGGTTGTTGATGGTGCATAGTTAGAAGATTTTTCTAAAAGAAAGAGTAATTTTCATTCCCTCTCTTTTGTTGGTTTGATTCATGGCTTGTAGATTTGTCCTCTTACTCTAGTGTTCCTTTTTATCCTTCTTCCTATTATCCTTAATTGGTGGGGCATATACCATTAGTCTAGAGGTGTCCATATCTGAGATCAGTAAAGATGCCTGACACTTCTTTTTCACATGTTTGTCAAATCCTTAAACAAACTTTCCCATATTGGCTCTCACATTGGGAACCATCCTCGGAGCATACCTAGACAATCGAATGAACTTGAGGCTATATTCTTTGATTGTCATTCCCTCTTGTTTCAAGATCAAAAATTCTTTTACCTTTGCCACCCTCTTCTTTTGCAAAAATAAGTAGTCTAGAAATGAACCCTCAAAATCATCCCACATTGATGGCTCAATATCCTCATCCCTACTTTTCTCCCACTAGTTATACCAGACATTGGCCACATCCTTCAGCTAAGAGGAGACAAGTTCAACTCCCTTTAACTTTGTGTCATACATAGCTTTCAATGAAAATTTGAGGGTCTTTCTCAATCTTGGAAAATATATCCTTAGATTAGTGGATGTATTCTCACAAAATCATGAATACTATTAATAATAGATGACTCTTCAAAATTTGAGCTCAAGACTGAGGGTATTATCATGACCACTTTATGCAACCATTAACTTAGTGAGCATAAAAATAACTACCCTAAACTCAGCCTCATAAGTCATCAAGGGTTTTGTAGTTTGTTAAACTTCTTGAGTCCTATTCTCAACCTTAATATCATATTCATTAGTTCGGCTTGGTTCTGGGTATGCATACCAGATGGTTGAAGAATCTCATCCTCTGTGACATTCTACTGACTTAGACTTCTTTTCAAATTGGAAAGAGATTTTCATAAAGTTAAATTCTTTAACACGAACTGGGTAATAAAGAAGTGAAGCAATTCCTAAAGTCTTGTAGCTTCCATATTATAGATGTTGTGCTCTTCACACTGATAAACAAGATTCTACTAGATGCGGCTTCATAGACACCATAGGACTCTTTAACCTTGTACTCTGAGACCAAGTTTGTCAACTCCCGAGCCTACACCCTAGATGTAGTTGGAACTCAAAAAATATTATTGGTTCCAAGAAAACCACTTAGCCATGATAAATCACTCAATAAAAGACTTAAGTTGAATAAAGAGTAACATCAAGTGGTTATTCAGTACAGTTACATCATTCATAATTAATAAATTAAAATATTCATATAAAAGCATAAGTCAAATATCATTACTGCAATGACAAAAATTGTAGATTTAAAACAGACTCTGAATGACATAACATGAATTCACTTTGCTTATTTTATGAAGCCTCTACTAACTACTAATAAGGTGTAGATACAATCCCATGGCTACCTAAGAGAACTAATCTAATGAAAGAAAATTTAAATGTGAAAAATTCCTCCTCTGAATGCAAAGAGGTCTCACCAAAAGCTCAAAAAGATAGATCATAAATAGTTTGCCTATTGACAATTTCTAACATCTATATCTGCATCATGAAATAATTCAAGTCGAATGACATCAGTACATAAAATGTACGAGTATGTAAAATGGAAAAAGAAAACTTACATCAAAATACTCAACTCTAAAAGTGGCCCAAATCAATAAAGCATGCAACAAAATAAGACAATGCTTTATGAGATATGCAATAATGGATACAATTCAGTAAAATAAAATATAGCATTTTTACTTCAGCAAAGAAGTTTCTCTAACCAATTACTCTCACTTATGAGCTAGTGACAATATAACGAAGCGATGTCATTTCCATATCCGTCAAATACTTTGCCAGGGTGAAGGACATCACATCATCACTGGATCTATATAAAAGTCCACTTTTGGGACTATGAAGGGTTTCCTGAATGAACGGCATATTCCTATCCTATGCTAGCTACATAGTTTATAGGGACTGAGGTTCATTAAACTTGCAAGCTTTATGTTCAATCAAGTTATTTTCAATATTTCTTTGATTTTTAGTATTTAGTGCAGTTCTATTTCCTTCAACTATATAACATACCCTATATTCTATGGATGGACATTTTTCGACGCTACCTTATTTTATGATGTAGATGCGGATACTTAGAATCATCAACATATGCTCTATTGAGATCACACTTTGTTAGATTTTGGTGAGGCCTTCTTGCTTTTGTAAGGCTCCTTTATAGTTATTATTTTTAGTGTTTATTATTTATTTTGGTGTAGCCGTGGGTCGTATCCTAGTATCTATCTTTAGTTATTAGAGTCTTTATGGACATAATTAGAGATTTAATTTAGGTAGTATAATTTGTTGTTTTAAACATTAATTCCTTCAATTTCTAAGTTATTTAGAAATTCTTATTTTAAGAATAATCGAGATGCTTGAGTTTCTTTTAAATGTTTAAATTGATCATTTTATTTAGCTTCCATATTCGAGTTTAGTCTTCAGCTTAGTACTAAGCTAGGCCAAGGTTTTCCTTGGGACCATCAATAGTTTCCAAGTGCCAGCTATGCCTAAGGTGTAGACTCGGTGCATAAAAAATGTTATATTTGAGCATAGAGTTAAGGTTTCCTAGGATGTGTATGATACCTATCTAGTGAAGTCCTTCTTATCAGCATGAAGGAAACAACACCTATAATAAGGAGGCTACATGACATTAGGAATTGTCTCATTTCTTTCATACACCAGGTTCTTGCAATAAAGATTAACTCTATCAAAGTTCCTTATAACTCATGTATTTATGTGATTTCAGATCATGCCTCCAAAGCATATTGTTAGTCAGAGGAATATCGCCAGTAACTAGGTCCGAGCTACTAATATGCCTATACCTCAAGTATGAAGATTAGGGATGTAGCTCATGTATCTAATAAGGGAAATGTTGAAGTGACCCTAGAGGTGATTGCTAGCTCTACAGGGATCCACTGACAACTCCTACTCAAATATCCCCAATATCTGAGGAAAAGTTTAGGAGATATATTATGATGCTCACTGAATTGATGGATACTCAGTTGGGCCGTCAGAGCACTCTAGTCACTAGCTATAGTTCCCAAGAGTCGTCGACAGCGACTAGGATCAGAGATTTCTTCATGGTGAATCTTTTACAACCTGAGTCTATGTCCTAGGTTTGGCTAGAACTCGGAAACCATTGCTAGTCCCAAGCGAACACTAAGCATGGCTGACCACTAAGAAGAAGAAATAACTTCATACAAAAGTATAAAAGTATTGAGCAATTTAAACACTTATAGCATAAACTCTGAAAAACTGTCTGAAAATACTCAGACTAAGTAAAATAAATGTTTAAAACCATTCTCTAGAAATTTTGAACTAACTATCTACTCTGTCTATGAAGTCTCTAAAGTACTATAGTTAGTTACCGAGATAGGCCCACAAATATCTCAAATGAAATAATAGTGATGAATAAATGAACTAGAAAGGAGTTCCTCCAAAAACTAGGAAGTCTTACCAATAGCTGGGGAATTATGATATTCAATGATGCGCCTATTGATGATCTCTAAAACCTATATCTGCATCTAAAAATAACACAACATCGAAAGAAATACTAGAAGTAACTAGACTGAAGTTACTCAAAATTGAATACTCATGAAAGAAATACTAGAAGTAACTAGACTGAAGTTAAAGCATGCAAGTATAATTAAGTGTCAAAGCTGTACAAAAATATAAGGTATTAATGCAACTCAAAAATAAATTGATGTTTTCTCTTTTAGGGAGTTTCTCTAACTGACAACCATCGTAATGAGGCTCATGATGATAAAATATACTATTCGCTATGCCAAAGCCGTCCATTACCTTACTAGGAAAATAGAAGCAGTCTAAACTGATGGATCCATATAGAATTTTGTATTAGGGACTGAAGTGGAGAGTCGCTCGAACAAACAGATGATCAGTTTATGAAATGTACAGTAGGAAAAATAGCAGAATAAATAAATAACTCAAAGTTAAATACTAATGAAAGAAACACTAGGAGTAACTAGACTGAAGTTAAAGCATGCAAGTATAATTAAGTGTCAAAGCTGTACAAAAATATAAGGTATTAATGCAACTCAAATATAAATTGATGTTTTCTCTTTTAGGGAGTTTTTCTAACCGGCAACCATCATAATGAGGCTCATGATGATAAAATATACTTTTCGCTTTGCCAAAGCCGTCCATTACCTTACCAGGAAAATGGAAGCAGTCTAAACTGATGGATCCATATAAAATTTTGTATTAGGGACTAAAGTGAGGACTCGCTCAAACAAATAGTATGATCCTATCCTACGATCGTTACAAGTTCATGGTGTTTAAGTTGTCTAAAATCTGACATAAATCGGTGCTCAATACTACTACCAAAATCATGCAATAATGCTCATATAATAAAGTGAGTAGAATACTCGGAATACATCTCATTTAGTCTCATTGGACTTTTACATTGATTCGCTCAACTCTTTCTCAAACTCTTCATGCTTTCCCTTTTGAAAATCTACATATGAGACTACTTATGTGACCTAAAGCTCATTCTAAGAATATAAATTATGCATAGTAGTCTAACTCATTTAAACATTGAAAATCTTGCATAATATGAGTAATGTAAAACTTCATTAACTCAATTAATGTAATGCACTTGGGACATTCATGTTCCCTCAAAACTATTATTTTACTCGTAGAATGAAAATACTATCTCTCCTTTTTCTAAAACAATGTATAATAGTAAGCAATGTAGTAAATCAATTCAGGTGCATGTGGAATAAGAATTACCAACAACATCAAGAATTCTAATCATGGAAATATTCACAATCTCAATAGATATACAACAAACTCAGTGAAAGGAAATAATAACTCATTCAAAACTAAATACTATTTTGACTAAACCTCAAAATTGAAATCCTTAATAATGGAATTAAGATGTAGGGTATGAGGATGAAACTATTCCAAATCTATGATTATCCTTATATTACTACAAGAACGATGTTCTTGACAAAACTCGAAGAACTCAATGAACTCGCTTAAACAGTAGCTTTTTCTCCTTTCCAATCCTTGATCTAGGTCATTAATGTGGTAATGAGGTGAAAAGTCTTGTAGGGTAATGGTAAGGAAATTCAATTAGTCCTAAAAGGTCTAAATGCTTACTTGGAAAGGGCGGGAAGAGATCCAGATACAATTCAACGAGCTATACGAGTCCTCTCGCGAAAAATAGGTACACTTTTTGGAGCTTCATGGAATAGCAAGGTTTGGGTCTGCGGGTCGTAGATCCTTTTATGGGTCAGGGGACCTGGTAATGGAAGTGATTTTAGGTGGGGGTTTTCAGGACCTGGTTGTGGGACCTCCTATGGTTGTAGGGCCTTTCTACAGATCATAGGGGACCTAGTCTTGTTCAGTTTGAAATGTCAAGTCTTAAGGCTTGGTCTATGGGTTGGGACTATGGTCCGTAGAAGTATCTACAATTCATAGACTTTGTCCACTAGCTTGACCCTCAAGAGAAAATAGCTAATTCTTTCTTTCATGAGCCTACGGTCTGTGGAAGCTCCTACGGGCTGTAGGTGCCATCCATAGAAGGACACCACAAGAAAAAATCTCAACTTTTCTCTAGCTTTTGGACTTATCTAAGTTAAAATATTTTTGGGGTGTTACAATATCTCCCCCTTGGGATTAGTCATCCTTGAATGATGAATAATCTAAGAATTTACCAGTCACAAATGCAATCCAATAATTGAAATACTCAAACACTCAAAATGACATTAAATCTAAGATAGAAAAAGGAGTATTATCTTCAACATCAACACTAGAATAAACAAAGAGATGAGGGTATTTATCTCTCATATCTTCTTTGGTTCCATTGTTTACCCTTCAACAAACTGATTCCCACACCAAACTTTATATGAAGCGACCTCTTTGATCTTCAACTTGCAAACCGGATGGTCAAGAATCTAAACCGAAATCACCTTATAAGGAAAGCATCCTTCACGCTAATACTTTTTGTAGGAACAATGAGTGAAGGGTATCTTAAAAAGTTCTTAAGCATAGAAATATGAAACAGTGGGTGAACAACAATTAACTATTGGGTTGCTCCAACTCATAAGCCCATCACAAACTCTCTTTGTAATCTTAAAGGGACGAGTGTAATGAGGACTGAGCTTTTTTTATTTCCAAATCTCATAACACCCTTCATGGGTAAAACCTTAAAATATACCAAATAATTCATCTAAAAATCTATGTCTCTTCTCCTAAATTCAGTGTAGGTCTTTTGAGGACTTTTCACAGTTTTCAACCTCTCTTTGATGATCTTAACCTTCTTCATAGCCATTATGAACCAAGTCTCAACTTCACTGTCATGCCTCAAGATGACTCCCTAGATGTGGCCAACAAATGGAACCATTGGACTAGCTATGTCACTCAGGAAAAGACTTAACTCGAATAAAGAGTAACACCAAGTGGGCAATCACATAATATTCTCTGGTGGAAGCTCTATTTCGTAGGCAACATCTTCAAGTCTCTAGATAATATGATAAGGACCAATATAACATCGACTCAACTTCTCTTTCTTCCTAAACTCCATAATACCTTTCATGGGCGAAACATTTAATTGCACACAATCATTTAGCTCAAATTCCAAGTCTCTTCTCCTAAAATTGTGTAGGATTTCTAACAACTTTGTGCACTCTTTATCCTTTATTGAATGATATTTATCTTCTCCATATCTTAGTGAACCATATATGGCCCTATCAACTCAACTTCACTAACCTAAAACTACCAAATTGGCAATCTATATCACCTGCCATAAAGATTCTCATATGGAGACATTTAATTACTAGAATGGAAACTATTATTGTAGGGGAATTCAATAAGCGCTATTCGATCATCCCACTAACCTTTGAAATCAATAACATAGGACCTTAACATATCCTCAAGGGTCTAAATTTTATGGACTGCCTGACTATCTGTCTATTGATAGAAACCGGTGCTAAGATTCACCTTTGAAAACAAACATTTCTAAAGTGACTTCAAAAATTGTGTAGTGAATTGAGTACTTCTCTCTAAGATTAAGGACAAGGGAATACTATGAAACCTGACTCTCTCTCGGATGTACAACCTTGCACAATCCTCGTCCGAATCTATAGTTTTACGGGCAAGAAAGGTGCAAAATTGGTCATGTGATCCACAAACACATAAGTTGAGTCATGATGTCTGCAAGATCAGGATAAACCTATAATGTAATTATAATGACCCAAGCCTAGGTCCTAGACGTGACACAGAGAATGAGACACCCGGAGGTACCTCACCCAAGCCTCTTAGTATTCAGTAAGCATTTCATTGGTAATGATAAATAAATCCAGAAGAAAATAAAAGGGATGTAGAGAAGAAGGTGCTTCACATTTAATAAGATTCAAAGACAACATAACATCTTTTTCTATGTCTAACCATACCTTCTACATTAAAGACTTGGCGGGGGATAAGATATATCCCTAGATCACCCTCAAAATAAGTGTCAAGAAATGCCTTAATAAAAATTCTCAATGTTCTACATAACATAAGCTTAGAATAAAAAGGATGTTATTCCTGAAACATGAAAACTCACCATAAGCAATCTTCAAACTAATCTGAGCTAGCCACGTGGAGGAGGCCGAAGAGCGACGTCGGTTTCTACAAGGTGATATCATGTAGGGAAAAGTATGTTAAATCATATTAGCTAAACCTATAGAATTCCACTTTTTTGGTTAGTACTTTGAATGTACTAAGTATGTGAGTATGTTATGAAATGAAGAACATAAGAAAAACATGAGTAAGAAATATGCATAAGTGAATGCATGTATTAGACATCTTCATATGAAGCCTTAAAACATTCATTTTGTGGAGAAGTGACCATGACCGACATTTAAGACCATGCTAGCTATACATGGAATCCAACATAACCCGTATGTTGGCACGGAGAGACAACTTACCATGTACAACTCCGTCAACTTTGATCATTTCTTTAACTTTGAATTTAAGGGCTAATTGTGGATCCCCTAGCCTAAATAGCCTACAAGGGATCCTATGTTGGCTCATAGTTAATGCAACATGAGACTTTACTTAAGGACCCCTTAGTTTGAGTCCCCATCTATATGACATTCAGTTCTAGGTCAATCCTATGGAATAACATTTATATATCATAAATATATACATATTGTAAAACTTTAGACATCAAATCATCATCAATGGAATAGCTCATTAAAATATTTTATTTGATTCAAATATATGAGAATTGTCTTTTCACATTGAATCCTTTCTTTGGCTAAAAGCTCTTTCATCATCATTCAATCATTTCACAAGACTTTCTTAAACTTAGGTATTTTCTTCATAAACTTCCATTTGGAGTCAAAACTTTTAATTCAACTTCATTTCAACATAAGAAGACTAGGTGAGTTCATTTCGTATAACTTTCAAACACATTTAATGCATGAGAGTGATGGAAATGCATCATATGAAACATCTTAAAACAACCCACCATATTTACTTTAAAACTACCTTTCAAGCCTTAATATAAGAACCTTGATAAATCATCCATTTCATGTAAATTAGAATCAACATAAGTTAATATAGGTAAAGAAACTTCAAATATTCAAGAATCTATGCATTTAGAATCGTAGTATAAAAATTCATAAAAACTCATCACTTGAAATTGAGAGTCAATATATATATATATATATATATATATATATATATATATATATATCAATAGGAGTAAATAAACTTAAAATATACCATAATCTACGCATTTGGGCTCCATGGGTGGAAGAACCCATGGATGAAAACCCACATACCTTAGAGTAGAACTTGAAGAAATCTTGATTTTTGGTCCTCAATGGGAAGCTTGAATCCTTTGAGTTTGAGAGAAAAATTGGAGGAGATGATTTGAGATAAATGAGGTTGAAGTTTAGGTTTTGGGGAGGTGAAAGATTGCAAATGACCCCAAAAGGAGTCTAAGTTCATATATATTTGTTTAGGTAATTGTCCAAGATGCCCTTCATAAAACAAATCTGGAAAATAGGCACAAAACCCTACAGGCGCAATAGTGGCGCATCGTACCATAGGACAAGCTACTGCACCTAGTTTCGGGGGCTCTGCTGGTGCGCTGCACCAAGCCCATAAACTGTTGCAGCGGTAGTCTTTGGTAAAATGATCATAACTTTTGACTCTGAACTTAGAATGAGGTGAACTTGGTGAAATGGAAAACAAGACTCAAAGACCTTTAATTTAATAGGTAATAGAAAAACTTATTCCTTATATAATAGGAGATATAGGCGTTTGAAGTTGATCCTATTCTGAACTCATACGAAAACTTAGCCGATGGAAATTTATTAGACTTGTCTTGGTGTTAGAGATCCCTTATGACCTTAAAATATATCTAATACACTTCAAATACTTAGGAATTGATCCTAACTCATATATAAAATTATAATTTGATGAGTTCAATCCTATACTCCTTTGAAGAATGGTTTGGATCTTGGCATAGAAATGTTTAAAGTGTTATAGTAATCCATATTAATCATCTCCCACTACTATTCTTATCAGGACCCGACCTAGGTCCTAGTGAGATCGATACCCCAAGTGGGTCCAACCAATCCTCTTGACATATTGTACGCATACAGAAGGTAACGTAAAGTAGAAAATATATAAGAAAGAGTCTCAAAACATGCATCATAAAAGAGAGTGTAAACTCGACTACATAGACTCTACATCATTTATCGAACAATGACTTTACTAACTCAAGACAGATAGGGACTAAGACATGTCCTTAGATCACCCTCAATGTGAATATACCTAAAGTCTTTGAAATGAAACAAACTCATAACTCTCCCTCGATGGATGAGGACTCACCAATTTTTGTAGGATAGCAACTTAACTAGCCACGTGTGGAAGAAATGTGATCATCAACCCCTAAGTTATGAGATAATGCATTCAACAAATATGTGCTAGTAAGTTTGAATATACTAAGTATGTGGGCATTCCATGCAATATAAATCATATGATGCAATGATTAATTAACGTACATAATAAAGACGATAGTAAAGTCATGAAAAAACCCTAATCATCAAAGCATTTAAGAGACATAGTCAAAATTATAAAAGAACATAAAGATAGTATGCATATGTTAGATAGAACCATAATTGATAATAAGACCATGCGAGAAAAAACATGGAATACCGATGTCTTCCCATACAATAGAAAAAATCAAAATCTACTCACAAGATAGACTTTACCCCGCTAGGAGGGTGTCATGAACATATGCTATATGTGAATCCACTTGCTAGGCAATAAAGGCAATTCCTATGGTGGCACGTAGTTATCAGAAAAGAGAATCTATATAAGGATACAATAGGTCGAGCCCCTACCTCAAGCCTCAGTCGGTGCTAAGTCATATCCCACTGAATATATTACATAGTAACCATACTTAACATATATTATAAAACATGCTCATAGGTTTATAACTGATAGAGTAGCTGATTTTCATGTCATAATTGCAATGTGACTAATAACCTTTCAACATCAAAAATCATACTTGCATAATTCATGTCATTAGTTTCCTAGGTCACCAATTAAGGATCCTAAGTCACAATTGTTCATAACATGCAGTAAATTAATATCTTGAACATAATTGTAAGCCATGATCAATATTTATACTTTAAATTAGGATAAAAACTTTAATGCATATTTGAGTTGATTAGAAACCATCAAAGAGGATCAAAATCGTTAAACTTCCGAGTCATAATTCATAAAAATTGTAATTGAAAATAGCTTCATGCATCGACATTCATAGTTTGACTTGAAATCATACAATTAATGTAGAATCATATTTATAATAATCAATAATAATGACTAAAATCCTAATTGAAGCAGCCCAACACAGTTCATCAAAACTAGGGTTAAAAAAGTAATGGAACTTCAAGAGATTTTTGAGGAAAGCCTTAGGACTCCATTGTTTAAAAGAACCCATGGATCAATACCCACATACCTTTATGGAATCAATTCAAAATTTATGAGGAACCTTGATGAAATTGAAACTCTAGCTTGAAATTATGGGAGGAACTTGAGAGAGATTTGATAGTCTTGCCTTAAGAAAATTTATGAGAATGAATAGAATAGGAGGGAAATTTGAAGGGTAGGATAATTATAGGCTTTGAAAATTGCCATAAAACTGTCTAGGTTCATGGAACCAACCTTGGTAAAAGACAAAAAATGCCCTTCATTAAATTTTGATTTTTATCCTACGAATTAACTCCTACGAGTCGTAATAGGCCCTACGAATCGTCATCTTAAGTCTTCCATCAATTATGAGAAAATCACTAAAAGTTGGGTCTTTGAAGTAGCGTCTATGAGCTTTCTTCATGACTCTTCAATGGGATTATGGGTCATAGACTTTATCGTCTTGCAGGTCTAGAAATCTGCAAATTTCCTAAGTCTTTGAATTTTCTTTACGTGTCGATATTACGACTCATCTAGGCGTGTCTATGAGTTATCTTGTTGAATCGTAGAACCTTACTCTTCATCAAGTCCTCTACTTCACCCAGTACCCTCCCTACGAGTCACTTCTACAACTCATAGAAGTACCCATGACTCATACGTCAAATTATACACTAGAGGTTAGTTCCTTTTTCTAAGAATTTTCCTTTTGATCCAACTTTCCAACTTCAGGGGTCATACAATTCTAGTAATTCAACATTTTTATCTACACCACAAGCCCTTTGATGCTAAACTTTGACTTGTTTGGCAATTCCAGAACTATGCCACAAACTCTACCATGTCTCTTTTCATACCATTCCACTAGTAGACTTTCCTCAAATTATGGTACATCTTTGTAGATCTTAAATAAATTGATTCTTGGAGCTATGGTCCTCAAGTATGATTATACCTCAGAGACCATAAATACTTGGGACACATAACCTACCCTGATACCTCAGCACTACATATGCCCCTTTGGCAAAAGCCAAAAGTTTCTATTTATGAACATCTTCTTTCAATTAGAGGAGAATAGGATTTTGATCTTTCTTTTTCTTCACTTCAAAAACTAATAAAGACTCAGCTCCATTTTGAATGATAATAACTCCCTCATCATAATCCACAAGACGGACTCCCAAATGTTCAAGCCTATCCACTTCTTAGGCCAACTCTTTCTTCTTTTCTTCAGTATGAGTTGTGCTCTCCAGGGACAACCTACTAAGAGCATCACCAATGACATCAGTCTTACCTGGATGGTAGAGAATAATCATGTAATAGTCCTTGAGCAACTCAAGCCATCTCTTCTGCCTCAGGTTCAACTCTTTCTGAATAAATGCGTATTGCATAATCTTCTGATCTATGAACACATCAACATGCACAAAATAAAGATAATGACACCAAAACTTGAAAGAAAATACTACCACTACCAACTCTATATCATGAGTTAGATAATTCCTCTCGTGAACCTTAAGTTGTGTGGAAGTATAAGCTAGTACATGAATTTGTCTCGTGGAAGGCCGGTCTTATAAGCCATGATCAAAATTTGAACTTCACATAAAATCACACTCTTGGCTCTATGACCACCTTCCTACGGGTTGTAGACCCTATGATGGGTCATTATGCTAACTTGTAAGAAAGGTTCTGAGGGCCCTTCTAAATGTGGAGTCTACAAGCTATTTTTTACGGCCCGTACAATATCCTACGGGTTATCACTTGGGTCGTAAGAATGGTCCTTGACCACTAGATATTTCACTAAGTCTTATAAATTTCTACGAATAACTTCTATAGTTCGTAGAAAACTCAATGGCTAGTCCTGCTCTCATTCATCCTACATAAAACAAGTTCCAAGGTTTTTGAAGTTTACTTACTATCCTTCCTACAAATCTTAACTCTTCTTACGGGTCATACTCTTGAATCGTAGGATTGTTCTTATCGTTATGAAAATGACAAAGTGTGGAGGGTTTCCACAAGCCCCTTTTATGGCTCATATTTCATTCTAAGGGATGTTGAGCTCGTCGTGGACCCTACTGCGAGTTTACTTCCTCTAGTTTACTCTGGTTATCAAACTTGACCTACTAGAATAATATGGGGTGTTACAATTTCTCCCCTTTAGGATTTTTTGTACTCAAATGATTACCAAGAAAGAATTTACCCAAGGCACAAATAAATGCACAAACTCAATACATCAACATCAAGAATAACATAGACAAATACTCAAGCTCAAGAAGGGACTAACGACTAACTAATAGATAGTAGTAGAAATAGTACCTTCAACATCAACATTCTGAGGGATGAATAGATGCGGGTACTTTGCTCTCATATCATATTCGTCTTCCCATATAGCCTCCTCAATGAATTTATTTTGCTATAGAACTTTAGTGAGGCGACATATTTGGTTAATTTACGCACCTGACGATCAAGGATTTGGACAGGAACCTTTTCATAGGACAAGCTATCTTTTACCCTAATGTTTTTAGTACAAACAATGAGAGGAGTATCTCCCAAGCATGGAGTTGTGGAACACTAGATGAACGAGATCTAACTCCAGTGAAATATCTAACTTATAGGCTACATTGCCAACTCTTTTGATGATTTGATATGGACCAATGTAACATGGGATTAACTTTCCTTTCTTCCCAAAACTCATAACACTATTCATGGGAGAAATCTTAAAGTACACCAAATCATTTACCTAAAACTCCAAGCATCTTCTCTTAACATTAGTATAGGATTTCTAAAGACTTTGCATATTATTTAGCCTTTCTTGAATGATATTTACTTTCTCCATTGCTTGGTGAGCCAAGTGTAGACCTATCAACTCATATTAACCAACCTCAAAACCAAAAAATCGTCAATCTACATCTCCTTCCATAAAGAGCAAGCCTTTTGAATTCTTAAATAGAAATAATTATTTTGGGTGAACTCAATAAGAGGCGAGTGCTCATCCCAATTAACCTTGAAATCAATAACAGAGGATCTTAACATATCTTCAAGGGTATTTATTGTACGCTCTACCTAATCATCTGTCTATGAATGAAATGCGGTGCTAGGATTTACCTTTTAACCCAAACTTTTCAAGAATGAGTTCCAAAACTGTACATTGAATTGAGTACTTCTTCCTGAGATAATTGACATGAGAACTTTATGAAACCTGACTATATCTCAAATATATAACTTTAAATATTCCTCTGCAAAATATGTAGTCCTCACGAGAATGAAATGGGCTGATTTTTCCATTCTATCCACAATGACCATATTGAATAATATTGTCTGCGAGATTGGGGTAAACCTGTAATGAAATCCACATTGATCATTTCCCACATTCATTCTAGGAACACTATATTAGACCTTTGATGCTTATATTTGACTTATTGATAATTTGGGCACTTCGCCACAACCTTGCTATGTCTCTTTTCATACCAATACACCAATAGACTTCCCTTAAATCATGGAACGTCCTTGTAGAGCCTGGATAAATGAAGTATCTGGATTTATGGTCCTCAACCAAGATTTTACCTCGGAGACCATGAATAATTAGAACACATAATCTACCTTGATACCTCAACACCCTATCTCCCCCTTTGGCAAAAGCCAATATTTTTTATTATTTCAATTGGAGGAGAATAGGATTTTGATCTTGATTTTCCTTCACTCCTACCACTAATGAAGACTTAGCCCCATTCTAAATGATAACACTTCCCTCATAACAGTTCACAAGATGGACTCCCAACCATGCAAGCCTATGCACTTCTTGGGGCAACTCTTTCTTCACTTCTTCTACATGAATGGTGCTCCCTATTGAAGAACTAGTAAGAGAAAAAATAGTAATATTAGCCTTACCTGGGTGGTAGAGAATACTCATGTCATAGTCCCAGAGAATCTCAAGCCATCTCCTCTACCTTAGGTTCAACTTTTTCACCCTTTATCTAGAAGATCATCAACTGCTCTTTCAACTTTTTTAACTCTATAGGAGGTATTCTATATGGAGGAATAGAGATGGGTTAAATATCGGGGAAATCATCTATTCTAAAGTGTATCTCCCCATCAGGAGGGAGTCTTTGAAAATACTTAAGAGACTTTGGGAGACTCTTTAACTACATAAACTAACTGTAGGAAAGGTGTCTCCACACTATCATCTCTAACTCATACAATGTGGTAGCTACATCCCTTGGAGACTAACTTTCTAGCCTTAAGGTATGAAATGAATTGACCCTTAGACAAAGCTAGAATACCCTTCCACTCTATAACTGGCTCATTCGGAAATTGAAACTTAACAATTCAGGTTCTATAATCAATAGAGAAATAATAGGCATAAAGGTAGTCCATGCCATGAATGACATTGAAGTTGACCATATCTAAATCTATTAAGACTATGAATCTGTCTTTATAATGGACAGAGAATATATAATCACGATAAACTCTCTTTGCTAGAATATAGTCACCAATAGGAATAAAAGCACTGAATGGTTCTTAGAGTTTTTCAGGAAGAAATTTGAACTTAACAGCTACATAAGGATTCACAAAAGACAAGGTATCACCTTGATTTAGTTAAGAAAAATCATTACTGAAAAAAACTCAAAGCATACCAGTGAAAAATTCTAGAAATTTCTCTTGGTCATTGAGATTAGACAAATCATATAGACGGTTTAAGCCTCTGCCTATCCCCGCATTAGCACCCCTATAATTACCTCTTTTGGCGATGCTTCCAAAAGGGATTGGGCTATATTGTACCCATCCTTTTTCAGGGTTAGATTCTTCGTGATTAAGTGGGTCAGCCACCAATGGTTCACGTACTGACTATTAGTGTACAGGTTTCTCTTAACATGGTGTCACATCCTGATCCTACACCATGGATATGGCTAGAAATCGAAAATCATTTTTGGCCAAGCGAATAACTTGGCCTGGCTAACTCACTCAGCGAAAGACTTAAATTTAAAAAAGAGTAACATCAAGTGGGTATTTAATACAGTCTCATCAATCTTAATTAATAACTTAAAATACTTCTATAAAAACATATGTCAAATATCGTAACTTCAATGACGAAAATTGTAGTTTTCAAAAAAACTCTGAATGACTCAACATGACTCCACTCTACTTAGTCTATGAAGCCTCTACTAACTACTAAGAACGTGCATAGACAAGCCCACGACTACCTCAAAGAACTAATATAATGAAATAAAATTGGAATGTGAAGGAGCTACTCTGAATGCAAATAGGTCTCACCAAAATCTCGGAAAGATAGATCCTTAATGGTGCGTCAGTTGATGATCTCTGATACCTGTAGCTACATCTTGAGATGAAGCATGTCAAATGATTTTAGTAGAATGGAAAAAGAAAACTCACATCAAAATACTAAACTTATGAACTCAACTCTGAAAGTGACTCAACTCAATAAATCAGTCAAAAAAATAAGACAATCCTTTACGAGATAGGAAATAATAGATGACCTAGTAAAGAAATATAGCATTGTTTGCTTATATTGTGGAGTTTCTCTAACCAACAACAATCTCTTATGAGTTAGTGATGATACAATAAAATGATTTCAATTCCACATCCGTCCAATACTTTGCTAGGATAAAGGACGTCACATTATTTCTAACTCCACATAAAAAGTCCTCTTTTGGGACTAGGAAGAGTCACCCAAATGAATGACACGATCCTATCCTATGCCGGTCATGTAGTTTTGAGTTATATAACCTCTTACCCAAGTCGGTGCTCAACACTACTTCTAAAATATCATTATACTCATCTATATAAAGTGAGTGAAATACTCAAAATACATTTCATGTAGTCTCATTGGACTTTTACATAACTTTACATAAATTTTCTTAACTAATCATCTATTCATTTAAATATTGGTACTCATCTCAATCATGCATTTGAAAACATCCATCAAGTTTTCAAAATGTAACATTTAAAATATATAATACTAATATTAGAAAATAGAAAAGAATAAACTCTTTCAAACTCAACATCACGCTCATTTAAACAATGACAAAAGTCCTTCTTTAACATCAATAATGCATAAGATATTTAGTGAAAACCTCAATTTGGGTTCATGTGAATTCAATCATGAACCCATAACTTCAAGAAATGACTCAACTAATACAACATAATATACTTACTAGAACTCAATAAAGAAGTATGTAAAAATATCAAGAATTCACTTTTATGGAACTTGGAAACTCTAATTCATAACTCAATTGACTTTATGAACACGTGCCCGAGGAAAAACATAGTTCAACATTATGATAGCCTTACATACCTAAAATGATGATTATCCAGTCAAAAATAGAAGACTTCTCTTGAAAACCTTAAGCCCTAGTTCTTCTTCTTCTCTCCAATTCTTGCTCTCAAAAGTTCTAACTGCTAATGAGAGAAACAAAACCTTTGGGTACTAATAAGGGACTAAGATTAGTTCAAAAATGGGTTGGATTATGTTTGGGAAAGGTAGAAAAATACCAAACTAACCCTCATTAAAATTTAGTCTAAGCAACTACCGGTTCCTTCCTACAAACCGTAGGAACTCATATGAATACTAGAAGGTCACTCGTAAGATCCTTTGTAAAAAAGGGAACATTCTAGAAATCCTCAAATAGGTATACGATCACCCTTCTACAGATCATAGATCCTCCAACAATTCATCCTTCCTATTTATAAGAAAGGTCCTAAGGTGGCTTCCACGAATCATTTCTTACGGCTTCTGTAAGGTCTTAAGCCATCATTTTGAGTCATAGAGGTACTCCTTGACCACTGGATTTTTGTCTATGTGTCAAGGGGTCCTACGACTACCTCCTAGGGGTCGTAGAGTGATTGATGGAATATCCTGGAAAGTCTTTATGCATACCAAACTTTTTGAGGATTTTGAACTTTACTTCGATCCTTTCTATAGGTCCTAACTCTTCCTACAGGTTGAAGCTATGGATCATATGAAGTGATCATATTTCTTAAAATTTAACTAAGTATCCAAAGGTCCTATGAATCCCTCCCTATAGTTCGTAGGACCTTTTACGGGCCATAGGGTTGCTCGTATCCCACTGTCAGTCTATATTTCTCTCTTTTTTCTTTGGTTTTCTCCTATTTCTCGAACTTTGTTTAGGCTAGAATAATATAAGGTGTAACAATATCTCCCCTATGGGATCATTCGTCCTCGAATGATTACCCAACCAAGAATTTATTCAAGGAATGACTATAATGCAAGAATTCAACATATCAACATCAAGAATAACTCACTTAATTTCTCGTATTTCAAATAGGAACTAATCCAAAGATAGAATAGCAATAGTACCTTTAACATTGACACTAGGAGAAATGAATAAATGCGGGTACTTAGCTTTCATATCCTTCTCTACTTCCTATGTATACTCCTCGAAGAATGCAGGAACCTTCTCATAGGAGAAGCTATCTTTTACTCCAATGCTTTCTGTAGGAACAATAAGTGAAGGATCTCCCAATTATTTCTTAAGCATGGAGATATGGAACACTGATGAACGACATCTATCTCTGGTGGAAGTTCTAACTCATATGCAACATTGCCAACTCTCTTTATGATTTGGTATGGTCTAGTGTAATGCGTACTCAACTTTCATTCTTCCCAAACCTTATAACACCTTTCATGGGCAAAATATTCAAATGCACCTAATCATTTATTTCAAATTCTAAGTCTGTTCTCCTAACACCAATGTAGGATTTCTAACAACTTTTTGCAGCGTTAAGCCTATCTTGAATAATCTGAATCTTCTCCATGGCTTGATAAACCAATTCTGGCATTTTATCTCAGCTTCATCAACCTCAAACCAACTATTTAGCAATCTACATCTCCTCCCATAAAAAGCCTCACATGGAGCCATTTGAATGCTAAGATAAGCTATTATTGTAAGGAAACTCAATAAGTAACAATTGGTCATCATAACTACCCTTCAATTCAATACCACATTCTCTCATCATATCCTCTAGAGTTTGACTAGTACACTCTGCCTGACCATCTGTCTGAGGATGAATAACGGTGTTAAGATTTACCTTTAAACCCAAAACTCTCTAGAAGGACATTTAAAACTGTGCAGTGAATTGAGTACCTCTATCCGAGATGATAGACAAGGGAAATCCATGAAATTTGACTATCTCATGAATCTCACAGAATTCTCTGCTGAATCTGTAGTCTTAATGGGGAAGAAATGGATTGATTTGGTTATTTTATCCACAAGCACCCAAATAGAGTTATCTTGTAAATGGGACTGTGGTGAACTTGTTATGATGTCTATGTTAATCATGTCTATCTTCCACCCTAGAATCTATATATTATGATCTACAACACGAGGCCTTTGATGCTCAAATTTGACTTATTGGCAACTTTGACACTTGGATACACACTCTGCAATATCTCTCTTTATACTATTCCACTAATAGACTTCTCTCAAGTTATGGTACATCTTTGTAGATCCTAAATGAATTGAATATCTAGAGCTATGGGATTTCACCATTATCTTATCTCTGAGACCATCAAAATAGGAACGCATAACCTGCCTTGATACCTCAACACTCCATATCCATCTTTGGCAAAAGATGTTACTTTTTGATTATGAACATCTTCTTTCTGTTGGAGAAGGATAAGATATTAATCTTGATTTTTATTTACTTCAAACACTAATGAAGACTCAGCCCTATTATGAACAATCACACCTCCCTCATCAGAGTCTACAAGATAAACTCCCAATCATGAAAGTCAATGCACTTTCTTGGCTAACTCTTGCTTCTCTTCCTCCACATGAGTGATACTTCCCATGGATAACATGCTAAGAGTATCGGCAACAACACTAGCTTTACCTTGATGATAGAGAATACTCATGTCATAATCTTTGAGCAACTCAAATCATCTCCTCTGCCTCTGGTTCATCTCGTTCTAGCTAAACACATATTATTGGCTCTTCTAATTAGTGAACACATCCAAATGTATTTCATAAATATAATAATGCCAAATCTTGAGAGCAAATATTACCGCTGCCAACTCTAGATCATGAGTTGGGTAATTTCTCTTGTGAATCTTAATTTGTCTAGAAACATAAGCTATGAATTTATCTTTCTGCATCAACACATATTCCAATCCAACTCTGGACACATCACAATATATAGAGAAGCTACTTGTTCCCTCGGGTAAGGACAAAACTGGACCAGTAATCAATCTCATTTTCAACTCTTGAAAGCTCATCTCACAAGCATCGAACCATTGAAACCTAGTCTTCTTCTGATTCAACTTGGTCAATAGGGATTATATGGATGAGAATCCTTCAACAAAAATTCTATAATAACTAGCCAAACCTAAGAAACTCCTTATATCAATTGGGGATTTAGTTTGGGCCAGTTCATTACAACTTTAATTTTCTATGAATCCACTCGAATACCATCACCGGAGATAACATGGCCTAAGAAATCCACAAATGCAAACCAAAACTCACACTTTCAAAACATAGTATACAACTAATTTTCCTTGAGAGTTTGGAGATCTGAGATGCTTGGCATGCTCCTACTCATCTCTCGAATAATCAAAATGTCATCGATAAACATAATAAATAACCTTTTGAGGAATAGCTTGGAAACTTTATTCATAGGGTCCATAAAATCTATAGGAGCGTTAGTCAACATGAATGGCATGACTAGGAGCTTATAGAGACCATACCTATTTCTAAAGGTTGTGTTTAGGATTTAACATTCTCTTACTTGCAATTGATGATAGCTTCATCTAAGGTCTATCTTGGAGAAACAGGTGGCATCCTAAAGTTGGTCGAAAAGATCATTGATTCTTGAATGAGGTTAGTTATTCTTTATTGTGACCTTATTCAAATGGAGGTAGTCAATTCACATCCTCAAAGAACCATCTTTCTTACACACGAATAAGATATGAGCACTCCAAGTGTTATACCTCACCCTTTTAAACTTGGAATGTCTCATGAGTTCCTTGGACATTACCATATGAACTGGATATGCTACGACACTATCAAATGACTACAACGAAGGGAGGATGTGATACCCCATGGTAGAGAAGGTTGGAAGGGGAATCATAAGAATCCGGAAGGAATATGAGGCCAAGTAACGAGTTGTAGGACTCGACTTATCTACGTAAGCTACTAATTTAGAAATCTTACATACGTGAGTTACTTGATTACATACCAAGCTTACGTAGCAAGGGTTTCATAGGCTCTTAAAGTGAGACGAGATTACGAGCGAGATTACGAACCCACGAGGAATTGAAAAAAATTTCGCGGGGCAGCCAATAGGAGGGTGACACATGGCAGCACCTAAGCAGGCAGGTGACCCACCTTCTAGGGGTCAAGTAGGTGACCCACCTGCTTGGGGGAGGTGGACCCCACTGCCACGTGGCAGCACCCTATTGGCCGCATGTTGACTTGGCCTAATAAGGGCCTAACACATGTCACCCTTAGGGGCTGACATGTGTCACCTCATATATATATGTGTATATGACTCTTAAGTTGGTCATTATCCAAAAATAGCAGCAGCCCTTGGGAGAAAAACGTGAGAAAGAGGAAGCCTTGGCGTTGGGAGCTTCAGAGTAAGTTTTCCAACTTTCTTCCATGAATTAATTATATAATGGTGTTCCTTAAAATATGTGGAGGTGTATATATGTATATTATGATGCTTACGGAACTATATTTTCAGTTCTTCACTTGGAAAACTAAGAGAAACTTAAAGAGAAAACGCTAGTTAACAAACCCGATTTTGGAAGGGACAGTAGGTAGTAATATTGGCATAACTTCTTGTGTATAGCTTTGGTTTGGGTGATTCAATATGTTTTCGAAAGGTATTGCATGGGTCTATAACTTTCATTTAGACTTCAAAATCCATTTTTACTTGTATCAGCTCGAAAAATGGTGATAAAGTGTAGAGGAGGTACTGCTCAGATTTGGTTTTGGAAATTCTACACGGACAGCTGTAAGTATTTTGGTCATATATTTTCGTAAAAAATTTCTGTAGGGGTAATTCAAAATTTTTTGCGACCTTGATACACATGTCTATAACTTTCATTGAGGCCACAAATCTTTTTTCCTTCAATTACCCCTCCGAAACTAAGCGACAATATAAGGCAGTGGGCTATCCAGATTTCGCGTTTTGATAGTTTTGGCGAGTTTAACAAGTTTAACGTAAGGTAAGGTTTTTCATTTTAATTTGAAGTTTATGGTGTCGTTATATGGTGTATTACACCCCTTTTATGCTGCTGGAAGTTTAAGAATGTCGTAGAAATGCTCGACGTTCGAAATACACTAAATTGGAATCGCTATAGTTAAATTGTCGTCGAAGGATAGTGTTGTTCGTGTGAGGTGCTGCTGCAGGGGTTTGAAGTGTTGTTTCAGGGCCTAAATATGTTCTAATGTGGGTTAGGGTGCTTCTATTTGAATCCACATGACCCCTCGTTGCGTAGAATGAAAGGCGTTACAAAATAAAGGCTAGACGCCCTATTGTGCTACCGTATTTTTGAATAAGTCGTTTGGAGTTTATGTTGTATATTGTTGGTCTAAATTGATGCAGGTTGTTGTTTTTAGTTGGCTGTAGGTCTTAGGGACCTAATTGGAAATTCGGATAGGGCATATTATAGGGGAGGTGCTGCCCAATTTTCGTTAACGCCTTAACAAACTAAAGAACTAGTCGAGGAAACGACTAAGGAAATAGATTCCATTAACATTAAGGCGTAACCTAAGATGATGGAAAGTTAAGAGTAGTTGATATTCGTATTACTTTCATATTGAATAGGTTCAGAAGACGACGAGACGAGCAGGATAAAAGGTAACTCCCAAAAGGTATGTAAAGCTTTCTCTTGGCATGTTTTGGTATAAGTTCGTAAAGCTATCTTTCTTTCCTTTTGGCAAGTGTTGGCCTTAAGTGAATTGTGTGTGGACTGTGGGGATAATTCCATTCCCACGATTCCAAGTACGCCTCATAACCCCTACCCACTGCTCAGCATTAGGGTTCCTGTGAAGATTAAGTATTGCCTAGTAGGGATTTTACGTGTCAGAATGGAATGTGTGGGAAGCTATCTCTGATTTCCCTTGAAATGTATTTGATACGAAAATGAGATTACAATGCCATGGTGGTTCACCGAGCCCCATGAATGGCCGGGTACGAGATATGTATGTCATGACCACCAGAAGAAAAGTACAGACCACATATAGTTTACTCACTTTCTTTTTGGCATGTCCTAGTTGTAAGCTAAATGTGATACGAGCTCCAGGGTAATTCTATTCTTAAGTACCTTTTATTTACTACTGGATGTTGAACTCTACGGTAGTTAAACTATTTCCCGGGAAACTCCTATACGTTAAAGAGGTATGAATGTACAGACTCCAAGTCTTAAATCTATTTGATAAAAAATGTTCTGATTCCATAAGTGAATTGGCCTTACTTTAGTATGCGTCTAGGGTACCTGAGATCTTAACTGATATAGCCCCGAGTGAGAGTTAGAGGGCACTTGAAATAACTACATTCCTACCCTGACCTCCAAGTGATGATTCGCTTGATGAATTCATTGAGTCTCAGATAATGATTTAAATTATGTTTTGTTTCGCACTACTCTACTCGTGTATACTGTAACACTTCTTCTCCGAGTCCTGGGCCGGCTATAAGATTCATGCAATTCACTGCATGGTCCACCGAGCCCTTCATTAGAAGGCCGGGTACATATGTATATATATGATGATGATGTATCGTAATAAGGTGGCGATGGAATGGGGCCTGATACTGATACTACAGATATGATTCACCGGATCCCTGGTAAGGCCGGCTATATTGAAAATTTGAGCATGCATGATTTTACTTTTCCAAGTACTGATTTCTGATTTGACATTTTATCCCCTCCTTCTCTATTTCAGATATGCTTCCAGTTGTATCATATTATGTTTTACATACTCAGTACATATGTCGTACTGAACCCCCTTTCTTCGGGGGGGCTGCGTTTCATGCCCGCAGGTACCGATACAGGTTTTAGGAGTCCGTCAGCTTAGGATTCCATTCAGCTCAGTTGAAAGAGGATCCATTATGTCGGAGCCTAGTTTTTTGGGATACGGATCAATGATGTATAAAATTGTTTTGTGTATTCACGGGACGGCGGGGCCCTGTCCCACCATATGTTATCATTTATATTTTTAGATGTCTGCAGACATGTATATGTGGGTTATGTATGTCAGTGTAATTCATATAGGTCTACATGGTACATGATATATGATATGATGTTATGGCAGCCTTATCGGCTTGCGTGCCCTGTCATGTTGTGATACCAACGAAAAGGGCTACAGATTTACGAAAATGTTATCGCCTAGTGGGGCTTGGTTACATAATATTATTTTAATTGCAGTTCAATGCTACCACAGTTGATAGCTAAGTGTACGAGGGGTCCAGGTCGGACCCTAGTCACGGCCTACGGGGTTGGGTCGTGACAGAAGTGGTATCAGATCAGTTCATCCTCAGATTATCTGCAGACCGTGTCTAGTAGAGTCTTGTTTATCGGTGTGTTGCGCGCCACATCTATAAACAGGAGGCTACAGGATATTTAGGATGTTACCTTTCTTCTACATCTGAGATTGTGCTATAGATTCGAGTCATAGGAAAATTCCTTATACTAACCTTGGATCTTAACAGAGGGAGGACACCAACAAAAGGAGGTAATTGACAACATGGGACATCACGAAGCACACAGGTAAGTAAAGTGAAGGCACGGAAGATATCCGTTTGGTAAGGTAGTGAAGTATTATTTGAAATGTAAAGCTGAAACCTGAAGGGAAAGCAGTCAAGAAGTGCAATAGATGAAGTTTGAAGTTGGACATATTAGGTAAGTCTAGTATTTTTATATTATTGTTGACGTTAAAAGCCCTGTGCGGCTGTGACATGAATATATATATATATATGTGTTGGACCTGTGAGGCATTGTTGGTATTTTCTGCGTGCAGGTTTGGGATAAGTAAGAAATATAGAGGAAACTCTCTCGAAAATTTCCCAGGACAAGAACAGCGAATGAAACGTAGATTTTTAAGATGTTCTGGAGATTGATATTAAGTACCCCTATTATGTTCAGTTAAAGCTATAAGAGATACTCTTCATGTCATCAATAAGGGGTACTCTTTTTACTCGGGGAAATCATTTCGAAGAAATAAAAGGCTATCTGAGCAGTACAAATCAGACTGTAGTATCTCCAACCTTAATTATGTTGTAGAAAAAAAAATAGAAGCACCGGTGGAAAGGTAAGATGCCCAATAATTGAGCTTCACTCATTTTGGAAGTACCAAGCCCTCAAATCCTAATTGTAAATTAGATAAGTTGTTCCTAAGTCGAGATAAACTCAAAAAGAAACTAGGTAGGTCGAATATAAAAATGGAAGTACTATGATGATTAAGGGATTCGAGTCTCTTCCAACAATGATTGGAAAAGGGTTTACAATAACAGTTTATAAATTTCCACCGACGAATTGGGGAAACAGCTTCGAATAGAAGCACCTCCAAGAGATGTCAAGAACTGAATACGAATACGAACAAAAAGGGGGATATGTAAGTATAAGTTGAATAGTGTGATACGAGTAGATAGGGATAAAGTGGGACCACTAGTAAGGCGCACTTAGTATGCGTTGATTAAGTTAAAAGCCTGCATTGGGAACGCAGCAAGAGCATGGAGCTTAAGATAAAAAAAAATGACGCGTGTACACCACGTCGCCCAAAAATAGTGGAACTCTCAAGGGACGAGGACGGCAAACTTAAGGAATAAAGGGCGCAACTTCTATTCGCCCTACGAAGCAAATGATATAGGTTGGAATAAAGCTACTACTTCAGGAAAACCATAAATAGTCATCATCAAAATACTAGTACTGCCTAATTGAAATTGAACAACTACAAGTACAAATATAGGAAAATACGAGTACCCTGTAAAGGGGGGAAGTTAATGAGAAAATGGAAAAAGTAAGGTGAAGGCAATTGATATGGGATTATATTTGAGATGGGTGTCTAAACTTCAAAAAGATATCTTGCCGAACCAAGTTAAAAAGGTCTAGAGGCCGCAAATAATTGAATGGAAGCCAGAATGCTACATAAAGCAGCGTTAATAAGGTTGTGACGAGACCCTGAACAACATAACACTAGAAGGCGGCAGCGTATAAAAACAGAAGAATGTACCAATGAAAGGATATTGAATAATTCAAGAGACACTACGAAGGATAATAACAGCATGCTAGACCAAAAGCCAAAACGTTGGTTATAGAATTAGTCGCAAATGATGTTGCGATAGACAAATAACCAAAGAAAAAGGAATAGAAAGCCTCTTGTGGTAGAAAATGAGGAGAACACAAAGTGAATAAAGGATCGTGGAGCTAAAGGTCTACGCCAATACTGAATGCAAGATAACTAAAGAGAGGACGGGGCAAAATATAAAGACTCGCGAGACAACACTAAGGTAAATATGGAGCTTAGTTGAGTACCCCACACATTATGGAAAGGATTACCATGGAACGCGACACGAAGACTTCCTAGGGAGGTCACCCATCCCAATATTACTCTTTTCCCAGCACGCTTAACTTCGAAATTCTGATGGAACTTAATGTGTTAGTGCTGGTATGATCACGCGAGATGGAAGAATCTAAGCTAGCGATGGGAAAATGATATGAGGTTATGTACCCAGAGTATTATAAGATACGTTAAGGAAAATTATAACAAGGTTTTAGGAAAAACAAGAAGGATTAGCTAATTGCTAATTGATGATACACTTGAATGCCACAGTTTTTTAACATAGAACCAGTTAATGAGTGGAAAACCACAGAATGACTATATGGGCCAGTGGGCAAGAGAATTTCGACACCACCTAGGCAACCAACTCTGAGGGAAAGAAAAAGCAAAACCCAAATGGTAAGGATATCAGCTAATGTAACTTACGGATGACAGAAAGTAATACCCAAGGTCGAAAATTCCACAGTATGACCTGGGCTACAAGACTCACTTCACACTCCATTGACAGATGGCTCTAGAGAGAATGTTACCTGTGAATTAACGATATTAGTCCATTCTCCTTCGATCACAGGTTACCTACTCCGCCGAGAAGGTATAAAGTTGTAAGGTAAAAGAGTGGTAGGACCTTACGGAGTCTCCATAGCTATTGTCCTAGGAAAGGGAGCCCAAGTTATGATTAACTATTGAGAGATGCAGAGATGGGTTAAGTCAAACTATCAAGATGGATCTGATACTATGGGTGAAGTGAGGCATGGCCACGAGTGGGCCAAAGATCTTCCCCGACATCGAATATAGGATAAGGGAGAAGAAAGACCCAAAAGAATAAAGTGCCAGTTAAAGTTCTGAAGAAAGTTGAGAAAAACTATACGAAACTAAGGATTCCCGAATTATCAACGTCATCACACACCTATTCTATACTCTTCAAGAGTAGGGTGCTATACGGGTTATTGCGAGAAGGCTAACGAATCAGCTATTTGCTTTCAAGCAAGACAACCTATGTAACTGGAACTAGGTGAAGTTATATAACAAGGAAGTAGTAAGATTCCGTGAAGTTCTCCAGCTAATATCTCAGATAAAGGGACTTCAAATATGATTAGCGTTTGGACCTCAGTCCAAGAAGAGGTCGGGGGCACAAACAAGCCTTTATACCGTATTTACCTCGGGCTTCCGAACAGACTGAGCATACTAGCAACTGCTAGAAAGTATATTGTGAGCTTATGAGGTTGGCTTTAAGTGTAGCTAGGACTATTGTCCACCAATTATTGGGTTTGCCTATGAGAAGGGCCACCGTTCCAGTATTCAGATGACCCCCTACAAGATGTTGTAAGGAAGAGCACATAAGTCCCCCCTTGATGGGGAAAAGACTAAGCTAGTAGGCCAAACAAGATTAAACAAACTATTGAATAATAACCCAAAGTCGGTAGAAATGATATACAAATAATCGACATCAACAATCAGAGTTCAAATGGATGATTGGATATCCATAACGGGTCACCCAGAAAAGGGGACTTAACCCAAAATATGTTAGACTATCTCAGGTTGCGCGTAAGGTGGGCAGCGCGGCTGGTAAGTTGAGCTTACCACCTGATTTGAAGACCATACGCCCAGTTTATCAGATATAGATATTTCACGAATGTACTAGCAATCCACCCATAGTGTGTCTTATAAATAAAGTCCATGAGATGGAACAGTTATCCTGCGAGGAGAAACTTATTGCCATCTTCGATTGGAAAATTGGAAGGTTACGAACTGAGGACATGCCTTCCATCAAGGTTCTGTGGAAAAATCAAAACCAGAAAAGGAGATGACCTGTGAAAGTAAAAAGAGGATATAAAACACCAGGTCAACAGGTAACCCCAACTCCTGAAACTCGTATACTAAGTACTTCGATGGAAATATGTGTGTAAGGAAATAGAAATGAATCCCCCGATGGTCTGTATAAGTTCTAAGGGAAGTTTTATTTAATATTCGGGGACGAATGTTCTGAAAGGGGGGAAGGATGTTACACCTCACCCTTTTAAACTTGGAATGTCTCATGAGTTCCTTGGACATTACCATATGAACTGGATATGCTACGACACTATCAAATGACTTCAACGAAGGGAGGATGTGATACCCCATGGTAGAGAAGGTTGGAAGGGGAATCATAAGAATCCGGAAGGAATATGAGGCCAAGTAACGAGTCGTAGGACTCGACTTATCTACGTATGCTACTAATTTAGAAATCTTACATACGTGAGTTACTTGATTACATACCAAGCTTACGTAGCAAGGGTTTCATAGGACTCTTAAAGTGAGACGAGATTACGAGCGAGATTACGAACCCACGAGGAATTGAAAAAAAATTCGCGGGGCAGCCAATGGGAGGGTGACACGTGGCAGCACCTAAGCAGGCAGGTGACCCACCTGCTAGGGGTCAAGTAGGTGACCCACCTGCTTAGGGGAGGTGGACCCCACTGCCATGTGGCAGCACCCCATTGGCCGCATGTTGAGGTGGCCCAATAAGAGCCTGACACATGTCACCCTTAGGGGCTGACATGTGTCACCTTATATATATGTGTATATTTTTTTTATTTTTTTTATGGGAACAGACCCTACACGAGGCTCCCACCTCTCGTGCACAGTCAGGGGTTAAGCAACACCCCCAAGCCTTAACATAAATAACCAAAATAAAAATACAAGGAGGGGGACATAAACCTTACCTCCGATCCTATGGTGGTTCATAAGTCGGCTAACCTATTAAGGTCGGCTAACTCATCCCCGATACAAAAAGAGACTAACTATAACTAGAAAGCAGTAAACCTGTGAGAGGACTCCTCCCGGTATAATTCAACTATGAAAGCATAAATGAGGGAGACTCTCCCCTTCCATGAGAAAAAAGGAAAGTAACCTACACTAGTCCTATTCAACTATGCTATGTACCAGACATAGCTACATTGAAGAAGAACAAGTATACGAAACTTCTATCTCACATGGGATGGGAAATTCCTTTCATCTTTGCTCTTTTTAGTCTTGTCATAGCAAGTAAATCCAGGTGAAGTGTGCCTTTGTATCAGTATCATGATTACCAACTAAGGAGGCTGAAAGGAGAGGAAGTATATGGAGCTATAGTAGCCAACAGCCTTGGATTTGTTGTGGAGAAAAGTGTAGCTACATTCGAACACCTGCATGGGGTTCCAAATGTATGGTTGCTGCAGACCTGCACCTACAAGTAGCCAAGGGAGCAAACAAACATGGTTGTTGTAGTTCTGTAACCAGCTCCTTGCTGTCTCTCCCTCTGTTGGATGATGGTCAAGTCCTTGGGATACCTGCACAGACAGACAAAACCAGAAATAAACACAAGCAACCAAGTCTAGAGGTTGCTGTACATGGGAGTGTATTGGTTTTGGCATCTGTTGTTGCTGATGCTGTTGAACTTCATCTTTCAAGTCTGCACTTTCAGCTTCAGCTCTGTGGTTGAGTTGTTGTTTGGTGTGTGGTTGAGCAGTTGTTTGGTGTTGTGTTCCCACAGTATGTATATGAAGTTGATGGAGATGTAACATGTTATAGCTACTCATGATATTGTTGTTGGTTCTTGGATGTTGTCTATGAGGTTGTTGGAGTTCCATCTGAGTTCCACTATTGCCTGTATCTCCAACAACCAGCACAAACAAACAAGCAAACAAACAAGCAAACACACAATTCCAAGAGCAGTTCCAAAAGTTCTGAATGTGGTGCCATTCCTCTGTTGCAGCTGGCTTCCTCAAATTCTGTATTTACAATATTGAGAGACTCCCATATGTTGTTTGATATTGTCAGTTGTTGCAGTGTGTCAGTTCAGCAGCTTTCATGTGTAGGAGTTCTTTAGTATACCTGCACAAGCACCTAAAAGGAAAGCATACAAACCTGCCAATCTGCAGGTTGCTGGAGCTTGCATTTTGGGCTTGTGGTAGATCCCTCTTTTGGTACTTATGCTGCTATGCTGCATATGGGAGGTACAGAGGGTGGGTGATGATGGCTGCAGGTTCCCTGAGAAGCCAAGCATTCTCAACTTTGAAGTTGTAGCAGGTGTGCAACTGTGAACCTGCCTTAGCAACTAAAAAAAGGTCTAGCAATTGTGGGAAGTGAAAAGGTTGGTGCAAGTTTGTGTGCAGCTCCTTGTTGCTTGTTTTGAAGTGGTTAAACTTCTTGGAGTACCTGCACAGATAAACAAAACCAACAAACCACACAACCAAAGAAATCTGGAAGATGCTGTAACCATGTTCCTTGTGTGCTGCAATCCAAATAATTTGGTGTTGATGCAGGTCATGAAGAATGTTGGGGAGTGCTGGAGAGTTCCTGGTATGTGGACCTGCACATACAAATAGCCAAGGAAGCAAGCAATGAAGATTGGAGGTCTTTGGACAGGTCCACAAGCTGCACCTCACCCTGCACATGCTGCCCTGCTGAAGCTTAAGTACTGCAGGGTGGTTGGAAGTTGTATTTGGGCTTTTCTCTATGTATTTGTTGTTAATGAATGTTGATACATGACTCCAGGTACCTGAAATAATACAACAACCAAAAACAAACAAAAGGGGGCTTGCACAAACTAGCAAAAAGGAAGTGACCTCAGTAGGAGCTTTGGAGACTATTATCTTTTGCCAAGTCGCTCGACTAACGTCTCCAATTCTCTGTTTGGCCTGAAACTTCATGAGGTTTGCATATATGGCCTTTTCTTTATCCCTGAAAATTTTGAGGGCTTGACTCCCAAGCTGTAGCTTCCAATTACCAAGTTTCTCTCTCTTTAGGCTTAAGACTGCTGATTTTTTCCAGGTCACTCGCCTAACGTCTCCAATTATCCTTTTGAGCTGAAACTTGTTGGGCCTTTCCAAATTAGTATATGATGCAATCCTGCAAAAGTTGGAGGTGTTTGGACATGTCCACTTGGTACAAATCACCCTGCACCAACAAACAGAAAAACACACAGGCAAGTAATTCTGCAGGTTATAATAGCTACTAATATTGTCTTGTATGTGTTCCCTGAAAGTTGCAGGTTTGTGACTTTGTTGCTGGAGGATGTTGTTGTTGATAAAAGTAAGAGGCAGGCTGAAATTGCAGTACAAAGGACTCCTTATGCATGATCCTGTGTTCTTGCATCCTTTAACAGCCATCCAAAGAGGGGTGCATCAATTGGATTTGGCAAACTTCCATTTGTAGTTTGTTGCATCCTGCTATTGCTGCACCATGGGGCACCTAAATTTGTTTCTCCACTGGTGGACTGATGATTTGTAGGTTTGTATGTACCTGCACATACAACAGAGATAGGAAAAGAAAGAAGAAATAATGCTCTATTCCTTACCTGTAGAGGCAAGTTTTTATGTCTAAAAAAGCAATAAGTAGAGGAGACTTTCCTCTTTACAATAGTCCTAATTATAGGATCTTCAAGGTAGCTGTAATTATACATATCCAAGTTGAAGATCAAATTAGAACAATAATAAGGCAGTTGTCAGGGGGGCTTCTTAATCCTTTTGAGTCTCCTTCTTCTGAAATTTGCCATTCCCAGCATGTCTAGCTCCATGAGGGCTCTGGCCTCTTTGGGAAGATCCTGCTTGTTGAAGTAGAGCTCAGGAACAGAGTATTTGTGGCTGTGTTTGGACAAGCTATCAGCTGTGGAATTGGCTTCCCTGAAGGTGTCGTTGCAGCTGAATTCCTGGAATTGGTTTATGATGTTATTGAGCTTGTCCAGCAGCTCTTTGACGGACCATGGAGGCTTTGCTTCCTGTTGCAGCCATTTGAGAAGTAATTGGGAATCAACCTCTAGTATGACTTGATTGTAGCCAAGATGAAGGCACCAAGAGAGACCAAAGATAGCAGCTTTGATCTCTGCTTGATTGTTAGTTCCAGATCCTAAGGGGATTGCATAAGCAAACATGAGATCACAAGATGCATCAGTGTTCAGCTTCACCAAATGGTCAGTTGGTTTGGACTATCATACAGGGAAGACCTTGATATCATGGTAGCATTGCTCAACCAAGAGAACCATGTCCCTCCAGTTGTTGGGCCAGTTGATATAAGGAAAAGCACTGTGCAGCAAGTGGGAAGTGTCTTTAAAGACAGAGAACTTTACTCTTGCAAGGTTAGAATGCTTTCCTCCATATTTTGAAGCACATCTATTCTTCCAGAGGTTCCAGCATATGAAGATAGGGAGTGCTTGTATCATGAGCTTGTGAGCCTCATTCCTACATTTAGAGGTCCACCATCTCATTAACAAATTTCTGAGAGGTGTGTATTCCTTGCTTATGCCCACAGAGTCAGCAAACATACTCCAAGTACTCCTGGCAAATGCTCCTGCAACAAGGATATGGTCTATAGTGTCTTGGCCAGGTCTGTAGCAGCAAAAGCATTGTGAAGGAGAGTGTCCAAAGCTGGTTATTTTCTCATTGGTTGGTAACTTTCCCCTAAGGGCTCTCCAAACAAGAAAGGAACATTTGAAAGGTATGAATTGATGCCAGGTATTTGAGTTAATCCTGGTTTTGGGTCTCTTGTCTCTGATGATATTCCAAGCAGAAGAACAGCTAAACTCCCCATTGTTGTTTAGTGTCCAACATGGTTGGTCATGCTGGAGGGGTTGGTAATTGATGTGAGTAGCAAGAATATTAGACACCATCTGTGGAGGGGCCTGCTGGATGAAAAGATCAGTGTTCCATTGTCTATTGTCCATGAAGGCTGAAACAGTGGTGTTGTTAAGCCTGCAGCTGTTGTTGTTGAATTGGGCTAAAGGACCCACTCCCAACCAGTTGTCCCACCAAAAGAGGCAAGAGCCAGACTGTATTTGCCATTGGATGTGAGGCTCAACTTTGTGCTTGTTCTTCATAAGATGCTTCCATATCAAAGATTGTCCAGTGTGCCATTTCTTGGTGATGGGATTGGATCTTTGGCAGTACTTTGCTTTGGTAAAATCTCCCCATAGTGAGTTCTTAGTTCTAAAAGTCCACCACTGTTTATATTGGAAAGACTTGGCCACATCAGAGATTTGTCTAACACCAATACCACCTTCATCATAGGGGTAGCTAAGGTTTTTCCAGGAAGACCAGTGGTACTTCCTCTTGTCATTCTTCCACCCCCAGAAGAAGTTTGCAGTGATACTCTGAATCTGTTTGAGAATGGTTATAGGAGGGGAGCTAGCTGACAGCAGGTGGATGGGGAGTGCTTGGATGACATGTTTAACCAAAGTGACTCTGCCTCCATAGTTGAGGATCTTAGCCTGCCACCCTGTTATTCTATTCACCACCTTGGCAATCAAATCAGAGTAATATATGAGCTTTTGTCTGCCAATGTAAAGAGGGCACCCTAGATAAGTGATAGGGCTATCCTTTTGCCTGAAGCCAGTGACCTTCTTAATTCTTCTTACAGTAGAATTGAAGGCATTAGAAGGGACCATGAACTGGCTCTTGTCTCTGTTGATCAGCTGACCAGAGGTACTCTCATAAGTGTGCAAGGTTTCCATAATGAGTTGCAAAGTTTGGGCTCTCCCAGAAGAAAAGATGATAACATCATCTGCAAAGCTGAGATGATTAATTTGAGGCCCCCTCTTTGCCATGAAGAAACCCTGATAATTAGGATGATGATGGAGATTGTTCAGGAGTCTAGATAAAACTTCAGCCCCAAGGATGAACAGAGAGGGAGAAAGAGGGTCCCCTTGCTTCAGACCTCTTGTGGAGTGAAAAAAACTATGTCTTGAGCCATTGATAATGATGGAATACCAATTGTGAGACATAATTCTCCATACCATATCAATGAACCCTTCTCCAAAGCCCATTTTCCTCAAGACCAAACAGATATAGGACCAAGAGACTCTATCATAGGCCTTGGCCATGTCCAGCCTAATGACCACATTACCACCTACATTAGGCTTCTTAATTTGGTGAATGATTTCTTGAGCTAGCATGATGTTCTCAGAGATACTCCTATTTTTAACAAAACCAGATTGGTTAGGGGAAATAAGAGTAGGAAGAGTAGGTGCTAGTCTGAGGCATAAAAGCTTGGAAATAATCTTATTGGTAAAGTTGCTAAGGCTAATAGGCCTGAATTCTGAGAGCTTGGTTGGATGGCTTACTTTTGGGAGTAAAACCAAATAGGTATGAGTATAGTACTTAGGCAATGTTTGACCATTAAAGAAAGAAAGGACCACTCTGAATAGATCTTCTTTGATGATCTCCCAGCACTCCTGAAAAAACTTACCATTCATTCCATCAGGGCCAGCTGCTGAGTTGGGGTTCATAGAGAAGACCACAGTCCTCAGTTCCTCCAAGGTGGGGAGAGCTTGGAGGTCCCTGTTTTGATCATCTGTGACAAGCTTAGGAATACATTGAAGGGAATCCTCCTGAATATGAGTGTCTTCACTAGTGAAAATGTTCTGGAAATGATCACAAGCAGCCCTGGCTATGTCATCATCCCCTTGCAACCAGTTACCTTCATCATTTTGAATCCTATGGATGAAGAGTTTCCTTCTTCTTCCTCTGATGATTGCATGAAAGTACTTGGAGTTCTTGTCCCCCTCTTTGAACCATTGCAACTGAGTCTTTTGTTTGAGCATGGAGTCCTCCAACTTAAGATATCTAATATACTCAGCATTGATGGCATGAAGATTGGCTCTACATTCCTCAGAGTTAAGAAGAATCAGATCCTCCTCAGCTTGTCTAACCTTGTCTTCATACTCTTTCACCTTAGCATAGATGTCCCCAAACTACATCCTGGACCACCTACTAAGAGTATTAGATAATCTCTTCATTTTCTGATGAAAACACCACATGGGATTACCCTCAATGTTCCTATTCCAGCAGTTGCTAACAGTATCCATGAAGGAGTGGTGGTCTGTCCAACAATTCATGAATTTAAAATACTTGATGTGGTGTTGATGGTTCTCAGTGAACTCTAACAAGAGAGGGCAATGGTTAGAGCCAACAGTAGGTAAGTGAGTGATAGTAGTTTGAGGCATCACTTCCAGCCATTTGTCATTGACCATACCTCTATCTAATCTCTTCCAGATTCTAAAGAAGATACCCCTCTGATTAGACCAAGTGTATTTCTGTCCAGAGAATCCCAAATCCTGAAGACCACAGGCTTGAATGATGCTTATGAACTCCAAGCTCTTTCTCATATTGTAGGTAACACCCCCCAGTTTCTCTTCAGGTTCAGTGATAACATTGAAGTCACCTAAGGTACACCAAGGGAGGGTTGTATTTGAGTGCTGCAACATGCTATCCCATAAGGGTCTTCTGAGATGATCTTTGCATTTTGCATAGACAAATGAAACTCTGAATTGGTTTGGATTCATTACATGGAAGATTTCACAAGTAATCACCTGTTCCCCATTTTCCAGAATCCTACAATCCACATCTTTGTTCCAAAACAACCAAATCTTACCATTTGGGTTGCTAATAGCATTGTCCATGTTAAGCTGGTTTCTGAACTGATGAATTTGAGAGCTATCAGAAAAAGATTCCAGGATAGCAAATAAGGAAATCTGATGGATACTCTTCAGGGATTGAAGTCTTTCCATGACACCTTGGGTATTAATACCCCTCACATTCCAACTGAGAATACTACTCATTGGGAAACTTTGGAGGTGTAGAGTCTAGTGTTTGGTCTGCCCTTGGGGGCAGAGTTCACAGGGCTATTTGGTTGGAAGTTTGTTCTGTGAGCACCCCTTGGAGAGAGTCCCTGAGCCTTAGCAATCTGCTGGACTTCATCTTCATACACATTTTCCTTGGAAGGACTGAAGGCCTTTATTAATTGCTCACTCACAGCATCATCATCATCATAATCATTCATTAGTTGGTAATCACTATCCTCCTCATTCTCAGATACACACACTGCATATTCATCAATCTCAGGAGGAGTTTCATTGTTGGTATTGAGGGTACACTTGTGCTGGGATGCACCAGTATTGGTCTCAGGAGGGAGACCTGCTGACTGAGTGGGAGTTGTAAGTATTCAATGGGTTTGAAGGGGAGTGATATCCATCCCCACCTGGTCATCATCTAAGACAAATTGTTGGCACCCCTGCTCCCCTTGCTGTACTAACACAATGTCCATAGTTTGACATTTTTCAGCAGAGTTCTTTTCTGTTATTTTCTTTTTGATGGCTTCTCTTCTCTTTTTGCTCAGCTTATTCTTCTGAATAGTAGTACTTTTACCACTAGTACTGGCATGTAATCCCAGGTCTTTGGCCATGGAACCTTTGCTAGCTTTCATGGTAACTTCATCAGTAGGAGTAGCTGTAGGGATAGGGGTGTTTGTGGGGACCTTATGAGCAGAAACAGCAGGGTCTCTAGAATCACCCCTAATCTCAACAGTGCTCTCATGCATAGCATGAGGGGATACCCTTCCCCCATTGGTTTCCCTATCCTGCATGTCAGTGGGGTTTTCCTGTACATTTCCAACCTCCCCTCCTTCAACTACCAGATCAGCCACAACAACATCAGCCTTTGGGGGGAGGGCAGGGGTATTGGGAGTGATAATTCAATACCTGAATTCCTTGCAACATTGGTCCTTGATGCAGTACCTGGTAATGCAGTACTTGTGCAGAGAATATGGGGGGAAGGGGTTTGTGGGAGAGATAAGTCAATACCTTGTCTCTCTGTTGTGGTGCTTGCTTGCCTTGTTGATGAACTCTTCAGAATTGAGTTCCTTAGGATGTTTGTAGTTCCTGCATTTTGGTTAGTGGGTTGATCTTGCCTAGAAAGATCAACATAAACATTGGGAATAGAATTAGGAGTAGGAATCTTACCTGGATCAGCATGGACTTGCTGCACTGCTACATACTTGCCTTTGAGTGATGCTCCAGTGTTTCTGCTGTCCTGATTTTGCTGCACATTGGATGGTCCTTTGTTCTGCTTCCTTCTTTGTGTTTGCCAGCCATTGTCATCTTTGCTAGCCTTGGAGTTTTGTGGCTATTGTGATCCATTAATTGTTGAAGGATTGTTTTGAGTCTGTGGTGGGGGGGATTGTTCTGTTTTGTCATTCTCATCATGGCTCTTGTTTTTCTTTCCATTTTCAGTCTCTTTCCTGTTTTTTTGTTCTTCATCTCTTTTTCTAATATTGCATACATGTATCATGTGCCCCTGATGCTTGCAATACATGCAATATTCAGGGACATTCTCATAAAGTAGTTCTTGCCATCTTCCAATAATTGGATCTCTTTTGTCATAGCCAAGCCAGACATGATGAGGCCTCTCTTGGGTCAGATTGATTTGAACTCTTACTTTGGCAGTACTTCCTCTTGTCTTTTGGACAGAGGCAGTATCCATAAAGAGAACTTTTCCAACAGGGGCCAATAAAGTAGTTACAAACTCCTTTTCATAGCAATGCCATGGGAGTTCTGGCAGGGCTACCCACACAGGAACAATAGGAGTTTCCTCCTCAGGCCTAAAAGTTGGAGTCCACGTTTGTATCCTCATAGCTTGGCCTTCAATGGTCATTCTTTGCTTGGTCCACACAGTTGTGTAGTCCAATTCATTGTCCAAGTCAATGTATACATGTCTGGCATTGAAGTGGGCAATTTTAACACCCTCTACCAATTGAGTTTGGAGAATGAAGCTTCTCCTTATTAGCTCCACCTTAGGCATAGTGCTGCTGAATTTCCCAACAAGGGTATATTTGCATTTTTGAGCTAATTTAATCATGAAATCATCATGGTCATATATCACAGCAGGTAGCCCTTGTCTAGTGGTATAGATAGGGGGAGATAGATCAAGAGGGGTGTCATTCTTGGCTTGGTTTAACCTAAGCTTAGAGGCAAAGGTTTGGATCACTGTGTATGGGGCAGGGGCAGGGACCTGTTCCTTTCTATTGGGGAAAGGATTCCTTTGAGGATTTCTATTGGTATTTTCTACTTGTTGAGGCTGATTAGTCCCAGGTTTAGGAGCTTGGTTATTGGGGCTAATTTTATCAAAGTTGGATGATATCTTAGGGAAGCTGTTGTGAAGGCTAGTAGGCTGATTGTTTCCAGGCTTGCTAGTAGACATAGGATTGTTATGAGTATTACCCTGCACACAAACATTAGCAGCAGTACCAGGGAGCACATTTGCTCCACTGGATTTCAACAAACTAACATCATAGCTAAGCAGATTAGAGGGGTGCCCTGCAACATTATCTCTACCATTATGTTTGTCAGGATTAGAATCCAAAACCTTTTCTAGGCCAAGCACAGAGTTAGTATGGTGTTCTATAGCATTGGAATTTAAAAGTATTTCATTAGAAGAATGATTATACTGACCCTGGTTAGGATTATTAGAGATGGGGTACTTACCTGGAATGCTTTGGTGGAAGCTGCTGCTGTGATGAGTTGAGACTGCATGAGCCTGATCATTACCATTCCTTTGGGGTGTTATGGATTGAGTGCCATTGTCTCTATACTGATGTTGGTTGTGTGCTAAAGTAAGCTCCTCAGATTATAAGGCCTTGAAACTGTGAGTGTCACCTCCATTTGCGTCTTGACGACTTTTTGAATTCGAACATATGGAAGGTGATTCGAACTCAATAATTTGCCTGGAAAGGTTACCAACAACCTGGGGAACCTTTTGGAATTGGTCCCTTCTCAATTGGGTCGCTAGAGCTCCGGCGACCTCTCCTTGAATGTCGCCTTGACGACTTTTTGAATTTGAGCTAATAGGAGATGATTCGATACTGGGTATATAGTTTGGAAGCCTCTCCTTAGTGTCACGAACCTGTTGGCATTGATATTGGATTGATTGGTTCGCCGGAGCTCCGACGACACCATCATGGCTAGTATTCGAATTCAAATTCGAGGAAGAGGGTAGATATTCAAGCTGTTTCTTTGTGGCTGGGAGGTGCTCCCTATCAAGATGAACACTTTGGTATTGAGCTTGGTCGAATTGAGTGGCCGGAACTCCGGCGACCTCATCTGACTGAGGGATCAAATTGATATTCGAGGCTTTTGGGATTGATTCGAGCTGGCTCTTGGTACCTGGGAGGTCCTCCGCATCAACCTCAACACGTTGGCAATGATTTTGATAGGATATGTATGCCGGAGCTCCGGCGTAGGTGTCGACCTGTTCACCAGCGTTTCCAACTCTGGTGAAAATTGAACAAGTAGAAGCGTCTTGCCTAGGAGAACAAACCCCAGTGGGTCTGAGGTCTCGAATCTCGCCGGAACTTGGTCGAATTTCAAGGCGCAGCTCCGGCGACTGTGCATTTTCCAGTGCACTAATTGCAGGATTAGTGCTCACGATTTGTGTAGTATTTTGATCCAATTTTTGGACTATAGGTAGTCCAAATGATAAGGAATCAGATGATACATGTCTTGTGACTCAAATCAAACCATTGTTCTTCAAATCAATGATTCTTTGAGCAGGGCGCAGCTCCTCCTCAGAAATATCTACAGTGTTCGCAGGTGTATTTTGCAGATTGGAGGAGCTGTGGGTTTGATTTTGTGATGTTGCAACTTGAATCAATCCTGCCTCACTTGAAATTGCTACTGGTTTGTCAGTATTTTTTTGCAGATTCAAAGTACTCTTAGCTGGATTAAAGGTTGATGGTTCTTCAGCTATGTTCTTATTACGGTCCGGTGGTATGTGAAGCTCCACCGGCGGTGGTGAAGCCATTCCGGCAGTCTTCTGCCGATGAAGATGATGAACAGTAGTGTTAGTTACCGTTAGTAAATCGGGCAGATCTATATGTGTATATGACTCTTAAGTTGTTCATTATCCAAAAATAGCAGCAGCCCTTGGGAGAAAAACGTGAGAAAGAGGCAGCCTTGGTGTTGGGAGCTTAAGAGTAAGTTTTCCAAGTTTCTTCCATGAATTAATTATATACGGTGTTCATTGAAATACGTGGAGGTGTAAATATGTATTTTACGATGCTTACGGAACTATATTTTCAGTTCTTCACTTGGAAAACTAAGAGAAACTTAAAGAGAAAACGCTAGTTAACAAACCCGTTTTTGGAAGGGACAGTGGTTAGTAATATTGGCGTAACTTCTAGTGTATAGCTTTGTTTCGGGTGATTCAATATGTTTTCGAAAGGTATTTCATGGGTATATAACTTTCATTTAGACTTCAAAATCCATTTTTACTTGTATGAGCTCCACAAACGGTGATGAAGTGTAGAGGAGGTACTTCTCAGATTTGGTTTTGGAAATTCTAGACGGACAACTGTAAGTATTTTGGTCATATATTTTCGTAAAAAATAGATGTAAAGGTAATTCAAAATTTTTTGCGACCTTGATATACATGCATATAACTTTCATTGAGTCCACAAATCTTGTTTCCTTCAATTACCCCTCCGAAACTAAGCGACAATATAAGGCAGTGGGCTGTCCAGATTTTGTGTTTTGATAGTTTTGGCGAGTTTGACATGTTTAACGTAAGGTAAGGTTTTTCCTTTCAATTTGAAGTTTATGGTGTCGTTATATGGTGTATTACACCCCTTGTATGCTGCTTGAAGTTTAAGAATGTCGTATAAATGCTCGACATTCGAAATACACTAAATTGGAATTGCTATAGTTAAATTGTCGTTGAAGGATAGTGTTGTTCGTGTGATGTGCTTCTGCAGGGGTTTGATGTGTTGTTGAAGGGCCTAAATATTTTCTAATGTGGGTTAGGGTGCTGTTAGTTGAATCCACACGACCCCTCGTTGTGTATAATGAAAGGCGTTACAAAATAAAGGCTAGACGCCTTATTGTGCTACCGTATTTTTGAATAAGTCGTTTGGAGTTTATGTTGTATATTGTTGGTATGAATTGATGCAGGTTGTTGTTGTTGGTTGGCTGTAGGTCTTAGGGACCTAATTGGATATTCGAATAGGGCATATTATAGGGGAGGTGCTGCCCAATTTTCGTTAACGCCTTAACAAACTAAAGAACTAGTCGAGGAAACAACTAAGGAAATAGATTCCATTAACATTAAGGCGTAACCTAAGATGCTGGAAAGTTAAGAGTAGTTGATATTCGTATTACTTTCATATTGAATAGGTTCAGAAGACGACGAGACGAGCAGGATAAAGGGTAACTCCCAAAAGGTATGTAAAGCTTTCTCTTGGCATGTTTTGGTATAAGTTCGTAAAGCTATCTTTCATTCCTTTTGGCAAGTGTTGGCCTTAAGTGAACTGTGTGTGGACTGTGGGGATAATTCCATTCCCAGGATTCCAAGTACGCCTCATAACCCCTACCCACTCCTCAGTATTAGGGTTCCTATGAAGATTAAGTATTGCCTAGTAGGGCTTCTACGTGTCAGAATGGAATGTGTGGGAAGCTATCTCTCATTTCCCTTGAAATGTATTTGATACGAAAATGATATTACAATGACATGGTGGTTCACCGAGCCCCATGAAGGGCCGGGTACGATATATGTATGTCATGACAACCAGAAGAAAAGTACAGACCACATAGAGTTTACTCACTTTCTTTTTGGCATGTCCTAGTTGTAAGCTAAATGTGTACAGACTCTAAGTCTTAAATCTATTTGATAAAAAATGTTCTGATTCCATAAGTGAATTGGCCTTACTTTAGTATGCATCTAGGGTACCTGAGATCTTAACTGATATAGCCCCGAGTGAGAGTTAGAGGTCACTTGAAACAACTACATTCCTACCCTGACCTCCAAGTGATGATTCGCTTGATGACTTCATTGAGTCTCAGATAATGATTTAAATTGTGTTTTGTTTCTCACTACTCTACTCGTGTATACTGTAACACTTCTTCTCCGAGTCCCGGGCCGGCTATAAGATTCGTGCAATTCACTGCATTGTCCACTGAGTCCCGGGCCAACTATATGATGATGATGTATTGTAATAAGGTGGCGATGGCACGGGGCCTGATACTGATACTACAGATATGATTCACCGGATCCCTAGTAGGGCTAGCTATATTCAAAATTTGAGCATGCATGATTTTACTTTTCTAGGTACTGATTTCTGATTTGATATTTTATCCCTTTCTTCTCTATTTCAGATATGCTTCCAGTTGTATCATATTATGTTTTACATACTCAGTACATATGTCGTATGACCCCCCTTTCTTCGGAGGGGCTACGTTTCATGCCCCGTAGGTACCGATACAGGTTTTAGGAGTCCGTCAGCTTAGGATTCCGTTCAGCTCAGTTGGAAGAGGCTCCATTATGTCAGAGCCTAGTTGTTTTGGATACAGACCAATGATGTGTAAAATTATTTTGTTTATTCAGGGATACGGCGGGGGCCTCGTCCCGCCATATGTTGTCATTTATATTTTTAGAGGTCTGCTGACATGTATATATGGGTTGTGTATGTCAGTGTGATTCATATGGGTCTACATGGTACATGATATATGATATGATGTTATGGCATCCTTATCGGCTTGCGTGCCCTGTCATGTTGTGATACCAATGAAAAGGGCTACAGATATATAAAAATGTTATCGCCCAGTGAGGCTTGGTTACATAATATTGTTTTAATTGCAGTTCAATGTTACCACAGTTGATAGCTAAGTGTACAGGGGGTCCAGGTCGGACCCCAGTCACAGCCTATGGGGTTGGGTCGTGACACCAAGGTAAGACACTCGACCTAATAAATCCCTTATCTAACATGTCCTTTAACTGCTCTTTTAGCTCTTTTAACTTTGCAGGAGCCATTCGATATGGCGAAATAGAAATTGGCTGAGTATCAAGGGGAACCTCTGTTACAAAGTCTATCTCTCTATCAAGGCGGACTATAGAAAAATCTTCAAGAAAGACTTTTGGAAACTCATTAACTACAGGAACTAACAAAAGGGATGGTGTTGCCCACTCTCATCTTTGACTCGAACAATGTGGTACATACACCCCTTGGAAACTAATTTTCTATCCTTAAGATAAGAAATAAATCAACCCTTAGGCAAAGTTGGAGTACCTTTACACTCTATAATTGGTTCATTTAGAAACTTAAACTTAACAATCCAAGTTCTATAATAACCTGAGGCATAACAAGCATAAAGCTAGTCCATGCCAAGAATGACATAAAAGTCAACTATATCTAACTCAACTAAGTCTACAAAAGTGTTTTTATGAAAGACAAAGACTATACAATCGTGATAAACTCTCTTAGCTAGAATGGACTAACCAATGGGAGTATAAATAATGAATGGTTCTAAGAGTTGTTTATGATGAATTTCGAACTTAATGGCTACATAAGGAGTCATAAAAGACCAAGTAGCACTAAGATCTAGTAAAGAATAAGCATTATGGGAAAAGAATCAAAGCGTACCAATGATAACATCTGGCTAGTTCTCCTGATTATGGAGGTTATCCATAACATACAAATGGTTTAGACCTCTACATGTTCCTGAAGTAAGACCCATATGATTACATTTGATAGTGCTAGAAAAAATGATTGGGCTCTATTGCCCCCATCACCCTGCCTCCCCATTGAATAGTCTCTATGGAAGTGACCTTCCTGTCCATAATTGTAACAACCATTGGTGCCTACACAACACTTTTTCAAATCAAGATTTCAATATTTACCATAAGGCGGTGCCTATATAGGACCTTGTGCTACACTCTCTTGGGATTGAGAACCCTATGTATTGAAATTCTGTGACCTATGATCTTTCTTCATATTAGGCATAGGTGCACTAGTTGTTGATGGTGCATAGTTAGAAGATTTTTCTAAAAGAAAGAGTAATTTTCATTCCCTCTCTTTTGTTGGTTTGATTCATGGCTTGTAGATTTGTCCTCTTACTCTAGTGTTTCTTTTTATCCTTCTTTCTATTATCCTTAACTGGTGGGGCATATACCATTAGTCTAGAGGTGTCCATATCAGAGATCAGTAAAGATGCCTGACACTTCTTTTTCACATGTTTGTCAAATCCTTAAATAAACTTTCCCATATTGGCTCTCACATTGGGAACCATCCTCGGAGCATACCTAGACAATCGAATGAACTTGAGGCTATATTCTTTGATTTTCATTACCTCTTGTTTCAAGATCAAAAACTCTTTTACCTTTGCCACCCTCTGCTTTTGCAAAAATAAGTGGTCTAGAAATGAACCCTCAAAATCATCCCACATTGATGGCTCAATATCCTCATCCCTACTTTTCTCCCACTAGTTATACCAAACATTGGCCACATCCTTCAGCTAAGAGGAGACAAGTTCAACTCCCTTTACCTTTGTGTCATATATAGCTTTCAATGAAAATTTGAGGGTCTTCCTCAATCTTGGAAAATATATCCTTAGATTAGTGGATGTATTCTCACAAAATCATGAATACTATTAATAATAGATGACTCTTCAAAATTTGAGCTCAAGACTGAGGGTATTATCATGACCACTTTATGCAACCATTAACTTAGTGAGCATAAAAATAACTACCCTAAACTCAGCCTCATAAGTCATCAAGGGTTTTGTAGTTTGTTAAACTTCTTGAGTCCTATTCTCAACCTTAATATCATATTCATTAGTTCGGCTTGGTTCTGGGTATGCATACCAGATGGTTGAAGAATCTCATCCTCTGTGACATTCTACTGACTTAGACTTCTTTTCAAATTGGAAAGAGATTTTCATAAAGTTAAATTCTTTAACACGAATTGGGTAATAAAGAAGTGAAGAAATTCCTAAAGTCTTGTAGCTTCCATATTATAGATGTTGTGCTCTTCACACTGATAAACAAGACTCTACTAGATGCAGCTTCATAGACACCATAGGACTCTTTAACCTTGTACTCTGAGACCAAGTTTGTCAACTCCCGAGCCTACACCCTAGATGTAGTTGGAACTCAAAAAATATTATTGGTTCCAAGAAAACCACTTAGCCATGATAAATCACTCAATAAAAGAATTAAGTTGAATAAAGAGTAACATCAAGTGGTTATTCAGTACAGTTACATCATTCATAATTAATAAATTAAAATATTCATATAAAAGCATAAGTCAAATATCATTACTGCAATGACAAAAATTGTAGATTTAAAATAGACTCTGAATGACATAACATGAATTCACTTTGCTTATTTTATGAAGCCTCTACTAACTACTAATAAGGTGTAGATACAATCCCATGGCTACCTAAGAGAACTAATCTAATGAAAGAAAATTTAAATGTGAAAAATTCCTCCTCTGAATGCAAAGAGGTCTCACCAAAAGCTCAAAAAGATAGATCATAAATAGTTTGCCTATTGACAATTTCAAACATCTATATCTGCATCATGAAATAATTCAAGTCGAATGACATCAGTACATAAAATGTACGAGTATGTAAAATGGAAAAAGAAAACTTACATCAAAATACTCAACTCTAAAAGTGGCCCAAATCAATAAAGCATGCAACAAAATAAGACAATGCTTTATGAGATATGCAATAATGGATACAATTCAGTAAAATAAAATATAGCATTTTTACTTCAGCAAAGAAGTTTCTCTAACCAATTACTCTCACTTATGAGCTAGTGACAATATAACGAAGCGATGTCATTTCCATATCCATCAAACACTTTGCCAGGGTGAAGGACATCAAATCATCACTGGATCTATATAAAAGTCCACTTTTGGGACTATGAAGGGTTTCCTGAATGAACGGCATATTCCTATCCTATGCTAGCTACATAGTTTATGGGGATTGCGTTATCTAAACTCTTTCTCAAGTTGTTTCTAAAACCTACTTCAAAAACATCATTATGCTCATATACATCACATGAGTGAAATACTCAAAAATACATATGATCTAGTCTTATTGGACTTTAACATCAGTTTACATTAATCTTCTTAACTCATCATCTCTTCTTTTAAATATAGGTACGTCTTATCTCAATCATGCCTTTGAAAACCCCCATCACCTTTTAATAATGCAACATTTAAAATGTATGAAACTCATGTTAGAAAATAGATATCAATAAACTCCTACAAACTCAACATCATGCTCATTTAAACAATGATAATAGTCCTTTAATATCAATAATGCATAGGATATTAAGTGCAAACCTCAATTTGGATTCATTTGAATATAAAAATGAACCCATAACCTCAAACATCGACTCATCAACTATAATATAATATTCATACTAGAACTCAATAAAGAAATAAGTAAGCACGTCAAGAAATCACCTTTATGGAATTTGGAAACTCAAACTCATTACTCAATTAAATATATGAACATAAAAGCCACAAGAATGAACTTAGTTCAATATTCTGATAGCCTTACATACTTAGAATGATGATTATCTGGTAAAAAATTGAAGACTTTTCTTGAAAACCTTGAACCCTCGATCTTTTTTTTTCTCTCCAATTCTATCTCTCAAAAGTTCTTCGTGCTAATGATAGGGAAAACCCCTTTGGGTATTGATAAGAGAATAATTTTAGTACTTGGTCTCTAAGGGTGCCTTTTTACGGATGATACGAACTCCTACTGACTGTAGAAGTTCACTCGTAGGATCCTTTGACAAAAAAAGGGACATTATGGAAATCCTCACATGGGTCTATGACCACTCTTCTATGGGTCATAGACCCTCTAACGAGTCATCCTGCTAATTTGTAGGAAAGATCATGAGGATCTTTCAAACGTTTGAATCTACAGATCATATCCTACTGTCTAAGGTGTTATGGGCCATCATTTTGGGTTGTAGGGGTGTTCCTTGACTACTGGATTTTTGGCTAAGTATCAAGGGATTCTACAACCACCTACATCAGTTCATAAAATGATTGACGAATTATCCTAGTAAATCATCATGTATACCAAAGTTTGTAACATTTCTAACATGCACCTATGATCCTTCTTATAGGTCGTAACTCTTTCTACAGGTTATAGCTATGGCATGTAGGAAGTGATCTTCCTTCTTGAAATTTGACTAAGTGTTCATGGGTCCTATGAATCCCTCCTTATGGCACATAGGACTTTCTACGTACTGTATTACGGCTCATAGCCTATTGGCAGTCTATCCTTCTCCCCTTTTTCTTAGATTTTCTTTTTTTTCTCATACTTGGTCTAGGATAGAATAATACGGGGTGTTATAGGTAGTCTTGAAAATGGAGGATCAATATTATTATGAGAAGTTTCACAATATGAAACCACCATTGTTTCAGGGTGGTAAGAGAGAGAATGTTCTCAAGTTTCTGACTTTATACCATATGATGCTAGAGGTGGTGAGGTTAGTTGATGCGTATGGTTTTTATTTTATTGCACTCTATCTCTGTAGACCCACCAAGGAGTGACGGAGAACTTATGTGAGAGCTAGACCAGGTTGATCCCATCTGGTAGAGTGGGATATTTTCTCCATCTCTTTTCTTTATCATTTCATCTCTTGGAGTGTGCGTTAGGAGAGCCAATTTAAGTTTGAGGGCTTTACACTAGGTGGCATATTTGTCACAGAATATGATGTATATTTTTGTCAGCTATTTTTATATGCTATGGCTTTGATTCGGAATGAGGTAGAGAGGGTCCGTAGATTCGTGAGGAGATTAACCTTCTCCATCAGGTGATATGTGTTTAGATTAGATCGTGATGGGGCCTCCTTTATGTCCATTGTGAGCACCACTAAAGAGGTAGATTTGATGGTTCAAGAGGATTTTAGTGACCTCAAGAGGACCCATAATTTTGGTCAATATTTTGGTACCTCATCTAGAGGTAGAGGGTCCTATAGATAAGGTTGTTATTTTTAGCATAGAGGGTCATTTCACGCATCTATACCATCTTCTGAAGGTGTAAAGACACCTTGTGGGTTCTATAGTGCAAGTTAGACTTATCAGGAGTCGCAGTGGAGGCCAACATGTTAGGGTAGTCATATAGGTTCCTCGAGATCATCACAATTGGTTTTGGTTCAGAGATATTATTTTAGTTGTTGAGACCCAGATCATATCATTTTAGGGTGTCCTTCTCTGGGTCGGGGAGGACTCCAACCTAGTTCATCATCTCTAGTTAGAGGACAAGCACTGCCGATGAAGTCATCTAGATCTCAAACAAGTAGAGGTGGTCGTACTCATGATAAGGGTACTAGTAGTGCCATAATTACACAAATATGAGGTATAAGTCTTGTGCGAGCTGGAGGTGGTAGAGTAGCCCAATTTTATGTTTTTCTAAAGAGACTCAAGGCCAAAAATTTTGATGTAGTTATCACAGGTATCATCGCAATCAGCCATCGATCATCATTTGTACTATTTGATCTAGGGGCTACTTTATCCTATGTGTCTACCTACTTTACATTTGGATTTTATTTCATGTGATTGTATACCTGTGCCTATTTATATTTCTACAGCTATGGTTGATCCCTTAGTGGTGGATCAAGTGTATCAATCATGTTTTATTTCTTTGATGGGGTATGACACTTGGGTAGACATAACATATTGGAAATGGTATATTTTGATGTTATTTTGGGTATGAATTGGATCTTTCCTTATCGCGCTATTCTTGACTTTTATTCTAAGACCGTGACTTTAGTAATTCTGGGTATTTCAAGAATTGAGTAGAAGGGTATTAACGGTTCATACCTTAGTAAGATTATCTCTTTTATCTGTTTTCAAAGATTGATTGATAGAGAGTGCTTGTCATAGTTAGCCTTCATTCGGGATACTTGTATTGAGTCTCCTTCTATGGAGTCTACTCCCATGGTTCTAGAGTTTACAGATGTATTGCCTATTGACCTTCCAGGACTTCCTCCTAATAGAGATGTTGATTTTGCTATTGATTTAGAGATGGGCACTAAGCCTATTTCTATTTCTCCATACTATATGACTCCGATAGATTTGAAGGGCTTGAAAGAGAAATTATAAGATTTGTTGAGGAAGGGGTTCATTTTCCCTAGCTTGTTCCCTTGGGGTGCACTGGTCCTATTTGTAAAGAAGCTGGATGGGTCTATGAAGATGTGTATCAATTTTAGATAGTTGAACAATGTGATTTTCAAGAACAAGCATCAACTTCTTTGTATTGATGATTTGTTTGATCAGCTTTAGGGAGAGGTGTAGTTTTCTAAGATAGACTTGAAGTTTGGTTATCATAAGTTGAAGATTAGGGCATGAGATATGACTAAGACAACCTTTTGGACTAGTTATGGCCACTATGAGTTCTTAGTGATGTTCTTTTGGTTGACTAAAGCCCCTTCAACATTTATGGAGTTGATGATCAGGGTGTTTCTCTATTACTTGGATTCCTTTGTGATAGTATTCATAGATAACATGATGTTGTATTCCAAGATTGAGGCTCATCATGTTCGTCATTTAAGGTTGGTACTTTATAAGTTGAGAAAGGAGAAGTTTTATGCAAAGATCTCCAAGTGTGAGTTTTGTCTTGATTCGATGGCATTCTTGGGACACGTGGTGTCTAATGAGGGGATTAGAGTGGACATATCTAAGATTGAGGCAGTTAGAGGTTGGACAAGGCCTACTTCTCCTATTAAGAATCATAGTTTTGTGGGGTTAGCTATTATAGGGATTGTGTAGGGTTTCTCTTCTATTGTTGCCCTATTTACTAGATTGACTCTGAAGAGTGTGTTTTTTCATTGGTATAACAAGTGTGAGGCGAGCTTTCAAAAACTCAAGGATTTATCGACTTTGGCTCCTTATTTGATGCTACCCGAGGATGGTGTGGGATTTACTATGTATTTTTATGCATATGGAGTTTGTGTAGGTGATGTGTTGATGCAAAACAGGAAAGTGATTGCCAATGCTTTTAGACAGTTGAAGGCCTATGAGAAAAACTATCCTTCTTATTGTTTGGAGTTAGTGGTTATGGTCTTCCTACTTAAGTTGTGGATTCATTACTTGTACAGTGTGTGTTGCGAGGTCTTCAACGATGATAGTAGTCTTCAATATATATTTAGTCAGAGGGATCTAAATTTGAGGAAGCGTAGATGGCTTGAGTTTCTAAAAGACTATGACATGACTATCTTATATCACCTAGGGAAGGCCAATGTGGTGGCAGATGCCTTGAGTAGGAATTTATCTAGTATGAGGAGTCTTGAGGCAATTCGAGTTAAGGAGTGACCATTGGCTAAAGATGTTTAGAGGTTGGCTAATAGTCTTGTCCAGTTGTAGATTTCAAAGGAGGGTTGTGTTCTTATCTTTCTCGAGGCACGTTCTACCTTGGTTGAATAGATTAAGCAGAGGCAGTAGTTGATTCAAATGGTGTATTGAGGATTGGCAGTAGGTTTTGTGTGCCTAAGGTGGATGATTTGACTAGACTAATTTTGGAGGAGGCACATTGTTCGAGGTACTCTATTCATCCGTGAGCGGCCAAGATGTATCACGATCTGAGTTAGCATTACTGGTGGTGCCAAATGAAGAAGGATATTTCTGATTTTTTGTGTAGGTGTTTGACTTGTTAATAGGTCAAGTGTTAGCATCAGTAACCTGGAGGTGTTTCACACAGGATGCCCATTCCTACTTGGAAGTGGGAATGTATCACCATGGTGTCGCAACCCGACCTAGTTCAAGTCATAACACGGCGATCAGAATCCCAAAAGACAACAAATCCTCTTCACATATCATTCATGATCATACATAAGTAAATTAAAAAATAAAGCAAAATCAAGCTATGGAAGCCAAAATCTCATATAGAAAATAAGTCTCAAAATGGGAAAGCAACAACATAGAATCATACTATCTAACATGCCTCTAAGATAAGATGCGAGCATGAGATAATCTCCTAGCTCACCCAATATACAACATCGAAGTGATGAAGTTTGAGTGTCAAATAAGAAATAAATGTCATGTCCTCGAACTATGAGGACTCACTAATAATAAGCTAACATTAGACTAAATCCACGAGCAGGAGGAGGATGAACGTGATCGTCGGTCTGTACATTATGATACAAGGTAGGCAAAAAGTATGTGTTAGTATATGGAATACACTAAGTATATGAGAATGTCACAACCCTAGCCTAGGGCCTATATGCGACATGATGAATAACACACCTAGAGATACCTCACCCAAGCCTCTTATCATTCATATAGCTTTTCATTGGTAATGACATTTAACAATAAGCGGAAATAATAGGGAAAACTGGGACTAAGGGAAACATTTAAATGAGAACCAAATTCATCAAACTTTCTTATACATGTCCAATAATACCTTTACATCATACACATGGTGGGAGCTAAGACATGTTCTTAGCTCACCCTCAAGCAATATAAAACGAAAGTTAGAATATAATGTCTGGAAGTCTCACCATTTAATAAACTAGAAAGACAATGGACTATTGTTCCTGAAACTTGGGTACTCACCCAAAAGTAGCTTCCAATGATCTCTACTAGCCATGTGAAGGAGGAAGAAGAGGAACGCCGGTTCCTACATGGTGATATCATGTAGGCAAAAGTGTATGCATTAGTACTTTGAATGTACTAAGTGTGTAGGCATCCAGTTCAATGAAAAACATTAAAGAATTATAAGTCAAAGTACATGAGTAGATGCATGCTTGAGCAATCAACATGAATAACAATTGAAACATTTATTTTGTGGGAAGATGGCTACAACCGATATTTAAGACCATGCGAGCTATTATATGTAATCCAACATAACCCCCTACGTTGTCATGGAGAGACTACTTTCCGAGAAGAGCTCTGTCAACTTCATTTATTTCTTTAACATTTAGGGCTATTTGTGGATCCACTAGCCTAAGCCTACAAGGGCGGCTATGTTGGTACATAGTTAATGAGACAAGGGGTTGCTACTAGGATTCCTTTATCGAATCCAAACTCTATGCCTTATTTGGTGCTAAGTCAATCCGATGAAACAGTTCAATATAATGTAAGAACATAATCATTTGCATATCTTTACATCATCAAAACATTATTCAATGGAATAGCGTATTGAAAACCTTTATTTGATTCACACAAGTCGAAATTGGCCTTTTACTAGTAGAATCCATCATTTGATGTTCATTCTTAATTTTCATAAGACTCCTTTGATCATTGAAATTGATTTCATAAACATTCATTTGAAGTCAAAATATTTCATAAATATTTATTTGAAGTCAATGCTAGCATAAATTAGAGTAATAGAATGCATCAATTTAGACACTTTAAAATAACCCACCTATACACGTTAAAACCCTTTTAATGCTTTCATATAGGACCTTGATAAACCAACCATTCCATGAATTAGGAGTCAATATAGGTTAACATAGATAAATAAACTTCAAATATTCAAAAATCCATATATTTGAAATCATACTATGAAAACCCATAAAATCCCCAATTTAAAATGAACTATTAGGTTTAGAAAAAATACTTGGGCTCCATGGGTGGAAGAACCCAATAATGAGACCCACATACATTAGGGAACAAAGTCCTAATACAACATTTGAAAGTGGGGACTTGAAGACTTGTCATGAAACTCTAGGTTTCCATTGTGAAGATGAAGACCATGAGAGGAGGAAGAGTTTTGGTGTCTTAGGATTTGAGTGAGAATAAATGAGTTGGGAAAGGCTTAGGGTCATTTAGATAGGTTAGATTTAGTCCCCAAAATGAGCTCTCTTTGCTAATAAAACCCAGGAAAAGACCAAAATACCTTTCTTAAAACTAGCTGGACCCAGCTGCATGAAAGACCCATCACGGTCCGTGATCATCACCACCGCCTGTGGTGGTGTTCCGTGATAACTCACTTAGAATATAAATCTTGGGGTTTGCACAGAAACTTTTAGTACTTCCTCTACAGGGACCTTTATTGTCCGTGGAGGGGATAAAAGTCTATGAATGATGGATGTGGTGCAGACCTATAGGAGTGACCACCACGCTCCGTGAAGAGCTACACAAACCATGATGGTCAATCATGGTCCCTGCCTTGGAAAGTTTCTTGAGGACCTTAGGGGAGGGGTCAACCAAGGAGGGAACTATGATCTGTGGTGCTCACCATAATTCGTGGTCCCTTCCATAAAGGATTGAGTTTTAGAACCACCACCACAGTGCTCACCACGTGTTGTGGTGCTGACTACAACCCGTGATAGCCTTTGTGGTCATCACCTAGTGCCAAAATCTGCATTTTTCTAGGATTTCATCCTTTTTTCCTTGTTTTAGGATTTTCCAACTTCCAGGGTCTTTCAATATTTCCCCCTTGGGAACATTCATCCTCTAATGACATTTAACTAGTATAGAAAGGACATAGAATGAGGACTAGCAACCCAACATGAATGAAATGATACTTTGAAATGCATAGGATATGAGATATTTACACTTAGCATAAAACAAGTCTTTAAAAAAAATTCACTTCATGAACATGCATGCATATGAAGACCTAGGAAAAATTGAAATGTAGGAGTCTTCCACAATTCATGAATAACTTAGTACCTTAGGCTTGAGTAGAGTGAAAAATCAGAGGATACCACTTTATATTATCCGCTACTGCTTCCCTTGTAGTGCTTTCAACTTGTTGATTCCTTTAATGGACTTTCACTGATGCAACTTCCTAATTCCTCAATCACTTAACCTGTCGATTAAAAATTTCAACTGTGACATCTTCATAGGTTAAGTTCTCTTCAACATTCACTACTTCCAACAACATGATGGAAATAGAATAACCTACACATTTCCTCAATGTAGACACATGGAACACTGGAGGAACCATGGACATTTCTAAAGGCAACTCCAACTCGTAAGCGACTTTGCCAACACATCTCAAGATTCTATAAGGCCCTACATACCTAGGGCTCGATTTTCCCTTCTCACCAAATTGAGCTACACCCTTCATGGGTGAAACCTTCATGTATACCTAATCACCATATTAAACTTAAGATCCCTTCTCCTAGTATCGAAATAGGACTTTTGGAGACTCTGAGGCATCTTCAACCTTTCCTCTTACCATCTTCAATGAATCAAGCACCAAATCGGAACCTAACAAAGTCATCTTACCAAATTTGAACCAATGACCGGATACCTACATCGTCTTCTATACAAAGCCTCAAATAGAGTAATCTCAATACTTGAATGGTATCTATATTGAAGGCGAACTCAATAACCAGTAGATGGTCATCCCAACTCCTTTTGAAGTGGAACACACAAGCCCTTTGCATATCCTCTAGTGTTTGAATTATCCATTCAACTTTCCCACTAGTTTAAGGATAGAATGTGATAACTTCATTGTGGTACGAAAACCCCTTTGAAATAATCTCCAAATGTGAGAAGTGAATTTGGTACCACAATCCAAAATAATAGACAAAGTGACACCATGAAACATTACCAATTCCCGAATATATAACTTAGCAAAATCCTTGACACTATAAGATATCTTGAATGGTAGGAATTGAGTCGACTTTGTCATCCTATCAATAATGTTTCCAAGTACGAGTTAAACCCACAATAAAGTCCATGTTTATGTCTTCCCACTGGCAAGTGGGGATTTCAATATATTATGCTAGGCCACTTGGCCTTTGATGTTCGGGATTAACTTGTTGGCAATTTGGGCTTTTGGCCACAAACCTTGTTAAAGTCCCTTTCATGCCACCCTACAAATAGAGATCTTTTAAGTCTTGGTACATTTTGGTTGAAATGGAATGAATATAGTATGAAGAATTGTGAGCATCCTTAAGAGAAAACTCCTTAGGCCATCCTCATTCGGAACACATAACCGTCCTTGGTAGTAAAGTACCCATCTCCCCATTGTGAAAAGACTTCTACTTTCTTTTCTTTCACCAACTTCTTTAACTCCATGAATGTCGGGAGAAGGTCTTGTTTGGACTTAGCATCCACCATCAAAGATGATTCAGACCATTATAAATAAACATATCACCATCATCGGAACTACTAAACTTTACCCCTAATCTAGATAATCGATGAAAATTCTTCACAAACTCCCTCTTCCCTTCATCAACATGAGCCACACTCCCCATACACATCTTACTAAGTGCATCGGCGACTATATTGGCTTTACTTGAATGATAATGGACACTCATGTTGTAGTCCTTGAGGAGTTCAAGACACCTCCATTGCCTTAGATTGAGGTCCTTTTAAGTGAACACGTTTTGGAGACTTTTGTGATCGGTAAACACACCTACATGTACCCCATAGAGGTAGTGCCACAAAATCTTTAGAGAAAATACAACGATCGCTAACTCAAGTTCATGGGTAGGGTAGTTACGCTAGTGCACCTTTAATTGCCTAGAAGCATAGGTTATAACCTTTTTGTTTTGCATCTATACGCCACCCAAACTAATCTTTCAAGCATCACAACAAACCACGAACCCTTCTAATCCTTCTGGTAGAGTCAAGATAGGAGCAGAGGTAAGTCGATCTTTTAAATATTGTAAACTCTTCTCACACTCATTCATCCATAGAAACTTTTCCTTCTTTTGAGTCATTTTTTCATAGAAGATCAGATGGAAGAGAACCCTTTGAAGAATTTTTGATAATACCCAGCTAGACCTAAAAATCTCCTAATGTCTGAAGGAGACAATGGTCTAGGCCAATTCCTCACCGCTTCTATTTTCTTAGGGTTAATGTTCATCCCATCACCGGACACTATGTTACAAAGAAATGTTACCTCTTTCTCCCAAAACTCACATTTACTAAACATGAAAAAAAAGTGCATATCGGTCAAGGTTTGAAGCATGATTCTCAAATGATCCTTATGATCTTCCTTACCCTGAGAGTTAATCAACATGTCGTCGATGACAACCACCATAAAAGTATCAAGGTAGGGTTTGAACACCCTATTCATTAGGTCTATAAACACTGTCGGTGCATTAGTAAATCCAAATGACATCATTAAGACCTCAAAGTGACCATTCCTTCTTCGACACACTATTTTGGAAATATCACTCTCTTATCCTTAGTTGATGATAGACAGACTAAAGATCATTTTTTGAGAAATTACTTTCCCTTTGCAATTGGTCAAATAGATCATCTATCCTAGAAATCAGATATTTATTTTTAATAGTTACCTTTTTCAGTTGACAATAGTCTATGCACATTCGAAGTGACCCATCCTTCTTTCTCACAAAAATATAGGGATACCCCATCATGTAATGCTTGGCCTTAAGAACTGTTTCTCCAACTAATCCTTTAATTGTTTCTTTAACTACTTTAATTCTTTCAGGGTCATTCGACAGGGAGGAATAGAGATAAGTTTGGTGTTGGGGAGAAGATCGATAGAAAAACCATCTTTCCCTTTTGAAAGGACACCAGGGAGGTCATCAGAAAAGACATCGGGAAATTTATGAATCACGGGAACCGACTCAAAAGAAGGATTTTCAAAGTCAACATCCCTAACCCTCACAATATGGTAGATGAAACCATTAGAAATAAACTTTCGGGTCTTAATACAAGAAATGAACCTACCCTATATTATCGAATCATGACCCTTCAATTCAAAAATTGACTCATTTAGGAATTGGAACTTGATTCTATAAATTCTACAATCTATAGAAGCATAGGATGCATGCAACTAATCCATCCCAAGAATAACATCAAAATCCACCATGTCAAGTTCAATAAGATCACAAGGAATGACTTTATGCAAGATAGCCATGGGACAACCCTTATAGACCTTTCTAGCAACAATTGACTCACCAATAGGGGTAGACACCAAATAAGGTTCTAATAATATTTTGGGTAACACAATAAACCTATTTGCAAGGAATGGAGTAACAAATGACAAATTGTCACCCAAATCGAATAACGCATAGACATCGAAAGCAAAGACCTTTAACATACTGATAACAACATTGGATGTTTCCTCAACCTCTTGTCTCCCATGCAAGGCATAAAAGTAGTTGGTGCGTTGGCCATCCCCTTGAGCTTGTTGACCATGAGTAATTTGTCCTTGAGGCCTACTACCACAACCTCTATAATCTTGATATTGGTGACCCAGTTTACCACACTTAAAGAAAATATTAGAGCTGACTAAGCGTTCCCCACTATGAGTACCATCATACCCACTTCAAACCACTGAGTTAGTACCCTTGTCCTTGTTAAACCTTCGAAGAGGAGTATTAGTGGTACATTTCCACAAATTATTGCCCACTTTTGCCCTTTCCACCACCACCATAACCAGACCTTTGAGGATGGAACCCTCCACTATCAAGTCTAGCCTTCTTGAACCTTGTTGACCTTTCCCTCAACTTTTCTTCCTCAATTTGTTCAGCATATGTCATAAGTAGGGAGATGTCCATCACTTTGACCAACATGGACATGTTGCATTCCTTGGATACCAAACTAGTTATACTAGATATGAATTTACTCATCCTTTCGCTTGGATCGACGACCATGAAAGGAGCATAGTTAGACAATTTGGAGAATTTGAAGGAATATTCCTTCATACTCATGCTCCCTTGGCAAAGATTGATGAACTCAGGGTTATTTTCCTCCCTTAGATCCCAAGGAAAGAAATGATCTTGGAAGGTACCCTTGAACTCTTTCCATTCTATTGGTACTATATCTTCACCCTTCACAACAACCCATTATTAATAACAAAACCTTTCCATTCCCTTGAGTTGATAGGATACAAGCTCGGCCTTCTCATTTGGAGGCACTCCCATGATAACCATGATCCTATAGACCTCCTCAATAAACTCCATAGGTCTTCATCTACCTTGGATCCATCAAATTTCTATGGATTCATCCTCTTGAAGCCAAATTAGGAACATGAGGAGGAGGGGAAACAATGCCTTGGTTAGTTTGGTTGGCTACAACTTAGGCCAACAAAGTGATAATATTAATGAACTTTGCATGTGTCACCCCTTCCTCGTGATGTGGATCTTTGGGAATTGGAGGAGCTTGGTCATCATCTTCAAACCTTGCTCTAGGTGTACGTACCCTTCTTAGAGGCATGATTTAAAAGACACAAAATGATTTGTTAGTTAGAGGAATTCTTTGGACAATCCTAGGGCACAACATGAATGATGAAAGAAGGAAAATCCTTCCTAAATGTCCCATAATCTCCTATTCATAGTTGTGGTGTGCTTTACAACCATATAAAGACCCTATTCAATGCCGTATATTGGACTTCGAGGACCATTCAAATCGTCAAACTCTAATACCAAGTTTGTTATGACCCAAGCTTAGGGCCTAGATACGACACAATGAATGAGACACCTAGAGGTACCTTATCGAAGCCTCTTAGAATTTATATATCTTTTCATATGTAATGACATTTAACAATAATCGGAAATAAAAAGGAAAACCAGGACTAACGGAAATATTTAAATGAGAACCAAATTAGTCAAACCTTGCTTATACATATCCAGCAATATATCTACCTTATAGACTTAGCGAGGGATAAGATATATCCCTAGCTTACCCTTAATAAATTTAAAATGAAAGCCAAATATGTTGTCTAGAAGTCTCAACATCAAATAAGCTAGAAAGACAAAGGACTATTTTTACCAAAACATGGGAACTCACCTAAAAGTAGCCTTGAATGATCTCTACTAGCCATGTGGAGGAGGATGAAGAGGAACGACAGTCCCTAGATAGTGATATTATATAGAAAAAAGAGTATGTATTAGGACTTTGAATATAGTAAGTATGTAGGCATGTATTTCAATGAAAAAAGTTAATGCATTATAAGTCAACATACATGAGTAAATGCATTTATGAGAAATCAACATGAATAACATTAGAAATATTTATTTTGTGGGAAAATGACTACAATAGAAATTTAAGACCATGCAAGCTATTATATGGAATCCAACATAACCCCCTTCGTTGGCATAAGGAGATTACTTGTCGGGAAGAGCTTCATCAACTTCATTCATTTATGTAACATTTAGGGCTATTTGTGGATCCACTAGCCTATGTCTATAAGGTCTCCTATGTTAGCACATAGTTAATAAAACAAGGAGTTGCTACTAGGATTTTCTTACCGAATTCCATCTCGATGCCTCATTCGGTGCTAAGTCAATCCCACTGAAATAATTCAATATAATATAGAAGCATAATCATTTTCAAAGCTTTAGATCATCAAAACATCATTAAATGGAATAGCTAAATACAAACCTTCATTTGATTCACACAAGTGAGAATTAGCCGTTCACAAGAAGAATCCATTATTTAGTAATCATTATTTATTTTCATAAGACTCCTTTGGTCATAGACATTGCTTTCATAAACATTCATTTGGAGTCAAAAGCTTTCAATTAAATACTTCATTGAGAACATAGTAAAACTAGGTGGATTCTATTCTATCAACTTTTAAATTATTTAAATCAATGCTAGCATACATGAGAGTAATGGAATGCATCAATTTAGACATCTTCAAAATAACCTACTAGTAGACCTTAAAATCATTTTCTTGCCTTCATATAGGACCTTGATAAACCAACCATTCCATGAATTAGGAGTCAATATAGGTTAAGATAGATAAACTCCAAATATTCAATAATCCATACATTTGAAATTAAATTATGAAAACCCATAAAATCCATGATTTAAAATGCACTATTAAGTTTGGAAAATATACTTGGGATCTATGGGTGGATCAACCCATGAATGAGACCCAAATACCTTGGGGAAGAAGTCCTTAATGCAAGATTTAAAAGTGGGGACTTATAGACTTGTGATGAAATCCTAGCTTTCCTTGGTGAAGAAGAAGACCTTGGAGGAGGAAGGGTTTTTGTTTCTTAGGTCTTAAGTGAGAATAAATAAGTTGGAAATGGATTAGGGTTATTTAGATAGGTTAGATTTAGTCTCCAAAATTACCTTACATTGTTGATAAAACCAAAGAAAAGACCAAACTACCTTTCTTAAAACTGGCCGGACTCAGATGAATATAAGACACATCACGGTTTGTGATCATCACCATGGCCTGAGGTGGTGTTCTGTGATAACCAACTTAGAGAAGAAATCTTGGGGTTTGCAGGGACAGTTTTAGTACTCCCTCCACGGAGACCTTTACGGTCTGTGAGGGCATCATGGTCCATAAACCATGGACGTGGTGCAGAACCTGCAGTAGTGACCACTACAGAACCCACCATGGTCCGTGAAGGGCTACACAGCTTATGGTGTTCAATCATAGTCTCTGCCTTGGAAAGTTTCCTGAGGGTCGTAATAAAAGGGTGAACACGGAGGGCACTATGGTCTGTGATTCTCATGATGGTTCGTGGTCCTTTTCCTATAGGATTAGGTTTCAGAAACACTAACACAGTGACTCACCATGAGTCGTGGTGATTACTACGTCCTGTGATGACCCTTGTCATCATCATCTAGTGCCAAAATATGCATTTTTTTAGAATTTCATCTATTGTTTTTAGGGCTTTCCAACTTCTGGAGTCTTAAAGAGAATGCATGAATAGTATACATAGGACATAATCACTATGAATCATGAGTTGCAAGACCAATATCTTTAAACATGTCTAAAATCATAAAAACATTAAAACACTTATTTCATTGGTCAATGCAAAAAAAATCTCATAATCTACATAAGAACTTATACCTCAGTTGAAACTGTGTGAGATAGGACCCTTAACCAACATATAAGACCATGTGACTTAATACATGTAATCTGATGACTCCTGCATCAAGACAGGGGAGGTTAGCTTGCCAGGGCATACTCTATAAGTAACTCTTTTAACTAGGCAATATGGATTTACTAGCTTCACCATATTGGCATATGTAAATCTACACGGGCAACATAGTTTGGGACTAAAGGTTGCTACTAGGATTTCCTTGGGTAAATAACTATTCAACTAGATCGAACTCCACCTAAAAGTCCTCTGGGTGCTTAGTTAATATCCGAACAAAACTCATAAAACATAATCATAAACATCATAGGGAAAGATAATAACTAATATCAACCCATGTTTATAAAACATCATAAGAATAGCTCATATAACATCACCATAGTAAATCATAGAATTGGGTCATCTATCATATAACTCATGCAATGTGGGTGAACGCCTTCCATCATTACATATCTTTGATCGTAAACATCTTTGACTTAGCTTTCCCTACATTTATCTTTTATTGAAACATCATGGAATTATCATTCATGAATTTCTTTGCAAAAGGCATCTTTAATTCATATCATAAAGCTTTCATAAAATATAACTTGAAAATCATGTTCATATCTCAAAATCATATTCGAAAATAGCATATATTATAGGTCATTGAAATTCAACTAAAAATCATATAATATGATATGAATTATGCATAATTAGACCAATAATATTAAAGAATATCATAATTGAGAAGACCCAATGAAAAATCATACAATTAGAGCTTTTAATTGAAGAAATCATAAGAAGAATTTAAAAGAAATCTTCAGAATTCCGTGGGTTAAAGGACTCATATATGAAGTCTCACATACCTTAACCTTTATTATGTCTAGATTGTAGATATTGAAAGATTGACCTTAAAGAACCCTTTTGAATTTGCTTGACAGAGAAGAAAATCTTGAGAGAAGATTTAGGAGAGAAGTCTTTGGGATTTTGGGAGTAATGGAGAGAAGGAGAGAGTTATAATGCATTAGGGTAGTTAATAGGTATAAATTTAGTCCTAAAAACTGTCCACATTCATTAATGAAGTATTGGGAAAAGACCAAAATAACCCCAAGTTAAAGCTTAATCTGAGATCAAAATAGACCATCAGTATGGAACGTGAAGGGCACTATGGTCCTTAGTCCACTCCATGAAGCTGGACATAGGATTTCAGAATAAGGGGTCCTGGAAGGTTCGTGGTGTTCCTCTGTAGTGGTTGCCTTGGAGAGTTTCAGAAGTATCTCCATGGAGATATTCACAGTCCATGGAAACTACTACGATCTATGAAAGGGGGTCATAAAAGTGCCTTAATAGGAGACATACAAAGATTTCCACTACAGGAGCCATAACGGTTCGTGGTTCACACCATGGCTTTTAGTGGCCCCTCGTGGTCATTACTTAAGAATTCAGAGCATAGGGCTTGGACCACGGGGGATCTTCAGGCCTATTTTCCTTAACACGACCTGTAGTGGGTCATTTGAAGTCCTCTTGGTGTCAAAAAGTTGTATTTTTCTAAGGTTTCCTCCTTTGTTCCAAGTATTTCGACTTTCCAACTTCTGGATCTTACACGTGACTTTGTCGTGGGATTTCCTATCACTTTAGGTCATTATGATTCTATTTGATTGGTTGTTAACAGGTTGAACATGTCCTTCCATTTCATCCTAATTCAAGTAATGTACATGGAGGAGAAGTTAACTCAACTATATATTAGACAGATAGTTCAGGTACATGGGGTGCCAATTTCTAATATCTCCGATCGGGGGTTCATTATTTACTTTTCACTTTTGGAGGGACCTACAATAAGGTTTAGGTACTTAATTAGATATGATTACGGCTATTCACCCCAGACAGATGAATAGTCCGAGCAGACGATTTAGGTATTGGAGCACAGATTTTGAGCGTGTGTGATTGACTTTGGTGCTTATTGGGATCAGTATGTTCCCTTAGCAGAGTTTTCCTACAATAACAATTATCACTCCAACATTCGGATGTCCCCATACGAAGAGGTGTAGATCTCTGATTAGTTAGTTTGACTCTACTGAGGTGGACTCATTAGATATAGACTTGGTTAAAGATGCCATGCAGCATGTCTGTATGATTCAAGGTAGAATATTTATAGCTTAGTGTCAATAGATGAGGTAAACATATTAGAGGATTCGATCCCTAAAGTTTATTGAAGGTGATCATATTTGGCTTAGAATATCACCTATGAAGGGTGTGATATGGTATGGAAAGAAGGGAACGTTTAAGCCTCGATTCATTGGCCCATTTGAGATTTTGGAAAGAGTTGGAGAGGTGACCTATAAATTAGCCTTTCTACCTAGGTTGTCAATTGTACATCCAGTTTTTCATGTCTCTATGCTTCGAAAGTATGTTCCGGATAAGTCTCACATGCTTCTGCTCGATTCATTAGTGTTACTTTAGTCTTCTCATTTGAGTATGAGTCTATAGCTATTTTAGATATAAAGGTTCAGAATCTTACAACCAAAGAGATTACTTTAGTGAAGGTGTGCAGTGGAAGCATTATTCAGTTAGAGAGGTGACTTGGGAGACATAGTCCGACATGCGTGCTATATATCCTCAGCTTTTTGAAGCTTCAGGTAATTTCTTTACTTTATGTTTGAGGATGAATATGGTTTCTAGTGCTGGATAATCAAATTAACCATTAGGTTATTTTGAGAACTAGTCTTCTTTTTTCATAAAAGATCCTTTTAGTAAATTTAAATTGGAATTTTTTGACTTTTTGTTAACTATGATAAATTAATTTACGGGTAATATTAGATAATTACTTTAGTTATGGATAAATTATTAATTTATTTAATACCTTATGCCACTAGTTCCATATTTATTAAAATACATTAGTAGGGTTTTTAACTTTTAGTAGATAAGTAATTTTTTTATAAAGAATTAAAAAAAAAGGGTATGCAGCTTCCATACCCAAGCTAAGAAGATACAATTGAGTGAAAATTAGGTAACCAAGCCTAAATTATAGTATTTTTTTTATAAGAATCATGTGATTATATTATATTGAGCACTAAGGAAAAAAAATTCAAATATTTGCAAATAATTTCACTTACAAATCCTTTGCTGCAATTATGGGCTCTTCGACCTAGGGGGAGGGGCAAACTTTTTATGTCATCATTCGGTATTGATGTTAATAATTAACATTTGATTAATCAATCATTGGAAATTTATATGTAATAGATTTACAAATGGGTTAAGATTCTCTATGCTTTATTTTTTTTGTAGTTATACTTACTGTTGCTGGACATATTTTGGGTTTCGATTATGAAAATTTCTTGTGGTTATCATATTATGATTTAAACTCTTATGTATTGAGATAGGTAATTATATACTAGGTGCATTGTATTATATGAATACAACTGAAATTACGATATTGGAGAAATTAGAACTTAACCCTAGGCTTGAAATTTAGAAAATATGAGAGTTGACATGTTATTTGGCATCAACATTAGGAACTTAATTATAGATATGGGCAAGTTTTTTGTGTCAAGGCTAGGCATATAGTTATATGGTTGTGTTTAGTTTTTAAATCTTACTGTGATTATTTATTTGAATAGATTGCATTAATTTGGAAGCACAAAGAAAGGGAAGGGCTCAACTTGTGGAGGAACTGTTTGAGTATTTGAGGCAAGTGGATTTATCAAACCTTGTTAATTGTATAGAATTGTGTATTTCCTTATTGTTTGTGTTGAGAAGTAATGGGACTTGGTGATGGGTTGATTTTTTCATATTGAATAATCTTAATGATTAAAAAGGGGTAATAAAAGGCAATTAACTTATATATTAATGTGTGATGTGTTGATAATGTTTTGGAAGGTCTATTGATTCATTGTTGATGATGTATCACGATTGTATTGTTCTGAATTGTGCATTGTTATGAAACTAGTTATATCCTCATTATATGTCTGAACATGCCTATTTGCATTGGTTCTGAGACAAGATTGACACAAGTGTTATGGGAACTAAGGAAGAATAAGGAATAAAAGAGGGTGTATGTAAGAACCAGAAGTCGAAAAGTTAGAACGAAGGAGAAATTCTCAAAATTTTGGGTTGATCTCAAGTTTACGATCACTCTATGAATCGTAAAGCATTCTACGACCTGTAAGAGTGAGTCGTAGAATGACCCTTATTACTTGATCATAATCTGATTCAAATGAAAATCCTACGACATAAGTTTACTTCTCATAATCCTCTAGACGACCCATAGACAGAACTCGTAGGAAGGGTTCAAAGTCTAATTTTAGAAGTTCCTCAAGGTCAATTCTATGATTTGATGGGATGATCCATAGAGGTTGTTATGAGTCATAGAAATGACTCATAGTTATACTTGAGAGACCTATATATTGCATGTTTTGGGACCTATAGGACATATCAAGTCTATGACCCATAGACGAGTTGGTGAGAGTCATAATAATGACTCATTCGCAAACTTTAGAGATTCGAATTTAAGACCTCTTCTCATACTTGTAGGATGAGTCATCTTGATGAATCGTCATCTTCTTTACGACCCATAATATTGATCCGTAGGGTCAAAATTTCAGTTTTAATGAAGGGAAATTATGTCATTTCCCAAGTTCAATTCAATGAATCTAGACACAATTAAGGCTAAGTTCAACCCTATATCTACCCAATTCTTTGAAATTCCCTCTTTCCAAAATTATCCTCCTAAAAATCTCTAAGGCAAAGAACTCAATTCTCTCAAGGTTTCTCTTCAAGCTCAAGCTAGGGTTTACAGATTTCTTCAAGGATTCTTCTTCAATTCTTAGTGAATTCAATCAAGTATGTAGGGATTCATTCATGGGTTCCTTTCACCCAATAAGTCCCAAAGTTTTCTCAAAGTTCCTATCAATTTTCAATTGGTTTAAACCCTAGTTTTGATGAATTGCATTGGATTATTTCAAATTTAATTTTGAATTGTTGTCGATGATTATTCCAAGTATGTTTCTAATTAATTACATTATTTTAAGTTGAATTATGAATGGCCATGCATAAAGCTATATCAATTATAATTTTAAGCCACAAAGATTATTTTCATGAGTTGATTATGAGTTCAATGATTTTCAAGAAAAGTTTTCATGATTTAAAGTTCAGATTATAATGTCAGTGATGAAGTTATGATGGTGATCAACTTATGAACAAAGAAAGTTATTATGGTGTGATAACTCCGATTCTCACACAATCATATTAAAGATGGTGATAAGTACAATTCTCACCAAAGTTATGGATTCTTATGAATCACTTAAGTTAATGACCTACTCCTAATATATTTTATAAGTATGGATTAATAGGTAGTTACTATCTTTCCCTATTACGTTATGATCCTGATTTTATGAGATTCTGTTGGGATATTGACTAAGCACTGAGAGGGATTTTAGGTGGGGTTTTATCCAGTAACACAGTGAGTTACCTAATGGAATCCTAGTAGAAACTAAAGTCCCAAACTATATTTCCCGCGTAGGATTTCCTTCATGGCCTAGATAGTAAATCCACATATAGCACAGTTGACTTGAGTTTAGTACCATAACTGAGTAGATCCTGGCAAGGTTGCCTTCCCCTTCTTGATAAGGGTTCAATTGGATTTTGTGTTATTTATTGCATGGTCTAAAATATCGGTTAAAGGTCTTATCCCACATAAGTTATATGTAAAGTTATGCATTTCATGATGAAGATTCATGATATGCATTGACCATGAGTTTTTATAAGTTTTCAAATGTTTCAAGCCTTACTCATATTCATTATGATTGGTCATGCCTCTTATGGCATATTATTCATGTTCCTTTACTTGTTTATGCATATCTTAGGTACTTAGCACCTTCTCTATACTAACGCATATTTTGCCCATATTTTCTCATAATGTAGGGGCGAACGACACTCAAGACTGTCCTCTTTATGGCTAGATTTTGCTTTAGATTTCAAGGAGTTGGTGAATCCTTATTTTATCGAGGACATGAATTTCATTCTCATTGTTGACTTGACTTTTCTTTACTTGATTTGAGAGATCTAGGAGATTGTTGTAATTCCCCATCAAAAACTAGACTAGAGGCATGTTTAGACTACATATGATATAGTGTGGATTGGACATTTATTGAGTTGCTATCCCTTAGTCCCATCCCCCTTCAGTGGAATACTTTCTCTTACTTTTAATATATTTCTTTACTTAATATATGCAATGTATGCTAAAATTTCTATGTTGGGGTCCCTCTTATCTCAATCCCCGTGTCATGGCTTGGCCCTAGTTCGGGTCGTGAAAAATATGGTATCAGCGCATAATGTTTAGAAAAGTCCTAGGGAGTGTAACATATCACTTTAAGTAGAGTCTTATTCTTTGGTGTTAAGCGCACCAAATCTATGAATAGGAGGCTACGAAGCTTCTTAGGAAAAAGTCTCACTTCTTTTACCATTTATGTGGTGCAGTAAAGTGGTTAAGCCATTCTCTCTAACGCTTGTTCTTTATGATTTTTAGAATATGCCTCCACGAAGATACCCCATAAGAAGGAATGTGGTTGAAGAGGAGCAACAAGATCCGAATGATCCTTTGAATGATCAAGTCTCTAATGCTGATTTCCGAAAGGCCTTCCAAGTACTTGCACAAGTCATTACGGCTCAATCCAATCATAAAGTGGTTGCTCCCATGAATCCAAATATGTCCAGGACATCGGCACTAGTTTGTGATTTTAGAAGGATGAATCCTCCAGATTTTTGGGGTTCTACGGTGGAAGAAGATCCGTAAGAGCTTATTGATAGCATTCACAAGATTATGGATATCATAGGGATTATCTAGTTGGAGAGGATGGAGCTAGCCACAAATCAATTGAAGGGTATTGGTCGCATTTGGTACGATCAATGGAAAATTGAGAGGCCTAGACAAACGGATCCCATAATTTAGGATGAGTTCAAAGAAGTGTTTCTTGATCTTCTCTTTCTATTGGAGTTGAGGGAATCCAAGATACAAAAATTCATCAACCGTAAGCAAGGTGGTATGAGTATTAGGGAATATGGCCTCAAGTTCACCTAATAATTGAAACATGCTCTATTCGTGGTTCCTAACTCAAAAGACCATATGAGTAAGTTTGTGTCAGGTGTGTCGGATATGTTCTCAAAAGAGTACAAGATGGCTATGTTAATTCAGGAGATGGACATCTCTAGACTTGTGACCTATGTGGAGAAAATCAAGAGTGACAAGCTAAAGAAGAATAATATAGAGTCCTAGAGACCACGGATCAATGTGATGATTTATCTCATGGTAAGTCTAGAGGTGGTGGATGTCCTCATTTTTGCCAAAGGTACACCGGCCAAGGGTATTCTAATACCACTACTTCAAGGTTTGAAAATTATATAGTGCCCAACCCGAAGCCTCAAGGAGGTTCTTCTATTAGCCAAGCTACTACCATATGCAAGAGATATGGTAAGAACCACAAGGGTGAACTAGGTCATCATACTAAGGAATGCAAGGTTAAAGATTGTCGTCTTCAAGGCCAAGTTGCTAATGTAGGCCAAGTTTCTCAAGGTGCTCAAGTGCAACCAAAGGTTGGTCAATGCAATAATTGGTTCTATGCTCTTCATGGTAGGCAAGTGGTGGAAGAGACTCCCGATGTTGTTACCGGTATATTACGGGTCTTTCACTATGATGTTTATGCCTTACTTGATCTAGGTGTACATTTGTATTTTGTTTCCCATTATGTGGCCATGGGATTTGATGTTAGTCCCGAGACATTGTTAGATCTTTTTTTGTTTATACTCTCGTAGGTGAGTTGGTTGTGGCTAAAAGAGTCTAAAGAAGTTATTTCGTTTCGGTCTTCCATAAAGTTACTCTATGTGATCTAGTTGAGCTAGAGATGACCGATTTTGATGTTATCCTTGGTATGGATTGGAAATATGCATGTTATTCTTCTATTGATTGTAGAACTTGAGTTGTTAAATTTCCAAATTCCTAAAAGAGCAGATCCTAGAATGGAAGGGTTGTGACTCTGTGTTCAAAGGTCACGTCATTTCGTGCCTTAAATCTCAAAAGATGATTTTCAAGGGTTGTATGTACCATTTTGTTAGGGTTAGGGATGAAAATTTCAAAACCCCTAAGTTAGAGTCAGTCCCTATTGTTAATGAATTTCTGGATGTGTTTCCCAATGATTTACCTAGTGACCCTCCTGAAAGGGAGATTGATTTTGGTATAGAACTTCTTTTGGGTACTTAAAATATTTCCATTCCTCCTTACAGAATGGCCCTGGTGGAATTAAACAAGTTAAAAGATCAATTAAAAGACATGTTAGATAAGGGTTTCATTAGACCAAGTATATTCCCATGTGGTGCTCCTATTTTGTTTGTGAGAAAAGAATGATTGTTCACTACGTATGTGTATTGACTACCGATAATTGAACAAAGTGACCATCAAGAATAAATACCCAATTCCTAGGATAGATGATTTGCTCGTCTAATTCAAGGGGAAAGTTATTTCTATAATATTGATCTCCATTCCGGTTATCACCAACTAAACGAGAGGGAGTGTGATATTCTCCAAATGACTTTTCAAACAAGGTATGACCATTTTGAGTTCCTAGTTATATCATTTGGTTTTACTAATTCCCTCTCGGCATTCATGGATTGATGAATAGGGTGTTCAAATAATATTTAGACATGATTTTAACTATGTTTATTGATGATATTTTGGTTTACTCTCGGAATAAGGAAGAGAATGCTAATCACTTGGAATTGTGTTGTAAACTCTATGAGATAAGAAATTATTTGTCAAGTTCAATAAGTGTGAACTTTGGATAAGGGGGTTGGCTTTTCTTGGTCAGATTGTGTCTAGTGAAGGGATTATGGTTGATCCTAAGAAAACTAAAGAGGTTAAGAATTAGCCTAGACCATTATCTTCTACGAATATTAGGAGTTTCTTGGGCCTAGATAGATACTATAGGAGATTTGTGGAAGGATTTTCATCGATCTTGCAACCTCTGACTAAGTTGACTCAAAAGAAGTTAAAGTTTCAATAGTTGGAAGATTGTGAGAAGAGTTTCCAAGAGTTGAAAGATCATCTCACTACCGCTCCTATGTTGACCTTACTGGAATGGTCCGATTGTTTCTTGGTGTATTGTGATGCTTCAAGGGTTGGTCTTGGTTTTGTTTTGATACAATATGGTACGGTAATAGCCTATGCTTCAAGGCAACTTAAGGTACATAAATGGAACTATCTAACCCATGATCTTAAACTAGCAGCGGTTGTGATTGCTTTGATGATTTGGAGACACTATATTTATGGTGTCATGATGATGTATTCACTGACCATAAGATTTTACAATATGTGATTATGTAAAAAGACTTAAACCTTCAGCAAAGTAGATGGCTTGAATTGTTGAAGGGCTATGATATGAGTGCATTATACCATCCGAGCAAAGCTAATGTTATTGCAGATGCACTAAGTAGATTATACATGAGTAGTGTGGCACATGTAGAGGAAGGTAAGAATGAATTGATCAAGGATGTTCATAGATTGGCATGTTTAGGTGTGCGATTGGTTGACTCCAATGATGGAGGTATCCTTGTTCTTAATGGTTGGAATCATCTCTTGTCGCAGATGTTAAGGACAAACAAGACCATGATCCGATGTGAGTTGAATTGATGAAGTTGGTTGCTGAAAAAGCTAATGATGCATTTTCCAATAGGAAGATGGTGTCGGTTGTGTGTACCTAATGTTGATGGGCTAAGAGAGTTGATATTGAATGAGGCTCATAGTTCTCAATTTTTGATTCATCCAGGTTCCACCAAGATGTATCATGATTTAAGAGAAGTGTATTGGTTGAATGGCATGAAGAAGGACATAGCGGAATTTATAGCTAAGTGTCCAAATTTCCAATAAGTTAAAGTTAAGCATCAAATACTGAGGGGTTTAGCCTATGATATTGAAATTCGTACTTGAAAGTAGAAAGATGTGAATATGGAAATTGTAATGGGTTTTGCTCATACTAGAAGGCAACATGATTCTATTTGGGTCATTGTGGACCGAATGACTAAATCAGCACACTTTCTACTGGTTAAGACTTCTTATGGTTCTGAAGATTATGCTAAGTTGTATATTCGTGAACTTGTGAAACCTCATGGTGTTCCTTTGTCGATTCACTGCATATTTTTGGAAGTCATTTTAAAAGGGTCTTGGTACAAAGATTAAGTTAAGTACCACTTTCCATCCTCACGATGATGGTCAAGCTGAAAGAACAATCCAAACCATAGATGATATTTTAAGGGCATGTGTTATCAATTTTAAAGGGAGTTGGGATGAATATTTTCCATTGATTGAGTTTGCCTACAATAATAGTTATCACTCTAGCATCTAAATGGCTTTTTTCAAAGCATTGTATGGGAGAAGATATAGATCCCTGGTGGGATGGTTTGATGTAGGTGATATGGCCTTAGTTGGTCCAGATTTTGTTATAGATGCTATGGAGAAGATTATACTCATAAGGGAGAGATTGAAGATGTCTCAAAGTCCTCAAAAGTCCTATTTAGATGTTAGTAAAAGAGAACTTGAATTTGAGGTGGATGATTGGGTCTACTAGAAGGTTTCCCCCATGAAGGGTATAATGTGTTTGGGTAAGAAAGGGAAATAAATTCCTAGATATTTACCTTATAAGATATGGAGACGTGTTGGCAAAGTGTCTTATGAGTTAGATTTTCCACTTAAGTTAACTATGGTTCACTCGGTGTTTCATGTATCTATGTTGAGAATTTTTTTGGGTTATCCGAATTCTATTTTCCCATTGGAAGATATAAGTATTGAATGGAACATGACTAATGAGGAGGTTTTGGGGGAAATCTTAGACCGGTAAGTTAGAAAGTTAAGAAACAAAGATGTTGCATACGTCAAAGTGTTATGGAGGAATCAACAAGTAGAAAGTGCTACTTGGGAAGTGTTGGTGGATATGATGAAATGATACCCGTACATCTTCCACTCTACTCAAGCCTAAATTAGTAAGTTGTTATTGTCAAATTTAATTAAACTCTTACGTATTTAATTCCTTCTATGTCATTCATATGCATGCATGTTCATAAAAGATGATTTTAAAGTCATGATTTTATGATAAGTTGAGATTTTCATGTTCCATTCTTTTTAAGGTGTCATTATGTTCATGTTGGGTTGCTAGTCGTCTTTTTTTGTCCTTCTTATAATAAGTTAATCTCATGAGTTGAGATTATTGATATGATTATGTGATTGGTTGGACTTACCTGACCGCCGTATGATTCTTCCCGTACCCTCTTACCCTATAACTATAGTTTTATGTTTCTCTGTTATTGTTATTAGTATTATTATGCTGTTTATTATATATTTATTCTTTCTAAGATTAGTCGGCCTATGATGTCTACTGATTATCCCGTATTTAGTTAGTCATAGTGCACTTCTGCATATTTTTTATGCAGCTCCCAATTGATCCGCCCCCTGCGCGTGCCGATCATCCGCAGTGGTGCCAAATTCAGATTGTGGTGTGCTCCCATCGTTCAGAGACTTGCAACCTTCCTTCTTTTGTACTGAGTTACACTTGTAATTTTGGATATTAATATATATATTGTATATGTATATACATTATCATCTTTTGTACTTAGTAGCTCCTGTATAGGTGACACCAGGTTCGGGGTTGGTCTAGTCTCAGTTCATCACTATTGGTCCCTATTGGGCCTTTTTTATATTTTGTATTGTATTTAAATATCTATACCCTAGCCCAAATTTTCTTTTGTTATATTCTTTTTGTGTTCTCCTTCTTATGTTATTAATTATTTAATTAAATTAAGTTTTAACTTCTATTTGATTAAGGTTTGGCTTGCCTACTAGGAGGTTTAGTAGGCACCATCATGGCTCGAATTTGGCATTTGACACTAGCATTGGAGATTCAACATCTCGATTGGCATATAGCACATGTAGGAGCAGTTTTGGGTGCTCTATGTGGTTAGCACCTAGGGTTTGACTTGTAGGTCCTCAGTAGGGTTCTTCGTCTGTCTCTGAGTATATGGTGGAGATTCTAGAATAGAAAGGGCATGCTCCTACAATGGTCCCTATGGAGTGAGACATAACTCAGCAATTTATTGAGGAATTTATTTTGCCAGTCCACTTAGAATCACAACACTTGATAGTTGTTGGGTCCACTTTTCCCCAGGTGGTCAGTTATGTGAGGTCAATGGAGCATGCATGTATGGAAACTTTCAGAGGTGGAGGTAGCACATCCCGTCATCATCATAGTAGAGGTAGCATCTCGCCCTGATATAGGCATCATCCTATTGAGGGTCAGCCTAACACTACACCTACCAGACCCATGGCAAGAGCACCTTAGGTTCCAAGTAGTTTTGTGATAGGTTATGGTACCCACGGTCGATAGAGTTCATGATAGACTTCTCAAGGTTTGCTATCCGAGCACTAAGTTTTTGGGGCTTATACTAATTTAACTGGTTCATCTCAGTAGGCGGCATTTTATGGAAAATGTTATACGTGCAGTGAATTTGGGCATACATCTAGGGAGTATTCTACAGTCACATATCATAGGTGATATGCTCAACAGGATCGCGTTCATAAGGGTTAGGGACAGTCAGTTAGAGATGGTATCCCGAGTGTTGAAGTTAGTGGTATGGTCGTTCAATTTGAGGCCAGGCGCATTCCATCCCATACTTCTATAGGTCATATAGAGGATGAGGCTCCAAGTATCAATCAAATTTGTGTAAATTTTATTTCTAGGACCTTTCTTCATTGTAGTGCTTAGGTGTTGGGGTCTTCATACCCATCGATGATTACTTTATTTGGACTTATATGAGCACTCTTTCTTAGCCTGATAATGACAACTTTACTTGGAACTATATGTATATGTTTATCATATGTAGGTGATTTTTTTATAGTGGATTATTTTGGTTTTACTGTTATGTTGTAGTAGTGGTAGATTTATACCTTGTGGATATTGAGCTTTGTTGATTGCTCTAGGGAATTCCTGTTTAGCCATCCTAGAGTTTCTTGTGTTGGCCCCTTCCCTTCTTAGTTTCCCCCCCCTCTTAGCATTCTTAGCTAGTGTGAGATTGTTGCCGAGAGAAGGGTGTGTTAGTAGTTTTGGCCCGTGTGGTATACTATAGATCTCGTTCGTGATTCTTCCATTGTTCAATTCGTGTTCTTAGTTTCTAAGGTGGCAAAGTTAAGGTTTTCCTTTCAGATTTAGGTGGGTTGTCTTTTCATTGTAAGTTTGTTGGTTAAGTTATCGGTCTAGTTGGATGTATGTTATGGTTTCATAATTGCACTGGCGGGTTGACTTGCGGTATTTGATGTGATTGTTTGATTCTATTGGATCACTTTTGGCAGGTTTAATAATCTAATAAATTGCATTTTGGCTCAGTTTTGCTCTTGGATTAGTGGTTTACTCAATTTTCACTTTTGGAGATGTATATGTACTCATGGAATCAAATTTTATTGTGTTGGGTTGGATTCTCATATTGGTTCAGTTTTTAGAAGTTTCGTTGGTAGCAAAGCGACATTAAAGTTGGTCTCAATGCAATATTTCTACCCATGGGGTTTGATTTCCCCTTGGAGTAGCATTTTCAATTTTTAAATGATAGACTTTAGACTAAAGTTATTGGTTTAGGTAGTCATCGGCTTAGAACTTTGGACTTATGCCCTAGGATGAATTGCTTATTTAGTCTTGCCACTCTTTGATGATATGGTGGTGCTTGCCTTTCCTTCGTGGTTAGTTGGATAATATTCAAGTGGTACTTGCAATTCCTTCGTGGTTGTTGGGGCAATATTCAGATAGTGTTGGGAATTGTTGTTGCAGTTTAGAATGGGTAGGAAACCCATGCTGACTAAAGAGTCTTGAGTTTGTAGTATAAAACAAAGAATTCGACATAGGAGTTATTCAACATCTTTTCTTGTCTGTTCTTCACCAAATTCTGAGGTATCTGTGTGATTTTGGTATATCTCGGGTTGGTCTATTGCGCTTAGTTGAGTTTTCCCTTGTTGAGTGGGAATTAGCAACAAAAGCGAGGAATTGGAAGTTGGGTTAGGTTATGAAGAAAATAAGTGAATTTAAGAGTTTTCCCTCAGCTTGAGTTTTGGGTTGGCTTTGCTCGACCCGAGAAGGTACCTGTAGGTCTTGGAGAGATTACGGGCCTAGCTTTCTAATATTTTTGTGACCTTGAGTTCCTTTCTATCTCTTGACTTTCGAGGATGAAAGTCCTTTTAATAGTAGATGTTGTAATGACCCTCTAGGCCATTTTTGTCCTTTTTGATCTTTCCAGTATTTAGATATTTCTATAGTGACCCCAAGCCATTTATAAATTTCTAGCACTGATACTTCAAAAGCCTGGTAGTTCATTTGGGTTTAATGCACGTTTCCTTGTGTTGGAGCTCTTGGAGTTTGAATGGTTTACTTCAGCCAAAACAACCTCAGAATGGAATTTTGATGGTTCCATTACCTCTGAAATTTCCAAATTATGCTAATAGCATGATCGACATGAGTATCGAAGCAATCGATACGAGTTAAAGGCGATCTGTACCTGTAGTCTTTAAAATTTGGCCAAAGGTTGACTTTGGTCAACATTCTTTGTAAATGCGCTCGAATTGAAATTTCGTCAGCGCAATTAACTCTGGAATGTCGAGTTTAGTCTAGGACGGCCTTTCATTCATGTCCCGAGGCTTCTAGTCTTATTCCGAGCCCTTTTGTGGATTTTGATTTAATATGGTGCATGGGTATGGGACCTACTTTATGTGGAGATGACCTCTAATGGAAATTTTAACTGTGTCGTTGAGTCTAGAATATAAAATTTGGTGGGGTAGCATAGTTCGCTTGTGCACATGGGATTCTAAATAAATCCCGAGCAACCTGTCGGAGGATTGGCCTTTTCCAAAAATTAGCTGGTATAGCTGAGTCTGGTGACGTTGCTAAAGTGCCCATAGCTAAAGAAACCAGGGTATCGCTAAAGAGATGGACGACCATACGTGGCTGCCTCTTAATTAACATGGCCTTTGCTAAAGCGACCTGTCACTTTAGCGACATGGTTCTCGCTTTAGCGAGGCCACCTTTTTGGTGAGGCTCAGTTAAGAGACCTTCACGTTTTCATTTGCTTTAGTGACCCTCAAGGTTATTTTTTAATTTAATCATTCATTCAGTCATTTAGAGCGTTCCTATAGCAACCCTAAGTTATTTATGACTTGATGGCACTAATTTCGGTCTCCTAGTCATTCATTTGGGTTTTAGGACCGTTTCCCTATTTTAGAGCTTTAATAACTTGGAAAGTTGACCTCCATCGTAACTTCAGGAAAATACCCTCAAAATGGAATTTTGACAGTTCCATCAACTTCAGAATGGTCAAATTATACTAGTAGCATGGTGAGTAAGAGTATCAAGTTAATCGATACGAGCTTAGGACCATTTGGTGCTTTTGCCTTTAAAATTTGCCTTACAGTTGACTTTGGTCAACATTCTTTGGAAATGGGCTCAGATAAAAATTCTAACAACACAGTTAGTTTTGGAATGTCGAGTTTGTTCTAGAACAACCTTTTGTTCGCTTCTCGTGGCTTCCGATCTAATCCCAAGGCCCATTGTGGAAGTTTTCTCAAAATGGCCTTTGGGTGTGGGACTGTCTTGACCCAACCCCACGGACCATGATGGGTGCCCGAACTTGACACTCAGGTGTACCCCTGCTAACTATAAGTAAACCTGCCTCCTGTTTGAGTTATAACATACCAACAGACAATATAAGGAAACACATCGTATAAGCCGACGAGGCTATCATAACATATAGGGTCGTTCCATAATGAACACACGCGCGAGCCAACAAGGCTGCCATGACAAAGGGAACGACCCAAAACATAAGATATATAAGCACAACTGTACAAATGTACATATACAACCCATATACATGTCCACAGACCTCTAAGAGTAAGAACAATAACATAAGGCAGGACAGGGCCCCCGCCGTACCCGTGAACAAATAAATATATACATCAAGGGTTAGTACCAAAATCTAGGCTCCAGCACAATGGAGCACCTCTAAACTGCTGAGTGGGACTTCTACACTGGTGGATCTCCAAAGTGTGTATCTGTACCTGCAGGCATGAAACGCATCCCCCTAGAAAGAGGGGGTCAATACGATTTGTGTACTGAGTATGTAAAGCATGAAATACCACAAGGAGCGCATAGTTGACATAGGGATGCAGGGAACAAGTATAACAATTAATAAATTACTGTAGCTGCATCTTGTAAAACGACCTTAGGTATCTCAGTGTCATATTCCATACCCGGCCCATTGTGGGACTCGGTGTTACAAATGTATCATTATGTCATCATATGCGTATATATACCGTACCTGGACCTTTATGGGACAAGGTCAATAATCATGTCATCTTACCATCGTATATATATATATCATACCCGACGCTTTATGGGACTCGGTCATACTCGGCCCTTTACGGGACTCAGTTATACAGGCTCTTTATGGGACTCGATGAATACTTATATCATCTTATATCATACCTATCCCTTTATGGGACTCGATCATACCCGACTCTATTGTGACGGACTCGGTGTAATATATATTAACCATATGCACGAGCATAGCAGTGAGTAACCATATGCAAGCTAAATCATTATCTGAGACTCTATGAAATAGCCAAGTGAACCATCACTTGAAAATCTGAGTAGTACTTGTCTTGAGTACCCTCTGAGGGTCATTAGGGATCATATTAAGTGGATCCTCAGGCATCATAGACGTGCATCATGATAATTCTACAAAGCTTACACAATCAGAGATATTCATCGCCTTAGATCCCTTAGGAATACAAGCTTGCGTATCCAGTTACTACCCAACATATAGAAGGATCGAGGGTAGTAGTTCAATTGCTTTAGGACCTTTAACATTCAGAAGTGAGTACAAGCCATGAGTTACACCCGGAACCTATAAATGGAATTGCCTTTAACTCATACCGTATACCTTTTCACTTACATTAAACCATTTCAAGAGAAGGAAGGGATAGGCTTCACGTGTACTACCTTTCTTCATGTAGAAGACTTACAAGACAATAACTCAACTATCGCAGGAATTCTAACATCAAAAAGTGAATAAGATTTACGAACCATACTTGGGGTTCTATAAATGGAATTTTCCCCACAATACATATACCAACCTCTTATGACTAAGACATTCCAAGAGAAAAGAAGATATAAGCTCTACATACTCTCTACTTCCCCTCATATAGTCATCATACACATATGTGCCCTGGAACGTATGGCCCAATCCTTAGATAGTACCATATATCCTACTTGGCCAATCAAAGGACTCGGTACCATAAACTTTTCATCATAACATCATAACTGATGTCAAAGATATATCAAGAGAGAAGAAGAGTAGCTTTACATACTTATGCCAAAAATATGCCAAGAGAAAGAAGGTAGCTTCCCATACCTCTTATGGGTTACCTTTCACCACGTTCTCCTCATCGTATTTTAAACCTATTTAACATGGAAGAAATACTAAGATTAATAACCTTCCACTTTCAAACTTCCAAATCCACAACCAAGTATCCATAGGAATCATTTCCTTATCTATTTCCCTCGACTAGCTTACTACTAGTTCTGAAGTTGGCGGAAATCGGGAAGCATCTACCCTATAACTTGCCCTATCCTAATTCTAATCTTAGCAGACATATTTTACACAAAAACCATCATCTATATATAATCAAATCACTCCAATACGATGAAGTAAAAATTCTACACAACTCGCCCAAAACTATAATACCAAAATAGAGTTTTTAATCTTTATTTTATAAAACCTTTAACCATACGAAATGGAGGGTCGTGTGGATGAAACTTGCAGAACCCACACCATTTTTAGAACACTTTCCATCCCTGAAACACACAACCTACCCATATGCAACCACATCACCACAATCACGACATACTACTCGAGTTTGATTTAACTATAACGACTTTAATTTAGTTTATTTCCAACATCAATCATCCTTATGTAATTTTTACACTTCAAACCTCATTTAAGACATTTAGTATACTTCATAAAAATATCATAAACCCTAATTTGAAAGAGAAAACCTTACCTTGCCCGAACCTCGCCAAAACTCGCCTCAGAAGCTCTTTTAGAATGGCTGAAACTTTGTGGCTGTTTGGTATCCTTTTGGTGCTGATCCAAACCATACTTTTTTATTAATAACACTTTCATATCATCTTTTTATAACCTAGATAATTAATTCACAGAACGAAATTGGACAACTTATCTTTTTTTCTCCCAAATTCGTAGCTCCCTCTCTCTAGTTTAGAGTTTCTCTTCTCTTTTCTTTTCTAGAATTTTCTTGAATGAAGATGAAACTTATGGGATAAGAATGAATTTAAAAGTCAGAAAACATATATATATGTAGTCCACCTTAGGGGGTGACATATGTCAACCCTTAAGTGGTAACATGTGTTAAGCCCTCATAGGGCCAATGCACCCCCTCCTCCACCCTTGGGATGCCACACGGCAGGTGGGTCCCACCCCTTGCTATAGTTTCTTCCACGTGGCACTTACATCTGCTTCAACGTGTCACCTTTATTTCCTCCTCGTGGGTTCATAATCTCGTTTTGCTTTACGAACCTATGTAATTCTTGCTACGTAAGCTTGGTATGTACTCAAGTAGTTTAAGTATGTAAGATTTTTAAGTTGGTAGCTTACGTAAATAAGTCGAGTCCTATGACTCATTACTTATCCTCCAACTTCTTTCGGATTCTTACAACCCTATTTCCAATCTTCTCTATTATAGGGTATCTCATTCTCCTTTCCTTAGAATTATTTGATAGCGTTGTAGATTATCCAGCTCACATGGTGCCTTTTAAGGATCTTAAGAACCTTTCAAGAAAATTAAGAAGCTTAAGAACATTCCAAGGTACAAATGTACGGGGTATAACATCCTTGTCCCCTTTAGAACATTCGTCCTCGAATGTGAATCAAAAACCTTCCTCAAGATCTTATACAGATTACTGGAAAGTTTCTTTCTATTGCAATATCTCATACTTGTTTCGCTTCCTTTACTTACTCTTAAGTTCTCTTATATTCTACCATAGGAAAGATCTCTCATCCTCTCTCTTATGCTACTTGTATGTCACAATATCAGTAGCGAATAACCCTGTTGCCAATATTTTAATCTTTAGTCAAGTATAGGCTTGCTATCCTTCACAATATTCTTAATATCTTACGAATTATTTTATTCATACTTCATATCCATCATAATTCTATTTCCCTTGCACTCTTGTCTTAATCATACTATTACTCCTTTTAATTATAGTTCGTAATAGTTTATCCCTGTGTATCAATTCCGTTGGTGCCTTAATATATCATTCTATCCAAAACTACCAATTTTCTCTAAATCATCTCCCTGGGGTCACGAGTCTTTTCCAACTTTGATTTACCATATCAATATCGACCTCCTAGTTTCTATTGCCATCAATTCATCAATTAACTTATTTCTCGAGGTCATCCATACTCGTGGTTTAGAAAAATCTCATCATTATTGTGGGAACGACCCTTCAAGATATACTACATCCCTATATCTCATTCTCTTTTTATTTCTAAGAAAATTTGGACAGAGTTTCATCTGTATTTCTTACTATCTCAAACCTGCACACAGAAAATACCAACAATGCCTCACAGGGCCAACATGTATAAAAATACATATATATGTATCATATCATATTATATCGCATCCATACAGGGTGCCCACAATCAACAGTATAAAAATGGACTTACCTCGAACGTCCACTAGAACTTCCCCTGTTACTCTTTCCTGTTTACTCTTCCTTTTACTTTACAACTTTACATTTCAGTTCTACTTCAATACCTTACCCAACATATATCTTTTGAGCCTTTGCTTACCTACGCACATTATGACTTTCAATATCGTCAATCACTTCCTTCCGTTGCTGTCATCCTTCTGTTAACATCTAAGGTTAATATAAGGAGTTTTCCTATGACTCGAATCTATCGCACGATCTTAGATATGAAAAAAATGGTAACATCCTAAATGTCTTGTAGCCTCCTATTTATAGATGTGGCGCTCAAGACATTGATAAATAAGACTCTACTAGACACGGTCTGTATAACTCTAAGGAAGGACCGCTTTGATACCACTTCTGTCACGACGCAACCCCGCAAGCCGTAATGGGTGCCCAAACTGGACACTCATGTGTACCTCTTCTAACTATAAGTAAACTTGCCACCTGTATGCATTATAACGTAGCAAAAGACAGCATAAGGCAACACAATGTATAAGTCAATGAGGCTATCGTAACATGTAAGGTCGTTCCATAATGAACACACGTGCGAGCCGACAAGGCTGCCACGACCAAGGGAACGACCCAAAACATAAGACATATAGGCACAACTATACACACATACATATACAACCCACATATATGTCCACAAACCTCTAAGAGTAAGAACAATAATATAAGGCGGGATAGGGCCCCCACCATAACCGTGAACAAATAAATATATACATCAAGGGTTAGTACCAAAATCTAGGCTCTAGTATAATGGAGCGCATCTAAACTGCTGAGTGGGACTTCTATGCTAGCGGATCCCCAAAGTGTGTATCTATACCTGCAGGCATAAAATGCAGCCCCCTCGGAAAGAGGAGGTTAGTACGATATATGTACTAGGTATGTAAAGCATGAAATACAACAAGGAGCACACAATTGACGTAGGGATGCAGGGAACAAGTATAATAATTAATAAATCACTGTAGTTGCATCTTGTAAAATAACATTATATATCTCAGTGTTATATTCCGTACCCGGCCCGTTGTGGGACTCAGTGTTACAAATGTATCATTATGTCATCATTTGCGTATATATATCGTACCCGGACCTTTATGGGACTAGGTCAATAATCATGTCATCTTACCATCGTATACATATATATCATACCCGACCCTTTATGGGACTCGGTCATACCTGACCCTTTATGACACTCCATCATACCCGGCCCTTTATGGGACTCTGTCATACCCGACCTTTTATTGGACTCGGGGAATATTTATATCATCTTATATCATACCCATCCCTTTATGGGACTCGGTCGTACCCGGCCCTATTGTGAGGGACTCGGTGGAAGATATATGAACCATATGCACGAGTAGAGCAGTGAGTAACCATATGCAAGCTAAATCATTATCTGAGACTCCATAAAATAGCCAAGTGAATCGTCACTTGAAAATCTGGGTAGTAATTGTCTTGAGTACCCTCCGAGGGTCATTAGGGATCATATTAAATGGATCCTCAGCAGTCATAGACGTGCATCAAGATAATTCTACAAAGCTTACGCAATCAGAGACATTCATCACCCTAGAGCCCTTAGGAATATGAGCTTGCGTATCAAGTTACTACCCAACATATGGAAGGCTCGAGGGTAGTAGTTCAACTGCTTTAGGACCTTTAACATTCAGAAGTGAGTATAAGCCATAAGATACACCCAAAACCTATAAATGGAATTGCCTCTAACTCATATCTAATACCCCTTCACTTACATTAAACCATTTCAAGAGAAGGAAGGGATAGGCTTCATGTGTACTACCTTTCTTCATGTAGAAGACTTACAAGACAATAACTCAACTATCGCAGGAATTCTGACATCAAAAAGTGAATAAGATTTACAAACCATACTTGGGGTTCTATGAATGGAATTTTCCCCACAATACATATACCAACCAGTTATGACTAAGACATTCCAAGAGAAAAGAAGATATAAGCTTTACATACTCTCTACTTCCCCTCATATAGTCATCATACACATATGTGCCCTGGAACGTATGGCCCGATCCTTAGATAGTACCATATATCCTACTTGGCCAATAAAAAGACTCGGTACCATAAACTTTTCATCATAACATCATAACTGATGTCAAAGATATATCAAGAGAGAAGAAGAGTAGCTTTAAATACTTATGCCAAAAATATGCCAAGAGAAAGAAGGTAGCTTCCCATACCTCTTATGGGTTACCTTTCACCACGTTCTCCTCGTCGTATTTTAAACCTATTTAACATGGAAGAAATAATAATATTAATAACCTTCCACTTTCCAACTTCCAAATCCACAACCAAGTATCCATAGGAATCATTTCCTTATCTATTTCCCTCGACTAGCTTACTACTAGTTCTGAAGTTGGCGGAAATCGGGAAGCATCTACCCTATAACTTGCCCTATCCTAATTCTAATCTTAGCAGACATATTTTACACAACAACCATCATCTATATATAATCAAATCACTCCAATACGATGAAGTAAAAATTCTACACAACTCGCCCAAAACTATAATACCAAAATAGAGTTTTTAATCTTTATTTTATAAAACCTTTAACCATACGAAATGGTGGGTCGTGTGGATGAAACTTACAGAACCCACACCCTTTTTACAACACTTTACATCCCTGCAACACATAACCTACCCAGATGCAACCACAACACCACAATCACAACTTACTACTCGACTTAAATTTAACTATAACGACTTTAATTTAGTTTGTTTCCAACATCAAGCATCCTTATGCAATTGTTCCACTTACAACCTCATTTAAGACATGTAATATACTTCATAAAAACATCATAAACTCCAATTTTAAAGGGAAAACCTTACCTTGCCCGAAACTCGCCAAAACTCACCTCAGAAGATCTTTTAGCGCGGCTGATACTTCGTGGCTGTTTGTTATCCTTTTGGTGCTGCTCCAAACCATAATATTTCATTAATAACACCTTCATATCATATTTTTATAACCTAGATAATTAATTCATGTAACGAAATTGGAGAACTTACCTTTTTTTTCTCCCAAATTCGTAGCTCCCTCTCTCTAGTTTAGAGTTTCTCTTCTCTTTTGTTTTCTAGAATTTTCTTGAATGAAGATGAAACTTATGGGATAGGAATGAATTTAAAAGTTATAAAACATAAATATATATAGGCCACCTTAGGGGATTGTGTCATCCCCTAAGTGGTAACATGTGTCAAGCCCTCATAGGGCCAATACACCCCCTCTTCCACCCTTGGGATGCCACATGGCAGGTAGGGCCCACCCCTTGCTGCAGTTGCTTCCATGTGGAACTCCCATCTGCTTCCACGTGGCACTTTCTCTTGCTTCTACGTGTCACCCTATTTTCCTCCTCGTGGGTTCGTAATCTCATCTTGCTTTACGAACCTATGTAATTCTTGCTACATAAGCTTGGTATGTACTCAAGTAGTTTAAGTATGTAAGATTTTTAAGTTGGTAGCTTACGTAAATGAGTTGAGTCGTATGACTCATTACTTAGCCTCCAACTTCTTTCGGATTCTTACGACCCTATTTCCAATCTTCTCTATTATAGGGTATCTCATTCTCCTTTCCTTAGAATTATTTGATAGCATTGTAGATTATCCGGCTCACATGGTGCCTTCTAAGGATCTTAAGAACCTTTAAAGAAACTTAAGAAGCTTAAGAACCTTCCAAGGTACAAATTTATAGGGTATAACAGGGACCCACTTTGAGTCTGGAACGTCGAGTTTGGTAGGGTAGAATATCTTATTTGTGTACATTGGATTCCAAAACAAATTTTGGGCACCCTGTCAGAGTTTTTAAACTTGGTGAAAAACTCAGGTTTTGCTAATAACTGGTGCAACACCAGTTTCTCTCCATGATCGTGGGCTCTAGGCTGCGTTCGCAGAGGCTTGAGGCATTGGTCTCCATGATCGCGGGCTTATGGTTGCATTTGCGAAGGCCAAGTTTCTTGTCCTCCGAGTTCACGGAGCACTATAGCCACGTTCACGAAGGCTATTGACTTTATCTTTTTAATGAAAGACCAAGACAAATTTTAGCTCCTTCTTCAATCTTGAAACTTAGTTTTTTCCTCCATCTTGAAGCCAATTTAAGCGATTCAGATGACTAATTTCAAGATAAATTTGTAAGGAAGCTAGTGGTGAGCTCGAAAATGCATGGGGAATCTTCGTTGGAGGTACAAATTAGTGTTTTGTCACTGCTATAGTTAATTTTTGGAGTTGTATTTCATGGAAATTGAGGAGGTTGTAACTTGATCATATGAGGTTCATTTTGAGTGAATTTTGAGGCTAGATTGTGGGGTTTTTTGCAACAATCATCGTAGTGTAGTTTGTTTAGGTTGGAAACGTCTCGTGCTTTCGGAATTAGGTGACCAATATGCTGCCATTTTTCATCTTTTAGTCGAATTTTGTGAGTTTTAGTTGCATGTCGGTCTCGCATCATTTTCCACCTCGAATTATGTTATAATTCTTATTTGTGTACTTGGAATATTGTGTAGGACCTATTTTCAGGATTAATTTTGGAATTCCAAATATGGGTCCCACTTTTCCCTTTTTAGACCCAAAATTAGACCATCTCTGAATTTGATGATTTTAGTGTTATAATGATCATATTAACATTATGATTCTATTTTTGATAGCGTGGCAGCATGCGACGGCCTCCCAAAAAGGAAGAGCTTCAGTTTCATGAGTTGGAGCGCGCATAGTTGACATTTAGGTAAGCTAAGGTTTTCTTCCCCTTATAAGACTAAGCATGTTTAGGCAATTGTACATTGATTTGTATGAGTTTTGAGGTGTTTGGGTGTCGAGCATGATAATTTCCTAGAATTCATGTCTTGGGCCTTATTTCGGGTAATTATTGGACTGTGTAAGCATGACTCTTGTTGTTGTTGATCATTCATGAATTGAGGTTAATACTGTGCCTGTTGTTATATGTTTGGAAGCATGTTTGGCCTTAGTCTAAGTTTAGACTAGTGTTACCTTAGACTTGCACTATTTTTGGGTATCGTTGGGCCTTAGAGCTTCTCCGATGTCATTTTGGACGGTTAGCTCCTTGTAGATTGATATAGCCCACTCGAGTCTGATAGTCAGAGCCTTAGATAGGCAGTAACTTAGCTTGTGATTTTACCTCTATAATCGCCTAATCTCCTATCAGCCTTGTTTTGTTTGGTCCTTGATTTTCGCAAATTTCCTTAGCGATTTAGGGTGTAATTGGTTCGGGCAGGAAAGACATATTAATACAACTTTCTTTGGAAGCACTCCCCATGATGCACAATTTGATGTTGATTCTAATTTGGTTTGATCCTTAGCTATACATACTCGGTTCCAGTCCGTGGTCTCTCACTGGTGTTCGATTCCTTAGCTATAGTTACTTAGTTAAAGTTTGTGGTCTAGCATACTTATGATAGGTTCCTTAGCTATAAATACTCGGTTCAAGTCTGTGGTCTAGCTTACTTATTTTCAGGCTTTCTAGCAATAGTTACCTGGTTACAGTCTGCGGTCTAGCTTACCCGTGCTCGACCTTTGGCTACAGTTACCCGGTCCTAGTCAATGGTCCAACCCACTTATATCAACTCATTAGCTATAGTTATGCAATTTTAGTCCATGGTCCAGCTTGCTCATTGTTAAATTTCTAAGTTTCTTATGAATCTTTGGTTAAATCTTCGTCTACTCTCAGTTGTGGGTTAAGCTGTTAGAGTTGGATATGGTTCAGTTCAAGTCTGGGAAATGGTGATATTAATGGAATCCTTAGTTCCATTCTTTTTCTCTTTCAACGATTCTTGCATCTATCGGGCTTTTGGGAGTTCATGCAGATGGTTACTCCTTATTTGTGCATGAGCATACCCGTTGGGTTTATGGGAGCCCAAAGGAGTTAGTTAGATTCTTTTTCTTTGTTTGCTAGTACGCTCGTGCACATACCTACATTTACTTCTTGTCCTATCATTAATAGTGATCTTTTACTCGTATTTTAGTTTGTTTTTGCTTATATTACTCGGTCAGCCTATGATGCCTATTGGGTACCTATTCTTTTGGACTCATACTACACTCTACATTTGTTTTTGTGATGAAGGTCGGACGATTAGCTACTAGCATTGAGTTCGAGCTTGCTGTAGTCATTTTCGAAGGTGAAGGTGAGAACATTAGGGTCCTGGATTTACCCGTCTCCTTCTTTATATACATTTGTCTTTTACTTTTTAAGACAGCTTTGTTTACGTTGTCCACTTTTAGGACTTGTACTCTTTTTACTAGTAGCTTAGTACAGGTGACTTCCAGGTTTTGGGAGGGATTCATTTTCATTTGTATATATATATTTAGCCATTTCCGCCATTCATGTATGCCCCTGTTATTTTTGTTACTGATTTAGATAGATTTGTTGGTTTTCTACCCTGACATCTTATTACTTACAGTTCCGGAATATGGGTTGGCTTGCCTACTAGTGGGTTATAGTAGGTACCATCATGACTTGAGAAATGGGGTTGTGACAAGTTGGTATCAGAGCCCCAGATTCATCGGTCTCACTTGTATTGAGCTAATATATAGTAGAGTCCTACGGATCAACGCGGAGACATCCGTGACTTATCTTTGCAAGGATACAGGATGTCTTTAGGAACGTGTCTATTTTGTATCGCTGTCACACAGTGTATGTCTTGTTGGTTTCTATAAATATCACTTGTTCCACTCTTTTAGAGGATGGATCGCACACACTCCAGAGGTAGAGGTCGACCACGGGGTCATGCTAGGGTTGCAGCACTAGCTCAAGACCGAGAGAAAACTCTAGAGCTAGGGGTGAAGCCACCACTACCTTCATTTCATCAACAGATGGTGGGCCCAGGACTAGCCCAACGACCACTAGAGCCAGCAATAGCTCCAGACCTACAGGCGATGCTCACCCAAATAATAGTTGCCTTTGGGGACATGTGGCAAGCCCCAGCTACAACTGCTCCAGTATCATAGGACCACCCTCCACCAGCAGCACAGGTTGTTCAGGAACCATCGTCACCAACTACTAACCATGATAATTTGGATAGTGTTATGCCACTATGGCAGCAAAAGATGCTTGGGGTGTTCCTTCGATTATCACCGCCGAGATTTTCTGGGGCTATAGGAGAGGAAGGCTACGAGTTTCTACTTACTTGCAACGAGAAGCTACATACCTTAGATTTAGTGGAGTCTAGGGGAGCTGACTTCACTACTTACCAGCTACACGGTCCCACCAGCCAGTGGTGGCGTACCTACCTAAAGCCCAGGACAGTTGGGTCTCCATCAATCACCTAACTCAGTTTTAAAAGTCCTTCTTGGTCTAATTTTTCCCTAAGAGCATCAGAGATCATCTCTCGAATAATTTTTCACGGTTAGAGTTGGGCTCCATGAAAGTGTAAGAGTACGAGGACCGATTCCACGAGCTCTCAAGGAATGCCGCCATGATATTACCTACTAAGGAGGAGAGAGTTCGATGCTTCGGTAGAGGTGTGAGGCTCTAGCTACAGATCGACACTCAGTCTTTAGTCTTTGTGGGCCGCTAATTTCTAGAGATGGTAGACCATGCCCGCACGCTCTAGCAGCTCAGTCGTGATGCCTAAGGGGGCAACGGCAAGAGGACTAGGCAGGAGGATAGCCATGATAGGCGCCATTTTAGACCCTCGGATTCCTACAATAGATCTTGCCAGAGATTTCAGTCAGGTCAGTCCAGCCACCCCTTCCAGGCCTCTCATAGGACATCGAATAGTGGTCAGCACCATCAAATTAGTTCTAGTGCCAGTCCGAGTCAGGGCCAAAGTTGTTTGTAGGAGGGTTCGTTAGGCAAAGTTGATCGACCCATAGTTTTCAGTTGACATGCTCAGGGGTGATATAAGTGCAGTGAGTTTGACCATTGGTCCCGCAAGTTCCCTCAGCATAGGCTAGTCGTACCAGCTCCACAAGTAGGTAGACCCGCGCCAGTGTCACAACCCAACCCTGTAGGTCGCTACTGGGGTCTGACCTGGACCCCCCGTATATATATCTATCAGCTGTGGATACATTGAACTGTAAAAAAAACAATATAATATAACAGAGCCCAACTGGGCGATAACATTTACATACACCTGTAGCCCTTTTTTGTTTGTATCACAACATATAGGGCACGCAAGCCGACAAGGCTGCCATAACATAACAACATATACAATATATCATATAGACCCAGCTGAACCAAACTGACATATACAACCCACATATACATGTCTGCAGACCTCTAAACATATAAATGACAACATATGGCGGGACAGGGCCGCCGCCGTACCTCTGAATGGATAAAACAATTTCTATACATTCGTGGACAGTATCAAAACTAGGCCCCGATATAATAGAGCCTCTTCTAGCTGAGCTGCATGGAATCCTAAGCTGACGGACTCCCAAAATCTATATTTGTACCTACGGGTATGAACGCAGCCCCCCGTGAAAGGACGTCAGTACAACATATGTATTGAGTATGTAAAATGTAACATAATACACTGGAGGTATATTCGAAATAGAGAAGCAGGGTAACAAATTATCAAATCAAAGTCATGTACATGTACTCTGTGAATCACAAAAGCATGCATGCTCAATTTATACAATATACCCGTCCCTTTCAGGGGTCCGATTAATCACATTTGTAGGACCATCATAGGCCTGGCGCCATCACCACCTTATTACAACACATCATCATATATCTATACACGTATCCTGGCCCTCTATTGAGAGACTCAGGGAATAATGCATTGAACTGTGCCTGAGAATATATCCTAGCCCGGAACTCAGGGAAAGAAGTGTTACAATATACACGAGTAGAGTAGTGAGTAACTATATGCAATTTAAATCATTATTAGAGACTTGACCGTATAAGAAGATTAAAATTTTGTTGGAGGACTCGAGTAGTAGTGTAGTCATTTAGAGTGACTTCTAAATGCCATTATGGGCAATATCAATTATAATCTCAGGGCTCCTAGACATTTTCTAAAGTAAAGCCAAATCGCTTATGGAAATAGAAACATTTGTTAACATATAGTCTGTAAGACTTGGAGCTTGTACATTTGTTACCTCTTTAACATATAAAAGTTTCCAGGGAAATAGTTCAACTACTATCAGAGTTCGATATTCAAATGTAATTAAGAGATGTTTAAGAATCGAGTTACCTTGGAGTTCATATCAGATTCAACTTACGACTAAGACAAGGACATGCCCCAAAAGAAGAAAGAGAATAAGCTCTATCTAGTCTGTACTTTCCTTCAGGTGATCTTCATATACATATTTCGTACTCGGCCCTTCACGGGGCTCGGTGAACCACTATGGCATTGTAACCTCATTTTTGTATCAAATACATCTCAGTGGAAATGAGAGATAGCTTCCCATAAATTACATTCTGACACATAGAAGCCCTACTAGTCAATACTTAATCTTCACAGGAACTCTAATACTGAACAGTGGATAGGGGTTATGAGGCATACTCGGAATTCTGGGAATGGAATTATCCCCGCACTTCATATACAATTCACTTAAGGCTAAACAATGCCAAAAGGAAAGAAAGATAGTTGTACGAACTTATACCAAATCATGCCAGGAGAAAGCTTTACATACCTTGTCTGAGTTATTCCTCATCATGTTCGCCTCGTCATCCTTTGAACCTATTCAACATGAAAGTAATATGAATATCAACCCCTCTTAACTTTCCATCACCTTAGGTTACATCTTAGTATTAATGGACTCTATTTCCTTAGTCGTTTCCCCGACTAGTTCTGTTATTTGCTAAGGCGTCAACGAAAATTTGGCAGCACCTCCCCTATAATGTGCCCTATCCAAATTTACAATTAGGTCCCTAAGACCAACAGCCAACCAACAAAGACAACCTCCAGCAACTCATACCAACCATATACAACATGAATTCCAAACGACTTATTCAAAATTACGATATCAAAATAGGGTTTCTAGTTTCCATTTTTTTCAAACCTTTAACCGTACGAAGCGGGGGGTAGTGTGGATGCAACCAGAATCTCCCCCAACTCATTTAGAACATTTTTATACCCTGAAAAAACAATACACACCCCTTCAGTAGCACCTCACAAGAACAACACTCTATTTCGGCAACAATTCAACTATAGCGACTTCAATTTAGTTTATTCCGAACGTTGAACTTTTTACGACTTTTCCACAATTTCCAGCATCAAAAAAGGTGTGTAATACACCCTATAATAACACCATAAAGTCCAAATTTAAATGAGAAGCCTTACCTTACCCGAAATTGGCCAAAACTAGCCAAATCGCAACTCAGAACTTCTTCAAACGCGCTGAACTTGAGCGGGCTGTTTTTGCGACTTCCTCGCTGCCCCAAATTGGATTTTCTCGTTATTAAACATCATCATATAACCAATTGATACCATAATTAATTAATTCACGGAACAAAACCCGGAAGCTTACCCAAAAAGGGTCAAATCCGTAGCCCTTCTCCCTTGTCCCTTTCATGTTTTTCTCATATTTTCTCTTCCAAATTCCAATTGAAAAGCTGGAGTTTTAGTTCTATGAATGTATTCAAATACATATATACGTATGCACGTACTTAAGGTACACCATATATAATTAATTCACGAAAGAAAATTGAAAAACTTACCTTTAAACTTCAAAGGCGATGGCTGCCTCTCTATGTCTCTCTTTCACGTTTTTTTTCTCTATGTTGGCTGATGTTTTAATGAAAAACTGAAGTATATGATACATATACACATATATATGTGGCTTTAGGGTGTGACACGTGCCATCCCCAAGAGGTGACACGTGTCCAGCCCCTATTGGGCCACCGCACCTACATGTTCAAGGAGGGGCTGCCACGTGGCAGTGGGGCACACCTCCCCCAAGCAGGTGGGTCAGATACTTGACCCCAAGCAGGTGGGTCACCTTCCTTCTTAGGTGCTTCCATGTGTCACCCTCCCATTGGCTGCCCCGAATTTTTTTTGTTTCTTCCTCGTGGGTTCGTAATCTCGTCTCACTTTAAGAGCCTATGAAACCTTTGCTACATAAGCTTGGTATGGAATCAAGTAACTCATGTATGTAAGACTTCTAACTTATTAGTTTACATAGATAAGTCGAGTCCTAGGACTTGTTACTTGGCCTCCAACTCCTTCCGACTTCTCTTGACCCTACTTCCAACCTTCCCTACCAAGGGGTGTCACATTCTCCCTTCTTAGAGTTTTTCAATAAGGTCGTAACTTAAGTAGCTCACATACTAGCTTCTAAGTAGCTTAAGAGACATTCTGAGTTTAAAAGTGTGGGGTGTAACATCCTTCCCCCTTTAGAACATTCATCCCCGAATGTTAGACCAAACCTCTCTTAGCACCTTATACAAATCGTAGGGAGGTTCTTTGCTATTTTCTTAACACATACCTCCATACCAGTACTTCCTATATGCTTTTCAAGAATCGGGGTTACCTGTAAATATCAGTTATAGGTGCGAATACTTGTATTTCATGTTCTCTTCAGTTCCCCGATCATCTTTATTCAGGTTTTGTTTTTTCTAACATCCCTTGCGGGGAGGCATGTCTTTAGTCTACAATCTTTTGGTTTGCCGATCTATGATGGCGATAGGTTTTGCCTCACAGGATTCCATCTCCTAGACCTTATCTATGGAATATACCCTGGGCGACTCGTCAGTACCCTTGCGAAGCATTCTTATTTGATGGACTAGGCATATAGTTCCTAAATTAGGTGGTAAGCTCAACTTACCAGCTCTATTTCCCACCTTATAAGCAATTTGACACAATCTAATATATTTTGGGTTAATTTTCCTTTTCTGGGGGACTCTGTTATGAACATTCGATCATCAATTTGAACTTTGTATATCGATGTTGATTATCTATATATCATTCCTGCTGACTCTGGGCTTTTAGTCAATAGCTTGCTTAATCATGTCGGGGCCATTGGAATACTAGAGTAGTAATTATTACTGTAGGCAACTTGATAAGTGATGGATAGTCATTCCGGCTACCTTCGAAGTTAATCTCTCGGCTTGTGATATATCTTCAAGCGTCTAATAGTGCGCTCAGTCTGTTTAGTAGCTCGAGGGAGAAATGCGGTACTAAGACCAGTCTGTGCTCTTGATCTCTTCTTGGACAGATCTCAAGGCGTTAATTATAATTCAAGTCCCTTTATCTGGGATATTAGATGAGGAAACCTCACGGAACCTTACTACTTTCTTGTCATATAACTTTACCTAGTTCTAGCGGCATAGGTGGTCTTGCTTGGAAGCAAATGAGTTGATTCATTAGCCTACTCACAATAACCCATATAGCACCCTACTCTTACAAAGTACAAAATAGGTTCATAATGACGTTGATAATTTGGGAATCGTTAGCCTCGTATAGTCCTTCTCGACTCTTTTCAGAACTTTAACTGGCATTCGATCTTTTAGGTCGTGCTTTTTCACCCTCAGAGTTGGCTACCAAGTAGTGTCGAAATTCCCTCACCCACTGGCCCATATAGCCATTCTGCGGTTTTCCTCTCATTAACTAGCTCTATGTTCAAGAGCTGTGGCATTCGAGTGCGTCGTCAATTAGCAATTAGCTAATCCTTCTTGTTTTGCTTAAGCCCTTGTTAAAATTTCCTTAACGTATCCTATAATACTCTGGGTATATAATCTCATATTATTTGTCCGTCACTAGTTCAGATTCCTCCATCTCGCGCGATCACACCAGCACTAACACATTAAGTTCCATCAGAATTTTGAAGTGAAGCGTGCTGGGGCGAGAGTAATATTGGGATGGGTGACCTCCATGGAAGTCTTTGGGTCGCGTTTCATTGTAATCCTTTCCATAATGTGTGGGGCACTCGACTTAGCTCCAGATTTACCTCAGCATTATTTCGCGAGTCTTTATGTTTTGCTCTGTCTTCTCATCTGTTATCTTATATCCAGCGTCGATATCCTTTCATTAGTACATTCTTCTATTTTTATATGCTGCCTTCTAGTGTTATGTTGTTCAGGGTCTCATCGCAAACTTCTTAACGCTGCCTTATGTAGCATTCTGGCGTCCCTCTAATTATTGGTAGCTTCTGGACCTTTCTAACTTGGTTTGGCAAGGTGTCTTATTAAAGTTTAGACACCCATCTCAAATGTATTCCCATTTCGATTGCCTTCACCTTACTTTTGTCATTTTCTCATTAACTTCCCCCCTTTAGAGGGTACTCGTATTTTCCTCTGTTTGTACTTGTAGTCGTTCCAATTTCAATTAGGCAGTACTAGTATTCTGATGATAACTATTCCAGGTTTTCTCGAAGTAGTGGTTTTGTCTCAACCTATATCCTTTGCTTCATGGGGCGAATAGAAGTTGCATCATTTGTTCCTTAAGTTTTTCATCCTCATCCCTTAAGGGTTCCACTATTTTTGGGGCGAAGTTGTGTACATGCGTCATTTTTTTGTATCGTAAGTTCCATGCTCTTACTGCATTCTCAACACAGTCCTTTAACTTAGCCAATGCGTACTATGTACGTATGACTAGTGGTTCCACTTTATCCTTGCATACTCGTATCACACTCTTCAATTCATAGTTAAATATCCCTCTTTTTGTTCGTACATATATTCAGTTCCCGACATCTCTTTGAGGTGCTTCTGTTAGAATTTCTTTCCCCAATTAGTTAGTGGAGAACTATGAACTGTTATCGTAACTCATTTTCAAAACATTGTTGGAAGAAATCAGAACCTCTTAAACATCACAATATTTCTTTTAATACTTGACCTACCTGGTCTCCTTCTGAGTTTATCCTCGAGTTGTGAACAACTCGTCGAATTTACAATAGGAGTTGAGTGCTTGGTATTTTTTTTCAAAAAGAGTAAAACTCATTCGCGGGACATCTTATCCTTCATCCTGAGCCCTTTGTTTATCTTCCTACAATACAAATACGGCTAGAGATACCATAATCCGAACTTTTTACTTAAATAAGCTTTTGTTCCTCCAACATAAAATTTTTCAAGTGAAAAGAGTGCCCCTTATCGGCAACCTGAAGGATACCTCTTACAGCTTTAGTTGAACATAGTAGGGGTACTTGGTTTTAACTTCTCAGACATCTCAAAAATCTATGTTTCATTTCCTTTTCCCCGTTCTGGAAAATTTCGGCAGAGTTTCCTCTACACTTCTTACTATCCCACAACTTGCATGCAGAAAATACCAATAATGCCTCACAGGGGCAACACACACACACATATATATATATATATATATATATATATTCATATCATATCACAATCGCACAAGGCTTTCAATGTCATCTCGTATCGCAGCCACACAGGGCTTTCAACGTCAACAATAATATAAAAATACTGGACTTACCTCATATGTCCAACTTCAAACTGCATTTGTTGCACTTTTTGTTTGCTTTCCTTTCAGGTTTCAACTTTGTATTTCAATACCTTACCCGAAGGATATCTTCCGTGGCTTTACCTCACTTACCCGCATGCTTCGTAACTTCCCATGTCGTCAATTACTTCCTTCTGTTGGTGTCATCCTTCTGTTAATATCCAAGATTAGTATAAGGAATTTTCCTATGACTCGGATCTAAAGAACGATCTCAGATGTAGAAGAAAGGTAACACCCTAAATGTCCTGTAGCTTTCTGTTTATAGATGTGGCGCGCAACACATCGATAACCAAGACTCTAGTAGACACAGTCTGTAGACAATCCGAGGACGAACTACTCTGATACAACTTCTGTCACAAACCAACCCCGTAGATCGCAACTGGAGTCTGACCTGGACCCCCCGTACATATATCTATCAGTTGTAACCACATTGAACTGTAAATAAAACAATATCATTTAACAGAGCCCCACTGGGCGATAACATTTACATACACTTGTAGACCTTTTTGTTTGTATCACAAAATGACAGGGCACGTAAGCCGACAAGGATGCCATAACATAACAACATATACAATATATCATATAGATCCAGCTGAACCAAACTGACATATACAACCTACATATACATGTCTGCAGACCTCTAAACATATAAATGACAACATATGGCAGGATAAGGCCCCCGCCATACCCCTGAATGGATAAAACAATTTCTATACATCCGTGGACAGTATCAAAACTAGACCCCAATACAATGGAGCCTCTTCCAGCTGAGCTGCATGGAATCCTAAGCTGACGGACTCCCAAAATCTGTATCTATACCTGCGGGCATGAACGCAGCCCCCCGGGAAAGAGGGTCAGTACGACATATGTATTGAGTATGTAAAATGTAACATAATACACTGGATGTATATTCAAAATAGAGAAGCAGGGGAATAAATTATTAAATCGAAGTCATGTACATGTACTCTGTGAATTACAAAAGCATGCATGCTCAATTTATAAAATATAGCCGGCCCTTTCAGGGGTCCATTGAATCACATTTGTAGGACCATCATAGGCTTGGTGCCATCACCACCTTATTACAACACATCATCATATATCTATACACGTATCTTGGCCCACTATTGAGGGACTCAGGGAATAATTCAGTGAACTATGCACGAGAACATATCATTGCCCAGGACTCAGGGAAAGAAGTGTTACAATATACACGATTAGAGTAATGAGTAACTATATGCAATTTAAATAATTATTAGAGACTTGACCATATAAGAAGATTCAAATTTTATCGGAGGACTCGAGTAGTAGTGTAGTCATCTCAAGTGACTTCTAAATGCCATTATGGGAAATATCAATTATAATCTCGGGGCTCCTAGACATGTACTAAAGTAAAGCCAAATCGCTTATGGAACCAGAAACATTTGTTAACATATAGCCTGTAAGACTTGGAGCTTGTACATTTATTACCTCTTTAACATATAAAAGTTTCTAGGGAAATAGTTCATCTACCATCAGAGTTTGATATTCAAAAGTAATTCAGAGATATTTAAGAATGGAGTTACCTTGGAGTTCAGATCAGATTCAACTTACGACTAAAACAAGGACATGCCCCAAAACAAGAAAGAGAATAAGCTCTATCTAGTCTGGACTTTCCTTCAGGTGATCTTCATATACATATTTTGTACCCGGCCACCCGGCCCTTCACGGGGCTCGGTGAACCACTATGGCATTGTAACCTCATTTTTGTATCAAATACATCTCAGTGGAAATGAGAGATAGCTTCCCATAAATTACATTCTGACACATAGAAGCCCTACTAGTCAATACTTAATCTTCACAGGAACTCTAATACTGAACAGTGGATAGGGGTTATGAGGCATACTCGGAATTCTGGGAATGGAATTATCCCCGCACTTCATATACAATTCACTTAAGGCTAAACATTGCCAAAAGGAAAGAAAGATAGTTGTACGAACTTATACCAAAACATGCCAAGAGAAACCTTCACATACCTTGTTTGAGTTATTCCTCATCCTGTTCACCTCGTCGTCCTTTGAACCTATTCAACATGAAATTAATATGAATATCAACCCATCTTAACTTTCCATCACCTTAGGTTACATCTTAGTATTAATGGAATCTATTTCCTTAGTCGTTTCCCCGACTAGTTCTGTTATTCGCTAAGGCGTCGACGAAAATTGGGCAGCACCTCCCCTATAATGTGCCCTATCCAAATTTCCAATTAGTTCCATAATACCTACAGCGAACCAAAAACAACAACCTGAAGCAACTCATACCAACCATATACAACATGAATTCCAAACGACTTATTCAAAATTACGATATCAAAATAGGGTTTCTAGTTTCCATTTTTGTCAAACCTTTATCCGTACAAAGAAGGGGGTTGTATGGATGAAACCATTAGCTCCCCCACCTACTTTATAACATTATTATACCCTGAAACCACAATACACACCCCTGCATAAGCACCTCACAAGAACAACACTCTATTTCGGCAACAATTCAACTATAGTGACTTCAATTTAGTTTATTCCGAACGTCGAACTTTTTATGACTATTACACAACTTCAAGCATCCCAAAAGGTGTGTAATAAAACCTATAATAACACCATGAAGTCCAAATTTAAAGGAGAAGCCTTACCTTACCCGAAATTGGCCAAAACTAGCCAAATCGCAACTCGGAACTTCTTCAAACGCGCTGAACTTGAGCGGGCTGTTTGTGCGACTTCCTCGCTGACACAAATTGGATTTTCTCATTATTAAACATAATCATATAACCAAGGGATACCATAATTAATTAATTCATGGAATGAAACCCGGAAGCTTACCCAAAAAGGGTCACATCTGTAACCCTTCTCCCTTGTCCCTTTCACGTTTTGCTTTTATTTTCTCTTCCAAATTCCAATTGCAAAGCTGGATTTTTAGTTCCATGAATGTCTTAAAATACATATATATGTATCCACGTACTTAAGGTACACCGTATATAATTAATTCACGAAAGAAAATTGAAAACCTTACATTTAAACTTCAAAGGCCATGGCTGCCTCTCTATGTCTCTCTTTCACGTTTTTTTATCTCAATGTTGGCTGAGGTTTTAATGAACAACTGAAGTATATGATAATATACACATATATATGTGGCTTTAGGGTGTGACACATGTCAGCCCCAAGAGGTGACACGTGTCCAGCCCCTATTGGGCCACCGTACCTACATGTTCAAGTAGGGGCTGCCACGTGGCAGTGGGGCCCACCTCCCCCAAGAAGGTGGGTCACCTACTTGACCCCAAGCAGCTGGTTCACCTACCTACTTAGGTGCTTCCACGTGTCACCCTCCCATTGGCTACCCTAAAAAAATTTTTTCTCCCTCGTGGGTTCATAATCTCGATCGTAATCTCGTCTCACTTTAAGAACCTATGAAACCTTTGCTACATAAGCTTGTTATGGAATCAAGTAACTCACTTATGTAAGTCTTCTAACTTAGTAGTTTATGTAGATAAGTCGAGTCCTGCGACTCGTTACTTGGCCTCCAACTCCTTCCGACTTCTCTTGACCCTATTTCCAACCTTCCCTACCACGAGGTGTCACATTCTCCCTTCTTAGAGTTTTTCAATAAGGTCGTAACTTAAGTAGGTCACATACTAGCTTCTAAGTAACTTAAGAGACATTCCGAGTTTAAAAGTGTAGGGTGTAACAGCTAGCACCAGCACCTCTAGTTAGAAGAGGAGGTCAGGGCCAGGACCACACAGATGGTCACCAGGTTGCATGAGGTGGTCTGCAGGGAGGTAGGATAGGGGATAGAGTCGACATGCAGGGTGGAGGAGTCCAAGCCCATTTCTATGTAGCTCCAGCTAGGGTAGATGCTAAGGCCTCTAACAATGTGATCACAGGTATGATTTTATTTTGCCATCAGTCTGCATCCTCTTTATTTTATCCTAGCTCTAAATATTCTTATATATCTGTATATTTTTCCCCTCGTCTGAGTATGAGTCTGGAGCCATTAGTTGATTCATTGTCTTTTTCGACCCTAGTAAGTGATTCTTTCATAGTAGAGCAAGTGTTTAGATTCTGTATGGTGAATATTCGGGTGAGTGAGACTAGAGTGGATCTTATTTTACTTGATATGGTGGATTTTACTTTGATTCTAGGCATGGAATAGCTATCCCCTTACTGTTTGGTCTTTGATTTTTATGCCAAGATCGTTACCTTAGCCATGCCTAGTATTTCGCTGGTGGTGTAGCAAGGCTATTATAGTCGCACGCCGGTTGGGGTGATCTCTTTTGTTTAGGCCCGGAGATTAGTGGATAGCGGGTGTTTGGTATATTTGGCTTATGTTAGAGATGTGAGTAAGGAGGGTCCTATAATTAATTCAGTACCTACTATCTGGAGTTTATATATGTATTTTGTACTCGATCTGACTGGCCTCCGTCTTGACCAGTATATTAAATTTTCTATTAATGTTGAGTCATTTACTCTTCCCATTTCCATCCCACTGTACTATATGGCCCCCGAATAGCTCAAGGAGCTCAGTGTTCAGCTTTAGGATCTCTTGGGTAAGGGATTTATTTGGCCTAGTGTATCGCCTTGGGGTGCCCCGGTCCTCTTCATTAAGAATAAGGATGGTACTTTGCAGATGTGCATCGACTACAGGCAGTTGAAATAGTTAACAGTGAAGAACCGTTACCCCATGCCTAGGATTGATGACCTATTTGACTATTTTTAGGGTGCCGTGGTGTTTTCGAAGATTGATTTGAGATCCTTCTACCACTATTTGAGGATTAGGGAAGAGGACATCCCCGAAGACCGCCTTTAGGACTCATTACAGCCACTATGAGTTCCTAGTGATGTCTTTTGAGTTGAATAACGCCTCTGCCGCATTCATGGATTTGATAACCCATGTGTTTAGGCCATACTTGGACTCATTTTTCATAGTTTCACAAATGACATTCTGGTATACTTGTGGAGCTGAGAAGAGCATGAGAAGCATTTGAGAGTAGTATTCCACACTTTGAGAGATCAGGGGCTTTATGCCAAGTTCTCAAAGCTAGTTGGATAGCCTACGTTATAGCTATGCATAACGCCTACCATAGTCCTCAGCTAATCCTTAAATAGGCCCATGATTCTATATATTCCATCCATCTAGGCACCGCTAAGATGTATCGTGACTTTAGGAAAAACTATTAGTAGAGTAGCATGAGGAGAGATATTATAGAGTATGTGTTGAGATTTTTAAGATGTTAGCAGGTTAAGGTCGAGCATATGAGTCCTGGTGGTGAGCTTCAGAGATTAGTATTCCTAAGTAGAAATAGGAGAGGATCACTATGGATTTCATTATGGGGTTGCCCCATACTTCCCATGATCTTGATAGCATTTCGGTCATCATGGATCGATTGACCAAGTTAGCACACTTCCTTCCCATTCATACTTCCTACAGTGCTGAGATGTTAGCCTATATCTACATTCAGGAGGTGGTTCACCTTCATGGTGTGCCTATTTCCATCATCCCAGACTAGAGCCCACAGTTCACATCTAGCTTTTGGAGGACCTTTCAGGAGGAGTTGGGTACCCTTGTTGACCTTAGCACAACTTTTCACCTAATGAATGATGGTCAATTAAAGTGCATAATTCATGCTCTTGAGGATATGATACGGGCTTGTGTTATGATTTTGGGGGTCAGTGGGATCAATTTTTCCCTTTGGCAGAATTTGCGTATAATGACAGCTACCACTCTAGTATTTAGATAGCCCCGGACGAGGCCTTATATGGTAGGCATTTTCACTCTCTAGTTGGTTGGTTTGAGTCTTCAGAGCCCCAGGTTCATCGGTCTCACTTATATTGAGCTAACGTATAGTAGAGTGCTATGGATCAGCGCGGAGACATCCATGACTTATCTTTGCAATGATACAGGATGTCTTTAGGAACGTGTCTATTTTGTATCACTCTCACAAGTGTATGTCTTGTTAGTTTCTAGAAATATCACTTGTTCCACTCTTTTAGAGGATGGATTGCACACACTCCAGAGGTAGAGGTCGACCACGGGGTCATGCGAGGGATACATCACTAGCTCAAGACCGAGAGAAAACTCTAGACCTAGGGGTGGAGCCACCACTACCTCCATTTCATCAATAGATGGTGGGCCCAGGACTAACCCGGCGACCACCAGAGCTAGCAATAGCTCCAGACCTATAGGCGATAATCACCCAAATAATAGTTGCCTTAGGGGACATGTGGCAAGCCGCAGCTACAGCTGCTCCAGCATCATAGGACCACCCTCCACCAGCAGTACAGGTTGTTCATGATCAACTATCACCGACTACAAAGCATGATAATTTGGACAATGTTATGCCACTACGGGAGAAGAAGATACTTGGAGTATTCCTTCAATTATCACCGCCGAGATTTTCTGGGGCTATAGGAGAGGAAGGCTACGAGTTTCTACTTACTTGCAATGAGCAGCTACATACCTTAGATTTAGTGGAGTCTAGGGGAGCTGACTTCACTTCTTACCAGTTACACGGTCCCGCCAGCCAGTGGTGGCGTACCTACCTAAAGACTAGGATAGTTGGGTCTCTACCAATCACCTAGCTCAGTTTTAAAAGGCCTTCTTGGTCCAATTTTTCCCTAAGAGCATCAGAGATCATCTCTCGAATAATTTTTCACGGTTAGAGTTGGGATCCATGAAAGTGTAAGAGTACGAGGCCCGATTCCACGAGATCTCAAGGCATGCCACCATGATATTACCTACTATTTGCTATAGGTGTGAGGCTCTAGCTGCAGATCGACACTTAGTCTTTAATCTTTGTGGGCCGCTAATTTCTAGAGTTGGTATACCATGCCCGCACACTCTAGCAGCTCAGTCGTGATGCCTAAGGGGGCAACGACAAGAGGGCTAGGTAGGAGGATAGACATGATAGGCACCATTTTAGACCCTAGGAGTCCTACAATAGATCTTGCTATAGATTTCAGTCAGGTCAGTCCAGCCACCCCTTCCAGGCCTCTCATAGGACATCGAATAGTGGTCAGCACCATCAAATTAGTTCTAGTGCCAGTCTGAGTCAAGGCTGAAGTTATTTGTAGGAGGGTTCATTAGGCAAAGTCGATCGACCCATAGTTTTTAATTGACATGCTCAGGGGTGCTATAAGTGTAGTGAGTTTGACCATAGGTCCCGCAAGTTCCCTCATCAAAGGCTAGTCGTACCAACTCTACAAGCAGGTAAACCCGCGCCAACACCAGCACTTCTAGTTTGAAAAGGAGGCCAGGACCAGGACTATAAAGGTGGTCACCAGGTTGCATGAGGTGGTGTTCTGGGAGGCAGGATAGGGGATAGAGTCGACACGCAGGATAGAGGAGTCCAAGACCATTTCTATGTAGCTCCAGCTAGGGCAGATGCTAAGTCCTCTAACGATGTGATCACAGGTATGATTTTATTTTGCCATCAGTCTGCATCCTCTTTATTTTATCCAAACTCTACATATTCTTATATATCTGTACATTGTTCCCCTCGTCTAAGTATGAGTATGGAGCCATTAGTTGAGTTATTGCCTTTTTCGACCCTAGTAAGTGATTCTTTAATAGTAGAGGAAGTGTTTAGATTCTGTGTGGTGAATATCCTAGTGAGTGAGACTAGAGTGGATATTATTTTACTTGATATGGTGGATTTCAATTTGATTCTGGGCATGGACTAGCTATCGCCTTACTGTTTGGTGTTTGATTTTTATGCCAAGATCGTTACCTTAGCCATGCTTGGTATTTCGCCGGTGGTGTGGCAGGGCTATTAGAGTCGCACGCCAGTTGGGGTGATCTCTTTTGTTTAGGCCTGGAGATTAGTGGATAGAGGGTGTTTGACATATTTGGCTTATTTTAGAGATCTGAGTAATGAGGGTCCTATAATTGATTCAGTACCTACCATCTGGAGTTTGTATATGTATTTTGTACTCGATCTGACTGGCCTCCCTCTTGACTACTATATTAAATTTTCTATTAATGTAGAGTCATTTACTCTTCCCATTTCCATCCCACTGTACTATATGGCCCCCGTATAGCTCAAGGAGCTCAGTGTTCAGCTTTAGGATCTCTTGGGTAAGAGATTCATTTGGACTAGTGTATCTCCTTGGGGTGCCCAAGTCCTTTTCATTAAGAATAAGGATGGTACTATGCAGATGTGCATCGACTACAGGTAGTTGAAACAGTTGACGGTGAAGAACCGTTACCCTATGCCTAGGATTGATGACCTATTTGACTATTTTTAGGGTGTTGTTGTGTTTTCTAAGATTGATTTGATATCCTTCTACCACTATTTGAGGATTAGGGAAGAAGACATCCCTAATACCTCCTTTAGGACTCATTACAGCCACTATGAGTTCCTAGTAATGTCTTTTGGGTTTAATAACGCCTCTGCCGCATTCATGGATTTGATGACCCATGTGTTTAGGCCATACTTGGACTCATTTTTCATAGTCTTCACAAATGACATTCTGGTATACTTGTGTAGCTGAGAAGAGCATGAGAAGCATTTGAGAGTAGTGCTCCACACTTTTAGAGATCAGCGGCTTTATACCAAGTTCTTAAAGCTAATTAGATAGCCTACGTTATAGCTATGCATAACGCCTACCATAGTCCTCAGCTGATCCTTAGAGAGACCCATAATTCAATATATTCCATCCATCCAGGCACCACTAAGATGTATCGTGACTTTAGGAAAAACTATTAGTGGAATAGCATGAGCAGAGATATTATGGAGTATGTGTTGAGATTTTTAAGATATTAGTAGGTTAAGGTCGAGCATATGAGTCCTGGTGGTGAGCTTCAGAGATTAGAATTCCTGAGTAGAAATGGGAGAGGATCACTATGGATTTCATTATGGGGTTGCCCCGTACTTCCCGTGATCTTGATAGCATTTGGGTCATCATGGATCGATGGACCAAGTCAGCACACTTCCTTCCCATTCATATTTCCTACAGTGCTGAGATGTTAGCCTATATCTACATTCAGGAGGTGGTTCGCCTTCATGTTGTGCCTGTTTCCATCATCACAGACCAGAGCCCACAGTTCACATCTAGCTTTTGGAGGACCTTTCAGGAGGAGTTGGGTACCCTTATTGACCTTAGCACAACTTTTCACCTAATGAATGATGGTCAATTAAAGTGCATAATTCATGTTCTTGAGGATATGTTGCGGGCTTGTGTTATGATTTTGGGGGTCAGTGGGATCAATTTTTCCCTTTGGCAGAGTTTGTGTATAATGACAACTACCACTCTAGTATTTAGATAGCCCCGTTCAAGGCCTTATATGGTAGGCATTTTCACTCTTTAGTTGGTTGGTTTGAGTCTTCAGAGCCCCAGGTTCATCGGTCTCACTTATATTAAGCTAACGTATAGTAGAATCCTATGGATCAGCGCAGAGACATCTCTGACTTATCTTTGCAAGGATACAAGATGTCTTTAGGAAAATATCTATTTTGTATCTCTATCACACAGTGTGTGTCTTGTTGGTTTCTAGAAATATCACTTGTTCCACTCTTTTAGAAGATGGATCGCACACACTCCAGAGGTAAAGGTCGACCACGAGGTCATGCCAGGTCTGCAGCACTAGCTCAAGACCGAGAGAAAACTCTAGACCTAAGGGTGGAGCCACCACTACCTCCATTTCATCAGTAGATGGTGGGCCCAGGACTATCCCAGCGACCACCAGAGCCAACAATATCTCCAGACCTACAGGCGATGTTCACCCAAATAATTGTTTCCTTTGGGGACATATGGCAAGCCCAGCTACAGCTGCTTCAGCATCATAGAACCACCCTCCACCAGCAGCACAGGTTGTTCAGGAACCACCATCACCGACTACTAAGCATGATAATTTAGACAGTGTTATGCCACTACAGGAGCAGAAGATGCTTGGGGTGTTCCTTCGATTATCACCGCTGAGATTTTCTGGGGCTATGGGAGAGGAAGGCTATGAGTTTCTACTTACTTGCAATGAGCAGCTACATACCTTAGATTTAGTAGAGTCTAGGGGAGCTTACTTCACTGTTTACCAGTTACACGGTCCCGCCATCCAGTGGTTGCGTACCTACCTAAAGACCAGGATAGTTGGGTCTCTACCAATCACCTAGCTCAGTTTTAAAAGGCCTTCTTGGTCCAATTTTTCCCTAAGAGCATCCGAGATCATCTCTCGCATAATTTTTAATGGTTGGAGTTGGGCTCCATGAAAGTGTAAGAGTATGAGGTCCGATTCCACGAGCCCTGAAGGCATGCCTCCATGATATTACCTACTAAGAAGGAGAGAGTTTAATGCTTCGCCAGAGGTGTGAGGCTCTAGATGCTGATCGACACTCAGTCTTTAGTCTTCGTGGGCCGCTAATTTCTAGAGTTGGTAGACCATGTCCGCATGCTCTAGTAGCTCTGTCGTGATGCCTAAGGGGGAAACAGTAAGAGGGATAGGTAGGAGGATTGCCATAATAGGCGCCATTTTAGACCTTAGGAGTCCTACGATAGATCTTGCCAGAGATTTCAGTCAGGTCAGTCCAGCCACCCCTTCCAGGCCTCTCATAGGACATCGAATAGTGGTCAGTACCATCAAATTAGTTCTAGTGCCAGTCTGAGTCAGGGCTGAAGTTGTTTGTAGGAGGGTTCATTAGGCAAAGTTGATCGACCCATAGTTTTCAATTGACATGCTCAGGGGTTCTATAAGTGCAGTGAGTTTTACAATTGGTCCCGCAAATTCCCTCAGCATAGGCTAGTCGTACCAGCTCTAAAAGCAGGTAGACCCGCGCCAGCACCAGCACCTCTAGTTTGAAGAGAAGGCCAGGGCCAGGACCACAGAGGTGGTCACCATGTTGCATGAGGTGGTCCGCAGGGAGGCAAGATAGGGGATAGAGTCAACGTGCAAGGTGGAGGAGTCCAAGCCCATTTCTATGTAGCTCCAGCTAGGGTAGATGCTAAGGCCTCTAACAATGTGATCACAGGTATGATTTTATTTTGCCATCAGTCTGCATCCTCTTTATTTTATCCAAGCTCTACATATTCTTATATATCTGTATATTGTTCCCCTCGTCTGAGTATGAGTTTCGAGCCATTAGTTGAGTCATTGCCTTTTTTGACCCTAGTAAGTGATTCTTTAATAGTAGAGCAAGTGTTTAGATTCTGTATGGTGAATATCCGGGTGAGTAAGACTAGAGTGGATCTTATTTTACTTTATTTGGTGGATTTTACTTTTATTCTGGTCATGGAATAGCTATCCCCTTACTGTTTGGTGTTTGATTTTTATGCCAAGATCGTTACCTTAGCCATGCCTGGTATTTCGCTGGTGGTGTAGCTAGGCTATTATAGTCGCACGCCGGTTGGGGTGATCTCTTTTGTTTAGTCCTGGAGATTAGTGGATAGCAGGTGTTTGGTATATTTGGTTTATGTTAGAGATGTGAGTAAGGAGGGTCCTATAATTTATTCAGTACCTACCATCTGGAAATTGCATATGTATTTTGTACTCGATCTGACTGGCCTCCCTCTTGACCACTATATTAAATTTTCTATTAATGTAGAGTCATTTACTCTTCCTATTTCCATCACACTATACTATATGGCCCCCGTATAGCTCAAGGAGCTCAGTGTTAAACTTTAGGATCTCTTGGGTAAAGGATTCATTTGGCCTAGTGTATCGCCATGGGGTGCCCCAGTCCTGTTCATTAAGAATAAGGATGTTACTATACAGATGTGCATCGACTACAGGCAGTTGAAACAGTTGACAGTGAAGAACCGTTATCCCATGCCTAGGATTGATGACCTATTTGACTATTTTTAGGGTGCCGTGGTGTTTTTGAAGATTTATTTGAGATCCTTCTACCACTATTTGAGGATTAGGGAAGAGGACATCCCTAAGACCGCCTTTAGGACTCATTACAGCCACTATGAGTTCCTAGTGATGTCTTTTGAGTTGAATAACGCCTCTGCCGCATTCATGGATTTGATGACCCATGTGTTTTGGCCATACTTGGACTCATTTTTCATAGTCTTCACAAATAACATTTTGGTATACTTGTGGAGCTGAGAAGAGCATGAGAAGCATTTGAGAGTAGTGCTCCACACTTTGAGAGATCAGGGGCTTTATGCCAAGTTCTCAAAGCTAATTAGATAGCCTACGTTATAGCTATGCATAACGCCTACCATAGTCCTCAGCTGATCCTTAAATAGGCCCATGATTCTATATATTCCATCCATCTAGGCACCACTAAGATGTATCGTGACTTTAGGAAAAACTATTAGTGGAGTAGTATGAGGAGAGATATTATAGAGTATGTGTTGAGATTTTTAAGATGTTAGCAGGTTAAGGTCGAGCATATGAGTCCTGGTGGTGAGCTTCAGAGATATGTATTCCTAAGTAGAAAGGGGAGAGGATCACTATGGATTTCATTATGGGGTTGCCCCACACTTCCCATGATCTTGATAGCATTTCGGTCATCATGGATCGATTGACCAAGTCAACACACTTCCTTCCCATTCATACTTCCTACAGTGCTGTGATGTTAGCCTGTATCTACATTCAGGAGGTGGTTCACCTTCATGGTGTGCCTATTTCCATCATCCCAGACAAGAGCCCACAGTTCACATCTAGCTTTTGGAGGACCTTTCAGGAGGAGTTGGGTACCCTTATTGACCTTAGCACAGCTTTTCACCTAATGAATGATGGTCAATTAAAGTGCATAATTCATGTTCTTCAGGATATGATGTGGGCTTGTGTTATGATTTTGGGGGTTAGTGGGATCAATTTTTCCCTTTGGCAGAGTTTTCGTATAATGACAGCTACCACTCTTGTATTTAGATAACCCCGGACGAGGCCTTATATGGTAGGCATTTTCACTCTCTAGTTGGTTGGTTTGAGTCTTCAGAGCCCCAGGTTCATCGGTCTCACTTATATTGAGCTAACGTATAGTAGAGTCCTATGGATCAGCGCGGAGACATCCGTGACTTATCTTTGCAAGGATACAGGATGTCTTTAGGAACGTGTCTATTTCATATCACTATCACACAGTGTATGTCTTGTTGGTTTCTAGAAATATCACTTGTTCCACTCTTTTAGAGGATGGATCGCACACACTCCAGAGGTAGAGGTCGACCATGGGGTCATGCCAGGGCTACAGCACTAGCTTAAGACCGAGAGAAAACTCTAGAGCTAGGGGTAGAGCCACCACTACCTCTATTTCATCAATAGATGGTGGGCCCAGGACTAGCCCAGCGACCACCAGAGCCAGCAATAGCTCCAGACCTATAGGCGATGCTCACCCAAATAATAGTTGCCTTTGGGGACATGTGGCAAGCCCCAGCTACAGCTGCTCTAGCATCATAGGACCACCCTCCACCAGCAGTACAGGTTGTTCATGATCCACCATCACCGACTACTAAGCATGATAATTTGGACAATGTTATACCACTACGGGAGCAGAAGATACTTGGAGTATTCCTTTGATTATCACCGCCGAGATTTTCTGGGGCTATAGGAGAGGAAGGCTACGAGTTTCTACTTATTTGCAATGAGCAGCTACATACCTTAGATTTAGTGGAGTCTAGGGGAGCTGACTTCACTGCTTACCAGTTACACGGTCCCGCCAGCCAGTGGTGGCGTACCTACCTAAAGACCAGGATAGTTGGGTCTCTACCAATCACCTAGCTCAGTTTTAAAAGGCCTTCTTGGTCTAATTTTTCCCTAAGATCATCAGAGATCATCTCTCGAATAATTTTTCATGGTTAGAGTTGGGGTCCATGAAAGTGTAAGAGTACGAGGCCCGATTCCACGAGATCTCAAGGCATGCCGCCATGATATTATCTACTATTTGCTAGAGGTATGAGGCTCTAGCTGCAGATCGACACTTAGTCTTTAGTCTTCGTGGGCCGCTAATTTCTAGAGTTGGTAGACCATGCCCGCATACTCTAGCAGCTCAGTCGTGATGCCTAAGGGAGCAACGACAAGAGGGCTAGGCAGGAGGATAGACATGATAGGCACCATTTTAGACCCTAGGAGTCCTACAATAGATCTTGCTATAGATTTCAGTCAGGTCAGTCCAGCCACCCCTTCCAGGCCTCTCATAGGACATCGAATAGTGGTCAGCACCATCAAATTAGTTCTAGTGCCAGTCTGAGTCAAGGATGAAGTTATTTGTAGGAGGGTTCATTAGGCAAAGTCGATCGACCCATAGTTTTCAATTGACATGCTCAGGGATGCTATAAGTGTAGTGAGTTTGACCATAGGTCCCGCAAGTTCCCTCATC